>NC_086102.1:98763304-99404143 GCF_963921235.1 Mobula hypostoma
CAGAATGAAGGCCATCATCCTCAACCTCAAGGGATAGCCATGACGATGACGATGTGTGCACCTCTTAGAGTAGGTCTAAACTATACCATAGAACCATAGAACATTACCATATAACCATATAACAATTACAGCACGGAAACAGGCCATCTCGGCCCTTCTAGTTCGTGGCGAACTCCTACTCTCACCTAGTCCCACCAACCTGCACTCGGTCCATAACCCTCCATTCCCTTCCTGTCCATATATCTATCCAATTTAACTTTAAACAACAACATCGAACCTGCCTCAACCACTTCTGCTGGAAGCTCGTTCCACACAGCCACCACTCTCTGAGTAAAGAAGTTCCCCCTCATGTTACCCCTAAAGTTTTGCCCTTTAACTCTCAACTCATGTCCTCTTGTTTGAATCTCCCCCACTCTCAATGGAAAAAGCCTACACACGTCAACTCTATCAATGCCCCTCATAATTTTAAACACCTCTATCAAGTCCCCTCTCAACCTTCTACACTCCAAAGAATAAAGACCTAACTTATTCAACCTTTCTCTGTAACTTTGGTGATGAAACCCAGGCAACATTTTAGTAACATACATCAAAGTTGCTGGTGAACGCAGCAGGCCAAGCAGCATCTATAGGAAGAGGCGCAGTCGACGTTTCAGGCCGAGACCCTTCGTCAGGACTAACTGAAGGAAGAGTGAGTAAGGGATTTGAAAGCTGGAGGGGGAGGGGGAGATGCAAAATGATAGGAGAAGACAGGAGGGGGAGGGATAGAGCCGAGAGCTGGACAGGTGATAGGCAAAAAGGGGATATGAGAGGATCATGGGACAGGCGGCCTAGGGAGAAAGACGGGGGGGGGGGTGACCCAGAGGATGGGCAAGAGGTATCTTCAGAGGGACAGAGGGAGAAAAAAAAGGAGAGTGAGAGAAAGAATGTGTGCATAAAAATGAGTAACAGCTGGGGTACGAGGGGGAGGTGGGGCCTAGCGGAAGTTAGAGAAGTCAATGTTCATGCCATCAGGTTGGAGGCTACCCAGACGGAATATAAGGTGTTGTTACTCCAACCCTAGTGTGGCTTCATCTTTACAGTAGAGGAGGCCGTGGATAGACATGTCAGAATGGAAATGGGATGTGGAATTAAAATGTGTGGCCACTGGGAGATCCTGCTTTCTCTGGCGGACAGAGCGTAGATGTTCAGCAAAGCGGTCTCCCAGTCTGCGTCGGGTCTCACCAATATATAAAAGGCCACATCGGGAGCACCAGACGCAGTATATCACCCCAGTCGGACTCAATTTTTTTATCCACATCTTTCCTATAATTTGGTGACCAGAACTTTACACAATACTCCAAATTTGGCCTTACCAATGCCTTATACAATTTCAACATTACATCCCAACTCCTATACTCAATGCTCTGATTAATAAAGGCCAGCATACCAAAAGCTTTCTTTACCACCCTATCCACATGAACTATGCACCATTATTCCTAGATCCCGCTGTTCTCACAGCATTCTTCAATGCCCTACCATTTACCATATATGTCCTATTTTGATTAGTCCTACCAAAATGTCGCACCTCATATTTTTCAGCATTAAACTCCATCTGCCATCTTTCAGACCACTCTTCTAACCCAAATCTCTCTGCAATTACAACACAGAAACAGGCCTTTTGGCCCTTCTTGGCTATGCCTAACCATTTTTCTGCCTAGTCCCACTCACCTGCACCTGGACCATATCCTTCCATACACTTCTCATCCATGTACCTGTCCAAGTTTTTCTTAAATGTTAAAAGTGAGCCCACATTTGCCACTTCATCTGGCAGCTCATTCCACACTCCCACCACTCTCTGTGTGAAGAAGCCCCCCCCAATGTTCCCTTTAAACTGTTCCCCCTTCACCCTTAACCCATGTTCCCTGGTTTTTATCTCCCCTAGCCTCAGTGGAAAAAGCCTGCTTGTATTCACTCTATCTATACCCATCATAATTTTATATACCTCTATCAAATTTCCCCTCGTTCTTCTACGCTCCAGGGAATAAAGTCCTAACCTATTCAATCTTTCTCTGTAACTCAGTTTCTCAAGTTCCTTGGCAACATCCTTGTAAACCTTCTCTGCACTCTTTCAACCTTATTTATATCCTTCCTGTAAGTTGGTGACCAAAACTGCACACAGTACTCCAGTTTTAGCCTCACCAATGCCTTATACAACCTCATCATAACATTCCAACTCTTATACTCAATACTTTGATTTATAAAGGCCAATGTACCAAAAGCTCTCTTTACGACCCTATCTACCTGTGACACCACTTTTAGGGAATTTTGTATCTGTATTCCCTGATCCCTCTGTTCTACTGCACTTCTCAGTGCCCTACCATTTACCTTGTATGTTCTACCTTGGTTTGTCCTTCCAAGGTGCAATACCCCACACTTGTCTGTATTAAACTCCATCTGCCATTTTTCCAGCTGGTCCAAATCCCTCTGCAAGCTTTAAGAACCTTCCTCACTGTCCACTACACCTCCAATCTTTGTATCATCTCAGCAAATTTGCTGATCCAATTTACCACATTATCATCCAGACCATTGATATAGATGACAAATAACAATAGACCCAGCACTAATCCCTGTGGCACGCCACTAGTCACAGGCCTCCACTCAGAGAAGCAATCCTTCACTACCACTCTCTGGCTTCTTCCATTGGAGCCAATGTCTAATCCAATTTACTACCTTTCCATGTATACCTAGCTACTGAATCTTCCTAACTAACCTCCCATGCGGGATCTTGTCAAAGGCCTTACTGATGTCCATGTAGACAACATCCACTGCCTTCCCTTCATCCACTTTCCTGGTAACCTCCTCCAAAAAACTCTTAATAGATTTGTTAAACATGGCCTATCACGCATAAAGCCATGTTAAATCTCCCTAATAAGTCCTTATCTATCCAAATACTTGTAGATCCTATCTCTTAATCCACCTTCCAATAATTTTCTACCTATTACCCAGTTAAAATTGACCAGCCTATAATTTCCTGGATTGCCTTTTAGAGCCATGTTCAAACAACAGAACAACAGAGCTATCCTCCAGTCCTCCGGCACCTCACCGGTAGATACTGACATTTTAAATATATCTGCCAGGGCCCCTGCAATTTCAACACTAGTCTCCTTCAAGGTCCGAGAGAATACCCTGTCAGGTCCTGGGGATCCATCTATTCTGATTTGCCTCAAGGTAGCAAGCACCTCCTCCTCTTCAATCTGTATAGGTTCCATGACCTCACTACTTGTTTGCTTTATTTCCATTGACTCCATGCCAGTTTCCTTAGTAAATACAGACGCAAAAAACCCATTTAAGATCTCCCCCATTTCTTTTGGTTCCATATATAGACGACCAGTCTGATCTTCAAGAGGACCAATTTTATCCCTTACTATCCTTTTGCTCTTAGAATATACCTGTAGAAGCTCTCCTTCACCTTGACCCCCAAAGCAACCTGGTGTCTTCTTTTAGCCCTCCTGATTTCTTCCTTAAGTATTTTTTTAACACTTTTTGTACTCCTCAAACACCTTATTTGCTTCCTGTTTCCTTTCCAGTACATGTCATACATCTCTCTCTTCTTCTTTATCCAGTTTTATATCCCTTGAGAACCAAGGTTCTGTATCTCATTCACTTTGCTTTTAATCCTGACAGGAACATACAAACTCAGCACTCTCAAAATTTCTCCTTTGAAGGCCTCCCACTTACCAATCACATCCTTGCCAGAGAACAACCTGTCCCAATCCATGCTTTTTAGATCCTTTTTCATTTCTTCAAATTTGGCCTTTTTCTAGTTTAGAACCTCAACTTTCATTTTCAGACTCTTGTGAGTTTCTTTGAATTAATTTAATATTTTGAAGATACAAAACATAGTGTTGGTGATGAGATATTTTTAAAACGAACCCAAAACAGCTATTGATTGGTTAAACAGAGAGAGATATTTGAAATAAAATAAAATGCAGCAGAAGCATCGGAGTGTATAAAAGGTGTCCCAGCATGTGAAGAGACAGTCCAGGTTAAAACAAAAGCAGCCAACACCTATTCTTCAGAAGAGAAGACATGACTGAGTTTTTTTAAGCCAATAAACAGAAGAATTCAGGGTTCATTAAACTGAGTACTGAGTGATAGTTATTGAAAAAAATATCAGCGATGGCTGGTCACACTGAAAAGATTGACAGGTTTGATTACAGAATGGGTAATTGGCTCATGTATATGTGAGCTATTGCAATAGTACTTTGAAGCAAATGAAATAACCAACAAGAAGTGACAGTTTTGTTAAAGTGCATCAGGGTCAAAGCATTCAGTTTTCTTTGAAGTTTGACTACTCCAAACAAACCATCAGAAATTAGTTTTGCTGCTATTGTTAAAGTGATGCAGGAGCACTTAGAACAAAAGTGACCATTGATTCCAGAAGGCTTTAGGTTTCATAAACGGACTCAAAAAGAAGAGGAATCCATTTTCAGCGAATGTGTCTGAATTCGCTGAAATTCAAATTGAAGAGATTATCTGAGGTCAGTCAGTTCAGCAATTTTATTTATTGAGATACAGCGCAAAATAGTCCCTTACAGTACTTTGAGCCAGCTTCCCAACAATCCCCCAAATTAATCTGATATTAATCATGGGACAATTTACAATGACCAATTAACCTACCAACCAGTATGTCTTTGGACAGTGGGAAGAAACAGGAGCACCCACATCGTCACAGGGTGAACGTACAAACTCAATACAGGCAGCGGCAGGAATTGAACCCAGAGCACCAGTTGTACTAACCACTACGTTAGTGTGCCACCCAATGATATAGTAAGTGATTGTTTAGTTGTTGGAACCTTAAAAGACAACATTCAAAAACGGCTCTTAACTGAAGCACAACTTGCATTCTAAAATGCAGTGGAAACCGCAGACAGATGCAATTGAGTTGCAGTCAGGAATGAAAATTACAGTGTCTAAACAGAAACCTGCCTGACCGAAAAAATTGTGTTACCATTGTGGCAGGAGCTCACATGCACCAAACAGATTTAAAAGCAAAACTTGCAGAAAATGCAACAATGTAGAATGATACAAAGAGCATGTTGGGGCAGATAAAAATAAATGGGACTGAGCAGAGAAACAAAAAAGATAAGTTTAAGTTACTAATTTGAATGCTGTTGATGAAAAAATCTGTTGATGATGAGAGTGACACAGGATTGTGCAGCCTTGAGATGAAAAGTGCGTGAAAATTAGCAATAGACAAGCAACAAACAAGAGAAAATAGGCAGATGCTGGAAATCCAAGACAACACACACACATGGACTATTTACTCTTTTCCATAGATGCTGCCTGGCCTGTTGAGTTCCTCCAACATTTTGTCTGTATTGTCTGAATTGACAGGCAATATGGCTTACACGAGAAGCGAGCAGCAGATTAATTAAAATGGCATTGGACACTGGTTCAGCTGTTTCAGTCAATCCGTAAAATGAATTTGAGAGTCACTTCAAAGATGCCAAACCTAAGCCTGCAGATATTCAACTAAGAACTTATACTGAAGAAAAGGTAACTCCTGTGGGAATGACATCCATAACTGAAATACAACAACCAACAAAGCACATTGAACTTGTATGTGGTTAAAAAGAAAAGGACCAGCATTACGGGGGGCATGATTGGCTGAGACAACTACAACTTGATCGGAGATCCATCCACCATTAGCATGCCACATTCCCTGAAGTTCAGAACTCCAAGCCAAACACCATGAACCATTGTCCAACAGAGGACAAACAGGTGTTGGTACCAACTTTTTTGCCTCTGGTTGGAAAAGATTGGAGTAAGGAAGGACCATAATGCTGCTCAGATGAATCATGAAAGCGATAAAAGCACTGGTCTGACTACAACAGATTTTTTTTTAGGCAATATATCTGAGAAAGCTTCTGATATGTGAATCAGGCATTTACTTGTGAAATGTGATTTGCGTTTAAGCTGGAAGAAATCTCAATGAGCTTCAGGAAAGTTGCAAGCAAGTATAAAGAACCAGAATCTACTCTGTGTCCATTAAGGTTACTGCATGAACTTCAAGTGGGAGACAAAAGGCTGCTTGTAAAAGTAGATGCAAAGACCAAAGCCCAGCGGCTGGATGAAATAGAGGGCCAAGAAGAAAGGAGTCAATGGAAATACAAAAGCAGAGGATTCATCAGATGATGTTGAAGATGAGGAAACCAAGAGGAGAGATCAGATCGTAAGGGAGTAATAGAAGAATTAATATGAGAATACTCCAATGAGCTAAATAGACCTTTCCAAAATCAAGATGCACAAGCTAGAAGTAGCCAAAGGTGGGAAGAGATGGAGAAAAGGATGTGAAGAAGAAAGAGAATGGTGTGAAAGAGAGAAGGAACATGAGAAAATAAAAGGGATTGAAGTGGATGCAGAGAGAGGAAAGGAGAAGAAAGGTGGCTACCACTATCAGGATCACTTCCTGCAGTCTCATACTCCTACCATCCATGTAACTATCCAAACTTTTCTTAAAAGTCCATGTAACTATGCAAACTTTTCTTAAAAGTTGAAATTGAGCTCATGTGCACCACTTGTGCTGGCAGCTTGTTCCACACTCTCATGACCCTCTGAGTGAAGAAGTTTCTCCTGATGTTCCCCTTAAATTTTTCACCTTTCATCCTTAACCCCATGACTACAGTTGTCATCCCACCCAACCTCAGTGGAAAGAGCCTGCTTGCATTTACCCTATCAATACCCCTCATGATTTTGTGTATCTCTATGGAAATCTCCTCTCGCATCCTTCCCGACATTCCAAAGAATACAATCGTAAACTATTTAACCTTTCCTTATAACTCAGGCCCTCCAACCAATAGTGGCAACATCCTTGTCAATTTTCTTTGTACTCTTTCAACCTTATTTACATCTTTCCTGTAGGTAGGTGACCAAAACTGCACACAGAACTCCAGATTAGGTTCTCACCAACATCCCATACAACTTCTCAGTTGGTAGCATTGATCTCCTTCATCTTAGTACTTTGATTTATGAAGGCCAATGTACCAAAAGCTTTCTTTACGACCTGTGGCTCTGCTTTCAATGAATTATGGACCTCTATTCCTAGATACCTTTGTTCTGCTATACTCCTTAGTTCACTGTGCAAGACCTACCCTGGTTAGTCCTCCCAAAGTGCAGCACTTTGCACTTGTCTGCATTTATGCCTAGATGGGCTGAAGGGCTTGTTGCTGGGCTTTACTTTTCTATGCCTCTATGACTCTTTATCCAAAGAAAACATCGCATTGTCCAAGGAATATTTATTCAGGGCCAAAAGAGGTGGTCTTAACAGCCTCATCAATCTTCCTTTCATTTGTAATCAGAACACTTGCTGTAATGTGGTGACTGGACTCAGCTTGGTACAAAGTTATTCCTTCAAATATTCTCCGTTTAACTATGTCCCCTACTCACGCTCCCTCTCTACTTCCCTTTCCCCCCAACCACAATCCTCAATCCCCTTCCCGAAGACATTTCAGTCTTCATATAAAGATCACTTGGGATCAGTCTGAGTCCAATTTTCAGCAGCAAATGCAGAGTACCCCTGTGGTTATTCCCCTCAGCAATACATACCACTTTGGATACTCAAGCAACACACATCAAAGTTGCTGGTGAACGCAGCAGGCCAGGCAGCATCTCTAGGAAGAGGTACAGTCGACGTTTCAGGCTGAGACCCTTCGTCAGGACTAACTGAACGAAGAGTTAGTAAGAGATTTGAAAGTGGGAGGGGGAGGGGGAGATCCAAAATGATAGGAGAAGACAGGAGGGGGAGGGAGTGGAGGAAGAGCTGGACAGGTGATTGGCAAAGGGGGATACGAGAGGATCATGGGACGGAGGGTCCGGGAAGAAAGACAAGGGGGGGGAACCCAGAGGATGGGTTCCCCCCACCTCGTCTTTCTCTCCGGATCCTCCTGTCCCATGATCCTCTCGTATCCCTTTTGCCCCCTTCGGCTTCTTCCTTTCTTCACCAATTCTGATTTTGAAAGCTGTCTCTTCTTTGTGAAATTGAATCCAAACACTAAATCTAATGGGGGTCTGGGTAGACTACTTGAATACTCCAGCAAAGTGAATAGATTATTCTGCATCTTTAGTCACTTGCAGTAGGCTATTAGGCTATATAATATATCTCCGTGGTGGGACAGATAAACAACTCGACCTGGTATAGATTCCTGGGAGGTGTTGGAGTGGATGGAGATTGTTGAACAGGTGCATCCACCTCAGGTAGATGGTTTGCATCATAAGGATTAGTCCACTCCATTTCTTTCTCTGATTTTTCATGGACTTTGAAGGCACACAACCACACGCCTGTTCCACCTGATTTCACCTTGTGATGTGCTGTTCACAAACGAGTGTAGTGCATGCTGCCGGGACTATTGCTTCTTTGCTTGATTGGTCTGAAACCTGAACAGCTTCGCTACACCTTGCTCTGTGTCTGAGACCATGCATGCTCTTTGGTTTCTCATGCTGTTTTGTCTCAAAATTTCTCACTTTACCTACGTCCAGTTAGTGAGGATGGAGAAGGGAAGGAAGAACAGTCAGGCTTGTTTTCAGAGTCTCTGGCCCATTGACAGCACTAATGGACTACAGCCATTCGCAAGAGGTGTGGAGCGATAAATTAGCAGTGCTTTGTAGGGGTCTTTTGCCTTCAGTAGGAGACTCTTTACAGTTTGCCTTTCACTTTCTGCTTCTCCATTTGCCTGTCAGTACTGTGGACTGTTTGTATGGTGTTTGTAGTCCCTAGGAAAGGGTTTGAATTCTGATCAGGTGAATTATGGACCATTGTCTGACACCAGTGTCCCTGGTATTCCATTGTGAGCGAATACAGCATTCAGGTGCTGTATAATTGCTACTGAGGATGTAGAGGACAGCTTGGATTCCTCAACATTCCATGAGTAATAATCCATAGTGAGAATATATTTGTTCCTTTTCAACTTGAAAATGTGTGCACCTGCAACTTGCCATGGGAAGTCTGGGAATTCTGTGGGACAGAGAGGTTCAGCATGATTTTTTTGCAGTTTTCTGCATGCTTCACATTGCTTTGCTTTATCTCCCAGCTATATGCTTGAACCAGGCCATCACATGGATATACTTGTTCTTTAACAACATTTTTTGATACCTTAATGTCCTTGGTGTATTTCACTGATGAGTTTGGCATGCATTGAGGCAGGAGTAATGAGTCTGGAGCCCTTTAGCAGCAAGCCATCGAGAATAGTGTCTCTTTCAAGACCTCCTCTCTCAGAGAAACATTTGGACTTGGAACATATAACAGGAGAAGTACTTCTCATCACCTAAAGCAGAGCATATCTCTCTGCCAGCATTGGCACTCTCTGATCCAAACTGAGACCCCATTGTCTTGAAAGAGACACTATTCTCGATGGCTTGCTGCTAAAGGGCTCCAGACTCATTACTCCTGCCTCAATGCATGCCAAACTCATCAGTGAAATACACCAAGGACATTAAGGTATCAAAAAATGTTGTTAAAGAACAAGTATATCCATGTGATGGCCTGGTTCAAGCATATAGCTGGGAGATAGAGCAAAGCAATGTGAAGCATGCAGAAAACTGCAAAAAAATCATGCTGAACCTCTCTGTCCCACAGAATTCCCAGACTTCCCATGGCAAGTTGCAGGTGCACACATTTTCAAGTTGAAAAGGAACAAATATATTCTCACTATGGATTACTACTCATGGAATGTTGAGGAATCCAAGCTGTCCTCTACATCCTCAGTAGCAATTATACAGCACCTGAATGCTGTATTCGCTCACAATGGAATACCAGGGACACTGGTGTCAGACAATGGTCCATAATTCACCTGATCAGAATTCAAACCCTTTCCTAGGGACTACAAACACCATACAAACAGTCCACAGTACTGACAGGCAAATGGAGAAGCAGAAAGTGAAAGGCAAACTGTAAAGAGTCTCCTACTGAAGGCAAAAGACCCCTACAAAGCACTGCTAATTTATCGCTCCACACCTCTTGCGAATGGCTGTAGTCCATTAGTGCTGTCAATGGGCCAGAGACTGAAAACAAGCCTGACTGTTCTTCCTTCCCTTCTCCATCCTCACTAACTGGACGTAGGTAAAGTGAGAAATTTTGAGACAAAACAGCATGAGAAACCAAAGAGCATGCATGGTCTCAGACACAGAGCAAGGTGTAGCGAAGCTGTTCAGGTTTCAGACCAATCAAGCAAAGAAGCAATAGTCCGGCAGCATGCACTACACTCGTTTGTGAACAGCACATCACAAGGTGAAATCAGGTGGAACAGGCGTGTGGTTGTGTGCCTTCAAAGTCCATGAAAGTAGAGAAAGAAATGGAGTGGACTAATCCTTATGATGGGAACCATTTACCTGAGGTGGATGCACCTGTTCAACAATCTCCATCCACTCCAACACCTCCAGGAATCTATACCAGGTCGAGTTGTTTATCTGTCCCACCACGGAGATATATTATATAGCCTAATAGCCTACTGCAAGTGACTAAAGATGCAGAATAATCTATTCACTTTGCTGGAGTATTCAAGTAGTCTACCCAGACCCCCATTAGATTTAGTGTTTTTAGAATAAATTCACAAAGAAGAGACAGCTTTAAAAAAGAGAATTGGTGAAAAAAGGAGGAAAACAAAGGGGGCAAAAGGGATACGAGAGGATCATGGGACAGGAGGTCCGGGAAGAAAGACAAGGTGGGGGGAACCCATCCTCTGGGTTCCCCCCCCTTGTCTTTCTTCCCGGACCTCCCGTCCCATGATCCTCTCGTATCCCCTTTGCCAATCACCTGTCCAGCTCTTGGCTCCATCCCTCCCCCTCCTGTCTTCTCCTATCATTTTGGATCTCCCCCTCCCCCTCCCACTTTCAAATCTCTTACTAACTCTTCGTTCAGTTAGTCCTGACGAAGGGTCTCAGCCTGAAACGTCGACTGTACCTCTTCCTAGAGATGCTGCCTGGCCTGCTGCGTTCACCAGCAACTTTGATGTGTGTTGCTTGAGTATCCAAAGTGGTATGTATTGCTGAGGGGAATAACCACAGGGGTACTCTGCATTTGCTGCTGAAAATTGGACTCAGACTGATCCCAAGTGATCTTTATATGAAGACTGAAATGTCTTCGGGAAGGGGATTGAGGATTGTGGTTGGGGGGAAAGGGAAGTAGAGAGGGAGCGTGAGTAGGGGACATAGTTAAACGGAGAATATTTGAAGGAATAACTTTGTACCAAGCTGAGTCCAGTCACCACATTACAGCAAGTGTGTGATTACAATGAAAGGGGAGATTGATGAGGCTGTTAAGACCACCTCTTTTGACCATGAATAAATATTAGCTGGACAATGCGATGTTTTCTTTGGATAAAGAGTCATAGAGGCATAGAAAAGTAAAGCCCAGCAACAAGCCCTTCAGCCCATCTAGGCATAAATGCAGACAAGTGCAAAGTGCTGCACTTTGGGAGGACTAACCAGGGTAGGTCTTGCACAGTGAACTAAGGAGTATAGCAGAACAAAGGTATCTAGGAATAGAGGTCCATAATTCATTGAAAGCAGAGCCACAGGTCGTAAAGAAAGCTTTTGGTACATTGGCCTTCATAAATCAAAGTACTGAGTGAAGGAGATGGGATGTTACGCTGAAGTTGTATGGGATGTTGGTGAGACCTAATCTGGAGTTCTGTGTGCAGTTTTGGTCACCTACCTACAGGAAAGATGTAAATAAGGTTGAAAGAGTACAAAGAAAATTGACAAGGATGTTGCCAGTTCTGGAGGGCCTGAGTTATAAGGAAAGGTTAAATAGTTTACGATTGTATTCTTTGGAATGTAGAAGATTGAGAGGAGATTTGATAGAGATACACAAAATCATGAGGGGTATTGATAGGGTAAATGCAAGCAGGCTCTTTCCACTGAGGTTGGGTGGGATGACAACTGTAGTCATGGGTTAAGGATGAAAGGTGAAAAATTTAAGGGGAACATCAGGAGAAACTTCTTCACTCAGAGGGTCATGAGAGTGTGGAACAAGCTGCCAGCACAAGTGGTGCACATGAGCTCGATTTCAACTTTTAAGAAAAGTTTGCATAGTTACATGGACTTTTAAGAAAAGTTTGGATAGTTACATGGATGGTAGGAGTATGAGACTGCAGGAAGTGATCCTGATAGTGGTAGCCACCTTTCTTCTCCTTTCCTCTCTCTGCATCCACTTCAATCCCTTTTATTTTCTCATGTTCCTTCTCTCTTTCACACCATTCTCTTTCTTCTTCACATCCTTTTCTCCATCTCTTCCCACCTTTCGCTTCTTCTAGCTTGTGCATCTTGATTTTGGAAAGGTCTATTTAGCTCATTGGAGTATTCTCATATTAATTCTTCTATTACTCCCTTACGATCTGATCTCTCCTCTTGGTTTCCTCATCTTCAACATCATCTGATGAATCCTCTGCTTTTGTATTTCCATTGACTCCTTTCTTTTTGGCCTTCTATTCATCCAGCTGGGCTTTGGTCTTTGCATCTACTTTTACAAGCAGCCTTTTGTCTCCCACTTGAAGTTCATGCAGTAACCTTAATGGACACAGAGTAGATTCTGGTTCTTTATACTTGCTTGCAACTTTCCTGAAGCTCATTGAGATTTCTTCCAGCTTAAACGCAAATCACATTTCACAAGTAAATGCCTGATTCACATATCAGAAGCTTTCTCAGATATATTGCCTAAAAAAAAATCTGTTGTAGTCAGACCAGTGCTTTTATCGCTTTCATGATTCATCTGAGCAGCATGGTCCTTCCTTACTCCAATCTTTTCCAACCAGAGGCAAAAAAGTTGGTACCAACACCTGTTTGTCCTCTGTTGGACAATGGTTCATGGTGTTCGGCTTGGAGTTCTGAACTTCAGGGAATGTGGCATGCTAATGGTGGATGGATCTCCGATCAAGTTGTAGTTGTCTCAGCCAATCATGCCCCCGTAATGCTGGTCCTTTTCTTTTTAACCACATACAAGTTCAATGTGCTTTGTTGGTTGTTGTATTTCAGTTATGGATGTCATTCCCACAGGAGTTACCTTTTCTTCAGTATAAGTTCTTAGTTGAATATCTGCAGGCTTAGGTTTGGCATCTTTGAAGTGACTCTCAAATTCATTTTACGGATTGACTGAAACAGCTGAACCAGTGTCCAATGCCATTTTAATTAATCTGCTGCTCGCTTCTCGTGTAAGCCATATTGCCTGTCAATTCAGACAATACAGACAAAATGTTGGAGGAACTCAACAGGCCAGGCAGCATCTATGGAAAAGAGTAAATAGTCCATGTGTGTGTGTTGCTTGGATTTCCAGCATCTGCCTATTTTCTCTTGTTTGTTGCTTGTCTATTGCTAATTTTCACACTCTTCATCTCAAGGCTGCACAATCCTGTGTCACTCTCATCATCAACAGATTTTTTCATCAACAGCATTCAAATTAGTAACTTAAACTTATCTTTTTTGTTTCTCTGTTCGGTCCATTTATTTTTATCTGCCCCAACATGCTCTTTGTATCATTCTACATTGTTGCATTTTCTGCAAGTTTTGCTTTTAAATCTGTTTGGTGCATGTGAGCTCCTGCCACAATGGTAACACAATTTTTTCGGTCAGGCAGGTTTCTGTTTAGACACTGTAATTTTCATTCCTGACTGCAACTCAATTGCATCTGTCTGCGGTTTCCACTGCATTTTAGAATGCAAGTTGTGCTTCAGTTAAGAGCCGTTTTTGAATGTTGTCTTTTAAGGTTCCAACAACTAAACAATCACTTACTATATCATTGGGTGGCACACTAACGTAGTGGTTAGTACAACTGGTGCTCTGGGTTCAATTCCTGCCGCTGCCTGTATTGAGTTTGTACGTTCACCCTGTGACGATGTGGGTGCTCCTGTTTCTTCCCACTGTCCAAAGACATACTGGTTGGTAGGTTAATTGGTCATTGTAAATTGTCCCATGATTAATATCAGATTAATTTGGGGGATTGTTGGGAAGCTGGCTCAAAGTACTGTAAGGGACTATTTTGCGCTGTATCTCAATAAATAAAATTGCTGAACTGACTGACCTCAGATAATCTCTTCAATTTGAATTTCAGCGAATTCAGACACATTCGCTGAAATGGATTCCTCTTCTTTTTGAGTCCGTTTATGAAACCTAAAGCCTTCTGGAATCAATGGTCACTTTTGTTCTAAGTGCTCCTGCATCACTTTAACAATAGCAGCAAAACTAATTTCTGATGGTTTGTTTGGAGTAGTCAAACTTCAAAGAAAACTGAATGCTTTGACCCTGATGCACTTTAACAAAACTGTCACTTCTTGTTGGTTATTTCATTTGCTTCAAAGTACTATTGCAATAGCTCAGTATACATGAGCCAATTACCCATTCTGTAATCAAACCTGTCAATCTTTTCAGTGTGACCAGCCATCGCTGATATTTTTTTCAATAACTATCACTCAGTACTCAGTTTAATGAACCCTGAATTCTTCTGTTTATTGGCTTAAAAAAACTCAGTCATGTCTTCTCTTCTGAAGAATAGGTGTTGGCTGCTTTTGTTTTAACCTGGACTGTCTCTCCACATGCTGGGACACCTTTTATACACTCCGATGCTTCTGCTGCATTTTATTTTATTTCAAATATCTCTCTCTGTTTAACCAATCAATAGCTGTTTTGGGTTCGTTTTAAAAATATCTCATCACCAACACTATGTTTTGTATCTTCAAAATATTAAATTAATTCAAAGAAACTCACAAGAGTCTGAAAATGAAAGTTGAGGTTCTAAACTAGAAAAAGGCCAAATTTGAAGAAATGAAAAAGGATCTAAAAAGCATGGATTGGGACAGGTTGTTCTCTGGCAAGGATGTGATTGGTAAGTGGGAGGCCTTCAAAGGAGAAATTTTGAGAGTGCTGAGTTTGTATGTTCCTGTCAGGATTAAAAGCAAAGTGAATGAGATACAGAACCTTGGTTCTCAAGGGATATTGGAACTCTGATAAAGAAGAAGAGAGAGATGTATGACATGTACTGGAAAGGAAACAGGAAGCAAATAAGGTGTTTGAGGAGTACAAAAAGTGCAAAAAAATACTTAAGGAAGAAATCAGGAGGGCTAAAAGAAGACACCAGGTTGCTTTGGCGGTCAAGGTGAAGGAGAGCTTCTACAGGTATATTAAGAGCAAAAGGATAGTAAGGGATAAAATTGGTCCTCTTGAAGATCAGACTGGTCGTCTATATATGGAACCAAAAGAAATGGGGGAGATCTTAAATGGGTTTTTTGCGTCTGTATTTACTAAGGAAACTGGCATGGAGTCAATGGAAATAAAGCAAACAAGTAGTGAGGTCATGGAACCTATACAGATTGAAGAGGAGGAGGTGCTTGCTACCTTGAGGCAAATCAGAATAGATGGATCCCCAGGACCTGACAGGGTATTCTCTCGGACCTTGAAGGAGACTAGTGTTGAAATTGCAGGGGCCCTGGCAGATATATTTAAAATGTCAGTATCTACCGGTGAGGTGCCGGAGGACTGGAGGATAGCTTATGTTGTTCTGTTGTTTAAAAATGGCTCTAAAAGGCAATCCAGGAAATTATAGGCTGGTAAATTTGACATTGGTAATAGGTAAATTATTGGAATGAGTACTAAGAGATAGGATCTACAAGTATTTGGATAGATAAGGACTTATTAGGGAGATTTAACATGGCTTTATGCGTGATAGGCCATGTTTAACAAATCTATTAAGAGTTTTTTGAGGAGGTTACCAGGAAAGTGGATGAAGGGAAGGCAGTGGATGTTGTCTACATGGACATCAGTAAGGCCTTTGACAAGATCCCGCATGGGAGGTTAGTTAGGAAGATTCAGTAGCTAGGTATACATGGAAAGGTAGTAAATTGGATTAGACATTGGCTCAATGGAAGAAGCCAGAGAGTGGTAGTGGAGGATTGCTTCTCTGAGTGGAGGCCTGTGACTAGTGGCGTGCCACAGGGATTAGTGCTGGGTCTATTGTTATTTGTCATCTATATCAATGGTCTGGATGATAATGTGGTAAATTGGATCAGCAAATTTGCTGATGATACAAAGATTGGAGGTGTAGTGGACAGTGAGGAAGGTTCTTAAAGCTTGCAGAGGGATTTGGACCAGCTGGAAAAATGGCAGATGGAGTTTAATACAGACAAGTGTGGGGTATTGCACTTTGGAAGGACAAACCAAGGTAGAACATACAAGGTAAATGGTAGGGCACTGAGAAGTGCAGTAGAACAGAGGGATCAGGGAATACAGATACAAAATTCCCTAAAAGTGGTGTCACAGGTAGATAGGGTCGTAAAGAGAGCTTTTGGTACATTGGCCTTTATAAATCAAAGTATTGAGTATAAGAGTTGGAATGTTATGATGAGGTTGTATAAGGCATTGGTGAGGCTGAACTTGGAGTACTGTGTGCAGTTTTGGTCACCAACTTACAGGAAGGATATAAATAAGGTTGAAAGAGTGCAGAGAAGGTTTACAAGGATGTTGCCGGGACTTGAGAAACTGAGTTACAGAGAAAGATTGAATAGGTTAGGACTTTATTCCCTGGAGCGTAGAAGAACGAGGGGAAATTTGATAGAGGTATATAAAATTATGATGGGTATAGATAGAGTGAATACAAGCAGGCTTTTTCCACTGAGGCTAGGGGAGATAAAAACCAGGGAACATGGGTTAAGGGTGAAGGGGGAACAGTTTAAAGGGAACATTGGGGGGGGCTTCTTCACACAGAGAGTGGTGGGAGTGTGGAATGAGCTGCCAGATGAAGTGGCAAATGTGGGCTCACTTTTAACATTTAAGAAAAACTTGGACAGGTACATGGATGAGAAGTGTATGGAAGGATATGGTCCAGGTGCAGGTCAGTGGGACTAGGCAGAAAAATGGTTCGGCATAGCCAAGAAGGGCCAAAAGGCCTGTTTCTGTGTTGTAATTGCAGAGAGATTTGGGTTAGAAGAGTGGTCTGAAAGATGGCAGATGGAGTTTAATGCTGAAAAATATGAGGTGCGACATTTTGGTAGGACTAATCAAAATAGGACATATATGGTAAATGGTAGGGCATTGAAGAATGCTGTAGAACAGCGGGATCTAGGAATAATGGTGCATAGTTCATGTGGATAGGGTGGTAAAGAAAGCTTTTGGTATGCTGGCCTTTATTAATCAGAGCATTGAGTATAGGAGTTGGGATGTAATGTTGAAATTGTATAAGGCATTGGTAAGGCCAAATTTGGAGTATTGTGTAAAGTTCTGGTCACCAAATTATAGGAAAGATGTCAATAAAATTGAGTCGACTGGGGTGATATACTGCGTCTGGTGCTCCCGATGTGGCCTTTTATATATTGGTGAGACCCGACGCAGACTGGGAGACCGCTTTGCTGAACATCTACGCTCTGTCCGCCAGAGAAAGCAGGATCTCCCAGTGGCCACACATTTTAATTCCACATCCCATTCCCATTCTGACATGTCTATCCACGGCCTCCTCTACTGTAAAGATGAAGCCACACTCAGGTTGGAGTAACAACACCTTATATTCCGTCTGGGTAGCCTCCAACCTGATGGCATGAACATTGACTTCTCTAACTTCCGCTAGGCCCCACCTCCCCCTCGTACCCCAGCTGTTACTCATTTTTATGCACACATTCTTTCTCTCACTCTCCTTTTTCTCCCTCTGTCCCTCTGAAGATACCTCTTGCCCATCCTCTGGGTCACCCCCCCCCCCGTCTTTCTCCCTAGGCCGCCTGTCCCATGATCCTCTCATATCCCCTTTTGCCTATCACCTGTCCAGCTCTCGGCTCTATCCCTCCCCCTCCTGTCTTCTCCTATCATTTTGCATCTCCCCCTCCCCCTCCAGCTTTCAAATCCCTTACTCACTCTTCCTTCAGTTAGTCCTGACGAAGGGTCTCGGCCTGAAACGTCGACTGCGCCTCTTCCTATAGATGCTGCTTGGCCTGCTGCGTTCACCAGCAACTTTGATGTATGTTACTAAAATGTTGCCTGGGTTTCATCACCAAAGTTACAGAGAAAGGTTGAATAAGTTAGGTCTTTATTCTTTGGAGTGTAGAAGGTTGAGAGGGGACTTGATAGAGGTGTTTAAAATTATGAGGGGCATTGATAGAGTTGACGTGTGTAGGCTTTTTCCATTGAGAGTGGGGGAGATTCAAACAAGAGGACATGAGTTGAGAGTTAAAGGGCAAAAGTTTAGGGGTAACATGAGGGGGAACTTCTTTACTCAGAGAGTGGTGGCTGTGTGGAACGAGCTTCCAGCAGAAGTGGTTGAGGCAGGTTCGATGTTGTTGTTTAAAGTTAAATTGGATAGATATATGGACAGGAAGGGAATGGAGGGTTATGGACCGAGTGCAGGTTGGTGGGACTAGGTGAGAGTAGGAGTTCGCCACGAACTAGAAGGGCCGAGATGGCCTGTTTCCGTGCTGTAATTGTTATATGGTTATATGGTAATGTTCTATGGTTCTATGGTATAGTTTGAATTTACTCTAAGAGGTGCACACATCGTCATCGTCATGGCTATCCCTTGAGGTTGAGGATGATGGCCTTCATTCTGTTGATCTATTTATGGGCTCTCAAGTGGCTTATGAGTCCCATCTTGGCTTTGAAAGTTCCTCCGCATTCAAGACAGGTAGTTCCAGGTGGCAGATCGGGCTTTGGTTGTTGTTGCCTCTCTTTCCATTTTCTTCTAACTCTGCACATCTGTTGTCTTTGAAAGTTGCTGTTCCTTCTCGGATGATGGCTTGCCAGAGTTTCCTGTCCTTGGCATTAGTTTCCCAATTGTTGATGTCGATGTTACATTTCTTCATGTTGACTTTTAAGACGTCTTTGAATCTCTTCTGTTGTCCGCCTCTTTTACGTTTCCCTTCTTTAAGCTGGGAGTAGAAGATTTGTTTCGGTAGACGTTCGTCTTTCATCTGAACAACATGACCGCTCCATCTTAGTTGGTTCTTGATGACGTAGGCTTCAATGCTTGTTGTTTTTGCTTCATTTAGCACACTGACGTTGGTTCTTCTATCTTCCCAGCTGATATTTAAGATGTTTCGAAGACAGTGTTGATGGAACTTTTCAAGTGCCTTCAGATGTCGTCGGTATGTTGTTCAGGTTTCTGATGCATACAGGAGCGTTGGGACTGCCACTGCTTTGTACACTAATATTTTGCTGTCTGTTCGGATGTCACGATCTTGAAAGACTCTTGTTCGGAGTCGTCCAAAAGCTGTTCCAGCACATTTAAGACGATGTTGGATCTCGTCATTAGGGTCGACATTGGAGGAGAGGTGACTTCCAAGATATGGAAAGTGGTCCATGTTTTTCAGGGTTGTTTCGCCAAGTTGAAATGATGGTTCTAACCGATTTGTCTCAATTGGTGACGGTTGATAGATGATCTGAGTCTTCTTGGAATTGATGGTAAGTCCAAATTTTGTGTATGCACGGTTGAAGGCAGTCAGAATCTGTTGTAGGTGGTTTTCTGAAAGAGCTGCAACACTGTTGTCATCTGCGTATTGGAACTCGATGAGGGAACTCGTGGATGTCTTCGTTTTGGATTTGAGACGGGCAAGATTGAAAAGTCTGCCATCTGTTTTGTAGACAATTTCGATTCCTGGGGGTAGGTCGTCCTTGATAATGTGGATGATTGTCGCAATGAAGATGGTGAACAAAGTTGGGGCAATCACGCATCCCTGTTTTACTCCTGATCTAACTTGAAAAGACTCACAGTTACTGTTGCTGACCATGACTGTGGCAAGCATGCCATCGTGGAGGAGTCCCAGGATTCGAATGTACTTTTCAGGGCATCCATAGGTGGATAGGATAGCCCATAGGAGTTCCCTTGATACCCAGTCAAAGGCTTTGGTGAGGTCAATGAATGCCATGTACAAAGGTTGAAGTTGTTCACGACATTTTTCTTGTAGTCATATGCAATTTATAAGTATGACCTGTAATAAATTAATTTAAACCAACAAGAATGCTTAATCAATGGATATACATATACAAAAGTACTCAAACATTACTTAAATATTAAATACATAACATGAACATTTTAAAAATAATTTAAAGTGTCTCAGTGCAGTGACTTAAGTAATAGATAAAGGGAGTGGCAGAGCTAACTAGAATCAAAGATTAATTGCCTGGGAGAAGAAACCTTTAACATGGAATGAAGTTTTTGTTTTAATTATTAGAAAGACTATAGGGGAAGAATAAGAACCTTTTACTCCCAGAGTCTGATGGAGTTCTGGAACTCACAGCCTGAAAGAAGAGTGAAGGGAGAAACTCTCATTTACTTGCCCTTGAAGTTCTTCAGTGACAAATTTCACATCAGTGACAATAAATCTGATTCTGATTCTGTAGTCCAAGAACGGAAGGTGACTCGAGTGATGCTATGTGTTTGTGAGACAACAGACTTCAATAGTTCAATTTAATATCACAGAATGTATCCAGTATACAACCCAAACTCTTTATTCTTCACAGACATCCATGAAACAGAGAGAAAAAAAACCAAAGCATGAATGTCAAAAGTGTTAGAACCCCAAAACCTCCTCCCCCTCCCATGCACAAGCAGCAGCAAAAGCATCAATCCTCACCACCCTCCATGCAAGCAATTGCAAAGCCCCCAGAGACCATGATCTAGAGTCCATCAAAATCTACTGTCCAACCCAACACTTTGATATCTCTGACAGGCTCTCTTTCACAAGCGAGGGAGAGATATATTGCTCCTGCCACAGCAAGAGGCGATCACTGTTTTGATGTTCCAATTTGCCTTGTTGCCTGTCTGAGTCCCCTGATTCGAAGACCAACAGAATTTCACACCGTTGAGAGGGGAAGAGATTGCTTCAGTGCCAGGGCTTCCGACAATTGCACACACCCCCCCATCGACTCAATATTTCAATCTCCCGCAACAATTCAGTTGGTGACATTGACGAGGAATTGGGTCATCCACAGGGCTGCACCCAAAGGAGCACATCTTCCAGGCCACGCCTGGAAATCACGAAACACCAGGCAGCTTTGCGATAACCCACCACCCATGAAGAACGCAGTTTGAGCACAGCTGTAGATCATGAAAAGAAAAAGGGACATGAGAAGAGGAGATTGAAACTGTTTCGCAGACAAACCGAAAATCGCCCAAGTCTGCAAAAACATCTGGCACCATCTTTAGCTGATAAAGCCTACATTTACTGTGCACCAAGACACTCTACAACCAGTGAAGAGGGCTCCCTGTTGTAAAGTAGGAATCATCTGCAGTTAAGTGGCACTGTTATTTGTGACAGATACACATCAAAATCAAAATCAGGTTAAGCCATGAAATTTGTTGATTTGGAGAATCAGTACAGTGCAAAGATGTAAGATTACTCAAATTACAAAATAAGTACATATTATTAAACAAAAAGAATAATGTAATAGTGTCACAAACACAAGAGATTCTATTGATGCTGGAAATCCACAGCAACACACACAAGATGCTGAAGGAACTCAGCAGGTCAGGCAGCATCTATGGAGAGGAATAAAGAGCCACTGTTTTGCAGTGTGACCCTTCATCAGGACTGGAAAGGAATGGGGCAGAAGCAGGGGGTAGGGTCAGGAGTACATGTTGGCAGGTGATAAGTGAGACCAGATGAGGGGGAAGCTGGGTGGGTGGGACGATGTGAATGAAGTGAGAAGCTGGGAAATGATAGGTGGAAAAGGTAAAATGCTAATGAAGAAGGAATCTGATTGGAGACCATGGGAGAAAGGGAAGTAGGAAGAGCATCTGGGGGAGGGCGATGGGCAGGTGAGAAGAGGAGGGATAAGTGGGGAGACAGAATGGAAATGGGAAAAGAGAGAAGGGGGAAGATGCAAGAAACAAGAAATTACCAAGTCAGAGAAATCAACATTCATACTATCAGGTTGGAGGCGACCCAGTTGGAATCTGAGGTATTGCTCTTCCAATAATAATATAGAAACATAGAAAATAGGTGCAGGAGTAGGCCATTCGGCCCTTCGAGCCTGCACCGCCATTTATTATGATCATGGCTGATCATCCAACTCAGAACCCTGCCCCAGCCTTCCCTCCATACCCCCTGATCCCCGTAGTCACAAGGGCCATATCTAACTCCCTCTTAAATATAGCCAATGAACTGGCCTCAACTGTTTCCTGTGGCAGAGAATTCCACAGATTCACCACTCTCTGTGTGAAGAAGTTTTTCCTAATCTCAGTCCTATAAGGCTTCCCCTTTATCCTCAAACTGTGACCCCTTGTTCTGGACTTCCCCAACATCGGGAACAATCTTCCTGCATCTAGCCCGTCCAATCCCTTTAGGATTTTATACGTTTCAATCAGATCCCCCCTCAATCTTCTAAATTCCAACGAGTACAAGCCCAGTTCATCCAGTCTTTCTTCATATGAAAGTCCTGCCATCCCAGGAATCAATCTGGTGAACCTTCTTTGTACTCCCTCTATGGCAAGGATATCTTTCCTCAGATTAGGTGACCAAAACTGCACACAGTACTCCAGGTGTGGTCTCACCAAGGCCTTGTACAACTGCAGTAGTACCTCCCTGCTCCTATACTCGAATCCTCTCGCTATAAATGCCAGCATACCATGCGCCTTTTTCACCGCCTGCTGTACCTGCATGTCCACTTTCAATGACTGGTGTATAATGACACCCAGGTCTCGTTGCACCTCCCCTTTTCCTAATCGGCCACCATTCAGATAATAATCTGTTTTCCTATTTTTGCCACCAAAGTGGATAACTTCACATTTATCCACATTAAATTGCATCTGCCATGAATTTGCCCACTCACCCAACCTATCCAAGTCACTTTGCATCCTCTTAGCATCCTCCTCACAGCTAACACTGCCATCCAGCTTCGTGTCATCCGCAAACTTGGAGATGCTGCATTTAATTTCCTCATCCAAGTTAATAGTTGTTCAAGGATTCATGGACGTTTCAGAAATCTGATGACAGATCAAACAAGACTCTACAGCTAACACATCTTTGAAGAAGTATAATGGGTTTTTCAAATCTAAGTGAAACTAGGAGGACTTCAGCTTAATACCTCATCTAAGCAACTGACCAGCCAATAGGGCAGCACACCCTCAGTATTTCAATGGGCATTGAGCTCAGTGACCAGTATTTAAGTAATTTTCAAAAGGCAATGCCTCAAAAAGATGGACTCCCATCATCCAGGACATGCTCTCTTCTTATTACTACCATCAGGGAGGAGGTACAGGAGCCTAAAGACACAAGCTCAACATTTTAGGAACAGCTTTTTCCTCTCTACCATCAGATTACTGAATGGACAATGAACACTACCTCACTATTTTTACTCTCTTTCTGGACTAGTTTCATTTTTAATACATTGTGTATTTCTTATTGTAATCTATGGTATTTTATGTATTGCACCGTACTGCTGCTGCAAAACAACTAATTTCATGACACAGTGATAATAAACCTGATTGACTCTGATTCTGAAGTGGGATTTCAGACTGTAAGTGATGTTGACTAAATTAGATATGATTGCACCCACTACTGAGCTCTCAAACGTGCAGCAAAGCAACAGCAAAGGCACAGCAACACACATAAAAATTGCTGGTGAACACAGCAGGCCAGGCAGCATCTCTAGATAGAGGTACAGTTTACGTTTCAGGCTGAGACCCTTCGTCAGGACTAACTGAAAGAAGAGATAGTAAGAGATTTGAAAGTGGGAGGGGGAGGGGGAGATCCAAAATGATAGGAGAAGACAGGAGGGGGAGGGATGGAGCCAAGAGCAGGACAGGTGATTGGCAAAAGGATTATGAGAGGATCATGGAATGGGAGGCCTAGGGAGAAAGAAAGGGGGAGGGGGGAAGCCCAGAGGATGGGCAAGGAGTATAGTGAGAGGGATAGAGGGAGAAAAAGGAGAGACAGAAAAAATATATATATAAAATAATAATAAATAAATAAATAAATAACGGATGGGGTACAAAGGGGAAGTGGGGCATTAACGGAAGTTAGAGAAGTCAATGTTCATGCCATCAGGTTGGAGGCTACCCGGACGGAATATAATACAAAGACACAGACTTGCTGTACCCCAAAGACTACTTGTTCACCTGGTATTCGACATACCACAGGCTCTTTCTCTCCCTAATACGGGAGGAAGAGATGTCTCTATTTCACAGCGAGAAGGGAAACCTAACAAACAACTTGCTGGTTTACGATGTTAAAAGTCCTTTGGATCGCTTTTTCTAAGGTCTGTGCCCAAAGATCTCAGGTCTCTGGGCACACAGCCACAGATCTTCCTATTTCACGACACACCAATCTCTCGCCAGGACACCAACCTTCAATCCACCCGTCTGCAGAGCCACGAGATCTCGGACCTCCAAACGCGAGCAAAGCTCTTAGGTCGCGTCCCTGGCAGGTCGAATAACAGCCAGTCGTGAAACCCGAGAGCAGGTTCCATTCCCGCAAAGAACTAAAGTCAGCGTGTAACTCCAGGTCAGGGTCTTCAAAAGAACCTTGAGAGGGAAAAATAGAGGTACTAAAGATGGAAATAGAGCTGTTTCCGAAGATGCAAGCAAAGGAGTCACCGTTTAGCGCCATTACGACTAAGCTCCACTCTCCAGTCCAAAAGACTGGACTAATGGATAGTGCATCAAGTTTTAGGACCTGATAGAAGTTTATATAATTATAAGAAACAGACATATGGTAGATAGCCACTTTTGCTAAGGAAGAGATGTCAAATACTAGAGGGCACAGCTTTAAAGTGAGAGAGGAAAAGCTGAAAGGGGTTATGTGGGGTAAGTTATTTTACACAGAGTGGTGGGTGTCTGGAATATGCTGCTAGGGGTGGTAGCAGAGGCAAATATGTTGAGAGCATTTAAGAAGATCCACTAGGATAATTCATGTGAAGTAAGCATTGTCCTATCAGAAGCAGCTACAGAATTACATTTGTATTCCTTGGAGTTACGAAGAATGGAAGTGGTGATTTTATGAAATACACAAGATACTGAAAAGGAATTAAAGGGTAGGTGTTAAAATGCTTCCACTAATAGCAGTGTTTAGAACAAGGCATCATAGTTACAAGATGAATTGTCAAAGTCAAAAGTAAATTATTTTCAAAGTACATATCTCATCATATACTATCATATTCACTCAGGATATTCTCTACTGTGCATTTACGGTAGTCTGTTAAAGTTTTAAACCTACATAAACTTTTAAGAAAGTAGGGGTGCTGCCCAACCTTCCTTGTGATATCAATGGGTGTGTGGTGTAACTCAGAGTGGCTTTGCAAAGCCTGACACCAACACCAACACCTTCTGCAGTGCCTACTTTGTTTTCCCACTTTGACAGCCGTGTCAAGGGTATTTCTGGCAACTGCAAAAGCAGCTGAGGCACCTCAGGCCTGTGTCAGGTTGTGGTGCTCTCACCCTCGTAGCTAGATTGAGAGCGCTAGAAGTCTGACTTTCCCATTTCCATCCTACCCTGCTTGTGAAATTTCTTCCAACATAATGCTATTCAAACCCTTGGTGACATCTGGTGCAGCTTTAATGATAGAATTTTAAAATGTTATTTCCTTATCCAAATTCAGGTAAAGGCATGTTGTTTGATGAAAGCCATTTGGTCTGACTTATCCATTACACCGATGCTGCTCTGAATTAATTCAGCTGCTCAAGGAAATGGGACTGGCTTAAAAATTTAAACAAGTAACAAAACAAGACTAAAATGCAGCAAGATCAGGGAAACAAAGGAGAGCAGTTGACCAAATGGAAAGACCTTGAGACCAAAACAATGGAATTTTGCGCATTCTGCCAACTGATTCGTAGCTGCACGTGTCTCGACTATGACTGCAAACCATTTGACAGAAGACTGTAATTATGCACAATGACTAAATTTTTGGGTAGTTCAAACTGGCATCTCATCAAAACATTTCAGGATGAATCTATACCATTCTCCAGCAATTGCAAACTTGTTTAATTTTCACTCACTAGAAGAGATGGAAGGCTGTCATTCAGATGGCCAACAATTATTGGCTGGCTCTAACTCGCTTATGTAGTGTGCCTAGTGTGACGGGAGTACACATAGATTAAGATGTTAACTGTCCTGTGCTGGCACCAGTGGGATCAGCAGTTGGTCTGCCACCTGTCTTCAGGAGAAAGAGAGATAAGGAAAACAATGGAGCAGCATTTGGAGATGTTAATTAAGGGACGGAAGGAGAGCTGTCAAGATCGGCCCCCCTTTGAACCCTGAACTGTTTGAAGTGATGGACAGGCGATACCCCAGCAGGGGGATAAAAAGGGACAGGTTCGCTAAGGCAAGACACACATGACACCACGAGGTAACGAGACCCTGGAAGCAGTGCGCCTCCCACAAGTCGGTGGGAGTTTTGGAGGGCTGGTCGCGGGACCAAGCCATAGACGCACAGGGTGGAGAGGTACGATCGGCGGGAACCTGGTGTGTGTCCGCCCTTGCCTGGGTGCCAGGTTCACCGCAGAGAAACGATCGTATCTGGAAATGGAGGGGTCACGGTTGGTGACCTCAGAAGACATCACAAAGGGCTCGCCCGAAAGCTGACTGCGAAGAATATCGAAGGTCTGTGTGGAAGCCGTTTGAATATTCATTCGTTTTTGCTCTCTCTCTCCTTTCCCCCACTGTCCATCTCCCACAGCAGTGATTACTGTGAACTGAACTGAACTCAATTGAACTGAACTTTGCGTCACTTTGAAACTGGTCATTTACCCCTAGACGACGATAGAGCTTGATTGATCCTGTTATCCTAATTCTGTGTACATGTGTGTTTATCATTGCTGAACTGTTGCATTTATTATCCTTTTGATTAGAGTACTGTGTTGCTTGTTTCTTTAATAAAACTTTCTTAGTTCTAGTAATCCAGACTCCAACTGAGTGATCCATTTCTGCTGGTTTGGCAACCCAGTTACGGGGTACGTAACACTAGGCTGCTTCAGAGAGCAGTTGTATGTCAACCCCCTTGTTGTGGGCCTGGGGATAAGGAAGGGTTGGCAGATTTGCCTCCTTGAAGGGTGTGAACCAGATAATTTTTTAGACAACAATGCACTTGTTTATGACTATTTATAATATACACAATTTTAGTTCCAGATTTACGGTGGCAATTAAAGTACCGGAATACTGAGGTGGGATTTGAACGTGACCGTAGGTCAAAGTTCAGCCCATTAGGATATTAGTCCAGTACCCTGGCCAACAGTGCAACCATGCCATAAAGGACAAAATCTTGGGCAATTTGTGGATATATGCAAAGTTATGAAGAGCTGAAGTTCGTTTGCAGAGGTTAAGAAAGGACATCAGTCATCTGATATCGACCGGCTTACACCTGATGTCAGATGTACGTGCTGTTTGGTGCATGATGTTTGGTGCTGACCTTTCAACCTGCTCTATGATCAATTTACGTCATTATTATTTATTTAGAGATCCAGCGTGCTGTAGACCCTTCCCCACTGCCCCAACAACTCCCAATTCAACCTTAGCTGAATTACTGGACAGATTACAATGGCCAATTAACTTACAAACTAGTATGTCTTTGGACTGTGGGAGGAAACTGGACCATCCAGAAAAAAACCCATGCATTCCATGGTGAGATGCACAGATAATGTTGGAATTGAATTCCAATGCCAAGCTGTGATAGCATCTAAATAGTGCCCATCTAAATCATGTTCCTATCTAGGTTTCTTAAATGCCCCTAGTATATCTATCTCTACCACCACCTATGGCAGAGTGTTATATGCACCAATGCGCTCTCGAAAACTTACCTCTGACTTCTGACCCTATACTTCTGTGCAATCACATAAAATTTATGCCTGCTGGTATTAGCCTTGCCTTACTTTTGCCTGATGCCGGCCCCCTAGGCCTGAGTCGACGTAGTAGTAGTAGGTATTAGCAATTTCCACCCTGAGAAAAACTCTCTGGCTATCAACTTGATTTATGCCTTTGATCATCTTGTACTCCTCTATCAAGTCAACTCTCACCTTCCTTCGCTCATGATGATTGCTAACTTGTTTCAGGTGTTAGACAGTAGATACCAACGTTGTTAGTGATCCCTGAACCATGCCAATAAATAAAATTATGCTTCATTTTAAAAGATTTCCACCATCCACCTGGTCTGCACCATGTTGGGCAAATTAGTAAATTGTTTTATTATTGTCACCCCTCACTGAGGTGCAGTGAAAAACTTTTTTTTTATGTCATTCAGTCCACAGTGTCAGCAGGTGAAATTTATAAAGACAGAATTTATGTGTGTGATCTAGTTAGGTTTTCAGTCAGCAATGTTCCCCTGGCTGTTGATAAAGGAAGCCAATGTGATTGTAATGTCTTCGTATGTCTAAAGGAGATCGATCGATTCTCTTGGATTCCATAACACTTTATTGGATGAATGTTACTTGTGGCCTGTACCTTGTGGCAGCTTCATTTGCCAAGGAATTGCAAACAGAATTCAAACTTGGAATCAGAATTAGGTTTATCATCACTGATGTATGACATGAAATCTGTTGTTTTGCAGCAACAGTACAGTGCAAGGCATAAAATACTGTATATTATCAGAAATATCTAGTGCAAAAATAGAGGTAGTGTTCAGAAATATGATGGTGGAGGGAGAAGCTCTTCTTGAAACATTGAACGTGTGTCTTCAGGCTCCTCTCTGGTGGTAGTAATGAGAAGCATGTATTAGGTATGTCCTATGTGATGGTGGTGTGGGGGTGTCATTAATGATGGATGTTACCTTTTTGAGACAGTCTTTTGACAATGTCCTCATTGATGGGAAGGCTAGTGTCCAAGATAGATCTGGCCGAGCTTACAACCTTCTGCAGCTTTTTCCTGACCTTGCACAGTGGGCCTTTCTATACCAGGCAGTGATACAGCCAGTTAGAATGCTCTCCACAGTACATCAGATTCAGATTGATTAATCACATGTGCATCAAAACATACAGTGAAATATGTCATTTGTGTTAACAACCAACACAACCTAAGGAAGTTCCAGCACCAACACAGCATGGCCATAATGTTCAGCAAAACATTACAAGCAACAGCAGCAAAACTAGCCCCTTTCCATCATAGATTATATACATGCACTTATTAATTATTTATTTGCTCCTATGATGCACCTGCATTTTGATTCTGACATTGTTAAAATAAAGTTTAAAACCAACTCCCGTTGCCTATGATGTGGGTCGTTGATCTGAAAAGTTGACGCTGGTTCTTCACTGATTCTGCCTGACTTCCTAAACAATTCGTTTTCAGAATATTACAGAACAGTTTAGGCCCTTCAGCCCATGATGTTCTGCCAACCTTCTAACCTACCTCAAAATCTATCTAACTCTTCCATCCCACATAGCCCTCCACTTTCCGTATGTCCTTAAATGGCACACCTATCTCCGAGGATCTCACGTGGTCTGTACACCCAGCTGTGTGGTGAAAAAAGCACAACAGCGCCTTTTTCCACCACAGACGTTGGAGAAATTTGGTAACCCCGTAACCCCCAAATCCCAAGGACTTCCTGTAGGGGCACAATTGAGAGCATACTGATTGGCTGCATCACTGCCTGGGATGGGAACTGTACTTCCCTCAATCGCAGGACTCTGCAGAGAGTGGTGTGGACAGCCAAGCTCATCTGTAGATGTGAACTTCCCACTATTCAGGGCATTTACAAAGAGAGGTGTGTAAAAGAAGCCCGAACGATCATTGGGGACCCGAGTCACCCCCACCACAAACTGCTCCAGCGGTTATCATCCGGAAATGGTACCGTAGCATAAATGCCAGGACCAACAGGATCCGGGACAGATTCTTTCACCAGGCCATCAGACTGATTAATTCACGCTGATACAATTGTATTTCTGTGCTATATTGACTATCCTGTTGTACATATTATTTATTAGTATAAATTGCACATTTAGAAGGAGACGTAACGTAAAGATTTTTACTCAGGAACAGTATGTGAAGGATGTAAGTATTAAATTCAATTCATTCATTATGTGTCCGCCTCCATCAGCACCCACCACTCTCTGTATGAGGAAAACTACCTCTAACATTTCTCCATTCTCTCCTTCAATCATCTGAAAGTTACGTCCTCTCCTATTACCCATTGCAGCCCGGAAAAAGGCGCTGGCTGTCCACTTGATCTATGCATCTATCACGACCTCTCATCTTCTTTCGCTTCAAAGTTCATAAGACATTCTCAAATCTAGTCAGTATCCTCTCTAAAGTTTTCTCACCCTCCCTAGATGAGGCAAGCAGAACCGGAAATTCTGCCCAACCTTTGACTTTTCATACCGTGGTTCACTTTCCGTTTTCGTTACGTCATGCCGTAACCTCCTCGTGAATGGGACGGACGAAATCTACGGACATGCGCAGATGCCCATGTTCGGTAAGACGCATGCGCTAGGTTCCGGTGTCCCGTCTGCCCCCACAGGAGTGCAAGCGCTTTCACGTCCTCGCGGTCTGCCGGCCGGATTTTGGAGTCGTAGAACCGGTGCTCCGGGGATAATGAGTGAAGGTTAGGATGGTACTGTCAGATCCCATCAGGCAGCGCTTCTGTTTCTATTTTGTTACACCAGGGGTCTCCAACCTTTTTTGCACTGCGGACAGGTTTATTATTGACAATATTCTTGCGGACCGGCCGATCCGGGGGCGGGGGGGGGGTGCGTGGTGGGGGTAGGGTTGCCATCGAACAGGAGTAGCAGTCAAATACGTTGTGTTTACCCCGAAAAGACTACAATGACCATGAAGCCTTGCGCGGGCACAGGTGCGCATGCGTATACGTATCGATATTTTTTTCCCGCTCTTGGCGATTCTGTTCGGGGTTGGGGGGAGTGTTAATCACGACCGGAATATAGGTGACAAGTGGCTAATACACTCAATTTCGTTTCTAAAAGGGTTTATCTAACGAATTTAATATTAAACACCCAGCGCATATTTTCCTCGCATGAATATAGCGATAAGTCAATTATCAGGGGAAGACGGGAGCTTGACGTAAGTGTTGAACGAACTTCCAGTAGAAATGGTAGAGGCAGGTTCGATATTATCATTTAAAGAACAATTGGATAGGTATATGGGCAGGAAAGGAATGGAGGGTGATGGGCTGAGTGCAGATCGGTGGGACTAGGTGAGAGTTGCGTTCGGCACATGGCCTGTTTCTGTGCTGTAATTATTATATGGTTATATAAGTCAATAGCATCTTAACATTTTAAGTAACGTTTGGATATTAAACAAACAGCACATATTTTCCCCGTATGAACATATAAAATCATTGCAACACACCAATATCGCTGAATCAGTGGGAGCCCTGGGCTTGTTTTCCTGCAACAAGATGGTCCCATCGAGGGATGATGGGAGACAGCGATACTCGAGGGGGGTTCCTTATGTCCAGTCTATTCCGCAATTTAGTTTTCGTTACATTCATTGCAGTGGTATGTTGGAAATGGAAGCAACGTTTTCAGTGCCTTTGTGGCTATCGCAGGATATTCAGCCTTGACTTTGATCCAGAATGCTGGCAAAGATGTTATGTCAAACATACTTTTCAGCCCGCCGTCATTAGCAAGCTCGAGGAGTTCTGTCTGTCTGTATCTTGTTTTATGGCGGTTGGCATCCAGCTTAATGATACATTACCGCCACCCTCTGCTCCAGAATGTGCGCTAGACATACATTCTAAATTCCTTCACCCAATCGCGCGCGCATACACACACACACACACACATATGTATATATATATGTATGTATATATATATATATATATGTATGTGTGTGTGTATATATATATATATATATATATATATATATGTGTGTGTGTGTGTGTATATATACACAAACCTACACTTCACCCTCCCATCTTTGACCATCCTAGTAACCTATTCCTGTTTATTCGTCATATTCTATAAAAAACCCCTGTACCCCTTAAAAACGCTAAAAATACCCGGACTTGTGCTCTCTCACCCATGCCAACAACCCTTTTAATGTGAATTCCTGCATCCCCAACTCCCTTAATTTATTTCTCATCATCTCTCTCTGTATCCCATACTTCCTGCAACTCAGAACTACATGTTCTACTGACTCCTCTTCCTGATATTCCTCACACAATCCTGTCTGGTGTTTCCCTATCATTTTCAATGTTTTGTTTAATGCACAATGCCCCAGCCTTAACCTAGTCCACACAATTTCCTCTCTTCTGTTTCCATTACCTACCCTAGTAACTGCAACACTCTTTTGTATTTGATATAAATGCCTCCCTTTCCCCTCCCTGTCCCATCTTTCTTGCCACATTCGGTTGACTTTTTCCCAGATTACACACTTAACCTCTGCACCTCTGCTTTACTGATACTAATGTGTATTTCCACATTTTCTTTCTTTAACGCCCTCTTTGCCAACTCATCCACCTTCTCATTCCCCTTCACCCCTACATGTGCTGGAACCCATAGATATTTTACCTGACCTCCCTGATTTGCAATTCTTGTAACTAACTGAAGGACTTCATAAAGTACATCTTGCCAACTGTTTGTGTGAAAAGACCTTAAACTTGCTAGAACTGAGGATGAATCTGAACATATCAATGCTTTGGCTTGTCTGGCTTTCTGCACCCATTGCAACGCAACCAACACTGCCAGCATCTCCACTGTAAACACCCCTAACTTATTAGATGTTCTTCTGCTGATTCCAATATCTTTTGCTGGTATTACCACCCCAAACCCTGTCACTCCTATTTCAGGTTCCTTCGCACCATCTGTATAACTGTGAGTATAATCACTATACTTTTCCATCACATGACAGTTAAATGCATTTACCAAATCTGTTTTATATCTTTCTTTCCTTTTTACCTCTAACAAATGCCAGTCTATGTCAGGCCATACAAGCTTACATGGAGCTACAACAGGATAAACTACTGAAGGACTTATCCTCAGATCAAACACTCCACATTCTTTCGCGATATCATTCCCTACCCGACTAAAGGTATCCCTCTGAAACCTCCCATTTTCCCAGCACTCCTGCAACACTCCTTTAGTAGGGTGAGAATCATTGTGCTCCTGCAAGTTAGCCCAGTAGTTTGCCATCAGTTGCATCCTTCTTAGTTCCAAAGGCATTATTCCCATTTCTACCTGTAGTGCTGACACTGGTGACGTTTTAGAAGCCCCACTGCACACTCTCAAGGCCTGAGCCTGAATCACATCCAGTTTCCTTATAAGAGACCTAGCTGCTGATCCATATACTATATTTCCATAATCCAATACAGATCTTACTAAAGCCACATACATTCTCTTCAAAGCTGAACAACTTGCTCCCCATTCCCTACCAGTCAAACATCTCATCACATTTATTACTTTTTTACATTTCTCCTCAACTTTCCTGATATGGTCTGCCCATGTTAATCGTGAATCAAATATAACTCCCAGAAATTTAAATGATGCAACCCTTTCTAATTCAACCCCATACATCCTTAACTTCTTCCCTACCTCAACCCTTTTCCTGGTAAAAAAATACAGTTTGAGTTTTATCTACTGAAAATCTACATCCCCAATCATAACCCCACTCCACCACTTCATCAATTGCTTCTTGTAGTTTCCTGATTATATGGTCCATGTTCCTGCCTCTTTTCCACAAGGCCCCATCATCCGCAAACAGTGACCTACCTATATCCACTGGTACCTTTGTGAAGACATCATTGATCATAATGATGAAAAGTAACGGGCTAATCACACTACCTTGAGGTGTGCCATTTTCCACTATGTACTGTTTTGATAATTCTGATCCAATCCGAACTTGAATTTTTCTACCAAACAAAAAATCTTTAATCCAATTAAAAACTCTCCCACCAACCCCCATCTTGTGCAGTTTAATTAATAATCCTTCCTTCCACATTATATCATAGGCTTTTTCAATGTCAAAGAACACTGCCACTACTGACTCTTTATTTGCCTGGGCCTTCCTTATTTCAGTCTCTAACATAATCACTGAGTCCATGGAATTCCTTCCCTTTCTAAAACCACTCTGATAACTTGCCAGCATTCCCCTTTTCTCAAGCTGATATGATAACCTTTCTATTATCATCCTTTCCATTATCTTACATATACTTGATGTTAATGCAATTGGTCTGTAGCTAGTGGGTTTTGACAGATCCTTGCCAGGCTTCCTTGTTGGAATTACTACTGCTTCTTTCCATGCACTTGGTAATCTTACGTCCTTCCACACTCTGTTATAAAAATGCAGCAACTTCAAGAGTGCTCCTTCTCCTAGATTTTTTAGCATCACAGAGCATATCAGATCTTTCCCTGGGGAGGTTGGTCTCGATCTCTTTATTGCTCTCACCATTTCTGCTAATGCAAATGGATCATCAATTATATCATCTGTTCCTTCCCTCCTGCTTAACACACCTTGGTGTTGGCTCATTATTCTTTCCCTTCTTCTTCAGACAAATTTTCTGAACTGTGTATCAGTACAAATGACTTGGCCATGACCTCAGCCTTATCCCTACTGGAGACTGCAGTTTCCTCCTCAGATATCATTACTGGATATTCCCATTCCCTTCTATCTCCTCCCATCCTCTTAATCATTCCCCATATCTCTCCCACAGGTGTTGTTCTTCCTACCTTGTCGCAAAAACTCCTCCAACTTGCCCTTTTAGCTTGATGTATAGTTCTTCTCACCACTGCCTGTGCTTTCTTATATTGAACCAAATGCTGCATATTATGGGTTCTTTTAACTAGCCTGAATGCTCCATTTCTGTTTTCTACAGCTTGACAACATTCCTCTGTCCACCATGGTACCAGTTTTCTATTCATCCTATTTTTACTCCTAGGTATAGATCCTTCTGCTGCCATGATAATTGCTGAAGTCACCTGACTGTTTAATTCATCTACATTTCCAGAAATATCAATCTTTGTCAACCTTTCTTCACTCAATTTCTGGAACTTACCCCAATCAGCTTTTTCAAACACCCACTTTGGGGTTCCGCCACCTGGTCTTACTTCAACTCTTTCACCCACTGAACACAAAACTGGGTATTGATCACTGCCTACTGTTGAAGCAGTCCGAACTCCCCAGTTACTAATGCCAGCCAAGGTATTGGACACTAACGTAATATCTAACACTGACTCAGTTCCTGTTGTTATATCTATCCTTGTGCCGCTACCATCATTCATACACACCAAATCCCATCAAATCTTCAATTACCTTTCCATTTGGATCTGTAATCTGATCCTCCCATATTGTGCTATGAGAATTGAAATCTGCACACCACACTACTTTATGTCTGTTTTGTCCTTGTATCTTTAATAGGCTGTCCAAATCCAACCTTTTACATGGATTGTAGTAGTTAATTATAACCACTCCCTCCCCTCTCTCCCACACTTCCACGACTATGTATTCCTGATCATCTCCTTTTTCCAGTAACCTATATGGTATACCTTGCTTGATTAATATAGCACAGCCCCCTCCTCCCCCTAGATTTCTATCTTTCCTTATCATTGTATACCCATATACCACAAAGTCTAAAGTTGGTTTCAACCAAGTTTCCTGAATACACACTACATCTGGTTTTACAACCATTTCTTTAATAAAGTGCTTGAATTCCTGACTATTGGCCAGTAAGCTCCTTGCATTCCATTGTAAAAGAATCACCATAATTAGTATTAACCAACACATGACACTTTCTGGCTTGACTGATTACTGAGGTTCTCCCTCACTTCCTCCCATGTCAGTCCTACTAACCCTAAATGGTTTACTGCTGCTTTTACCACCAGCTGAATTTTGTCACTTTTTGACTTTACCTCAGCCATTCTATTAATCACTCTTGCAATGAATGTTACTAGAGCCTTTTTGTCTACATAAATCCTGTCATTTGTTCTTTGTTGCATCTCTCGTATCCCTATTGCTCCCTGTTCATTAGGAGCATTATTCTGTTCTCTTGACATTCTTACAGCTTCTGCATAAGTGATCTTTCTTTTTACTCTTATTTCTTGAATTTTAGTCTCCTGTCTGACAACCTCACACCCACTATATGCAACATTATAAGCTCCTCCAGCATTTTGGTTGAACTCCTGTTCCGCACTTTCCATATTCATGATCACCCCCACATCTAGCACATCTCCTCTGCCTTTTACAGTTTTTAGCCACGTGTCCAAACCTTTGACAATTATAGCACCTCCGTGGTTTTGGCATATACACCCTTACTGGGTAACTCATGAAACCCAGGAACACCTTCCTTGGCACTCTTTCTTCTTCAAATTCAATCAATACAGATTCACTTTCCTTTTTCACTCCCTCCTTTGTTGTTTTCAGTCTTTGAACATTCATTACTTTCCCTCCTTTGATATTCCTCTTTATCTCCTCCATATTTATACTCATTGGTATCCCCATGATCACTCCTTTACAACCACTATTTTGTGCTCCCACCCTCCCAGTGTATTCCACCTTGCATTTTCCTATCTCTTTTAGCTTCAGTGCTTTCTCAAGTTGTTCCTCATTTGCACATCTTACCAATAAGTTGCCATCATTAAGGACTTTTGCAAATATTATTTCCCCTATCTTATTTGTCAGAGTTATTGTTAGCACAAACGGGTTAATTTTCTTCATATGTCCCTGAGTCTTCTCATTAAACCTAATTATGACAACACCTCTCTGAGCTTGTTCATCTTACTCACTTTCAGAGCTTTCTCCACTATCATTTCTTATTCTTTTATTCCCTTTGTCTTGGTTTTTATTCATCCGACCCCTCACTACCTCCTCATTCCCTTTATTTCTCCCTTCACAATAATCCACCTCTCCCCAGCTGCCTACCTCTGGTCCCAAGTCTCTATCCCTCTCCTTCTCCACTTTCTTTCCCTCAACCCCACCTCTTATCTTGTCTGCCATTACCGGACCCACACGACCCCCTCCCAGCAATTTCCGTTCCTTCCCCACTCTCTTTCCCTCAACAGGTTCCAAACCACATTCACGCATCAAGCAAAACACAGCCAGCTTCCAGTCAAGCCAACTCCCAGCCCCAGCTCGAGGAGTTGATCTCCTTCCTGCGCTGACATGGATGATGCGTGGGTCATGACCTCGCATGCGTAATGGCTCAACAGTGCGTGACAGGGAATGAGGAAAGGTGCAGCTGACTCCTATCGCCAAATCATATCGTTTCCTCGCGGCCCGGTAGCACATGCTTTGGGGTGGTTGGGGACCGCTGTGTTACACTGTCGCATAGAAGTGCTCTCCAGGGCTAAGAAGAAGAAAGTCTGACTTGCTGAGTTCCTCCTGTATTTTGTATGTGTTGCTCAGGAAGTAATTCTGGCTTGCCAACAGATGTGGGACAGGCCTCGGGATAGGGGAGGAGAAGGGACACATTCCATCAATCCCAGTGTCAGTGCATTAAATCTATTCCATCAACCCCAATCCTAATACATCAATCTGAATTAGTCAATCCCAATATCAATGTGCCAGTCCCATTCCATCAACCTCGATCCTAGTCCATCAGACCTAATCATTAAATCCCAATTGCAGTGGATTAATCTATCATTCCCAGTTCATCAATTACGATCTACCTCTGCCCCAGTCTATTATGGCTGGCAACACTGATGGAGAGTTGGGCTGAGGGAGATAAAGAGAGTGTGCCCACTTATTGTAAGAGAGAAGGGGCATTTACCCTTCTACTCTTCCTTCAATGAAGAACACATTTCGATGTTGGAGACATCAGGCACTGTGGATGCTGTGATATGGAGCAACGCACAACCTGCTGGAGGATCTCAGTGTGTTGAGCAGCATCTGCGAGGAAAACAATTATCGGTGTTTCAGATCAAGGCTGGCAGAGGGTTTTGACCTGAATCATCAACGATTTCCTCATATGAATGCTATAAAATCTCAGCATCACATCAAGGATGTTTCTTTTCATTGGAGGAGTTTAGTACCAGAGGGCTCAGCGTCCCTTTAGAACAGAGATAAGGAGGAATTTCTTTAGCCAGAGGGTGGGTGAGTTTCTGGAATTTGTTGCCACATACAGCTGTGGTGGCCACGTCATTGGGTTTATTTAAGGTGAATGTTCATAGGTGAGGACGTCAGAGTTTATGGGGAGAAGGTAGGAGATCGAGGTTGAGGGGGATAATAAGTCAGCAATGATGGAATGCAGAGCAGACTTGATGGGCAGAATGGCTTGATTCTGCCCCAAGTTTTATGCAGCTGGACCTGATGAGTTCCTGCAGTAGATTGATTATTGTCCCATTAACAACTCGCATACTTATCAGATTCCAGCATTTTCTGTTTCTGCTTATGGCTAGCCATCCCACCTGGCTCTGTGTTTCTGCTTCCATCTATCACACCCCTGTCTCTGTCTACCAGCCCCAGATGCTTGTGCTCATTTTCCTTCATCGCTTTTCAGTTCACCTATGATTTACTGGCCACCCCCCCCTTTCTTCATATTAACTATCTTCCCTTTTCCCCCCTCAGTCCTGATGCAAGATCTTGACCCAAAATATTGACAGTTTCTCTCCTCCCTCCGATGCTGCTTGACCAGCTGAGTTCCTCCAGCAAATTGTTTGTTGCTGCAGAATATGTGCAGTTTCTTGTGTTCCCAAGTTGTCTTAGTGAGAATTCAACTCTTGTTTCAGACCCTTCAGGGACAGACTTCTGTCCCTCTGACTATACCCCTTGACCATCCTCTGGGTTTTTCCCCCCCTCCCCCTTTTCCTTCTCCATGGGCCTCCCGTCCCATGATCCTCTCATATCCCTTTTGCCAATCACCTGTCCAGCTCTTGTCTCCATCCCTCCCCCTCCTGTATTCTCCTATCATTTTGGATCTCCCCCTCCCCCTCCCACTTTCAAATCTCTTACTAGCTCTTCCTTCAGTTAGTCCTGACGAAGGGTCTGGGCCCGAAACGTCGACTATACCTCTTCCTAGAGATGCTGCCTGGCCTGCTGCGTTCACCAGCAACTTTGATGAGTATTTAGTAGAAGCACCTTTGGCAGCAATTACACCTTTGAATCTGTGTGGATAGGTCATGAGCGAGGGGCTGGCCAAAGCTGACTGGAAAGATACCCTAGCAGGGATGACAGTGGAACAACAATGGCAGGTATTTCTGGGAATAATACAGAAGGTGCAGGATCAGTTCATTCCAAAGAGGAAGAAAGATTCTAAGGGGAGTAAGGGGTGACCGTGGCTTACGAGGGAAGTCGAGGACAGTATAAAAATAAAAGAGAAGTACAACATAGCAAAGATGAGCAGGAAGCCAGAGGATTGGGAAACTTTTAAAGAGCAGTATAAGACAACTAAAAAGGCAATATGGGGAGAAAAGATGAGATATGAAGGCAAGCTAGCCAAGAATATAAAGGAGGAGAGTAAACGCTTCTTTAGGTATGTGAAGGGGAAAAAATTAGTTAAGACCAAAGTTGGGCCCTTGAAGACAGAAACAGGTGAAGTTATTATGAGGAACAAGGAAATGGCAGTCGAGTTGAACAGGTACTTTGGATCTGTCTTCACCAGGGAAGACACAAACCATCTCCCAGATGTAATAGTGGCCGGAGGACCTAGGGTAACGGAGGAACTGAAGGAGATTCACATTAGGCAGAAAATGGTGTTGGATAGACTGATGGGACTGAAGGCTGATAAATCCCCAGGGCCTGATGGTCTGCACCCCTGGGTACTTAAGGAAGTGGCTCTAGAAATCGTGGACGCATTGGTAATTATCTTCCAATATTGATAGGATGCAGAAGTGGGCTGAAAAGTGGCAGATGGAGTTCAACCCGGAGAAGTGTGAGGTGGTACACTTTGGAAGGACAAACTCCAAGGCAGAGTACAAAGTAAATGGCAGGATACTTGGTAGTGTGGAGGAGCAGAGGGATTTGGGGGTACATGTCCACAGATCCCTGAAAGTTGCCTCACAGGTGGATAGGGTAGTTAAGAAAGCTTATGGGGTGTTAGCTTTCATAAGTTGAGGGATAGAGTTTAAGAGTCGCGATGTAATGATGCAGCTCTATAAAACTCTTGTTAGGCCACACTTGGAGTACTGTGTCCAGTTCTGGTTACCTCACTATAGGAAGGATGTGGAAGCATTGGAAAGGGTACAGAGGAGATTTACCAGGATGCAGCCTGTTTTAGAGAGTATGCATTATGATCAGAGATTAAGGGAGCTAAGGCTTTACTCTTTGGAGAGAAGGAGGATGAGAGGAGACATGATAGAGGTGTACAAGATAATAAGAGGAATAGGTAAGAGTGGATAGCCAGCGCCTCTTCCCCAGGGCACCACTGCTCAATACAAGAGGACATGGCTTTAAGGTAAGGGGTGGGAAGTTCAAAGGGGATATTAAAGGAAGGTTTTTTACTCAGAGTGGTTGGTGCATGGAATGCACTGCCTGAGTCAGTGGTGGAGGCAGATACACTAGTGAAGTTTAAGAGACTACTTGACAGGTATATGGAGGAATTTAAGGTGGGGGCTTATATGGGAGGCAGGGTTTGAGGGTTGGCACAACATTGTGGGCTGAAGGGCCTGTAATGTGCTGTACTGTTCTATGTTACATGTTCTGTAATGTTCTATAGATTCAGCATCAGTTCCTGAAGACTGGAGGGTAGCTAATGTTATCCCACTTTTTAAGAAAGGAGGGAGAGAGAAAACAGGGAATTATAGACCAGTTAGCCTGACATCAGTGGTGGGGAAGATGCTGGAGTCAATTATAAAAAATGAAATAGTGGCACATTTGGATAGCAGTAACAGGATCAGTCCGAGTCAGCATGGATTTACCAAGGGGAAACCATGCTTGACTAATCTTCTGGAATTTTTTGAGGATGTAACTATGAAAATGGCAAGGGAGAGCCAGTGGATGTAGTGTACCTGGACTTTCAGAAAGCCTTTGATAAGGTCCCACTTAGGAGATTAGTGGGCAAAATTAGAGCACATGGTATTGGGGGTAGGGTACTGACATGGATCATAAATTGGTTGGCAGACAGGAAACAAAGAGTAGTGATTAATGGGTCCCTTTCAGAATGGCAGATGGTGACTGGGGGGTACCGCAAGGCTTGGTGCTGGGACCGCAGCTATTTACAGTATACATTAATGATTCAGATGAAGGGATTGAAAGTAACATGAACAAATTTGCAGATGACACAAAGCTGGGTGGCAGTGTGAAATGTGCGGAGGATGTTGAGATAATGCAGGATGACTTGGACGGGTTGGGTGAGTGGGCAGATGCAGTTTAATGTGGATAAATGTGATGTTATCCACTTTGGTGGCAAGAACAGGAAGGCAGATTACTATTTGAATGGTGTCAAGTTAGGAAAAGGGAAAGTACCACGAGATCTTGGTATCCTTGTTCATCAGTCGCTGAAAGTAAGCATGCAGGTACAGCAGGCAGTGAAGAAAGCTAATGGTATGTTGGCCTTCATAACAAGGGGAGTTGACTATAAGAGCAAAGAGGCCCTTCTGCTGTTGTACAGGGCCCTGGTGAGATCACACCTGGAGTATTGTGTACAGTTTTAGTCTCCAAATTTGAGGAATGACATTCTTGCTATTGAAGGAGTGCAGCGTAGGTTCACGAGGTTAATTCCCGGGATGGTGGGACTGTCATATGTTGAAAGATTGGAGTGACTGGGGTTGTATACACTGGAATTTAGAAGGATGAGAGGGGATCTGGTTGAAACATATAAGATTATTAAGGAATTGGACACGCTAGTGGCAGGAAACATGTTCCCGATGTTGGGGGAGTCCAGAGCCAGAGGCCACAATTTAAGAATAAGGAGTAGGCCATTTAGAACGGAGTTGAGGATCTGTGGAATGCTCTGCCTCAGAAGGCAGTGGAGGCCAATTCTCTGGATGCTTTCAAGAAAGAGATAGAGCTCTTAATGATAGCGGAGTCAAGGGATATAGGGAGAAGGCAGGAATGGTGGATGATCAGCCATGATCACAGTGAATGGCGGTGCTGGCTCAAAGGGCTGAATGGCCTACTCCTGCACCTATTGTCTATTGTCTCTGTCAGCTTTGCACATCTGGACACTGCAATTTCCCCCATTCTTCGTTATAAAACTGCTCAAGCTCTGTCAGATTGCATGGGGATCGTGAATGAATAGCCCTTTTCAAGCCCGGCCACCAAAATTTTCAATTGGATTGAGGTCTGAACTCTAACTTGGCCACTCCAGTACATTAACTGTTGTTTTTAAGCCATTCCTTTGTAGCTTTAGCTTTATGCTCGGGATCATCGTTTTGCTGGGAAATAAATCTCCTCCCAAGTCACAGTTCTCTTCCAGACTGCATCAGGTTTTCTTCCAGGATTCCCCTGTATTTTGCTGCATTTGTTTTACCCTCTACCTTCATAAACTTTCTCGGGCCTTCTGCAGTGAAGCATCCCCACAGCATGATGTAGCCACCACCCTGCTTCATGGAAGGGATGGTGTGTTTTTGATTTACACCAAACATGGCATTTAGTCTGATGGCCAAAAAGCTTAAATTTGGCTTCATCAGAATATAGAACTGACTCCTGCTGACTTCAGAGTCTCCCACATGCCTTCTGGCAAACTCCAATCAAAATTACATGAGTTTTCTTCAACAGTGGCTTTCCCTTTGCCACTCTCCCATAAAGCTGTGACTGGTGAAGCACCCGGGCAACAGTTGTTGTACGCACAGACTCTCCCATCTCAGCCACTGAAGGTTGTAACTCCTTCAGAGTTGTCATAAGCCTCCTGGTGGTACCTGTCACTCGTCCCCTTCTTGCACGGTCACTCAGCTTTTGAGGATGGCCTGCATAAGCAAATTTACAGCTGTGCCATATTCTTTCCATTTTTTGATGATTGACTTAATTTTATTCCAAGGGATATTCAGTGACTTGGAAATTTTCTTGTATCCATCTCCTGATTTGTCCTTTTCAATAACCTTTTCACGGAGTTGCTTGGAGTGTTCTTTTTTCTTCATGGTGTAGTTTTTGCCAGGAAACTGACTCAACAGCAGTTGGACCTTCCAGATACAGGTGTATTTTTATTACAATCAATTGAAACACTGCACACAGTGATCTCCATTTCACTAATAGTGTGATTTCTAAAACCAGTTGGCTGTACCAATGATGATTTGGTGTGGTATATTAAAGGGGGTGAATACTTAATGCAATCAATTATTTTCACTTTGACATGAAAGAGTATTTTTTTGTTGATCAGTGTCAAAAAAGCCAAATTAAATCCACCATGATTCAGTATTGTAAAACAATAAAACATTAAAACTTCCAAGGGGGTTGAATACTTTTTATAAGCACTGTATGTGGTGAAATTTGATGCTTTGCTGCAGCCGTACAATGCAATACATAAATAAATTATTAAAACTTACAATAAAAAATATACATAAATAAGTAGTGCAAATAGCAAAAAGAGATGTAGTTTTCATGGGTTCATTGTCCATTCAGAAGTCTGATGGTGGAAGAGTATTTCTAGCATTTTTAAAAAATTTTAGTATGATTGAGTTCAGTGGAGTAGCTGTGGGGAGGACTGAAGTGAGGTGGTGCAGGGTGGTAATAATCTCAGAGTAAGGGATTGGCCATTTTGGTCTGAAGTAAGTTTTTGTCAATCAAAGGATGGTGAATCTTTTAGAGGGCAATTAAAGTTAAGAATCAGATTTATTATCGTTAATTTATGACATAAAACTGTTGTTTTGTGGCAGAGTACAATGCAAAGATATAAAATTACAATGTTTGTAAAAGAAGAACATTGTAAAAAAAAACAGGAATAATGAGGAAGTGTTGAAGAGCTCATATGTGAAGCTGAAGGCCCACTTCAGTGCTCTGTGATTCTATGGAAATAGAAAAGGCTTGAGGGATGAGTCAAACAACAGGAATTCTGCAGATGCTGGAAATTCAAGCAACACACATAAAAGTTGCTGGTGAACGCAGCAGGCCAGGCAGCATCTCTAGGAAGAGGTGCAGTCGACGTTTCAGGCCGAGACCCTTCGTCAGGACTCGACGAAGGGTCTCGGCCTGAAACGTCGACTGCACCTCTTCCTAGAGATGCTGCCTGGCCTGCTGCGTTCACCAGCAACTTTTATGTGTGTTGCTTGGGGGATGAGTCGTCTACTTCTGCTCCTATTTTCTTATGCTCTCGTTGTTTCTTTCTTTGAGCCAGGAGCTGGTGATGGTTTACCCTGGATAAACTATTTATTATCAAAATATGCTTATGTCACAATATGCGTCCTTAAGATTCATTTTCTTACATTTTCAGGAAAATAGGAAAATACAATAAAATCAATGAAGAATTACAAAGAACCAATCTGAAAAAAGACAAACTGTACAAATAAATGAGTAAATAAATATTAATGAGAACATGAGTTGTAGAATCCTTGAAAGTGAGCCCAACCATAGGTAGTGGAATTCATTGAGGTTAGTGAAATTATCCACACTAGTTCAGGAGCTTGATGGTTGAAGGGTAATAACTATTCCAGAACCTGGTAGTTTGGAACTGAAGGCTCCTGTTCCTCCTTCAGGATGGCAGCAGCGAGAGGAGTGCATGGCCTGGATGATGGGGTTTCTGATGATGGATGCTGCTTTATTGTGGCATTGCTGCTTTTAGATGTGTTCAATGGTGGGGAGGGCTTTGCCTGTGATGAACCGAGCTGTATCCACTACTTCTTGTAGGCTTTTCCATATCTGGGCATTGGTGTTTCCATACCAGGCTGTGATGTAACCAGTCAGGATACTCTCCACAGTACATCTTTAGAAGTGTGTTGAAGTTTTAGATGGCATAACAAAACTGCTCAAACTTCTATGACAGTAAAGGCATTGTTCCTTTTTGTGATGGTATTTACATGCTGGTCTCACAACAGATACTCTGATGATGATAATGCCAAGGAATTTACAATTACTGGCACTCTCCACCTCCGATTCCCTATGAGCTTATGAACCTCCGGTTTCTTCCTCCTGTAGATTTTGCTCTTTGGTTTCGCTGACGTTGAGTGAGAGATTATTGCACTGGAACAATTCAGCCACATTTTCAATCTCCTATACGCCAATTTGCCCCCATCTTTGATTCATCAGCAAACTTAAATATGGCATTGGAGCTGTACTTAGCCACATAGTCACAAGGGTAAAGTGAGTAGAGCAGTACCTTGTGGTGCATCTGTGCTGATGGCGATTGTGATTGTAGAAGAGATGTTGCCAATCTGTAAACTGCTAGTGTGAAAATTGGAACCCAGATGCACAAAGAGGTACTGGGGTTGAGGTCTTGGAATTTAGTGGTTAGTTTTGAGGGGATGATGGTGTTGAATGCTGAGCTGTAGTCAATAAAGAGCATCCTGATGTGTGTATTTTCATTGTATAGATGTTCTAGAGCTAAACGTAGAGCCAATGAAATGGCATCTGCTGTTGACCTATTGTCACAGTAGACAAATTGGAGTAGATCTAACTCATTTCTCAGGCAGGAGTTGATAGGTTTCATCACCAACCTCTCAAAGCACTTCATCACAGTGGATCCAAGTGCTACTGGACGATAGTCATTGAGGCAGTTTACCACGTTCTTCCTGGGTATCAGTATGATTGAAGCCTTCTTGAAGCAGCTGGATACCCTAGAGTGCTGAGGTGAGAGGTTGAGGAGAGGAGAAGATGGCAGCGCGACGAGCGCGTACAGCTTTCCGGTGAAAATGATATCATTTCTGTTAAATACGGGCCGTGGACAATTCTGATTTGATGGACACAGACGTGAAAGCACAGAGGAACATCTGGAGGAATTTCTGAAATGCTGGTTGGCTGCCACTGTTACTGGGCGATCGAGAATCTTCCGGAGAGAAGGCCCCAAAATCCCCGGCTTTGCCTGCTGCTGGCGACTGAGGCTGAGGTCAAATCGTTTGGATAGAGATAGAGATGGTGCTCGGTACTCGGTGTCGGAGGGCTGATCGGAGGCTCGAAGTTTTCGGACGACTCAGAGTCGGACTGTGGTCGGGCATGGCAGGGAGAGTTTTCTTCCTTCTCCCGTCTGCGTGAGATGTGGGACATTCGAGAGACTTTGAACTTTTTTACTGTGCCATGGCCTGTTCTTCATCAAGTTATGGTATTGTTTTACTGTTGTAATTATATGTTATAATTATGTGGTTTTTGTTAGCTTTTCAGTCTTGGTTTGTCCTGTGTTTTTGTGCTATCACACCGGAGGAATATTGTATCATTTCTTAATGCATGCATTACTAAATGACAATAAAAGAGGACTGCATGTCCTCATAATCTAAAATAAACTAAAAATGTCGGTAAATACTCCAGCCAATTGATTGACGCAGATTTTCAGTGCTCAGCCTGGTACGCTATCTGGGCCAGATTGTTCATGGGTTCATTCTTCTGAAGGATGCTGTCACACCAGCCCCAGAGACTGAAATCACAGTGTATCTGGGGACAGTGGGAGATCTTAAAGTGCCTGTCTATATCTGTCGGTCAATATGAGCATGAAACGCGTTAGACTTATCTGGGAACAAAACCTTGTTGTCACATACGTTCAGTGGCCACTTCATTAGGTATCTCCTGCAGCTGAGTGTATGTTTGTGGTCTTCTGCTGCTTCAGCCCATCCACTTTAAGGTTCAACATGTTGTGCATTTGGAGATGCTATTCTGCACACCACTGTTGTAACACATGGTTATTTGAGTTACTGTCGCCTTCCTGTCAGTCTGGTCATTCTCCTCAAACCTCTCTAATTAACAACTTGTTTTCACCCACAGAACTGCCATTCATCAGATTATTTTGTTTTTCACAGTATTCTATGTAAACACTAGAGAGTGTTGTGCATGAAAATCCCGGGAGATCAGCAGTTTCTGAGATACTCAAACCATTCCATCTGGTACCATGGTCAAAGTCATATCACATTTCTTCTGATGTTAGGTCTGGAAAAAAAAGTGAATCTCTTGACTGACTGCATTCTATTTTGCATTGAGTTGTTGTCTTCCGATTGGTTGATTAGATGTTTGCATGAACGAACAAAGTGGTACCTGATAAAGTGGCCATGGAGTGAATGCCACTTGGTTTGCTTTGGAAGAGATGATAGTATTCAAGCTAGAGTTGCAGGGGAACGGGAACCAGAATGCCAGAACAGATGGTGGAAAGGTTGTGGAGACAGATGTTGGAGCTCAGACAGAGATAGGAATCAGAAGGTTGAGCATTCTGCAACTAATGTCCTCAGCTGCATGTATTTCAATGCCAGAAGTATCGTAGGAAAGGCAGATGAGGTCAGGGCATGGATCAACACCTGTAATTATGATACTGTAGCCATTAGTGAGACTTGGGTGCTGAGGGGCAGGACGGTCGGCTCAATGTTCCAAGGTTCTGTTGCTTTAGATGGGTCAGAGTGGGTGGATTAAAGGGGTGGGTGCCATTACTAGCCAGGGAAAATGCCACAGAATTGCTCATTCAGAACGGACTGCAGAACTCGTTTAGAGAGGCTTTATGTGTGTAACTGAGGAATAAGAAAAGTATGACCACGTTAATGGGGCTATATTATAGACCACTCAACAGTCCGTGGGATTTAGAGGAGCAAATTTGTAGAGGGATGGCAGACTGCTGCAAGAGATATAGGATTGTTATAGAAGGTAATTTTAACTTTTCACATGTTGACTGGGACTCCCATACCATAAAAGGACCAGAGGGGTCAAAGTTTGTCAAATTTGTTCAGGAAAGCTTCCTTAATCAGTACGTGGAAGTCCCATCGAGAAAGTGTGCAATTCTTGATCTGCTGTTAGGGAATGAGACAGAGCAAGTGATAGAAGATTGTGGAATGAGCTGCTAGCACAAGTGGTGCATGCAAGCTCACTTTTAGCATTTAAGAGAAGTTTGGAGAGGTACATGGATGGTCGGCTATGGTCCCAATGCAGGTTGATGGGAGTAGGCAGTGTAAATGGTTTGGCATAGACTAGTTGGGCTAAGTGGCCTGTTTCTTTGCTGTACTAATCCTTAACACAGCTGTTGTCATCAATGTTAGAGAATGCAGTTGTGATCGCCATATAACTTATTTTCATTTTCTTCGATCTTCAATATAAATGCCCCAAGCATTATCTTACAAAATTCTCATAAAAGGATATTAAGATAGATGATGGAAAGCTTGATTAACTAACTAGGTTCAAAGAAACTTCAAAGGAAGAGATGGAGAGATTGGGCTCCCCATCAGCGGTCTATCAGGAATTCAAAGTCACTTGAGCCAGGGAGGTTATGATATACCGAGACTCCTCTGATGTTAAAGTCATTTTGGCAGGAATCCGCATAAAGACCGGAAGGAAGTGGCAGGCACAGGAAGCTGTCGACAGAGCGGAGGCACGGCTGCGGCACAACATTTTGGTGGGTGGTGGGGCGGGCAGGACTGGGCAGTTTTCCCAAACCACGCAATGACAAAACCCGTGGAAAGGAGAAGCGTCAACTGGTTCAGAACGAGATAAGAGCAGAAGTGGAGGAAGAATGATACAGCAAGATGGTCGGCATGTACAAACAAGGCGCCTGGACTAGATGGGAGCATGCGGAACCTTGCAAGTTCACCTGGACAGAGCTTTGGAGAGCCGAAACATTGCACATAAGTTTCTCATCCAATCAGTCTATGACGTTGTCCCAAACCCAGCCAACCTGCACAGGTGGGGCATGGCAAACACTCCAGCATGCCAATTGTGCCATAAGAGGGGCACCTTGGAGCATATACTAAGTTGCTGCTCGAAGGTGTTGGGGGAAGGGCGATACTGCTTGCGCCATGACCAAGTCCTAAGGTCTATGGTGGTTGCAATCAGCACAGCAATTCAAGATGGCAAAAATCAGCACGCTCCCAAACAGTCCATCACCTTCATTAGAGTAGAAGAGAAGGCTCAACATTGACCTAGCTCCTCAGGAGGGTTTCTTGCCACTGCATGAGACTGGCAGGCCCAAGTCGACCTAAGGAGGCAGTTCAGGTTCCCAGAGAACATCGCAGCCACTTCGCTCCACCCGGACATGGTGTTAATATTGGAGTCTACAAAGCAGGTAGTCCTGCTGGAACTTACTGTCCCTGGGAAGACTGGATTGAAGAGGCCAATGAGCGCAAGAGAGCTAGATACACAAATCTTGTTGCAGAATGCTGGAGCAGTGGCTGTAGAGCTCGCTGTGAGCCAGTTGAAGTTGGGTGCCGGGGCTTTGCTGGCCATTCATTACAGCGGACTCTAAAACTCCTTAGAGTTAAAGGACTGCAGTGCAGAAGAGCCACCAAGAACATTCTGGAGGCTGCTGAAAAGGCCTCACGGTGACTGTGGATCCGAACGGGGGATCCGTGGATTAATGCGCCACTTGGACACAAGTCGGGGGCTAATCACCCAAGGCTGGATCGCCCGGTCGAGGTTGTCTGATGATTAAAGACCTGAAACACCCTATGACCCCGGGTTCATCACTGAAGACGTGTCCAAGTAGCACCAGAAGGAGTATTCTACAACTATGAAGGAAATTTCAGATATTGGAGCAAAGACAGCTAAAGGTATTGCCACCAGTGTGATAAAAATTCAATTTGGAGGATTGTCAATATGCTAGAAAGAAATGTGGAAACATTTTACAAGGGAGCAAATATTTCAAGAAGCTGTTTTTAAAAATTTGTTATGGATTGGAGAGCATGCCTTATTTCCTGCCATAATTTACATATTACTATTTAATTATTTATGGTGCAACTGTAACAAAAAAACAATTTCCCCCGGGACCAATAAAGTATGACTATGACTATGAAAACAGGTTGAGTGAACTCGGCCTTTTCTCCGTGGAGAGACAGAGGATGAGAGGTGACCTGATAGAGGTGTATAAGATGATGAGAAGCATTGATTGTGTGGATAGTCAGAGGCTTTTTCCCAGGGCTGAAATGTCTGCCACAAGAGGGCACAGGTTTAAGGTGCCTGGGAGTAGCTACAGAGGAGATGTCAGAGGTAGGTTTTTTACGCAGAGTGGTGAGTGCGTGGAATGGGCTGCCGGTGACGGTGGTGGAGGCAGATATGATAGGGTCTTTTAAGAGACTTTTGGATAGGTACATGGAGCTTAGAAAAATAGAGGGCTATGGTAACCCCAGTAATTTCTAAGGTAGGGACTTGTATGGCACAACTTTGTGGGCTGAAGGGTGTGTATTGTGCTGTAGGTTTTCTATGTTTCTATGTGTTTTTAAATATGGAATACCAAAACTTTTTTTTCATTCTTTCTTCTAGACAGTAAGCCATTTAACGCTGAGGAGGTTAGGACGATCATTGAATCGCTGCAAAAACCTGTAGTGTTTCTTAACATGGTTTCTGACTGGCCAGCAATGAGATGGACTATAGAAAATCTATCACAGCTGCTTAATGGAAAAGAATTAACTTTCAGAATTGGCAAAAGGAAGATGAGTAAAGGTAAGAGTATATCTGATTGGCATTGTTTCCAGAGCTGGCAATGCCTTGTTTTCTAAAACTGCTGGAGAAACTCAACAGGTCAGGCAGAATCTATGGAAACGAATAAAGACTTGACGTTTCTGGCTAAGACCTAATCATTCTCATCAAACTAATCGGAATATACTTTTGGTAAAGAGCATGGTTGTCTAGATGCATGGTTTTGTTGCTTGGGTCATGAAGCCTGTGAAGCACAGTCTGGGAAAAGCAGCATGGTAGCATAGCAGTTAGTGTAACGCTATTACAGCAGCAGCCGCCCAAGTTCCATTCTGCCACAATCTGTAAGCAGTTTGTACCTTCTCCCCATGACCACATGGGTTTCCTCCGGGTGCTCCGATTTCCTCCCACATTCCAAAGCTGTATGGATTAGTAGGTTAATTGGTCACGTGGTGTAGGAGAAATTTAGATAGGTACATGGATAGGAGGGATATGGAGTGCTATGGTCCAGGTGCACATTGATGTGCTAAGCAGAATACTAGTTCGGTATTGACCATATAACAATTACAGCACGGAAACAGGCCATCTCGGCCCTTCTAGTCCGTGCCGAACTCTTACTCTCACCTAGTCCCACCGACCTGCACTCAGCCCATAACCCTCCATTCCTTTCCTGTCCATATAGCTATCCAATTTAACTTTAAATGACAACATCGAACCTGCCTCAACCACTTTTGCTGGAAGCTCGTTCCACACAGCTACCACTCTCTGAGTAAAGAAGTTCCCCCTCATGTTACCCCTAAACTTTTGCCCTTTAACTCTCAACTCATGTCCTCTTGTTTGAATCTCCTCCAATCTCAATGGAAAAAGCCTATCCACGTCTATCTATCCTCCTCATAATTTTAAATACCTCTATCAAGTCCCCCCTCAACCTTCTACACTCCAAAGAATAAAGACCCAACTTGTTCAACCTTTCTCTGTAACTTAGGAGATGAAACCCAGGTACCATTCTAGTAAATCTTCTCTGTACTCTCTCAATTTTGTTGACATCTTTCCTATAATTCGGTGACCAGAACTGTACACAGTACTCCAAATTTGGCCTCACCAATGCCTTGTACAATTTCAACATTACATCCCAACTCCTATACTCAATGCTCTGATTAATAAAGGTCAGCATACAAAAAGCTTTCTTCACCACCCTATCCACATAAGATTCCACCTTCAGGGAACTATGCACCATTATTCCTAGATCCCTCTGTTCTACTGCATTCTTCAATGCCCTACCATTTACCATGTACATCCTATTTTGATAGTCCTACCAAAATGTAGCACCTCACATTTATCAGCATTAAACTCCATCTGCCATCTTTCAGCCCACTCTTCTAACTGGCCTAAATCTCTCTGTAAGCTTTGAAAACCTACTTCATTATCCACAACTCCACCTATCTTAGTATCATCTGCATACTTACTAATCCAATTTACCACCCCATCATCCAGATCATTAATATATATGACAAGCTACATTGGACCCAGTACAGATCCCTGAGGCACACCACTAGTCACCGGCCTCCAATCTGACAAACAGTTATCCACCACTACTCCCTGGCATCTCCCATCCAGCCACTGCTGAATCCATTTTACTACTTCAATATTAATGCCTAACGATTGAACCTTCCTAACTAATCTTCCATGTGGAACCTTGTCAGAGGCCTTACTGAAGTCCAGATAGACAACATCCACTGCTTTACCCTTGTCAACTTTCCTAGTAACCTCTTCAAAAAATTCAGTAAGATTTGTCAAACATGACTTTCCATGCACAAATCCATGTTGACTGTTCCTAATCAGACCCTAGATGGGCAGAAGGGAGAGTTTCTGTGCTAGTGTTCCTTGTTTCTATGACTCTATCACTAATTGGGCAACACGGGTGCGTTGGGCCAGAAGGGCCTGTTTCCGCAGTATATCTCTAAATTAATAAATAAAAGGCTGAGACCTTGCTGTATTGTGTCTGTTGCTGACACAGTTCATGAGCCTAAGTAATAGAGGGGGCTTTTGTATTTCCACACCAGTCCATGGTTTTGGGTGATACTCAGCCATATTGCCGTTGTGGTGCAGGTGATGACGATGTCTCTGTGATGTGTCTTGGATAATATAATTACTAGTACCAGTAATTCCTAATCTATCCTTGCCAGTTATACTTTCCAGAAATTTGTAGCTTTTTTGACCTTGGCATTGAAGTAGCCCAGGAGGCTCTTGGACACTGTAAGACATGGGTTAGATTTTTCAGCATCAGGAGTAGAACTCATCTGTATTTTCCAAGGTTGGAGTGTGTGTGTGTTCATAATAGCAATATTGGAGTATTATGAGATATTCACTTATCCCAGAGGGCTGTCTCTGAAATGATAGAAAGATCATTGTTGACGGTGAAACAGACCTGAAGAAGGTACTTTTCCCTTCTTGGATAAAGTACTCCATTATCATGTATTTTGAGCTAGCCATCTCCTGCCTCTCCAGTCTCTTTGTCTGTATTCCCAAAGAAAATTTGGCTCTCTTTGCTGCTGGATCTGTCCAAGTTGGCCCTGACCTTTATTTTAATGAGTGGAAATTGTTTTCCATTGTGGGATAGCAGTTTTTATATGGACAGTTCCAAATGAGATTAAGATGGGCAGAGAAATGACAGAAGGAATTTAATCCTGAAAAACAGAAGCTGGTGTACTTGTAGAGAGTTAATATGGCTGGGACATATACAATGAATGATGGGACTATGCTACACATATACAAATATTCTTGATGTCTGAGGTACGTAAAATTGTTTGGGAAGGTTTAAACTAATCTGGCAATGGAATGGGAACTGGAGTGATAGTGCTGAGGATGAGGTAGTTGGTTTATAAACAGAGGGGAGTGTGTTGTGAGACTACAAGACTGAAGATGTTCTATTTGTATGTGTGCAGTATATGGAATAAGGTAGATGAACTTGTAGCACAGATACAGATAGGCATGTATGACATTGTGGGCATCACTGAATCATGGCTGAAAGAAGACTGTGGCTAAGAGCTCAACGTAGGTAGAGGGATGGCATTGCTCTGTTGGTAAAAAATGAAACCAAATCATTAGAAAAAGGTGATAGAGGGTCGAAAGGTGTTGAATCAATGTGGCTAGAGCTAAGGAAGTTCAGAAGTGTGTGACATTGTTATCACTAGGGAGAAGTTCTTTAAGAAGGGAGGAAGACAGAAGAAAGGAAATTATAGGCCAGTTGCAGTGGTTGGGAGTCTATTATTAAGGATGATGTTTCAGGGTACTTGGAGACTAATGATAAAATAAGTCAAAGTCAGCATGGTTTCTATGAAGGGAAAACTTGCTTGAAAAATCTGTTAGAGTTCTTTGAAGAAGTAACAAACAGAGTGGAGAAAGGAGAAGCGGTAGATGTCATGTACTTGTATTTTCAAAAGGCATTTGATAAGGCGCCGCAGTTAGCTGCCAGTGACTAGTGGTGTTCCTCAGGGCTCAGTATTTTTTCACATTGTTCACATTTCTGCTTTTTACATTGCTTCTCAATGATTTGGATAATGGAATTGATGGCTTTGTGGCAAAGTTTGTGGATGATATGAAGAAAGGTGGAGGAGTAGGTAGTGCTGAGGAAGCAAATTGGAAGAATGGGCAAAAACGTGGCAGATAGAATACAGTATTTGGAAATGTATGATAATGCACTTTGGTAAAAGGTGCAGTAGTCCAGACTATTATCTAAATGGGGAGGCGGTCCAAACATCAGAGTTGTAGAGGGTCTTAGAAGTCCTTCTGCAAGACTCCCAGAAGGTTAATTTACAGGTTGAATCTGTGGTAGAAAAAAAAGCAAATGCAGTGTTGCATTTATTTCAAGGGGAGTAGAATATAAAAGCGAGGAGATAATGCTGAGGCTTTATAATTATCTCGTCAGGCTGCACTTGGAGTATTGTCAACAGTTTTGGGCCCCATATCTCAGAAAGGGTGTGTTATTGGAGAGAGTCCAGAGGAGGTTCACGAGGATAATTCCAGGAATGAAGGGGTTAACATTGATAAAGCTTAAGGGAATGGGGGATTCTCAGATTCCTGTAAACAATGGATTAAGTACTGACTATGTCTGTGTATTTTGTTGGTGACTGCAGTGGGTTTGAATAATGTCTCACAGCTGCTTTCTTTGGAGCAAGATAAGGATTAGAGTTCACCCAGATCCACAAAAGATACCTCCTGGCTTTTCACACTTTTTAGTTTTGACAAAAGGCAGTACCTGATGGAAATTAGACAGGACGTTCCTTTCTTAATTAAAGCATAAATTCTGTATCCAAACGGGTCCTCTGATCCCGTCAAGGTACCAGTCTCAATGGGTGAGGGGCAAAAATGCTCAGTCGGACACAAGGAGTAGCCAGAGGTAAACTACCTTGGGGCACCCGCTACTCAATTGTGTTTGATTCAAGCCGCCTGTCACTTACTCAGCCCAAAGAGACATTCCCTATGTTGGGATCCGAGTCATGGCACCAAATGTAAACGTAAATTTGCTGGATCAAATAACGACAGCACAAAAAAATCGTTACTTTTCACCCATTTATTTCTTCGAGCTCAGCTGGCGAGTGAACATCAATATAAGGAACGCTTATTCGGGCTGAGTAAGTGACAGGGGACTTGAATCGAACACAATTGAGTAGCGGGTGCCCCGAGTTAGTTTACCTGTGGCTACTCCTTTGTGTCCAACGGAGCATTTTTGCCCCTCGCCCATTGAGACTGGTACCTTGACGGGATCAGAGGACCCGTTTGGATACAGAATGTAAGGTAAGCAGTTGTCTCTTTTACATTGCTGCGGGTGACAGGGTATGGCCGGTTGAAATTTGATGATTTGGAAAAGGGGTTGCGCATGTCTCAAGATATGGCTGGTTGAAATTTGTAAATAATATGAGACTGGCAGCCCGGTAAAATTCTCACCTTGGCAGCAGAAATATGGCCGGTCGAAATTTAATGAGACAAGTTCAGGATAAAGCAGTTTTTGTGAGAATTAAAGGCTGCGGGTGACACTGGGTATTCTATATTGTCCCTAAGTTGTTCCATCGTTGGCGTCGATGAGGACCTCGACACCATAATGATGGTGTCGAGGCTAGCGCATGATTTGGATTTAAGTGAGGGAGAGTTGCGCAGTGTCAGCCTCACTCTCTCTTCCCAATTCCCATCTGGATCCAGTGGCAAGACAGGGTCTAGACGGCTGGAGATGGGACTAGGCGCAGTGGATGACCAGGTCACCTTCTGTGTCTTGTCCTGCTCTACACGTTCCACGACGCTTGCAGAGACTGCCTTCTTGACCGTTGGACCTTCCATTGGTCTCGTCCGCTCCATCCGCCGGAGTCTGTCTTCACATGCTGGGATAGACAACTCCCTTTCTCACCGAGGGTTTGGGACCCGTTGGCTAACCTCACCTGGTTTAGCCGGCTTGTCGAAGCCGTTGCCCGGGGTGTGGCCACTGTCACATGCAAACAGCTACGGGGAGCCACAGGTGAGAGCTGAGTGCCAGGTGGGGACCAAAGGGGGAGCATTGTCCCTAAGGAAAGAGTCGGGACTGGGGACCCTGGTTAGGAGAGGCGGCCACCGCTACCTGACGGATTTGACCATATCAGCTGCCTCCTGATAATATGGCCGGTTCAAATTAATTAAGGGGGAGGTAGGCTGGCTAAATTTCTCACAAGTGGCTTGTGCCTAGGCCCTTGCGTTGTGTATTTTGTGTCTATAAGCTGTTTACCTCGTTGGTTTGTCTGTGTTTCGCGTATTTGTGATTTTGGCTACTTGCTTTACTTTGTACAGCACTTTGGTCAATGTGGATTGTTTTTAAATGTGCTATATACTTGACTTGACTTGATAAATAAGAACAACTGATAAGGGCAATAATGGGACAGGCCCTTGATACAGCTATGTGTGAATGAATACCGGATAAGAAAAGGACCTCTGGATGTTAAGTGCAGCGCTAACAAAGAAACTAGGGAAACGAGCAGTAAATTTAATTTGGGAAAAGAATTGCAGTAAAAAGTGGAAATTATTGATTAAAGAATGGAAAGATAGAGCCTATACTAAATGGAATGGTACCTTACTGGCCAGCTGGAGGAATAATGCATATGATAAAAGGATAGAGGTATGTACAGCAGAAGGGACTCCCAAGAGTTGGAAGATACTGCAGGCGGAGTGCTAATGGGTAGAAGGGAGAAGAAAGAGAGATCGAGAAACAAAGAACACAGGCAAAAGCAGATATGGCAGATAGGAAGGGTTAAAATTGGCAGTGCCGCGCATGAAGATCTAGGGTCAATAGGGGATCCCGAACCCATATCTGGCATACCGACCCTGTTTAAGGACAGTGACCGCGATGAGGATTGGACACCCACCTTATCCCCCACCTTACCAGAGGCTGAATGCACCCAGTGCCTCCAAACCCAAATCCTCCCAGTACTCAGATACGGTGGCCACTTGGGTAAAACAGCAGCGGCAGGGAAGGGAAGGCTCCCTATACCCTGAGATCCAGAAAGGGAATACCAGGGATTATCCCGAGACAGGGAGGGAAGAATCAAAAAAAAACCCAGAGTTAAGGACTCCACAGAGACAATTGCCTACCCAAATGCTGCCCAGTCCACGAGCAGCCGAGGAGGGACAGCCCTCTAACTCTTGTATGCACCCTGGAAGCCTCAAGAGAAGGTAATAATAATTAATCAGGCCCCCGACAGAAAAGAAAAACCAGCACAGTTTGCTTAGTATGTCCGCAGTACTATACAAATGTGTAATGCGACCCCACAAGATTTATTTGGTCTTTGCTGCATGATTCTCTCATCTGATGACTGGCAGAAATGGAAGATACCAAACCTATTAGGAGTTACCGGCGGGAATCCATAATGAGAATGAACAGACAGACGGATTATTCAAGCCTTGGAGAAGGCTCTCCAACAACCTGTAAATATCACTAAAGTACTTGAATGCAAACCTAAGCCTGGGAAATCGGGACCAGACTATTGGGAGCGATTTATGGCCTGCTACAGCACTAATAATGGGAATCCGCTCCCCCAGTTTAATGCCCTACTGCTCAAGTGCTTAGCAACTAAGTTAGGCAAAACTAATAATATGGATTGGCCTGACAATGACTGAAATCGAATGCGACGAGCTTTGACATATTACTGGGATCCAGCTTTCGAATCCTGATCAACCCCGAAGGGAACTAACATTAAAGGGGAATATGTTCAGCAGGAAGAAGGATGCTTCCTACCGTGAGTACCACCCCTCAGGAAGAGCCCAATATAATATTGCAAGATGCTGCAATTCTAACTCCGTTTATGATGGTATAGGAAAAGGGATACTGGCTATCAGACGCTACAATCACTCTGGGTTCGAAGGCATGGAACGTACGTATTCACGTACCCAGCCACTGCTGGTGGAATTCCAGAGGACCCAGCGTGAGGTTTCATTTACAGTCACCACCAGTCTCGGGTGTAATCTAGCAGAGTGAGACTTGCTCTGTCCGTTGGAAGTCAAGATTCTATGCATGGACAAGGGTATCCCCCTGGGAAGAGCGAACAACTGACCCCCCCCCCCCCAGTGGTGGGCACTTAATTTGGACTCCACTACATTTGAACCCCCTCTGCCAGAGGCAGACCCTCATGTGACTCTGTGCTATGATCCTACTGATCATAAGATCAACTGAGGAAAACCAGTATTATACACTCCTCGAGGGACAGAAGTTCCCAGTCACGGTGATTGGAGAGATTAAAAGAAGAGAGGGCAGTGCATTACTGGCTGAAGTTCTGGATTTCCATTGGCGACAGACAGGATTGGTGGTTCCGCATACCACCTTTAGGCTTTGCCCTGAGTTCAAGCCAAATAGCCTGGTTTCCTTGCCTACAGCCTGATGAAACAAACCTCCAGCATCGCGGGAGACTGGCAAGACTTGGCCGTGGGCCAACTCTGATACTGGAAGGAGTCAAAGGTGAAGACGGGACATCTGGTAAGACTCTCTTTTAATATTGACCGAACCCAAGACGTTGTACCACATCTCTGGGCAATTCTAGGCCATGAAGTCGGTCACGCCAACTGCTCCCCCCCCCCTCCCCCGGTCTGGATCACCGTGAAAGAAGGACGGGCTCTCCCATCCCTTCCGCAATAACCCCTCAAGCCCGAGGCCAGGCAACGTTTTATGAGGATGGAAGCTCTTTTGTAGATCCAGCAGGAAAATGATGTTCTGGCTATGCGATAAGTGACAACTGTGAAGTAATTGAGCAAGTCTCCTTTGCAGCAGCTGTCTCTGCCCAGAATGCTGAGCTACTTGCTCCGACTCATGCCTGTATCCTAGCAACAGACTAAAGTGCAGTCTAACAGCGTACTCAGTTCTGATTTTGAAGAATCCACCGCAGAACCAATTCTTTGTAGAAGACCTTTAAAAAAAAAACGCAAAGTCGTAAATGAAGGTGACTTTGAAGAGGGAGTCCGCAACTGTTTGGAACAAAATAAAAAGAGCCTGAATGAGGGCTTCAGTGGAGGAGCCAAAAGTACAAGCCTAAGCTGGAATCCTCTTTGATTAACATTTCGAATTTTTAAATGAAGTGGAAAAGAAATCTCAAACAGATTAAAGTGCGGACTTTTACATAGACTCCCTTTATGCCCTGACTGCGGAACTTTGGAAATTCCTGACTTCCTCTGCCCCCCTCCCCCCCCATAAGTAATGCTACCTTTGTAAACAACTTACTCACCGCTCTACAGCTACCTCGTGTTTTGGCTATTATTAGATGTGCAGCCCATACTAGGGAATCTGATGAGATATTTAAGGGTAATGCTCGGGCTGGTGCCGCAGCAAAACAGACAGCTTTGGACCCCACACTCTTAGTCCCCTTGGGAAAACAACAAGTTCTTATTAGACAAAACCTAAGGACGGGTATGCCAGATAGGAGGGAAAATACATAAATTCCAGGGACACGCCCCTGAAGGAGAGCGTAAACTACGGTCCCAAATGGGTTGCCACCTTGAACCTCAGACCAATTTATGGGTGACCCCTGCGGGACAGGTTTGTGTTCCCTCTGTGTTCTTACCTATCTTGATAGATTATGTAAATAATTGTACACACTTGGGCAAGGAGGGAATGATGAATATCTTGGTGGCGGTGGCGCCCTAATTTCCAGCAAGCAGTTGAAAAGCGAGCCACAGCATTTAAAAAAAAACGAATGTTGGAAAGGGAATGCCTGGTGTTTCCGGAACTACCCACTTGCCTGGTGGACCTTTTTCTTGTTTACAACTTGATTTTATAGAACTACTTGGAGTACATTGTTGTAAATGTTGCTTGGTAATAGTAGATGTATTTAGCAGATAGATAAAGGCTATACCCACTACTGATAATACTGTTGTAAAAATATTATTAAGAGAAGTGATTCCCCGTTATGGATTACCTGAATCAATAAGCTTAGACAACGTAGCTCATTTTATTGCTAAGATAAATGAGAAAATCTGTGAAGAACTGGCAATAAAACAGCAATTTCACTGTGCTCACCATCCAAGAGCAGCTGGGAAAGTGGAACGAGCAAATGGAACCTTAAGGACTAAGCAAGAAACTTGGCTAACCTGGCTTAAGGTTTTACCTCTGACATTGTTCCATATGAGAATTACACACTCGACTAGAACTGGATTATCCCCAGCAGAAATCATCCGTGGAAAGCCTATGGGGGTCGGAACTGGCCTGACCTCCCCTTCCTGAAAGATGGACATGCATACCTTAGGGAAGGAGATGGGAAATATTTATGCAAGTTAACTAAAACTCCCCAAAGCTTGCATTCACAGGTATGACAGGCCAGTAGAGAAGACGACACCCAGCCTAAGGGTGACTACCCCACCATCAAGGCTGGAGATTTTGTCCTGATTAAGAACTGGGATCGTAAGAAGTTGGAACCGAGGTGGAAAGGACCGTACCAAGTGCTACTGACAATACCTACTGCAATGAAGGTGGTAGGGCAGCTCCGGTGGATACATCGAATGGACTGTAAACACGTTACTGGCAGAACTGATAAGGACTGAAAACTGTATTGGTTAATGATTATTTTAATGGCCCTAAGGGGACCTGCCCCTGTTTTGGGAGGCCCGCAGGTTAACACTTTTCTGTCCCTCTGCCATACCTACGCTAAGCAAGTAGAACGGGGAGCATGTTGGGTATGTTTTGTATCATGTTGTAGAAGCGATAATCTGTTCTGAAAAGTTATCTTTCTTTCTTTTTCAATCTTTTTATTAAATTCATAGAATGAAAACATAGCATAGCAATAATACAAGTAGTAGGAGATACATTGTTACAGTTAAAATAAATAATTGTAAGACCAAATAGTATAAACTGACAAAACTCCCAATCGTGTAGAATAGAAATGAATAATACAAAGCAAAAAAAAACTGGAAAAAAAAACATGAAAAAGAAAAAAAAACCCTATCCCAAAAAAAAACTAAACTAAACAGAATTAGTCGACTAAACTAAAGACTTGGGCAGTACTAACAACTTAAAAATGGGAAAGAAGAAAACCTTAGTGTCGACGACTCCACTCCCTTCAACCAGCAGTACAGAGAGATAAAACAAGTTTGGAAATGGTTAACTTACATCAAATGAAAATGCTGAATAAATGGCCTCCAAGTTTTTTCAAATTTAATGCAAGGGTCATAAACTGCACTTCTAATTTTTTTTCCAAATTCAAACACACCATAGTTTGTGAAAACCAATGGAATACAGTAGGAGGGTTAATCTCTTTCCAATTCAGCAAAATAGATCTTCTAGCCATTAGAGTAAGAAATGCAATCACCCTACGTGCTGAAGAGGTTAAATAACTTGAATCTATCATTGGTAATCCAAAGATAGCAGTAATTGGATGAGGTAATAAGTCTATATTCAAAACCGTTGAAATAATGACAAAAATATCTTTCCAATATTTTTCCAACAAAGGGCATGACCAAAACATGTGAGTTAAAGAAGCTATCTCGCAATGACATCTATCACATATTGGGTTAATGTAAGAGTAATAACGAGATAGTTTATCTTTGGACATATGGGCCCTGTGCACTACTTTAAACTGTATCAACTCATGTTTGGCATATATAGAGGATAAATTAACCAATTGAAGAGTTTTTTCCCATATTTCAATCGGTATAATAATCTTAAATTCTCTTTCCCAATCAGCTTTAATCTTATTGGAAACATCAGGGCATAAATTCATAATTATATATAATTGCGACAACACTTTTCTGAGAAAGATTTAAATCTAAAATTGTTTCCAAAGTGTCCATTGGGTATGGGTGTGGAAAAATAGGAGAAACAGTAATTAAGAAGTTTCTAATCTGTAAATATCTAAAAAAGTGAGATCTGGGTAAGTTATATTTATTAGAAAGTTGATCAAAAGACATGAAACAATTATCCAAAAATAAATCACGAAATCGTATTATACCTTTGGTTTTCCAATCAAAGTAAGCTTGATCCATAGTGGAAGGTTGAAAAAGGAAATTAGATAAGATAGGACTTGCTAAAATAAATTGATTAAACCCAAAAAATCTTCGAAATTGAAACCATATACGTAAAGTATGCTTAACTATTGGATTATTGATTTGTTTCTACAATTTAGAGAAAGTAAAAGGAAGCGAAGTTCCTAAAATAGAACCCAAGGAGAACCCTTGTAAAGAATTACATTCAAGATTTACCCAATGTGGATTTAAAGGTACATCCAAATCTCGTAACCAAAATTTTAAATATCGAATATTAATTGCCCAATAATAGAATCTAAAATTCGGGGGGGCAAGCCTCCCCCTCCTTTTTAGGTTTCTGTAAATACTTTTTACTTAATCTAGGATTTTTGTTCTGCCATATATATGAGGAAATTTTTGAATCTACGTTATCAAAAAAAGAGTTTGGGATAAAAATTGGAACCGATTGAAATACATATAGAAATTTGGGCAAAATAATCATCTTAATAGCATTAATTCACCCAATCAAAGACAAAGAGATTGGTGACCATTTAATAAACAAAAGCTTAATCTGATCAATTAAAGGTAAAAAATTAGCTTTAAATAAATCTTTATACCTTTTTGTAATTGTTATCCCTAAATATATAAAAGAATCAGTAACCAATTTAAATGGTAAACGTCCATAAATAGGTACCTGCTTATTTAAGGGAAATAATTCACTCTTATTAAGATTCAATTTTTAACCAGAAAAATTACTAAATTGAGCCAACAAATCTAGAATAGCAGGAATTGACTTCTCCGGGTTAGAGATGTATAGCAACAAATCATCCGCATATAGTGATAATTTATGTATTTTATTTCTGTGGGTAATACCAAAAATATTGGGCGAGTCGCGGATAGCAATTGCTAAAGGTTCAAGGGCGATATTGAGTAATAAAGGACTAAGAGGACATCCTTGCCTAGTACCACGAAAGAGCTGAAAAAAAGGAGATCTATGATTATTAGTACAAACCGAGGCTACCGGGGAGTAATATAACAATTTAATCCAAGATATAAATGTCCGACTAAAATTAAATTTCTCAAGGACATTAAATAAATAAGGCCATTCAACTCTGTCAAAGGCTTTCTCAGCATCTAATGAGATAATACATTCTGAGGTAGTAAGTAAAGGGGTATAAACAATATTCATTAACCTCCTAATATTAAAAGATGAATAACGATCTTTAATAAACCTGATTTGATCCATAGATATAATTTGAGGTAATACCTTCTCTAACCTAGTTGCTAGAATTTTTGAAAAAAGTTTTGAATCTACATTCAAAAGAGATATCGGTCTGTATGATGCACGATCAGTAGGATCTTTATTCTTTTTAAGAATTAGAGAGATAGAGGCTTCATAAAACGATTGTGGTAATTTACCTAAACTGATTGCTTCTTTGAGTATTCTAGACAACCTCGGAGAGAGAATGGAGGAAAAGAATTTTAAAAATTCCACTGTAGACCCGTCTGGTCCGGGTGCTTTTCCAGAATTCAACGATGAGATTGCAGTTATTATTTCTTCCTCTGTAATAGGAGTTTCTAATGATAAACCATCTTCCGGTGATACTTTCGGAAAATTCATCTTACCTAAAAAATCATGCATGAAATTAGAATCATGAGGAAAATCAGAGTGGTATAGAGAGGTATAAAATTCTTGAAAGGTTATGTTTATCCCAACATGATCAACTGTCAAAGTATCATCGTGTTTACGAATCTAGTAGTTTGACGTTTAACTGAATCGGATTTCAATTGATTAGCCAATAGTTTACCCGATTTATCACTATGAATATAAAAATCACTTCTTGTTCTCATTAATTGATTTTCAATCGAGTATGTTAATAATAGGCTATGTTCCAATTGAAGCTCAACTCTGTGTTTGTATAGCTCCTTACTGGGAGAAACAGCATATTTTTTATCGATTTCTTTAATTTTATCAACCAACAAGAGTATTTCATTCTTAACACGCCTTTTCAAACCAGCCAAATAGGAAATAATCTGACCTCGAATATAAGCTTTAAAAGCGTCCCAAACAGCTCCATTGGAAACTTCTTCCGTAGTATTAGTTGAAAAGAAGAAATCAACTTTGAAGGTATGAGACGTGAATTAGCTAAGATAGATTGGCAAATGACACTTAAAGGATTGACGGTGGATATGCAATGGCAAGCATTTAAAGGTTGCATGGATGAACTACAACAATTGTTCATCCCAGTTTGGCAAAAGAATAAATCAAGGAAGGTGGTGCACCCGTGGCTGACAAGAGAAATTAGGGATAGTATCAATTCCAAAGAAGAAGCATACAAATTAGCCAGAGAAAGTGGCTCACCTGAGGACTGGGAGAAATTCAGAGTTCAGCAGAGGAGGACGAAGGGCTTAATTAAGAAAGGGAAAAAAGATTATGAGAGAAAACTGGCAGGGAACATAAAAACTGACTGTAAAAGCTTTTATAGATATGTAAAAAGGAAAAGACTGGTAAAGACAAATGTAGGTCCCCTGCAGACAGAAACAGGTGAATTGATTATGGGGAGCAAGGACATGGCAGACCAATTGAATAATTACTTTGGTTCTGTCTTCACTAAGGAGGACATAAATAATCTTCCAGAAATAGTAGGGGAAAGAGGGTCCAGTGAGATGGAGGAACTGAGCGAAATACTTGTTAGTAGGGAAGTGGTGTTAGGTAAATTGAAGGGATTGAAGGCAGATAAATCCCCAGGGCCAGATGGTCTGCATCCTAGAGTGCTTAAGGAAGTAGCCCAAGAAATAGTGGATGCATTAGTGATAATTTTTCAAAACTCGTTAGATTCTGGACTAGTTCCTGAGGATTGGAGGGTGGCTAATGTAACCCCACTTTTTAAAAAAGGAGGGAGAGAGAAACCGGGGAATTATAGACCGGTTAGCCTAACGTCAGTGGTGGGGAAACTGCTGGAGTCAGTTATCAAGGATGTGATAGCAGCACATTTGGAAAGCGGTGAAATGATCGGACAAAGTCAGCATGGATTTGTGAAAGGAAAATCATGTCTGACGAATCTCATAGAATTTTTTGAGGATGTAACTAGTAGAGTGGATAGGGGAGAACCAGTGGATGTGGTATATTTGGATTTTCAAAAGGCTTTTGACAAGGTCCCACACAGGAGATTAGTGTGCAAACTTAAAGCACACAGTATTGGGGGTAAGGTATTGATGTGGATGGAGAATTGGTGAGCAGACAGGAAGCAAAGAGTGGGAATAAACGGGACCTTTTCAGAATGGCAGGTGGTGACTAGTGGGGTACCGCAAGGCTCAGTGCTGGGACCCCAGTTGTTTATAATATATATTAATGACTTGGATGAGGGAATTAAATGCAGCATCTCCAAGTTTGTGGATGACACGAAGCTGGGTGGCAGTGTTAGCTGTGAGGAGGATGCTAAGAGGATGCAGAGTGACTTGGATAGGTTGGGTGAGTGGGCAAATTCATGGCAGATGCAATTTAATGTGGATAAATGTGAAGTTATCCACTTTGGTGGCAAAAATAGGAAAACAGATTATTATCTAAATGGTGGCCGATTAGGAAAAGGGGAGGTGCAGCGAGACCTGGGTGTCATTATACACCAGTCATTGAAAGTGGGCATGCAGGTACAGCAGGCGGTGAAAAAGGCGAATGGTATGCTGGCATTTATAGCGAGAGGATTCGAGTACAGGAGCGGGGAGGTACTACTGCAGTTGTACAAGGCCTTGGTGAGACCACACCTGGAGTATTGTGTGAAGTTTTGGTCCCCTAATCTGAGGAAAGACATCCTTGCCATAGAGGGAGTACAAAGAAGGTTCACCAGATTGATTCCTGGGATGGCAGGACTTTCATATGAAGAAAGACTGGATGAACTGGGCTTGTACTCGTTGGAATTTGAAGATTGAGGGGGGATCTGATTGAAACGTATAAAATCCTAAAGGGATTGGACAGGCTAGATGCAGGAAGATTGTTCCCGATGTTGGGGAAGTCCAGAACAAGGGGTCACAGTTTGAGGATACAGGGGAAGCCTTTTAGGACCGAGATTAGGAAAAACTTCTTCACACACAGAGTGGTGAATCTGTGGAATTCTCTGCCACAGGAAACAGTTGATGCCAGTTCATTGGCTATATTTAAGAGGGAGTTAGATATGGCCCTTGTGGCTAAAGGGGTCAGGGGGTATGGAGAGAAGGCTGGGGCGGGGTTCTGAGTTGGATGATCAGCCATGATCATAATAAATGGCGGTGCAGGCTCGAAGGGCCGAATGGCCTACTCCTGCACCTATTTTCTATGTTTCTATGTTTCTATGTTAATCTGTTCCTTTGTAAAGTTGACAAAGTCCGAATCTTGAAGCAAAGTAGGGTTAAGTTGCCATTGTCTATTAGTAGAAGAAGTATCCGTTAACTTGATAGAAAGTTTCATTGGAGCATGATCCAAAATGGCGATAATATCGTAATTACAGTCAACTGCAGCTGGGATTAATCGAGCGTCAATAAAAAAATAGTCAATTCGGGAATAAGAACGGTGAACATGTGACAAAAAGGAGAATTCTTTATCGTTTGGATGTAGAAATCTCCAAATTTATGAAATCCCAGAATCCAACATAAAAGAGTTAATAAGAGTAGCCGACTTATTCAGTAAGGCCGGACTAGCTATGGATCTGTCCAACATGGGATTCAAGCATAAGTTAAAGTCACCACCCATTATCAACATATACTCATCTAAGTTATGAAGGGAAGTGAATAGGTGTTTAAAAAACTCAGGATAATCCACGTTCGGAGCGTAAACATTAACCATAGCAACCTTTTTATTCAAAAGTACCCCAGTGATTAGCAAAAATCTACCATTAGGATCTGAGATAATATCTTGATGGATAAATGTAATTGATGAATCTATGAAGATTGAAACACCTTTAATTTTGGCTTGGACATTTGCGTGGTATTGTTGTTCTTTCCAAAACTTAAAGAAGTGTTGATTATCCTCTTTCCTTACATAGTTTCTTGTGCAAAAATAATATGAGCATTCAGTCTTTGGAATACTTTGAAAATCTTTTTCTGTTTTATTGGATGGTTTAAACCATTTGTATTCCAAGAGACAAAATTAATAATGTGAGCCATAATTTAAGATCAGCCCTTTGGTAAGTAAAGGATTAACCATAATGTGAACTCATGAAATCGGAAGAGGAATACATGATCAGAGAGGAACCAGAAATCTCGACACTGCGGACATCTTTGTAGTTCTAAATCAGCCCAATAGAAAAAATTAAAAAAGAAAAAAACCACCCCACCCACCAACCCCAAGAACCCCGAACTAAGCCAAGGGAGGCTGAAGAAAGCACTAACTAATACTAGCTCTAACCCCATTTCTGCAGGAGGCAACTCCAAAGATATATGTTATATAGTTGACCCCCCCCGAAAGCTGATATATATTAAAAATAAACACTATATTAAAATAGGCTACATAATATAATTACTAAAATATATAAATAAAAATAAAGTTAGTATCAATACGTATAATTAGTTAATTATAAATGAGTAAGTAAAATATCGTTTCCAAAAAAAGGGATTATGGGAAGAAGAAACATAGAAACATGGCGTCCAGAAAAGAGCAAAGGAGGGATTATGTAAAAAGAAAAACAAAACACCATTTTAATTATACGAAAACCAAAAATAAGAAACATATAAATGAAAATGATCGTCAGATCAAATCGTTAGTAATGATAACGAAAAACAAAAAGTTAATAAAGAAATTGACTAAAAAAAAGATGTTATTCACAAGAAGTAAGTATTCTATATAGGTTATAGAATAATAGCTATAATAATAAGCACAAAACAAAAATCTTGAGCTTATAAAAAACCTTCATCGTACTTGGTGGAAGGTTCATTTTAAAGAAAAACACCAGAGAAAAAAGCTATTGCTGAGAGCACCGGACATTAATTAAAGGAGGGTGTCTGTATCAGATGGGTAATTATCATCCAAAAAACTTTGAGTGGCGGTTATGGAGTGGAAGACATGACGAGATCCATCAGAAAGAGAAATTCTGAGACGTGCAGGATACAATAGTGCCGGTTTGAGATTTTTTTGATAGCATTCCGACATTGGAGGTTTAAAAGTCAGTGGTTCCTTCATCACTTCGGAACTAAAATCTTGAACTATCCTGAAGGAATGCTGGCGATACTTAATCATCCCTTGTCAACGAGCAGCCTGGAGAAGCTGTTCTTTAACATTAACATAGTGGAAACGAAGAATAACTGTCTCGGTTTGGGTACAGCCGAGTTGAGCAAAGAATATTGCAGGATCTCCAGTCTCAACGTCCTCGGGTAAGCCAATTAAACTTAAGTTTTGTCTTCTCGATCGATTCTCAAGATCGATAACTTTGGATTTAAGGTGTTGCAATTGTCTAGTAGTGGAGGCTAAATTTTTATCTAAGTTCTCAAATTTTAACTCCGTCTTCTAAATTTTAGTATCCAGTTCAGAAATTTTACCTCCATATTTTTGGACTTCAGAATCGAGGGATTTCAAAGTTTCCATGATTGATTTTAAATCTTCATTAAGGCTTTGACGATGTTGTTCCAATTGAGCAGATAGACTTTCGGATAGACTTTCAGATAGACTTTCAGATAATTTTTGCCGTTGTTCCTCGAACTTTTCCTCCAGACACTTCATTATAACCTCGTAAGTTAATTTCGTTTGTTTGGAGTCAGCCTTCTTTTTTCCTCCGTTCCCGTCAGAGTCTTTCCCATCTTTGTCTTTAGATCTCGTATTCATTTCTTTAAACTCCAAAGTTGCGATTTACGAAAAAATCAATAAAATCAGTGAATCAGTGAGATAGAATAAATCTTCTGGTGTGAATAAGATTAATTAGATCAAGGAGATCATAGGTTGAAAAAGATAACGGGAATGGAGCGAAGCCAGATACGACCTCACTCCATGAGCGCTCCCTGCAGAATCTCTGAAAAGTTATCATGTAATGATAAAAAGGAGGGAATGATAAAACTTAAGGGAATGGGGGATTCTCAGATTCCTGTAAACGATGGGTTAAGTACCGACTATGTCTGTGTATTTTGTGGGTGACTGCAGTGGGTTTGAATAATATCTCACAGCTGCTTTCTTTGGAGCAAGATCAGGGTTAAAGGTCACCTAGATCCACAAAAGATATCTCCTGGCTTTTCACGCCTTCTAGTTTTGACAAAAGGCAGTACCTGATGGAAATTAAACAGGACATTCCTTTCTTAATTAAAACATAAATTTGACGGATGTTCTTACCTTTGTAATTAAGATGTGGCTCCAACAAGCCAGGTAGGACATTCCTTTCTTTAATTAAGGTGGCTGGAGTGTCAATCAGACTGATTGTTCTTTTGTATCAGTGGCCTGATGACTTCTAACAATTCTGACATCAGGCAGTGAACTTGTTGAACCGCCGGAGAGATGAGAACGCTTCTCTCTCTGATGTTGGGACCAAGTTCACTCGCCTGCTGAGCTTGAAGAAATAAACGGGTGAAAAGATAAATAACGCAAACAACAGGAATTCTGCAGATGCTGGAAATTCAAGCAACACACATCAAAGTTGCTGGTGAACGCAGCAGGCCAGGCAGCATCTCTAGGAAGAGGTACAGTCGACGTTTCGGGTCGGAACCCTTTGTCAGGACTGTAGGGGGAAGGGACAGAGGCCCTATAAAGAAGGTGGGGGGAGGGTGGGAAGGAGAAGGCTGGTAGGTTCCAGGTGAAAAACCAGTAAGGGGAAAGATAAAGGGGTGGGGGAAGGGAGGCAGGGAGGTGATAGGCAGGAAAGGTGAAGAAAGAATAGGGGAAAACACAATGGGTAGTAGAAGGAGGCGGAACCATGAGGGAGGTGGTAGGCAGCTGGGGGAGGGGGTAGAGTGACAACCCTCGGTTATGGACCAAGCCTTTTTGAAATGGAAAACGAAAGGTATAATATGTTTTTGTGAACAACAGGAATTCTGCAGATGCTGGAAATTCAAGCAACATCAAAGTTGCTGATGAACACAGCAGACCAGGCAGCATCTCTAGGAAGAGGTACGGTCGACGTTTCAGGCCGAGACCCTTAGTCAGGACTAACTGAAGGAAGAGTTAGAGATTTGAAAGTGGGAGGGGGAGGGGAAGATCCAAAATGATAGGAGAAGACAGGAGGGGGAGGGATGGAGCCAAGAGCTGGACAGGTGATTGGCAAAGGGGATATGAGAGGATCATGGGACAGGAGGCCCAGGGAGAAAGACAAGGTGGGGGGGAACCAGAGGATGGGCAAGGGGTATAGTCAGAGGGACAGAGGGAGAAAAAGGAGAGTGAGAGAAAGAATGTGTGTATAAAAATAAATAACGGATGGGGTACGAGGGGGAGGTGGGGCATTAGCGGAAGTTAGAGAAGTCAATGTTCATGCCATCAGGTTGGAGGCTACCCAGACGGAATAGAAGGTGTTGTTCCTCCAACCTGAGTGTGGCTTCATCTTTACAGTAGAGGAGGCCGTGGATAGATATGTCAGAATGGGTAAGTAACGATAATAAGTAACGATCTTTTTGTGCTGTTGTTATTTGATCCAGCAAATTTACATTTAGAACGTAAGAGAAGTGTTTGGCAGCTTTGGGCCTGTACTCACTGGAATTTAGAAGAATGCGTGGGGATTTCATTGAAACCTATCAAATGTTGAAAGGATGATATAAGGCGAATGTGGAGAGGATGTTTCCTATGGTGGGGGTATCCAGAACCAGAGGGCACAGCCTCAAAATTGAGGGGAGACCTTTTAGAACAGAGGTAAGGAAGAATTTTTTTCACCAGAGGATAGTGAATCCATGGAATGCTTTGCTGTAGACTGTGGTGAAGGCCAAGTCTGTGGGTATATTTAAAGCAGAATTTAATAGTTTCCTGATTGGTCAGGGCATCAAAGGATATGGCAAGAAGGCAGGTGTATGGGGTTGAGTGTGAACCGGGATCAGCCATGATGGAATGGCGGAGCAACCTTGAGAGGCTGAATGTTCTAATTCTGCTCCTATATCTTATGGTCTAAAGTTCTTGGGAAATTGAGAGTCCTGAAGGTAGATAAGTCACCTGGAACAGATAGTATACAACCTACGATTCGGGAGAAGGTGGCTGAAGAGATTGTGGAGACATTAGTAATGATCTTTGAAGAATCAATTGATTCTGGCATGGTTCTGGAGGAATGGAAAATTGAAAATGTCAGTCCACTCTTCAAGAAGGGAGAAAGGCTGAAGAAAGGAAATTATAGGCTAGTTAGTCTGACCTCAGTGGTTGGGAAGATGTTGTAGTTGATAGTAGAGGGGTTTTGGGGTACTTGGAGATATGTTATAAAATGGGCTGCAGTCAGCATGGTTTCCTGGAGGGAAAATCTTGCTTGACAAATTTGTTGGAATCTTTTGAAGACATAACAAGCAGGATAGACAAAGGAGAATCAATAGATGTTGTGTTCCTGGATTTTCAGAAGGCCTTTGACAAGGTGCCATACATTAGGCTGCTTATCAAGTTCAGAGCCCATGGTATTACAGGAGAGATACCAGCATTGATAAAGTGTGGCTTATTGGCAGGAGGCAAAGAGTGGGAATAAAGGTAACTTTTTCTGTTGCCTGTGACTAGTGGTGTTCCAGGGGTATCTGTGTTGGGACTGCTTTTTACATTATATGTCAATAGCTTGCATTACAGAATTGATGGCTTTATGGCAAAATATGCAGACAATAGAAAGATGAGTGGAGGGACAAGTAGTTTTGAGGAAATACAGAGGCTACAGAAGGACCTGGACAGATTAAGAGATTGGGCAAAGAAGTGGCAGATGGAATATAGTTTATCATCATGCACTTTGGTAGAAGTGGAGAGAAAATGGAGAATTTTTTCTAAATGGAGAGGAAATTTAAAAATCTGAGGTACAAAGGAACTTGGGAGTCCTCTTGCAGGTTTCCCTAAAGGCTAATTTGCAGGTTGAGTCATTTGAAGAGGATTAGAATATAAAAGCATGGATGTAATGTTGAGACTTTATAAAGCACTGGTGAGGCCTCACTTGGAGTATTATGAGCTCTTTTGGGCCCCTTATCTAAGAAAGGATGTGCTAAAATTGGAGAGGGTTCAAAGGATGTTAACGAAAATGATGCCTGCCATATGAAGAACATTTCATGTGTCTAGTCATGTACTCACTGGAATTCAGAAAAATGAAGGGTGACCTCATTGAAACCTATTGAATGTTGAAAGGCCTCGATAGAATGGATGTGGAGAGGATGTTTCCTATGGTGGTGGGGGGGGGGTGTCTAAGATCAGAGGACACAGTCTCAATAGAGAGGCATCCTTTTAGAAGTGAGATGAGGAGGAATTTCGTTAACCAGAGTGTAGTGAATATGTGTAATTCGTAGTCACAGGTGGCTGTGGAGGATAAGTCATTGGGTATATTTAGAGCAGAGGTTGATAGATTCTTGATTGGTCAGGGCATGAAGGAATATAGGGAGAGGGCAGAAGACTGGGGATGAGAGGGAAAATGGATCAACCACGATGAAATGGCAGAGTAGACTTGGTGGGCTAATGGTCTAATTCTACTCTTATTTCTTTATGGAAAATGGTGAAGAAGATGCTGTTTGGAATTTCAGAGCAAGATGGTTATGGTGCAAATATACATATCATTAGTTAGGGTAAAACTAAAATATCGTGTATTGTTCTGGTTGCCATACAAATGGAACACTGAGGGAGATTCTTCATGAATGCAGCCTTTCATCTGTGTGAAGCTGCCAGACAGACAAAGGAATGGAGAAGGGGAAATCTGATTCAGAAAAACAGCATCCTGAGTGGCATGGAAATGGTAGATACAGTATTTCCCCTTAGCAAAATTCTGTGTATCCAGAGAGTAGAAGTGAGGGTGAAGAGATTTAGAGAGGATTTGATGACTATTTCACTGAGAAACTGGTTGAAATCTGGAATGAGCTGTCTGATGGAATGTCAGAGGTATGTACTCTTACAACATTTAAGAAGTTTTTAGATATGTACACAGTACAAGAGGATACAAGTCAAATGCTAGAAAATGGGACTTGTACAGGTAGTGAGCATGGACAAAGAACCTATTTCCATTTTGTGCTACTCAAAGACTTTGAATATTTACTCATTATCCAGTAATTTTGAGATACTTGGGTTTTTTTTTGGCATAATTTTGTTATTTCTGCCAGTTTGTTGGTTTTCCTTTTTCTTTTCTGGGAAGTGACTGATGAGCAACTAATGAACACAAGAGATTCTGCAGATGCTGGTAATCCAGAACATACAAAAAATGCTGTGGGAACTCAGAAGGTCAGGCAGCATTGATAGAAATGATAGTCGGTGTTTTGTGCTGAGACTCTTCATCATGTGTCTCAACCTGAGGTGCCATCAGCAATACTAAAACACAGAACATAACAATACTGTACTGTACTTTAGCCCACAATGTTTTGCTGACCAGTTTACCTACTCTATGATCAATCTAACATTTCCCTCCTACAGAGAAAGCCCTGTATTTTTCTGTCCATGTGCCTATCTTAAGGTATCTTAAATGCCTCCAATGTGTTTGCTTCCACCACCACCCCTGCAGGGTGTTCCATGCACCCATTACTCTGTATAGACACCTTATCTTCTACTTTCTTCCAGTCACCTTAAAATTATGTCCCCTTAGCCATTTCTGCCCTGGGAAAAAGTGTCTGGCATTTCTCTCAATATTTGCCTCTTATATTGTTAAGACTTTGTTTGATATTGCTGCTGTGAAATATTTTGGGCATGTCATAATGCTCAATTATGAAGTTCATGCTCACAGGATAAACAGAAACATCGAACATAGAAAACCTACAGTACAATACAGGCCCTTCAGCCCACAATGCTGTGCTGAACAAGTACTTACTTTTGAAATTACCCAGGGTTACCCATAGCCCTCTATTTTTCTAAGCTCCATGTACCTATCCAGGAGTCTCTTAAAAGACCCTATCGTATTTGCCTCCACCAGCAATGCCATTCCATGCACTCACCACTCTCTGTGTAAAAAAAACTTACCCCTGACATCTCTGTACCTACTTCCAATCAACTTAAAACTATGTCATCTTGTGTTAGCCATTTCAGCCCTAGGAAAAAGCCTCTGACTATCCACACGATAATCATCTTGTACACCTCTAACAGGTCTCATCCTCTCTCGCTCCAAGGAGAAAAGGCCAAGTACACTGAACCTATTCTCAGAAGGTATGCCTTCCAATCCAGGCAACATCCTTGAGAGGAAAATTAGATCAGTCATGATGAAATGGCGGAACAGACTTGATGGGCCAAATGTTCCTATATTTTATGGTCTAAATTTTTTCCCCTTCGCCCTTCCGTCTTCTATTCCCCACTCTGACTTCTTACCTCTTCTTTTCACCTGCCTATCACTTACCTCTGGTGCCTCTTCTTCTCTTTCCCCCATGATCCATTCTCCTTTCCTATCAGATTCTTTCTACTCCAGCCCTTTATCTTTCCCACTCACCTGGCTTCACCTATCACCGTTCAGCTAGTCCTTCCCCTCCCCACACCTTTTCACACTGCCATCTTCCCTCTTCCTTTCCAGCCTTGAAGAAGGGTCACAGAGCAAAAGATTGACTGTTTATTCATTTCCACAGATGCAGTCTGACCTGCTGATCTCCAGCATTTTGTGTGTGTTGCCCCTGTTCAGAAATCTGATGGGCATAATTAGGAAGCGTTGTTTCAGAATAAGGGGAAACTCATTTAAGACTATAATGAGGAGGAGTTTCTTCTCTCATTGAGCCATAAACGTTTGTAATTTTCTACCTCAGTTGAGGCAGAGTCATATTTAGGGCATGGAACAAGACCAAGACTAGATTAGCCTTGACTGTCCTAAATGCCGGAGCAGCCTCAAGAGATTGTACGGTCTACTCTGGCTCCTATTCATTGCTCTCTTAATTACTGTCTCCTTTGTCTTAAACTATCAAAAGTGTCTGGCTGCCTGATTACACTGTTCCTGTCTCAGTTTTCAAGACTAAGAAAGATATGTGCTTACTGTTTTCCAGTTAGGGATATTCATAGCATTTTATCATTCCTGGTCTTCATTCTATTCTACAGGAGACTGAGACTAATTTTTTAAGCACTTGCATAAATTGTTATCTAATTCTGGTTTACCTCTTTCAATATGAAATGTCAAACGAGGTTGCAACATTTAAGAGAAATTTGGATAAATACCTAGGTAGGATGGGTGTGGAGGGCTACAATCCAGATGTAGGCCAATGGGACGAGGCAGAATAATAGTTCAGCTCGGACTAGATGTTCCAAAGGTCCTGTTTCTGTGGTGTGGCATCTATGACAATGAGAGAACCTTCAATGTATTTTTATTAGAAACAGAGATAGGCTTCAAGAGTTCCCCTGTTCAATTGGATCAAGACTGCATTCAACTTTTTAATACTTTTGTTTGATTTCTTTTCCACTTAATAACCTAAAATATACAACAAAGCCAGCATGGTAGGGTGATGGTTAGCACAATATGAATATAGCAAAAGCCAGCCAGAATCAATTCCACCGCTGTCTGTAAGGAGTTTCCACAATTTCCCCATGACCATGTGGATTTTCTGTGGGTGCTCTGGTTTTCTCCCCCATTCCAAAGAAGTACATTGGTAGGGTAAATGGTCACATGGGTGTAATTGGGCAGCACGGGCTCCCTGGGCTGGTAAGGTCTGTTACTGTGCTGTAGGTCTAAAAAATAAAATAAAGAAAGTGCTGGAAATGCTCATCTGTAGAATGAGAAACAATATCTCAGGTCTGGGGCCATTTATCAGAAAGGAGAGAGACACAAGCTAGTTAGGTTACAGAGGAGCTGGTGGAGAGCAAAGGGTGGAACGGAGAGAATTTCTGCGGTAGGGTGAAATAAAGTGACCTAACAATCAGTTAAGCTCCTTGTCTATGTAGCAGATGCTGGTAATCTTGAACAACGCAGTTAGGCTTACTGAGTTCCTCCAGCATTTTATATTTGTCTGTGTAACACGCTGTTAATAGCCAGCATTTGGAATCATTCGGCTGAGTTACTTGTATGATTTGTATTATTTGTGTACAGAACAGTCTAATTTAAGCTCCCTTCTCACTGGATTTCCCTGTCACAGATTCAAAATTCAAAGTTCAAAGTCAATTTATTATCAATAAAATAAGTAAATTAAATACTGAGAGCATGAGTTGTAGAGGCCTTGGAAGTGAGTCCATAGGTTAAGAATAGGCGAAGAAATTTTTTTAGTCAGAGGGTGGTGAATCTATGGAATTTGTTGCCATGGGCAGCAGTGGAGGCCAAGTCATTGGGTGTATTTAAGGCAGAGATTGATAGGTATCTGAGTAGCCAGGGCATCAAAGGTTATGGTGAGAAGGCGGGGGAGTGGGACTAAATAGGAGAATGGATCAGTTCATGAAAATGGCGGAGCAGACTCGATGGGCCGAATGGCCTACTTCTGCTCCTTTGTCTTATGGTCTTATGGTTAAGTTCGCTGATCATTTCAGTGTTGAGATGAGTGAAGTTATCTATGCCGTCAGGAGCCTGCTGGTTGAAGGGTAACAGCTGTTCCTGAACCTAGTGATGTGGGACCTTAGCCTCCTGTACCTACTTCCTAATAGCGACACCTTGATGAGAGCATGGCATGGATAGTGGTGGTCCATGATAATGGATACTGCTTTCTTGTGGCAGCGCTTCTGGTTGATGTGCTCAATGGTGGCTATCAAAACCTATCGATTATTGAAAGGCCTAAGTAGAGTGGATGTGGAGAGGATGTTTCCTGTAATGGGGGAGTCTAGGACCAGAAGGCACAGCCTCAGAATAGAGGGATGCCCGTTTAGAGCGGGAAGCTGGTGGAATTCATTTTCTACAGACAGCTGTGGAGGCTAAGTCACTGAGTACATTTAAAGCACATGTTGATTCATTTTTGTGCCACGTCGTACATGGGTGATTATGGTCTTTCCATGACTGTTTGGCAAATTTTTCTACAGAAGTGGTTTGCCATTGCCTTCTTCTGGGCAGTGTCTTTACAGGACAGGAGTAGTGGCATAACCAGGAACTGTGATATGCACCATCGTCATACGACCATACACTACCTGCTCCCACAGATTCACGTAACGCTGATCAGGGGAGCTAAGCAGGTACACCTTGCCCAAGGCTGACCTGCAGGCTAGCAGAGGGATGGAGCACCTTATGCCTTCTTTGGTAGAGACGGATATCCACTCCACCACCCCACAGGTTGATAGGTTCTTGATCAGATTTATGGAAAACTACAGCACAGAAACAGGCCCTTCGGCCCATATAGTCTGTACCAGACCATTTAAACTGCCAAGTCCCATCCACCTGTACCCGGACCAAAGTTCTCCACACCCCTCTCATCTATGTACCTGTCCAAACTTCTCTTAAACGTTGAAATTGAAATCGCATCCGCCATATGTACTGCCAATTTGTTCCGCACTCTCACCACCCTCTGAGTGAAGAAGTTATCCCTTATGTTGCCATTAAACATTTCACCTTTTACCCTTCACCAATGACCTCTAGTTGTATCTCACCCAACCTCAGGTGCTTGCTTTTACCTATTTATACCGCCCATAATTTTGTATACCTCTATCAAATCTCCCCTCAATCTTCTACCGTAGGGAATAATGTAACCTATTCAATCTTTCCTCATAACTCGGTGCCTCCAGTCCCGGTAACATCCTTGTAAATTTTCTCTGTACTCCTTCAATCGTAGTAACATCTTTCCTGTAGGTAGGTGACCAAAACTGTATACAATTCTACAAATTAGGCCTCACCAAGGTCTTATGCAACTTCAACATTACATCCCAATTCTTGAACTCAGTACTTTGATCTATGAAAGCCAATGTGCCAAAAGCTTTCTTAAGGACCCTATCTACCTGTGATGCTACTTTCAATGAACTATGGACCTGTATTCCCAGATCGCATTGTTCTATTACAGTGTCCTTTCGCTCACTGTGTATGAGACAACCTCACACTTGTCTGCGTTAAATTCCACCTGCCATTTTTCAGCCCATTTTTCCAGCTGGTCAAGATTGCTTTGCATGCTTTGATAGTCTTCTTCACTGTCCACAGCACCCCCAATCTTGGTGTCAGCTGCAAATTTGCTGATCCAGTTACCCACATTATCATCCAGATCATTGATATAGATGACAAACAACAATGGACCCAGCACTGATCCCTGTGGCACTCAACTTGTCACAGGCCTCCAGTCAGAGAGACAACCATTTACTACCACGCTCTGGCTCGCCTGTGAAGCCAATGTCTAATCCAGTACCTCATCCTGAAGGCCAAGCAACTGAACTTCAAATGGTCTAATTCTGCTCCTATGTCTTATGGTATTCTCTTATCAGGATGACAACCCTCAGACGATAGAGCTGTGGTGAAATTAAGTATAGAACAATGCAGCACAGCCCTTTGGCCCATGATGCCTGTGCCAAACGTGATGCCAAGTTAAACTAATTCCCTCTGCTTGCACCTGATCTGTATTCCTCCATTGCCTGCATATTCATGTGTCCCTCTAAAAGCTTCTTGAACAACAGTACCACATTACCTTCCCCTGGCATTACATTCCAGGCATCTACCACCGTCTGAAAAAAAAGTCCTTTAAACTTACTCCCCCTCACCTTAAAGCTATGCCCTCTAGTATTTGGTATTTCTACCCTCGAATAAAGATTCCTGCTATCTACTCTGATATACCCCTCATAACTTTATAAGCCTGGTCTTGCATGCATTAAATTATCACATAGTTCATTGAGCTAGAATAAGTTAAAATAATGATAGTACAGAATAAAAGAGAAATACCAATTGAAAAAGTGCAGTCGATGTGTATGATAAAGTGCAAAATCAAAAGAGGTAGACATTGAGGCCAGATGGAATGCAGTGACAGGAGGTGCATGGTCATACACTTTGGTATAAGGAATAGAAGTATAGACTACTTTGTAAATGGGAAGCAAATTCAGAAATCAGCAGCGCAAAGGGACTTGGGTGTGCTTGTGCAAGATTCCCTAAAGATTAACTTGCAGATTGAGTCAGTGGTAAGGAAGGCAAATGCAATGTTAACATTCATTTTGAGAGGATTAGAATATAAAAGCAAGGATGTAATGTTGAGGCTTTATAAGGCACTGGTGAGGAGTTATGAGCAATTTTGGGCCCCTTATCTCAGAAAGGATGAGCTGGCATTGGAGACGGTTTAGAGGAGGTTCACGAGAATAATTCTAGGAATGAAAGGGTTATGGTATGAGGAGTGTTTGATGGCTCTAGGCCTGTACTCGCTGGAATGTATAAGAATGAGGGAGATCTCATTGAAACCAATGAATGTTGAAAGGTATAGAAAGAATGGATGTAGAGAGGATGTTTCCTATAGTGGGGGAGCCTAGGACCAGAGGACACAGTCTCAGAATAGAGGGACCTCATTTAGAATGGAGATGAGGAGGAATTTCTTTTATCCAGATGGTGGCAAATATGTGGACTTCATTGCCACAGGTGGCTGTAAATCATTGGTCATTGGCTGTAGGTCTTTGGGTGTATTTAAGATGGAGGTTGATCATTCTCGATTAGTCTAGGCACGAAAGGTTACGGGGTGAAAGCAAGAGAATGGGATTGAGAGGAAAATTGGATCAGCCTGATTCTGCCCTAATCTCTTGCTGTGTTATGGAACAGGCCCTTCGGCCCATGATGTTTAACCAACTCTATGATCCATCTAACCCTTCCCTCTTATATAGCCCTTCATTTTTCTTTTATCTACAGTATCTGCCTATCTAGTAGTTTGCTAATGTATCTGCCTCCACCACCACTCCTGGCAGGGCTTTAAATGCACCCATCACCTCTCCGTAAAAAAACCTACCTCTGATATCCCTCCTATACTTTCCTTCAATCATGTTAAAATTATAACCCCTGGTATTAGCTATTTCTGCACTGGGAAAAAAGTCTCTGGCTACCCAGATGATCAAGTCACCTTTTATACTCTTTCACTCCAAAGTGAAAAACCCTAGGTTAGTCAACCTATCCTAAATAAACATGCTCAATAATCTAAGCAGCATCCTGGTAAACCTCCTTTGCACCCTCTCTAAGGCATCTTTTCTATTATGAGGCAACCAGAACTGAACACAATATTTGAAGTGTGGTCTAGCCAAGATTTCGGAAATCATTGCATTGGTCACTCCTCTGATGCAGCTGTAATAGAAACTTGGGAGCTGGGTCAGATCTTCTGTGACTGCTTGGAATAACATAGGAATGAGGGGCTTGAAAGTCAACAGGAAGTTGAACTTTATGGAGTCAGCAGTCCAGATGTGAGAGCTGGGCTGAAAAGTCTTCACACAGAACTTTACACATGTCAGTAACGACAACCTTGGAAAACCTGAGAAAATGCATGGTATATGAAAGGCATTTGGGGAGGAGGGAGGGAGAGAGAGAGAGAAGAATCGACCATTAAAGAACCACGCTAGTTTCCATTTGTGTAAATACAATAAGTGTACTGCAAATAGGACTACCTGCGTCTGCCTTGTCCTTTTCCAGTAGCAAACAACATACAACAAGGAGGGAGGGCTTGTTTATATGGTGCTTACCCCTCACCCTTAGACTGGAACCAACAAGGCATGTAACATAAACTGGGGACTCGTCCAGGATACTTCCTGTTAGAGTCAGTTTCTTTTGCAAAGGGTGAGTTGGAAGTTTTTTCCCCTCTTTTATGAGTGATCACCATGTTATGAAGTGTTCTCCGGTCAAGTTGGTGTGTTCCAGCTGGGGTGTGTTTGCTCCTTCCACTGGAACACTAGTTTGTTATTTTGCTTTGTTATTTTATGTTTTTTGTTGTGGAATGTATTCCTGTGTGGGGATTTAATCTCAGGTGGGGGTATGCAGTTGGTTATTTTGTCTCAGAGTTGAGCGTTTAAAACTGTCCCAAGCCTTCGAAGAATTGCTGACATTAAGTTAGCTTTTGTTGGTTAGGTAGAGCTCTCTTAAACCATGCTGGCTGATTTAGTTGGAGTCACTCATTGTATTTAAACTCACTGCTGTTTGGGTGGAAGTCTGTCATTGTATTTAAACTCACTGCTGTTTGGGTGGCAGTCTCTTAGGGTAGATGTGGACCAGTTTAGTGTGCAGGCCTTTTAGAGTAGCGCAATCAGACAAATGTGGTAAAGATAAACTCGCTGGCCCTAGCAGAGCACTTTGGTATTCCTGTGGCGAAACAAACCCTGAAAAAGGTCATTAAGCATGTTGTGTTTGAAGGTCTGATGGAGCGTGGCGTTTTTGTGCTTGGTGTGCAGGCAACTGATGGGGGAGAGGTACCCACAGCTGAAATCTGAGTAGGTGGAGGCTGAGGCAGGGGCCGAAGTCATACTGCTACCTTATGTGTTAATCCTTACAGAAGGTGAAGTATGTGCGATCCTGGTTTGAGCATGAGTCTGGCGTGGCTGCAGCTCACCTCAGAGGGGAAAAAAAAAGCATGCGCTACAAGCTGAGATAAACTGGCTGCTGGAGGTTCACAGATTGGAGGGGAGAGAGGCTGAGAAGGAGATTAAACTGTGGCAGCTAGAGTTTATGGCTGCAGTTCCGGTTGTGCAGCTGACTCCTGCTTCCTCACCCGCTGTGAGCTCTGACTCAGTGACCCCACAGACGAGGTTTAGCATGTCAAAGAGTGCCACCTTTTTGCAAGAGTGAGGTGGATTCGTACTTCTGCGCTTTTGAGCATATAGCAGCATCTTTGAAATGGCCAAAGGATGCCTGGTCTCTCTTATTGCAGTGTTCGTTTGTGGGGAAAGCACAGGAGATATGCTCTGCTCTGTTAGCCTCAATTATGAGACTATTAAAGCTGCTGTCTTGCGTGCATATGAGCTGGTGCCCACGGTGTATAGACGACGCTTTAGAATTTATAGAAAGATCACAACTCAGACTTAACATTAAGTTTGCAAGGGCGAAGGACCATCTCTTTTCAATAAATGGTGCATGTCAAATAAGGTGTGAGATTTTGCTTCTCTTCGGGAGTTGATACGCTTGGAGAATTTTAAGAGCTGTTTACCTGAGCATATTGTTTTGTACCCGAATGAATAGAAAGTACATTCCTTATCTCAAGCCACTGTGTTAGCCTTCTGCACAAGAATGTGTTTGCGTCTCATCGTGCAGTAGCTCAGAGCAGTGAGCAAGGATTCAATGTCGCTAAGGCTCAAGATGAAAAACAGCCTCACCTCATTCTAAGGAAGGGTATTATGTTGTTTCATTGTCACTGGTCAGGTGATTTAATCGCGGATTGCTTGAGCCTGAAGTGTAAACAGCAGCTGCAGCAGTCAGACCAATCTCCAGGTGTGGGTCTGATTAAAACTGTCCATGGTTCCTAGGGCTTTGGTTGATGTAGTATCCAAGCTGGATCCCAGCTATATGCCTTTCTTATTTCATAGGCCAGTTTCTAACTCTGTTAAGCCAGATGAACAGGTCTCGGTGACCATGCTGCCTGATACTGGCGCAGCACAGTCTTTCATCTGCTCTGATGCACTAGGTTTTTTCCGAGGTCGCTCTTCATGGTCACATTGGTCGCAGGGAATTGAGACAGGGTATCACAAAGAGCCAGGCTTCAGAAGGTAGAACATAGTGTTACGTACCCCGTAACTGGGTTGCCAAACCAGCAGAAATGGATCACTCAGTTGGAGTCTGGAGTACTAGAACTAAGGAAGTTTTATTAAAGAAACAAGCAACACAGTAATCGAAAGGATAATAAATGCAACAGTTCAGCGATGATAAACACACATGTGCACAGAATTAAGATAACAGCATCAATCAAGCTCTATCGTTGTCTAGGGGTAAATGACCAAATTTCAAAGTGACTCAAAGTTCAGTCCAGTTTAGTAGTTCAGTTCGCAGTAATCGTTGCCATGGCGATGGACAACGTGGGGGGAGAGAGAGAGGGAACAGGAACAACTGATCATTCAGACACGGCTTCACTCACAGACCGGCGATATGGCTCACAAGCAACTTTTGGGCAGGTCCTTGGTGATGTCACCTGAGGTCACCGACTGTGACCCCTCCTCCAGATGCGGTCGATCCTCTGCAGTGAACCCGGCACCCAGGCAAGGGCGGACACACACCGGGGTTCCCGCTGATCGTACCTTTCCACCCTGGCCGTTGTCTGGTATTTCCCACCGACTCCTGAGAGGCGCACCGCTTCCAGGGTCTCGTTACCTCGGGTGGCGTGTGTGTCTTGCCTTAGCGAACCGGTCCCTTTTTATCCCCCTGCTGGGGTATCGCCTGTCCATCACGTCAAACAGTTCAAGGTTCAAAGGGGGGAGCCGCTCCAGACAGCTCTCTCTCCCCCGTCCCTTCATTACACATCTCCAGACGCTGCTCCATTGTTCCTTATCTCTCCTTCCCCTGAGGGCAGGTGGCGGACCACTTTGCTGATGTCACTGATGCTAACCTAGGCCAGCAAACATCTTAATTTTATGTGTATTCTCATCACAATAGAAAACCTACAGCACAATACAGGCCCTTCGGCCCACAAAGCTGTGCCGAACATGTCCTTGCCTTAGAAATTACCTAGGGTTACCCATAGCCCTCTATTTTTCTGAGCCTCATGTACCTATCCAGGAGTCTCTTAAAAGACCCTATCGTATCCGCCTCCACCACCGTCGCCGGTAGCCCATTCCACACACTAACCACTCTCTGCGCACAGAACTTACCCCTGACATCTCCTCAGTACTACTTCCAAGCACCTTAAAACTTAAAGGTATCGTGTGGCTTTTGACACTCTGAGGTCTGAATACATGAAAGCTCTCGAAGAAGCAAAGAAGGAAAAGGATGCCCTAAGTTGGTAGTGGTAAAGTTGAAAGTTGAACAGGAAAGGGAAAAAAAACAATCCTTGCACAAGGTGCACTACAATACCTCAAAGTTTACATAGATCCCAGCTCTCTCCCCGTAGTAGTATACATAGACCACAGTCCCATTATCTATCTCTCTTGTATGCAGACCCAGAACCAACGCCTTATGATCTTTGGTCTTTCATTGCCCAAAATTTATTGATATTTGTTATAAGAAAGGGAGTGAAAATGCATTGGCAGACACACTGCCTCGGTCCATGAGTTTGTGTTATTTTTGTTATAAAGTCGAAGCGTATTTGTTCTGTGGGGTAGGGGTGTCACTGCGCTTCTGTGTTTCTATTATCTATTCTTTCTCTGTCCAGCTTTCCTTGTTTCAGATGTGCTGAACCGCTGTCAATCTCAATTTAGAGCGCTGCTGGACCCGCCCATTGTTAGCACCACTCCAATTGGGATTTAGAGAGTGCTATTTTAAAAAAAAAGCCGGCATCGGGAGGAGAGAGCGAGAGACGCTGGAGAGAATCGACCGTCAAAGAATCGCGCTAGTTTCCGTATTAACAAACTTATCTTCGTGTTCTGACTTGTATTTCGTATTGTGGATCTTTTGGATTACTCACTTAGATTTGGTTGTTCTAGATCACTTCTGTAAATACTGCAAATAGGACTGTCTGTGTGTGCCTTGTCCTTTTCCAGTCACAAGCAACACACTACACTAAAGGTGGACTTGTTTATATGTTACTTCCCCAACATCCCTAGACTAGAGCCAACAAGGGGAAGTAATTCTGGCTCTTTGCTAATAAGCAGGTCTCTTGCCTCAAGGTGGCAAGAGGTAGAATTCAATTCCCACTGTTGGCTGTAAGGAGTTTGTACGTTCTCCTCATGTCTATGTGTGTTTCTTCCAGGTGCCTTGGTTTCCTCCCGTGTCCCAAAAGATGTACGGGTTACGGTGAGAAAGTTGTGGGCATGCTACATTGGTACTGGAAGCAGGCTGCCCCAGCACCTATTCAGACAGTGTTGGTCCATGATGCACCTCACTGTATGTTTCGCTGTTTCGATGTACACGTGATAAATAAAGGTAATCTCTAATCTCTTTAAATTATTTCAGATGCAAAATCCTGAAGAAAGCACTCTACTACTTTAAGCACATTCTGAGGACTTTGACAACATTTGAACTGCTCACAATTTCTGAGTTTATCATGTTCGATCTCCTAATGTCAACAGACTCCACCCTCAGATAGAGAGAAGCAGTGCTTCTATGCTTCAGTGCTGCGTGTGCAGCCCTCCGGTGAAAAATGATATCGTATCCGTTAAATAGGGGCTGTGGACAATTCTGATTTGATGGAGATGGATGTGAAAGCACAGAGGAACATCTGGAAAAATTTCTGAAACGCTCGTTCTGAAACTGTCGTTACTGCGCGGTTGGGAATCTTTGGGAGGGAAGGCCTCAAAATCCCTGGCTTTGCCTGCTGTTGGCGACCGAGATGGAGGTCAAATCGTTCAGATAGAAATGGCGCTTAGTACTCGGTGTCGGAGAGGTGATCAGAGCAAGAAGTTTTCGGATGACTTAGAGTTGGACCGTGGTCGGGTATGGCAGGGAGAGTTTTTCTTCCTTCTCCTGTCTGCGTGAGATGTGGAACATTTGAGAGACTTTGAACTTCTACTGTGCTCATGGACTTCTTCATCAAGTTATAGTATTGTTGCACTGTTGTAATTATATGTTATAATTATGTGGTTTTGTTAGTTTTTTTCAGTCTTGGTCTGTCCTGTGTTTTGTGATATCACACCGGAGGAAATATTGTATCATTTCTTAATGCATGCATTACTAAATGACAATAAAAGAGTCATAATCTATCACTTGGGCAGCAATAAATTTGTACAGTCGGTGTCTAGTTTTACAGAGACTGCAAATTACAGCTTTGAGTTCCAATTAATTTTGAAAAGGGTGGCAAAGAACCTTAAGTGAATCTTGAAATTTGGTGCATAGAGGTAGTTGTTTTGCAGTGGGCATTATTTCACATGGACAGTATAGTCAATTACAAGTAAACTTTTGTGCAGTTAGCACTTAAAAAAAAAGATGCTTTGCAATCTGATTTCTAGATTAATACTTAGCCTGAAATGAGCTGAGAAGAATTGTACATTTTACAAGAATCCAGACTACCAAATGTCACTGTGAGTCAGCTACAAATTGGCTTTGGAACTCCTTCATCTTATCTGCTTGAAGCAGATGGGTTTCTGCTCACTAGACCAGGGAGGGAGAAAATAGCTATTTCAGAAGCACAAGAGCCACTTAAAAACAAAATATAACTGAGACAGTGGTATATTGGGACTGCATTCTAATGATTTGCTATAATGTGTACTTCCTCAGTGTGCAGTCAAAATTGCACATAAATGTAATGCAGAATCATTCATGCTTCAGATTGGATGGGGAGTGGGAACTGTATATAAGCCATTTTGGATTGATTTTTCCTACAGATGAGCTGTCTATAACTTTGGCAAGAAAGGAAAAATTAATTGTGGTGGAATTTGGCTGCTTGTGTGTAGGGGGGTGGGTGGGGAGAATCGTTTGAAATTTAAATGCAGATTGTTGCGTTTTATTTTGAGGATATCGTGCCCCCAGTTTCCTCAAGAATGTTACTCGGAAAAAGTTCCAAGTCTATTGTCATTCATATACTTGCATATAGCCTAACGAATCATCATTCCTCTGGGGCCAAGGAGCCTATAGTCACACAGGGCACATATAATTACAATCTTGCACATACAGTCACAAAATACTATTAACATTAGTCTCTGAGTGTCATGGCCTGAAGATTGCTACGTTGTCATAACATGCAAGGTACATGTTTATGTAACACAGTATAATCTTCCTGGCACTATTATAAAACATATAGTAGTATAAAATGTGAAACAGCAGCAATAAAAGATGAAAGTGATCAGTGCAGGATGAGAGTGCGTCTGTGAGGTGAGGATTGGGGTGGAGGGAGGGCATCAGTGTGTAAAAGCCAGTAAATGCTGAAAATGTGATGAGGAATTTTGTCCCTTTTACACACTCCTGTGTACAGTAAGCAATAACACAAAATAATCTGCAGATGCTGTGATCAAAGCAACACTTACAGTACGCTGGATGAACTCAGCAGGTCGGGCAGCATCAGTGGAAACGATGAGTCGACGTTTCAGGCTGGAACCCTTTGTCAGGACTAAAGAATGAAGGAGGGGGAAGGATTTGAAGAATCTGTAGACATTGGGATGAGTTGCAGTGCAATAAAGTTGCAGTGAAATCAAAGCAAAAAGTATCAAATACTGGTCTTAAGGTGTTGTACTTAAATGCACGCAGCATAAGAAATAAGGTGGATGATCTTGTTGTACAGTTACAGATTGGCAGATATGATATTGTGGCCATCACTGAGACCTGGCTAAAGGATGCATGTCTCTGGGAGCTGAACGTCCAAGGATACACGGTGTATCGGAAGGATAGGAAGGTAGGCAGAGGGGGAGGCGTGGCTTTATTGGTAAGAAATGATATTAAATCATTAGAAAGAGGTGATATAGGATCGGAAGGTGCAGAATCTTTATGGTTTGAGCTAAGGAATAGCAGGGGTAAAAGGACCCTGATGGCAGTTATTTATAGGCCTCCAAACAGCTGCAGGGATGTGGACTACAAATTACAACTGGAAATAGAAAAGGCTTGTCAGAAGGGCAGTGTTATGATATTTGTGGGGGATTTTAACATGCGAGTAGATTGGAAAAATCAGGTCGGCACTGGATCTCAAGAGAGAGAATTTGTAGAATGTCTGCGAGATGGCTTTTTAGAACAGCTTGTTGTTGAGCCCACGGGTTGTTATCATGGGTGACTTTAACTTCCCTAATATTGATTGGCACCTGATTAGTTCCAAGGGTTTAGATGGGGCAGAATTTGTTAAGTGGGTCCAGGATGGATTCCTGTCACAGTATGTGGACAGGCCGACCAGGGGGAATGCCATACTAGATCTAGTACTAGGTAATGAACCGGGTCAAGTCACAGATCTCTGTGGGTGAGGATCTGGGGGACAGTGACCACCGCTCCCTGGCCTTTATAATTATCATGGAAAAGGATAGAATCAAAGAGGACAGGAAAATTTTTAATTGGGGAAAGGCAAATTATGAGGCTATAAGGCTAGAACTTGCGGGTGTGAATTGGGATGATGTTTATGCAGGGAAATGTACTATGGACATGTGGTCGATGTTTAGAGATCTCTTGGGATAAATTTCTATCTCTAAGGGATAAATTTGTCCTGGTGAGGAAGATAAAGAATGGTAGGGTGAAGGAACCATGGGTGACAAGTGAGGTGGAAAATCTAGTCAGGAGGAAGAAGGCAGCATACATGAGGTTTAGGAAACAAGGATCAGATAGGTCTATTGAGGAATATAGGGAAACAAGAAAGGAGCTTAAGGGGCTGAGAAGAGCAAGAAGGGTGCATGAGAAGGCCTTGGCGAGTAGGGTAAAGGAAAACCCCAAGGCATTCTTCAATTATGTGAAGAAAAAAAGGATGACAGGAGTGAAGGTAGGACAGATTAGAGATAAAGGTGGGAAGATGTGCCTGGAGGCTGTGGAAGTGAGCGAGGTTCTCTTCGGTATTCACCAATGAGAGGGAACTTGATGCTGGTGAGGATAATATGAGTGAGGTTGCTGTTCTGGAGCATGCTGATATTAAGGGAGAGGAGGTGTTGGAGTTGTTAAAATACATTAGGACAGATAAGTCCCTGGGGCCTGATGGAATATTCCCCAGGCTGCTCCACGAGGCGAGAGAAGAGATTGCTGAGCCTCTGGCTAGGATCTTTATGTCCTCGTTGTCCACAGGAATGGTACCGGAGGATTGGAGGGAGGCGACTGTTGTTCCCTTGTTCAAAAAAGGTAGTAGGGATAGTCCGGGTAATTATAGACCAGTGAGCCTTACGTCTGTGGTGGGAAAGTTGTTGGGAAAGATTCTTAGAGATGGGATCTATAGGCATTTAGAGAATCATGGTCTGATCAGGGACAGTCAGCATGGCTTTGTGAAGGGCAGATCATGTCTAACAAGCCTGATAGAGTTCTTTGAGGAGGTGACCAGGCATATAGATGAGGGTAGTGCAGTGGATGTGATCTATATGGATTTTTGTAAGGCATTTGACAAGTTTCCACACGGTAGGCTTATTCAGAAAGTTAGAAGGCATGGGATCCAGGGAAGTTTGGCCAGGTGGATTCAGAATTGGCTTGCCTGCAGAAGGCAGAGGGTGGTGGTGGAGAGAGTACATTCAGATTGGAGGATTGTGACTATTGGTGTCCCACAAGTTCTGGGACCTCTACTTTTCGTGATTTTTATTAATGACCTGGATGTGGGGGTAGAAGGGTGGGTTGGCAAGTTTGCAGACGACACAAAGGTTGGTGGTGTTGTAGATAGTGTAGAGGATTGTCAAAGATTGCAGAGAGACATTGATAGGATGCAGAACTGGGCTGAGAAGTGGCAGATGGAGTTCAACCCGGAGAAGTGTGAGGTGGTACACTTTGGAAGGACAAACTCCAAGGCAGAGTACAAAGTAAATGGCAGGATACTTGGTAGTGTGGAGGAGCAGAGGGATCTCGGGGTACATGTCCACAGAACCCTGAAAGTTGCCTCACAGGTGGATAGGGTAGTTAAGAAAGCTTATGGGGTGTTAGCTTTCGTAAGTCGAGGGATAGAGTTTAAGAGTCGCAATGTAATGATGCAGCTCTATAAAAGTCTGGTTAGGCCACACTTGAAGTATTGTGTCCAGTTCTGGTCACATCACTATAGGAAGGATGTGGAAGCATTGGAAAGGGTACAGAGGAGATTTACCAGGATGCTGCCTGGTCTAGAAAGTATGCATTATGATCAGAGATTAAGGGAGCTTGGGCTTTACTGTTTGGAGAGAAGGAGGATGAGAGGAGACATAATAGAGGTATACAAGATAATATGGGGAATAGATAGAGTGAATAGCCAGCGCCTCTTCCCCAGGGCACCACTGCTCAGTACAAGAGGACATGGCTTTTAAGGTAAGGGGTGGGAAGTTCAAGGGGGATATTAGAGGAAGGTTTTTTACTCAGAGAGTGGTTGGTGCGTGGAATGCACTGCCTGAGTCAGTGGTGGAGGCAGATACACTCGTGAAGTTTAAGAGACTACTAGACAGGTATATGGAAGAATCTAAGGTGGGGGCTTATATGGGAGGCAGGGTTTGAGGGTCGGCACAACATTGTGTGCTGAAGGGCCTGTACTGTGCTGTACTATTCTATGTTCTATGTTCTAACTCAGCAGACCAGGCGGCATCTAAAGGAATCTAAAGAGTACAATCGATGTTTCAGGCTGAACGATGAGGAGCCAGAGTAAGAGAGTGCGGGGAGGGGAGGAAGAAACACAAGTTGATAGGTGAAACCAGGAAGGGGAGGAGGGGTGAAATAAAGAGCTAGGAAATTGATTTAGAGCTAGGGATACAGGGCTGGGGAAGAGGGAATCTGACAGAGAGGGCTGAAGTCCATGGAAGTAAGGGGAGAGGGAGGAGTACCAGAGGGAGGTGATGGCCAGGTAAGGAGATAAGTTGAGAGAAGGAAAGGGTATAGGGATGGTAAAGGGAGAGGTGGTGGGGAGCATTACTAGAAGTTCGAGAAATCGATGTTCATACCGTCAGGTTGAGGCTGCCCAGCTGGAATATAAAGTGTTGCTCCTCCAACCTAATTGTGGCCTCGTCGCAACAGTAGAGGAGGCCATGGACTGACATGTCGGAATGGAAGTGGGAGGTGAAATTAAAATGAGTGGCCACTGGGAGATCCCGCTTTTTCTGGCAGATGGAGCATAAGTGCTCAGTGAAGCGGTCTCCCAGTGTACGTCGGGTTTCACCGTTACGCAGGAGGTCTCGCTGAGAGCACTGAATACAGTAGATAACCCCAGAAGGAATGTTTGGGGCCCCGAATAGTGGTGAGGGAGGGGGTGTAGGGGCAGGCGTAGCACTTGTTCCGCTTGCAAGGATGAGTGCCAAGAGGGACATAATTGGGGGAGGGGTGAGTGAACAAGGGAGTCACGTAGGGAGTGATCCTTACGGAAAGCAGATAATGGGGGGCGGGGAATGTGCTTGGTGGTGGGATCCCGCTGGAGATGGCAGAAATTACAGAGAATTATGTGCTGGATACGAAGGCTGGTGGGGTGGTAGGTGAGGACAAGAGGAGGAGTGGCAGGAGGATGGGGTGAAGGCAGACTTGTGCAAAATAAAAGAGATGCGGTTGAGGGCAGCATTGATGGTGGAGGAAGAGAAGCCCCTTTCTTTGAGGAAGGAGAACATCCTTTTAGTTCTGGAGTAAAAAGCCTCATCCTTAGCAGATGCAGCGGAGACAGAGGAATTGAGAGAAGCGGGTGGCGTTTTTACAAGTAACAGGATGGGAAGAGGTAGGATCCAGCTAACTATGAGTGTCCATGGATTTTTAACTGTCTCTGGTAATTCAATATTTTAGTTTAATTCCATTTGTGTCTTCTTTGTGGATTACATTGGCCCTTCCTGGTCAATTCCTGGGAAGAGTGGGTTGTCCTGTCAAGAATCAAAATCAAATTTATTCTATCTGTGACATATCAGAGAAATTGTTAAAGAACTGGAACTGCAATTCAATAACCTTTGGCTCATAAGGAGATGATAGATAGGAGCTACAGGGAGGTAGTCACCCCTAGATTACAGAAGGCAGGTGAATGAGTGTCTTGTCAGGAGAGGGAAGGGGAATCGGTAGGCAGTGCAGAGTACCCGTGTGGCTGTTCACCTCAGTAATAAGTATCCCATTTTAGATACTGCATGGGGCTTGGGGGTTGCGGGGGGATGTTGGTTTACAGGCAGAGGTAGTGTATAGTGAGACTGTCAGGAAGGAAAGGCAGATGATAGAGCAAAAGTGCAGTCTGTAGGATGGGGTGAAGTGTAAAAGGGGGACAAAGTTGAAAAGGATGACAAATATAGGACTGAAGGTGTTATATTTGAATATGTGCAGTATATGAAATAAGATCTTCTAGTGGAATTAGAGTTTGTCAGGGTATCACAGAGGCATGATTGAAAGGCTGTAGTTGGGAGTTTACAATCTATCAAAATGACAGAAGAGGAGGAATGTCTGCTGGTAAAAATTGAAATCAAATAATTAGACGATCGGATGATGTTACCTTTGTGGGTAGAATTAAGAAATAATTCTACCCACAAGGGTATGTGTTAGTTACAGGCCTCCGAATACTAGACAGGATGTAGTCTACAAATTATAGCAAGAGATAGAAAAGGCAATGTTACATTATCCATGGGGGATTTCAATATGCAGATAGATTGGGAAAATCAAGTTGGTGTTGGATCCTGAGAGAGAGAACTTATAGAGTAGTTTGTGTTGAGCCCACTAAGTGATCAGTAATTCTGGATTGGGTGTTGTGTAATGAACCGGATATGATTAGGGAGCTTAAGGTGAAGGAACCATTAAGAAACAGTGATCATGATATGATAGAATTCACTCTGCAGTTTGAGAGGGTGAAGCTAAAGTGAGATGTATCAGTATTACTGTGGAATAAAGGGATTTCCAGAGGCATGAGAGGTGAGCTGACCAAAGTTAATTAGAAATGGATACTAGTAGGTATGACACAGAGCAGCAGTGGCTGGAGTTTCTGGGAGCAGGATAGGTGCATCCCGAAGAAGAGGAAGTGTTCTAAAGATTGGGTGATGCAAACATGGCTGCAATCAAGTCAAAGATAACATTAAAGCAAAAGAGAGGGCATGTAATAGAGCAAGAATTAGTGGGGTTAGAGGACTGAAATTTTTTAAAAGCCAACAGAAGGCAACTAAATAAACCATAGTAGGGGGAAGATAACCATATAACAATTACAGCACGGAAACAGGCCATCTCGGCCCTTCTAGTCCATGCCGAACTCCTGCTCTCACCTAGTCCCACCGACCTGCACTTGGTCCATAATTCTCCATTCCCTTCCTGTCCATATATTTATCCAATTTAACTTTAAACAACAACATCGAACCTGCCTCAACCACTTCTGCTGGAAGCTCGGTCCACACAGCCACCACTCTCTGAGTAAAGAAGTTCTCCCTCATGTTACCCCTAAACTTTTGCCCTTTAACTCTCAACTCATGTCCTCTTGTTTGAATCTCCCCCACTCTCAATGGAAAAAGCCTATCCACGTCAACTCTATCAATCCCCCTCATAATTTTAAACACCTCTATCAAGTCCCCTCTCAACCTTCTACGCTCCAAAGAATAAAGACCTAACTTGTTCAACCTTTCTCTGTAACTTAGGAGGTGAAACCCAGGCAACATTTTAGTAAACAACCTCTGTACTCTCTCAATTTTGTTGACATCTTTCCTATAATTTGGTGACCAGAACTGTAAAACAATACTCCAAATTTGGCCTTACCAATGCCTTATACAATTTCAACATTACATCCCAACTCTTATACTCAATGTTCTGATTAATAAAGGCCAACATACCAAAAGCTTTCTTCACCATCCTATCCACATGAGATTCCACCTTCAGGGAACTATGCACCATTATCCCTAGATTCCTCTGTTCTACAGCATTCTTCAATACCCTACCATTTACCATGTATGTCCTATTTTGATTAGTCCTACCAAAATGTAGCACCTCACATTTTTCAGCATTAAACTCCATCTGCCATCTTTCAGCCCACTCTTCTAACTGGCCTAAATCTCTCTGCAAGCTTTGAAAACCTACTTCATTATCCACAATGCCACCTACACCTGGGTCCTATGATCTGCATACTTACTAATCCAATTTACCACCCCATCATCCAGATCTTTAACATATATGACAAACAACATTGGACCCAGTACAGATCCCTGAGGCACACCGCTACACACCGTCCTCCAATCTGACACACAGTTATCCATCACTACTCTGTGGCGTCTCCCATCCAGCCACTGCTGAATCCATTTTACTACTTCGATATTAATGCCCAACAATTGAACCTTCCTAACTAACCTTCCGTGTGGAACCTTGTCAAAGACCTTACTTTGATATGAGGTAAGCTAGCCAATTAAAACAAAAATAAAACCAAAGTTTTTCTTTTCTTGAAGAAAGGAACAGGTGAGAGTGGATATTGGACCACTGAAAAATCATGCAGAAGAGATAGTAGTGGGGGACATGGAAAGGGCAGATGAACTGATTAAGTATTTTGCATCAGTCTTCACTATGGAAGACACGAGTAGCATGCTGGACATTCAGGAGTATCGGGGGCAGAAGTGACTCCAGTTTCTATTGCCAGGGAGATGTTGCTTGGGAGACTGAAAGATCTGAAGGTAGATAAGTCACCTGGACCTAATGGACTACATCCGATGGTTCTAAAAGAGTTAGCTGAAGAGATTATAGAGGCAATAGCAATGAATTTTCAAAAATCACTGCAGTCTGGCATAGACTATTTTCTAAACAGGGAGAAAATTCAAAAATCTGAGGTGTACTAGGGGTTGGGAGTCATTGTGCAGGTCTCCCTAAAAGTTAATTTGCAGGTTGAATCAGTGGTGAAGAAGGCGAATGGAATGTTAGCATTAATTGCAAGAGGACTTGAATATACTGTAAAGGCAAGGAGGTAATGCTGAGACTGTAAAGGGTGCTGGTGAGGACTCACTTGGAGTATTGTGAACAGTTTTAGGCCTCTTATTTAAGAAGAATGTGCTAACATTGGAGAGGGTTGAGAGGATATTCACAAAATTATTCTGGGAATTAAAGGGTTATCGTATAAGCAGCAATTGAAGTCTCTGGTCATACATATGCTGGAATTTAGGAAAATGAGGAGAGGGTCATGTTAAAACGTTGAGTAAGAATGAAACATCAAGACAAATGCAGAGGAGTGTGAGTGATTCTCGCTCGGTTCACATCACTGGAGCTGGTTGGAGTCACTTCCCTCAGAGTGGCCACAGGTTCAAGTCGCTGCTGGATCCCAAAGCTCTCAGAGATTTTATCAAAATTCTGAGATTCATGGATTGGACTGTAGTTCAAACTAACTGTATTTCGTTTTGGCCTCTTTCAGTTCTGTGTTTTGTTTCAAGTTCTAGCCCGTTCCTTCTTGTTGCTGATGAGTGGGCTGGATGTTCTTTTAGTTGTTGCTCCTTGTGAGTAAGGGAGGGATTGGGGGGCGGGTTTGAGTTTTGCGAGTTTTTGTTCCTTTTTCTTTTCGTGTGTGGGGGGTGTGGATTTGATGTCTTTCTTTCAACTACTATGGTTTTCTTTATTTTATGGCTATCTGGAGAAGACAAATCTCAGAGTTGTATTCTGCATACATACTTTGATAATAACAAAAAAAATTGATAATAATAAACAAAAAAATTGATAATAATAAACAAATGAGTAAAAACATAATAATGCAAATCTCAGAGTTGTATTCTGCATACATACTTTGATAATAACAAAAAAAATGATAATAATAAACAAAAAAAATTGATAATAATAAACAAATGAGTAAAAACATAATAATGCCTTCTCCCCATCACCTTTGAACCTTTGCTTTAAATATACCCAGTGACTTGGCTTCCACAGCAGCTTGTGGCAATAAATTCCACAGAATTTATGAAACTTTGAAACTTTGAAACCCATCGAATGTTGAGAGGCCTAGATAGAGTGGATATGAAGAGGATGTCTCCTTTGGTGGGGGATTCTAGGACCAGAGGGCACATCTTCAGAATAGAGGGATGTCCATTTAGAACAGAGGTGCAGGAGAATTTCTTTAGCCAGAGGGTGGTGAATCTGTGGAATCCCTTGCCACAGGTTACTGGTGCATTTAAAGTGGAAATTGATAGGTTCTTGATCAGACAGGCATGAAAGGTTATGAGGAGAAGGCAGAAGAATAGGATTGGGAGATAAATGGATCAGCCAGGATGAAATATCAGAGCAGAGTCTTTTGTCTTCTGGTCTTATGGCCCAAATTTGTTGTTTGCAGTGCAGTACAATGCAATACATAAAATTACCATAAATTACAAGAATAAATACTCCAAGAGAAAGGATTAACAAAGTACTGCTGTTGTGTTCGTGGATAAAGTGGATGTGGAGAGGATGTTTCACCTAGTGGGAGAGTCTAGGAGTGGAGGGCACAGACTCAGAATAGAATGATGTCCCTATAGAACAGAGATGAGGAGGGATTTCTTTAGCCAGAGGGTGGTGAATCTGTGGAATTTATTGCCACAAGCTGCTGTGGAAGCCAAGTCACTGGGTATATTTAAAGCAAAGGTTCAAAGGTGATGGGGAGAAGGCATTATTATGTTTTTACTCATTTGTTTATTATTATCAATTTTTTTTGTATTTGCACAATTTGCCTTCTTTTGTATGTTGCTTGGTTGTCAGTCTTTGTGTGTTTTTTTCATTGATTGTGGTGTATTTCTTTGTGCTACTGTGAATGCCTGCAAGAAAGTAAATCTCAAGGTAGTGTTTGGTGACATATACTGAATGTACTTTGATAATAAATTTACTTTGAACTTTGAATGGGGTTGAGTGGGATAATGAATCAGCCATGATGGAATGGTGGAGCAGACTTGATGGGCCAAATAGTTTAATTCTGCACCTGTGTCTCATGGTCATGGTCAAACTATTTCTGAATTTTTGAGTGTGGGTTTCAAGTGCTAAAGAAGTTCAATCTGTTTTATTTGGTATTTCAAAGAATGAGGTGCTTGTCAATTCTAGACAGAGTAACAGTTGGCACTAGATGGGCTGAAGGGCTTGTTTCTGTGCTGTAGTGCTCTATAACTATGACTGTGGAATAAAGTTTTTGAAATGTAATAACATATGATGGCAGCATTTTCTTCTTTAAACAGTAGAGGGCAGTTTTATCAAAAAATTAAGAAAATAAAAACTTTCAAACTCATGTTTGTTTGTGAAGTTTTCCCAGATGTTCATCCTCTGTCCTGAAGGAGATCAGTTGGAAGCGAGCTTCAGATTTAGCACAGCTGGCTATTTGCATACACTGGGATTCAGATTTAACACAGCTGGCTATTTGCATACACTGGGATTCAGATTTAGCTCGGCTGGCTATTTGCATACACTGGGATTCAAATTTAGCACAGCTGGCTATTGCATACACTGTTTGGGATTCATTATTTGATATCTCTTTCCAGTCCCCCAAATGAGATTAGAAATCTCTATGTGTCAGTATTCTTTTGGATGCATTGAGCTGTAATTTCCCATGGACCCTTTCCTCTAATTGGTCATCCAGCATTTCTATTCTTGTTGTTTCTGCTTCCTGAAACCATTTAGAAAGTGAGCAGACTGTTTGCTATCTAACTGTTGACAGTCAGACCAACAGATTTTAAAAAACTAATAAACATAATGTTGGGAGAAAAGTACTATTGGGGGATTGTTCTGGAGATTAATCTTCATTTAATTGGAAATCAAGGACTCTTGTGAATGTTTAGATTAGATTAGATTATGAGGACATTTAGAAATGCATGCATTAAGAAATGATACAATGTTCCTCCAGAGTGATATCACAAAAAAACAGGACAAACCAAACACTAACCCTGACAAGTCCACATAATTATAACATATAGTTACAGCAGTGCAAAGCAATACCATGATTTGATAAAGAACAGACCATGGGCACGGTAAAAAAAAAGTCTTGAAGTTCTGATCGACTCCCGATAGACCCTGATAGCAGGCGGCAGAAGGAAGAAACTCTCCCTGCCGTAAACCTCCAGGTGCCAACAACTGCCAATGCGTTGGAAGCACCTGACCACAGCCAACTCTTGAGTCCGTCCAAAAACTTCGAGCCTCCGACACCGAGCGCCGAGCACCAAGCACCATCGCTGCCGAGCGCTTGGACCCCGCCCCGGCCGCCGAGCAACAAGCAAAGCCGAGGACTCGGGGCCTTCTCCTCCAGAGATTCTGGATCACATAGTAACAGCGGCAGCGAAAGAGGCATTTCCGAAGTTTCTCCAGATGTTCCTCCGTGCTCTCATGTCTGTCTCCATCAAATCAGGATTGTGCACAGCACCCTACTTGACAGATTACAGACATCATTCACCGGAGTGACCGCTGCGCACTGCGTCGCGCCGCCATCTTCTCCTCCTCCCTCATGTTTTGAGGTGCTTTTGAAGTCTTCATTTTATAGTGAAATCTGAGGGAAAACTTTTTCACTCAGAGGGTGGTGCAAGTGTGGAACAAGCTACCAGAAGAAGTGGTAGATGTGGCTTCATTTGTACCAGTTAAGAGAAGGTTGGATAGATAAATGAAAGGAGGGGTTTGGAGGGATTTGGTTCAGGTGCAGGTAAATGGGACTAGGCAAAAGATCAGGTTGGCATGGACTAGATAGGTCAAATGGCCTGATTCTGTGCTGTAGTGTGGTATGACTCTATAACCTTACAGGATGTTGACCACACTTGGTGAGTATTACCCGGACTTCTGGATGGTGTGCTGGAGGAAGGATGTATGCAGAGGAAATTCACCAGGAAGCTTGGAGGACTTTAGTTTTAGAGGGAGGTTGGGTTAGTTGGATTTACTTTCCCTGGAGTGTTGGAAGTTGAAGGCTGTCTTGATAATGTTGAGTGATTATAATTGACCAGGTCCCTGGTGAGAGTTCCCTTATTTTATGGAAGTCTTAGCTTAAGGATGACACATCAATGGAACAGGAAAGTCTGTTGCATTTTGTGGCCTAGTTTCTTCAGGGGAACTTGAACCCATCAACATCTGACTCTGCCAGGAGTGATACACACTACAGCATAGTTGACACCTAATTTAATTGTATGATTCCCTATCTGTGGCATAAAAAAGGGTTGGGAACCCCAGCTCTATTATGTGGCTTCATCCAAATTACTCCAATCTTGTTGTTTTTGACCATAAAACCGTAAGTTATAGGAGCAGAATTAGGCCATTGAGTCAGCTCGGCAATATTATTATCTGCTGATTTATTACGCCTCTCACCTCCATTCTCCTGTCTTCTCCCCATAACCTTTGACACCAGCAAGAACCTATCAACCTTGGCTTTAAATATCCCAATGATGGCATCCATAGCTGTCTATTGTAATGTGTTCCACAGATTCACCACCCTCTGCGATGAAGAAATTTCTCACATCTCGGTTCTAAAGGAATATCCTTGTACTCTGAGGCTATGTGCCTTCTGGTCCTAGACTGGTTCCACTCTAGGAAACATCCTCCACATCCACTCTAACTAGGCCTTATAATAATTGACAGGTTTCAATGAGATTTCCCTCTCCTCTCCCCCCGCCCCCATACACCCATACTACAGAGAGTACAGGCCTAGAGCTTCATATGTTAACCTTTTCGTTCCCAGGATAATTGTCACGAACCCCACTGGACTCTCTCCAATGGCCACATATCTCTTCTTAGGTAAGGGTCCCAGTACTACTCACAATACTCCAAGGGTATTGTGAGCAGTACCTCCAGCCTCCCTGATGGCCACATATGCGCCAGGTGCACCGAGATGCAGCTCCTCAGAGACCGTGTTGGTGATCTCGAGCTGCAGCTTGATGACCTACTGCTTATTAGGGAAAGTGAAGAGGTGATAGACAGGAACTACAGGGAGGTAGTTATCCCTAGGCTACAGGGGTCAGAAAACTGGGTCACTGTCAAGAGAGGGAAGGGAAATGCCCGGATAGTGGAGAGCACACCTGTGGCTGTCCACCTCAGCAACAAATATCTTGTTCTGGATGCTGTTGAGGGGGATAACCTGACAGGGGACGCCCACGGTGACCGGGTCTCTAGCACTGTTGTGCAGGAGAGAAGGAGGGAGAAGAGAAATGCGGTATTCGTAGGGGATTCCATAGTCAGGGGAACGGACAGGAGATTCTGTGAGCCTGATAGAGATACCCGCATGGTGTGTTGCCTCCCAGATGCCAGGGTACGGGATGTCTCGTATCGGGTCCTGAATATTCTAAAGGGGGAGGGTGAGCAGCCAGTTGTCTTGGTACATGTAGGTATCAATGACATAGATAGGACAAAGGAGGAGGTCCTGAAGAGAGATTTCTGGGAGTTAGGAAGGAAGCTGAGAAGCAGGACCTCCAGTGTAGTAATCTCGGGATTGCTACCTGTGCCACGTGCTAGCAAGGGCAAGAATAGTCGGATCAGGCAGGTGAATGCGTGGCTGAGAGACTGGTGTAGGGGGCAGAGCTTCAGATTCTTGAATAATTGGGATCTCTTCTGGGGGAAGTATGACCTGTTCAAAAAGGACAGGTTACACCTGAACCCAAAGGGGACCAATATCCTGGTGGGAAAGTTTAATAGAGCTGTTAGGGAGGGTTTAAACTAATTTGGCAGGGGAATGGGAACCGGAATGATAGAGCAGAGGAAGGGGAAAACAGAAATAAATCTAAGATAGTGAGCAGTAAAGATGTCAGGAAAGACATGCAGGTGATGGGGCAAATTTGTAGCCATTGGGATGAGTTGCAGTGCAATAAAGTTGCAGTGAAATCAAAGCGAAAAGTATCAAATACTGGTCTTAAGGTGTTGTACTTAAATGCACGCAGTGTAAGGAATAAGGTGGATGCTCTTGTCGTACAGCTACAGATTGGCAGGTATGATATTGTGGCCATCACTGAGACCTGGCTAAAGGATGCATGTCTCTGGGAGCTGAACGTCCAAGGATACACGGTGTATCGGAAGAATAGGAAGGTAGGCAGAGGGGGAGGCATGGCTTTATTGGTAAGAAATGATATTAAATCATTAGAAAGAGGTGATATAGGATCAGAAGGTGCAGAATCTTTATGGGTTGAGCTAAGAAATAGCAGGGGTAAAAGGACCCTGATGGCAGTTATTTATAGGCCTCCAAACAGCTGCAGGGATGTGGACTACAAATTACAACAGGAAATAGAAAAGGCTTGTCAGAAGGGCAGTGTTATGATAATTGTGGGGGATTTTAACATGCGAGTGGATTGGGAAAATCAGGTCGGCACTGGATCTCAAGAGAGAGAATTTGTAGAATGTCTGCGAGATGGCTTTTTAGAACAGCTTGTTGTTGAGCCCACTAGGGGATCGGCTGTACTGGATTGGGTATTGTGTAATGAACCGGAGGTGATTAGAGAGATTGAGATGAAGGAACCCTTTGGAGGCAGTGATCATAACGTGATTGAGTTCACTGTGAAATTAGAAAAAGAGAAACCGAAATCTGTTGTGTCGGTATTTCAGTGGAGTAAAGGAAATTACAGTGGCATGAGAGAAGAACTGGCCAAAGTTGACTGGAAAGGGACACTGGCGGGAAAGACGGCAGAGCAGCAGTGGCTGGAGTTTATGCGAGAAATGAGGAAGGTGCAAGACAGGTATATTCCAAAAAAGAAGAAATTTTCGAGTGGAAAAAGGATGCAACCGTGGTTGACAAGAGAAGTCAAAGCCAAAGTTAAAACAAAGGAACGGGCATACAAGGAAGCAAAACTTAGTGAGAAGACAGAGGATTGGGAAGTCATTAAAACCTTACAAAAGGAAACCAAGAAGGTCATTAAGAGAGAAAAGATTAACTATGAAAGGAAGCTAGCAAATAATATCAAAGAGGATACTAAAAGCTTTTTCAAGTATATAAAGAGTAAAAGACAGGTGAGAGTAGATATAGGACCGATAGAAAATGATGCTGGAGAAATTGTAATGGGAGATAAGGAGATGGCAGAGGAACTGAACGAGTATTTTGCATCAGTCTTCACTGAGGAAGACATCAGCAGTATACCGGACACTCAAGGGTGGCAGGGAAGAGAAGTGTGCGCAGTCACAATTACGACAGAGAAAGTACTCAGGAAGCTGAGTAGTCTAAAGGTAGATAAATCTCCTGGACCAGATGGAATGCACCCTTGTGTTCTGAAGGAAGTAGCTGTGGAGATTGTGGAGGCATTAGCAATGATCTTTCAAAAGTTGATAGATTCTGGCATGGTTCCGGAAGACTGTAAGATTGCAAAAGTCACTCCGCTATTTGAGAAGGGGGCAAGGAAGCAAAAAGGAAATTATAGACCTGTTAGCTTGACATCAGTGGTTGGGAAGTTGTTGGAGTCGATTGTCAAGGATGAGGTTACAGAGTACCTGGAGGCATATGACAAGATAGGCAGAACTCAGCATGGATTCCTTAAAGGAAAATCCTGCCTGACAAACCTATTACAATTTTTTGAGGAAATTACCAGTAGGCTGGACAAGGGAGATGCAGTGGATGTTGTATATTTGGATTTTCAGAAGGCCTTTGACAAGGTGCCACACATGAGGCTACTTAACAAGATAAGAGCCCATGGAATTACGGGAAAGTTAGATACGTGGATAGAGCGTTGGCTGATTGGCAGGAAACAGAGAGTGGGAATAAAGGGATCCTATTCTGGTTGGCTGCCGGTTACCAGTGGTGTTCCACAGGGGTCCGTGTAGGGGCCGCTTCTTTTTACATTGTACATCAACGATTTGGATTATGGAATAGATGGCTTTGTGGCTAAGTTTGCTGACGATACGAAGATAGGTGGAGGGGCCGGTAGTGCTGAGGAAACGGAGAGTCTGCAGAGAGACTTGGATAGATTGGAAGAATGGGCAGAGAAGTGGCAAATGAAGTCCAATGTTGGAAAGTGTATGGTTATGCACTCTGGCAGAAAAAATAAACGGGCAGACTATTATTTAAATGGGGAGAGAATTCAAAGTTCTGAGATGCAACGGGACTTAGGAGTCCTCGTACAGGATACCCTTAAAGTTAACCTCCAGGTTGAATTAGTAGTGAAGAAGGCGAATGCAATGTTGGCATTCATTTCTAGAGGAATAGAGTATAGGAGCAGGGATGTGATGTTGAGGCACTATAAGGCGCTGGTGAGACCTCACTTGGAGTACTGTGGGCAGTTTTGGTCTCCTTATTTAAGAAAGGATTTGCTGACATTGGAGAGGGTACAGAGAAGATTCACGAGAATGATTCCGGGAATGAGAGGGTTAACATATGAGAAACATTTGTCTGCTCTTGGACTGTATTCCTTGGAGTTTAGAAGAATGAGGGGAGACCTCAGAGAAACATTTCGAATGTTGAAAGTCATGGACAGAGTGGATGTGGCAAAGTTGTTTCCCATGATGGGGGAGTCTAGTATGAGAGGGCATGACTTAAGGATTGAAGGGCGCCCATTCAGAACAGAAATGCGAAGAAATTTTTTTAGTCAGAGGGTGGTGAATCTATGGAATTTGTTGCCACGGGCAGCAGTGGAGGCCAAGTCATTGGGTGTATTTAAGGCAGAGATTGATAGGTATCTGAGTAGCCAGGGCATCAAAGGTTATTGTGAGAAGGCGGGGGAGTGGGACTAAATAGGAGAATGGATCAGCTCGTGATGAAATGGCGGAGCAGACTCGATGGGCCGAATGGCCGACTTCTGCTCCTTTGTCTTATGGTCTTATGGTAGTCTGTCCAATGCCTAACAAAGGTTCAAAGGCCAAATTTAATGTCAGAGAAATGTATAGAATATACATCCTGAAATGGTTTTTCTTCGCAAACGTCCACGAAAACAGATAAGTGCCCCAAAGAATGAACAGCAGTTAAACGTGAGAACCCCAAAGTCCCCCCCCTGCTTCCCGTCCTGCAACATTACAGCCTTGTGTAAGGTAATGTATTGACATTTGTGCACGGGTAATGAACCTCTCAGCACTAAATTCCAATTCCTCTTTGCCAGATTCACTGTGGGGTATTATCAAAATAGAAACTTGAGTTAGGTTGAGTCCATACGGTGGATTGCAGAGTCTAAATCTTGAATGACATTATGTAGAGTCACAGGTAAGGGTACGAAGTAGAAATACGATAAAAGTTTAACTCAGAGGTTTTACATCGTTTTGCTTCACTATTAATCTGAATCACTGTTTCTGATGGTTTGTAATCTGCACCCTTTGTATCTCATCTTATCAAACTATATATGACTTATTACTTCAGTGCACTACCTCAGTCTATTACATTGAAGATTATTTGTGAATTACACTGAAAGCAAGAAATTATGTTTAATCCTATTTGTCCACAAATTTGGTGGTTTGCTGCACCATTTCTGATGAGAGTTGAGCATAAATTCAGTCACTGTGTCATGGCTGATAAAAGGCCTTAGTTGGGAGCTTTAACATCAGAGGATATATTTTGTATCGAAAGGACAGGCAGGAAGGCACAGGCAGTGGTGTGGCTCTGTTGGTAAGAAGTGGAATTACACCTTTAGAAATAGATCACAGGGTCAGAGAATGTTGAATCTTTGTGGGTGGAGTTAAACTGCAAGGATGAAAAAAAAGATTACGGGAAACATATATAGGCCTCCAAATAGTAGCTAAGATGTGGGATTGAGATTGAGACAGCTGGAAAAGGCACGTAAAAAGGGTAATGTTGCAATTATAATGGGGAACTTCAATATGCAAGGGGATTGGTGTTGGATCACAAGAGAGGGAATTTGTTGAGTGCCTACAAGATGGCCTTTTAGAGCAGTTTGTGCTTGAGCCTACTTGGGGGAAGGCTAGATTAGATTGGGTGTTGTGTAATAACCCAGATTTTATTAGGGAGCTTAACATAAAGGGACCCTTAGAAGGCAATGAAAGTTGATATTGGACCACTGGAAAATAATGCTGGTGAGGTAGTAATGGGGGACAAAGAAATGGTAGATGAACCTAATGGGTACTTTGCATCAGTCTTCAGTGTGGAAGACACTAGCAGAGTCCCAGTGGTCTGTGAGTGTCAGGGAGCAGGAGTGAATACCATTGCTATTACAAAGGAAAAAGTGCTAGGCAAACTCAAAGGTATTAAGGTGATTAAGTCACATGGACCAGATGGATGATATACCCGAGTCCTAAGAGAGGATGCTAAAGAGATAATGGATGCATTGGTCATGATCTTTTAAGAATCACTTGATTCTGGCATGGAAAATTGTAAATGTCTCTCCACTCTGTAAGAAGGGAGAAAAGTAAAAGAAAGTTTAACCTCAGTGGTTGGAAAAGCAGGGAGACTGTCTGTTGGCCGCTGATGGAGTAACAGCTCTCTACTGCTGCTTCTAATTTACTTACATTTCTCTCCAACCTTTTGAAATACGATTGTTAGATGGGATATTATTTTAATATGACTACTAAAGCAGCTTTGGAAGCTATTACGAGTTCAATTCAAAAGCTTACTGAAGAGTTTCAACAGTTTAGAAAAGAAATCAGCACTGAAATTAAACAAATAGGTACGAAACTAGAAGATATTCAAGCAATTCTAACCGAACATGATAAGAAGATAAAGGAACATGAAGATGTTATTACTTTACTGGACGGGAGAATGGATGATATGCAAAAGCTATATGAAAATCAATTTAAGACCAACAAAATGATGAGACAGAAGATTATTGATTTGGAAAACAGAAGTAGGAGGAACAACTTGCGAATCTTGGGACTTAAAGAACAAACGGAAGGAGATAATCCAAAAAAAATTCTTTGCAAATCTTTTAATGGAACTATTCCCTGATATTATAAAGTCTCTGCCTTTGATCGGGTTCACAGGTCACCTATCTATGGATCGGCTTCAAAATCTAAACCAAGATCAGTCATTATATGTTTCCATGAATTTCAAATAAAGGATCATCTGATTCGAGCTGCCCATGGAAAAAGGATGATTGACTACCAAGATCAAAAGATACGTATTGTTCAGAATTTTTCATCAGAAGTTATGGCAGAATGTGCTAAGTTCAATTAAGTTATGACGGAGTTATACAGTCAAAATTTTAAACCCTCCCTTCGTTCTCCAGCTCGACTGAGGATTACATTGGAAGACGGATCATTTAAATGGTTTTATATGAAGGAACAGGTGCAAGAATATTTAGACTTTAAAAAAATGAATGGCTATATATATATTGGATAGACTAAAAATCTTGCAAAAACAGAAATACTACATATTAAAACTGACTTTAATATTTTTTAGTATGAATAATTGTTATTTCTGTTTGATAAACCCATCTAAGCTTGTTTGTCACTGTATTTTATTTAGTCTTGGTTGGAATAGTAAATAACCTTGAATTCTTGGAGCCGTTCCAACAGGCTTTTTAAGGGAATATGTTTAGGGAAAGTAGACATCGGTTGCTCTATTACTGAGTTTCTCTGTTTGGGAGGGGGAGGAGGGATGGGGAGTCTTTTTTTCTTGAAGCTGATTTGGGAATCTAGTCAATTCCGTTGCTTAGTTAATATATTTCAAGGTTTATTATTTAGGTTTGATATACTTTTTTCTGATTGCTATTTCAATCTTTCTTATAAGGAGCCTTAAAATGGATCAAAGTATTAATTTACTTAGTTTTAACGTAAAAGGACTAAATCACCCTGTGAAAAGAAATAAGATTTTTGCCTATATTAAAAAACTTAAGGTACTCATTGTTTTTCTTCAAGAAACACATATACATAAGTGTGACAGTTCACGCATTTTTATCGATGGAGAGGATCTCATTTTCATTCTTCGTTTCAGGCCAAAGCAAGAGAAGTTTCGATCCTCATAGATAATAAAGTTCCCTTTGTTCAACATAAAGTAATTTCTGATACTAATGGGCGTTTTGTTATAGTATCAGGGAAACTAAATAATGGTGTTTGCCAATGTATATGCTCTGAATATAGATGACCCAGGTTTCTTTGAGCGTTTTCTTTATCATTTTTGCCAGAGCTAAGTCTGTACTCATTGGTGATGGGTGAAGACTTCAATTGTTGCTTAGATCCAGTTTCAGATCGTTCATCTTTTAAACCAATGATACCAAATAAATAAATCAGCTCCGTTTATTAAACCTTTTTTAATGAAATGTGGCATTGTTGATGCCTGGAGTTTTTTGCATCCAGTAGATAAGGAATATTCTTTTTTTTCTCATGTTCATCATACATGTTCCAGGATTGATTTTTTTTTTATTGATAGCCAAATGATTCCATTAGTTCGATCCTGTGAATATAAAGAGATTGCTGTTTCAGATCATGCTCCTGTGTTTCTATCTTTAAATCTTCCTGGTCTTCTTCAAACAAATAGATTTTGGCGATTTAATCTAACTTTGTTATCTGATAAAGATTATTTAAAGTTTAATGAGAGACAAATTACCTTTTTTTTTAAGAGAATACATTAGAGGAGACTTCTAGTCTTAATCAGATGGGATACCTTTAAGGCATATATTAGAGGACAAATTATTTCTTATACTGCAAGTATTAAGAGGAAAGCTAATAAAGAGAGAAGTGATTTAGCTAATCAGCTGAAACAGTTAGACCAAGAGTATGCCTTGGCTCCAGAACCTGCTTTATAAAAAAGACGTGTTGAAATTAAAACTAAATATGATCTTCTTTTAACTTATCCAATTGAAACCCAAGTCCTAAAAGATAAAAGTCAATTTTATATTCATGGAGATAAAACAGGTAAAGTATTGACTGATCAAATTAAAACCTTTAGAGCTAAACAACAGATTAAAGAAATATGCAAACCTGATGCTGATAGGACAACTGATTATTTAGAAATAAATAATACTTTCAGAGAATTTTACTCTAAACTTTATACTTCTGGATCTTCTAAGGATGATACTGTGATGAGCAATTTTTTAGATCAACTAAATATTTCTACAATTTCTGCCGACAACAGAAAATTGTTGGAACAACCTATTTCTTTTGAGGAAATTGTTGAGGCTGTGCACTCATTACATTTGAGGAAAGCTCTGGGTCAAGATGGATTTTCTGGAGAATTTTACAAGATCTTTTCTTCACTGCTTATACCTCATTTATGTTCAGTTTTTTCGGATTCATTTAAGTTGGGCCGACTTCCTCAATCTTTTTATGAGGCTTCCATTTCGCTCATTCTTAAAAAGAATAAAGATACAACTGAATGCTGTTCTTATAGACTAATTTCTTTACTTAATGTCGATGCTAAGATCTTATCTAAAGTTTTGGCCCATAGGATTGAAAATATTTTACCATCTGTCATTTCTGATAACCAAACCGATATTCTCACTTTAATATTCTCCGGTTATTAAATGTTATTTATTCTCCTTCTAACATGGTATCGGAATGTGTGGTATCCCTAGATGCTGAGAAAGCTTTTGACAGAGTTGAATGGAATTATTTATTTAAAACTTCAGAAAAATTTTATTTTGGACCTGTTTTCATTCAATGGATTAAATTACTTTATTTAGCCCCTTCTGGTAGGGTTATCACTAATTTTCATAACTCCAAACCATTTAAGCTTCAACATGGCACTAGACAAGGTTGTCCATTGAGCCCTTTGCTTTTTGATCTGGCCTTAGAACCTTGAGCCATTGCTTATCGAGAATCTAATGAGATCACTGGTATTTTAAGGAGAGATACCATTCATATAACCATATAACAATTACAGCACGGAAACATGCCATCTTGGCCCTTCCAGTCCATGTCGAACTCTTACTCTCACCAAGTCCCACTGACCTGCACTCAGCCCATAACCCTCCATTCCTTTCCTGTCCATATATCTATCCATTTTAACTTTAAATGACAACATTGAAATCTGCCTCAACCACTTCTGCTGGAAGCTCGTTCCACACAGCCACCACTCTCTGAGTAAAGAAGTTCCCCCTCATGTTACCCCTAAACCTTTCCCCTTTAACTCTCAACTCATGTCCTCTTGTTTGAATCTCCCCCATTCTCAATGGAAAAAACCTATCCACGTCAACTCTATCAATCACCCTCATAATTTTAAACACCTCTATCAAGTTCCCTCTCAACCTTTTACACTCCAAGGAATAAAGACCCAACTTATTCAACCTTTCTCTGTAACTTAGGAGATGAAACCCAGGCAACATTTTAGTAAACCTCCTCTGTACTCTCTCAATTTTGTTGACATCTTTCCTATAATTCAGTGACCAGAACTGTACACAATACTCCAAATTTGGCCTTATCAATGCCTTATACAATTTCAACATTACATCCCAACTCCTATACTCAATGCTCTGATTAATAAAGGCCAGCATACCAAAAGCTTTCTTCACCACCCTATCCACATGAGATTCCACCTTCAGGGAACTATGCACCATTATTCCTAGATCCCTCTGTTCTACAGCATTCTTCAATGCCCTACCATTTACCATGTATGCCCTATTTTGATTAGTCCTACCAAAATGTAGCACCTCACATTTTTCAGCATTAAACTCCATCTGCCATCTTTCAGCCCACTCTTCTAACTGGCCTAAATCTCTCTGCAAGCTTTGAAAACCTACTTCATTATCCACAACGCCACCTATCTTAGTATCATCTGCATACTTACTAATCCAATTTACCAACCCATCATCCAGATCATTAATATATATATGACAAACAACATTGGACCCAGTACAGATCCCTGAGGCACACTGCTACACACCCTCATATATTCATAAAGTCTTGTTGTATGCTGATGATTTGATGCTATTTATTTCCAATGTTGAGACTTCATTACCCCATGTGCTTTCTTTACTCTCCTGTTTTAGCCAGTTTTCAAGTTATAAATTAAACCTACATAAAAGTGAACTTTTCCCTTTGAACAATTTGATACCAATAAATTCTAACTTTCCTTTTAAAATTGTAAGAAACCAATTTACCTATTTAGGTGTAACAATCACTAAAAATTCTTTTTTTCTTTCTTTTCAAATCTTTTTATTATTATTATCCAAAATTAACATGAGTATATCGAAGTAAGCAACACTTACAATGTCTCAAGAAAAAAAACATCATTTCAAAGATTGAAAAATTTTTGGTGATAACAAAAAAACCCTACTAAGCAAGAAAAAGTGGGGAAAAATAACCCCATTAGGTGTTCAACCCCGGAGCCATGCGTCATACAAAAGCTTCTAAAGATAAACTTTGAACTGCCGGCAAGAAAAAAAATGTACCAAAAATTTACAATGAGATAGTGGAGGAAATCTATCAATTAACTCAAATGATAATAACGAGCAAATGAACCCCATCTTTCCTCAAAATCAGATATAGGTTCAAAGGTTCGACTTCTAATTTTCTCCAAAATAAAACATAGCATCACTTGAGAGAACCATTGTGACAAAGTGGGAGCTGATGTATCCTTCCACTTCAACAAAATAGCCCTCCTGGCTATCAATGTAACAAATGCAGTAACATGTTGGTTAGACACAGAGATACCACGGATATTTGAGGAATTATTCCAAAAATCACAGTTAATTTGTTAGGTTGTAAATTAATTTAAAGTGATGTATAAATTGTTGAAAATACTGACTTCCAGAACTGTTCCAGTATAGAACAAGACCAAAACGTGTGTCAGTGTAGCTGTCTCAGTTTTACATCTATCACAATAACTATCAACATTAGGAAATATTTTAGACAGTCTCTCCTTCGTCAAATGGTAACGATGTACAATTTTAAATTGAATCAGTGAATGACTAGCACAGGTTGAAGAAGAGTTAACCAGCTTCAGAATCCGCATCCAATCCTCCATCATAAAAGTCAAATTGAGTTCCTTTTCCCAATCTTGTTTAATCTTAAACACAAGAAGCTTATCCCATTGTAATAGTAAATTATAAATTCTTCTAAGAGAACCCTTCATCGAAGGGTTCCTACTCATAATAGTATCTAACAGGTTAGCATCCAATATGTAAGGAAAATTGCTTAAATATTTTTGTAAGAAATGTCTAACTTAAAGTTATTGTAAAAAGTGTGAGTATGAAAGAGAATATTTATCAACTAATTGTTCAAGAGACATCAATATATCTTCTTTAAATAAATCCAAAAAAGAATTAATACCTTTATTTTTCCAAAGAAAAAAAATTGGATCACTCAAAGAAGGCTTAAAAAAGTAATTTCGATAAATTAAACTACAAAGTTTAAATTTTTTAAGATTAAAAAAATTGTGGAACTGGAGCCAAATTTGTAAAGAATGCTTAATCACAGGGTATAAGTTTATATGAGCAACTTTAGCGAATTGTATAGGTAAAGCAGTTCCCAATATCGAGGTTAAATAAAACTGTTTCACAGCTTTCAATTGCAGGTCTACCCAAATTGGCCAATCGTTCTTATCAACCCAATATCACCAAAAGGACATGTATTGCACATTAACAGCCTAGTAATACATTCTTAAATTAGGCAAAGTGAGACCTTCATCCTTCTTCAACTTTTGTAAGTGACATTTACTAATTTTTCATCTTTTATTATTCCAAATAAAAGATAAAATAATAGAATCAATCCGATCAAAAAACTTCTTAGTCAAAAAAAAAAGGGATACTCTGAAATAAATATAAAAATTTTGGTAAGATCATCATTTTCACTATATGGATGCAACCAACAAGTGAAAATGTAAGTGGACTCCGTCTACTAAGTAAATAATTCATAGAGTCTACCAACGGAACAAAATTGGCTTTATAAAGATCCTTATATTTTCTAAGTATCTAAAGGAATCCGTGACTTTGAAAGGAATATTATCAGATATAGAGACAGATTCATTTAAAGGAAACAATGCACTTTTACTGAAATTTATCTTACAGGTGTCTCCCGCTTTTCGAACATTCGCTTTACGAAACCTCACTGTTACAAAAGACCTACATTAGTACCCTATTTTCACTTTCAGAAGGTGTTTTCACTGTTACGAAAAAAAATTCAGCGCGCGATAAAAGGCAGCGCGCCCCGAGCAGCTGCTCTCCCACGGATTCTCGCCAGTATTGCTTAAACACGAGCCTGTGAGCAGCCGTTTGCAAGATGAGTTCTATGGTATCGGAAAAGCCTGAAAGAGCTTGTAAGGGTGTTACACTTATGGTAAAACTAGATATGATTAAGCGTTTTGATCGTAGTGAACGAAGTAAGGACAACGTGAGTTTGGCTTGTGGAAGTTGACGAAGATGATGTTGAAGAGGTTTTGGCATCCCATCACCAAGAACTGACAGATGAAGAGCTGATGCAATTGGAAAGAAAAAGGATAAGAATCGAAACCGAATGAGTAATGATAAAGTACGACTTTAATTTTGAAAAGGTACGTCAGTTTAGGGGATATTTGCAGGATGGTTTGAGTCCTTATGAAAGAACTGTGTGATAGAAAAATACGCGAGGCTCAGCACTTAAGCAAGCCTTCCACATCAGCCACAGCAGACAACGAGCCTCGACCTTCGACATCAAGGCGGGCAGTCATAGGAGAAGATGAGCTGCCTGCTCTAATGGAAACAGGCGACGAGATGACACCCCAGTGTCCCACCACCCCAACCCCCAGGCCACGGACAGATACCGATTCGCAGAGAATCCAAAGGTAGCCGGGAGGCACACAGCACATCTTTAAGGAAAAAGCCGAAATAAACATGCTAATTAATTAGGTGCCGCCGACCCGTAATTGTCGGCCCAGATCAGAGAATACGCAATCGGAAATCGGCACTGATCTGGGTCGACAATTACGGGCGGCACCTAATTAATTAGCATGTTTGTTTCGGCTTTTTTCTTAAAGATGTGCTGTGTACCTCCCGGCTACCGCTGGACCCCTGCGTTCTTTGCGGCAATATATCGCTCAGCGGCCTGGAGGGTGGGGGCCACTGCACCACCCAAACTGCGACGACTCAGTCTAACACACCATCATCAGTGTGCTCGGCGTTGGCCTGATTCCCGTAAGTGATACTACACTGTACATACATTATTTCTACTTTATATTGGCTGTGTATTTTTACGTGTTATTTGGTATGATTTGGCAGCTTCATAGCTTAAAGGTTACTGGAGAGCGTTTGCGCGTGTTTTTGCCAACAGCGCTTGCGTGAGATTTTCTGCTGACGGCGCTTGCGTGAGATTTTCGCTCCGGAGAACAGTTCAGTAATGATTGTGGAAAAGTATTTCTACTTTATATAGGCTACGTATTTATCATATCATTCCTGCTTTTACTATATGTTACTGTTATTTTAGGTTTTATGTGTTATTTGGCATGATTTGGTAGGTTATTTTTGGGTCTGCGAACGCTCACAAAATTTTCCCATATAAATAAATGCTAATTGCTTCTTCACTTTACGACATTTTGGCTTACGAACCGTTTCATAGGAACGCTCTACCTTCGGATGGCGGGGGAAACCTGTATATCCTGAAAAATCTCCAAATTCATTGAATAATTTTAGCAAGGCAGGAATGGATTCCTCGGGATTAGATATATAAACCAATAAATTGTCAGCGTAAAGAGAAATCTTATGAATGGTCTCATTCACAAAAATTCCATAAATATTTTTAGCAATAGCAAGGCACGCTAATATTAAATTAAATAACAATGAACTTAATGGATGAGCTTGCCTTGTTCCCCGTGAAAGCTGAAAAAAAGGAGGCCTACAGTTGTTAGTAATAACACTAGCAGTAGGTGCTTAATATATCATTCTAATTTAATTATTAAAATTAACGCCAAAGCCAAATTTCTCTAAAACATTAAATAAGTATTTCCATTGGACTCGATCGAACGCTTTTTCAGCATCCAAAGAGACGACGCATTGTGGAGTTTTAAAAGAGGACGAATATATAATGTTAAATAGTGTCCCAATATTTGAAAAAGAATAATAACCCTTTATAAAGCCTGTTTGATCTTTAAAAATAATTTTACGCAAAATATTCTCCAACCGATTGGCCATTATCTTTGACAGAATCTTAGCATCAACATTCAATAATGAAATAGGTCTATATGAGGCACAGTCAGTAGGATCTTTATCTTTTTTAAGAATTAAAGAAATAGAAGCCTCATAGAAAGTAGAGGGTAAATCACCTTTCACAAAAGAATCCTTAAACATTTCCAACATATACAGAGAAAGCAATTTTCCAAATGTTTTATAAAATTCTACAGGATAGCCATCAAGTCCAAGGGCCTTGCAAAATTGCATTGAAAAAATAGCTTTATGAATTTCGGTTTCAGTAATTTGGGCATCAAGCGTTTTTTGATCCTCAACAGAAATTTTAGGAAAAGCAATCTTTCGTAAGAAAGCATTCATTTCAGAAGAAATCTACTGGACATTGAGATTTATAAAGTAAAGTATAAAAATCTTATTAATTCCTTCATATTCCCAAGCTAGGGTAGCATCTTTCCTACGAATTTTCAAAATTTGCCTTTTGGCTCTAGCCGTTTCTCTGCTTCTCACGTCTGTCTCCATCAAATCAGAATTGTGCACGGCGTCCTACTTACAAGTACGATATCATTTCACTGGAGAGCTGCGCGCACTGCATCGTGCTGCCATCTTCTCCTCCTGCCTGTTAATATAAGAAATCTTATATTTTGGTTATATTATATAAATCATGAGGATTGCCCAATGTGGGTTTTTTTAGAAGCTAACAACAGGAATTCTGCAGATGCTGGAAATTCAAGCAACACACATAAAAGTTGCTGGTGAACGCAGCAGGCCAGGCAGCATCTCTAGGAAGAGGTGCAGTCGACGTTTCAGGCCGAGACCCTTCGTCAGGACTTTAGAAGCTAATTCTGTTCATAAATTCTCTATTATTTCTCTTCTTGAATCCTCACTTCCTTTGTCTTTGAGTAAGTTATCTGATAATCTGGTAGTTAAACACACTATGAGGATTTGGATACAATTCTGAAAATATTTTGGCTTATTAAGTGGTTGGAAAAGTGTTGGGAGTCTATTATTAAGCAGAAGGTTTCAGGGTACTTGGAGACTAATGATAAAATAAGTCAAAGTCATGGTTTCTGTAAAGGGAAATCTTGCTTTACAACTCTGTTAAGAGTTCTTTGAGGAGGTAACAAGCAGGACAGACAAAGGAGAGGCAGTGCATGCCATTTACTTGGATTTTCAAAAGGCATTTGTCACATATGAGGCTGCTTAACAAGATAAAGCCCTATGGTGTTACAGGAAAGATACTGGCATGGATTGAGGAAAGGTTGACAGGCTAGAGGCAGCGAGTGGGAATAAAGAGGCCTTTTTTCGTTGGCTGCTGGTGACTAGTGGTATACCTCAGGGGTCAGTATTGGGACCGTTACTTCTCACATTGTTTGTTGATAATTTAGATCATGGAATTGATAGCTTTGTGGCAAAGTTTGCAGATAATACAAAGATAGGTGGAGGGGTAGCTAGTGCTCAGGAAGCAATGTGATTGCACCAGGACTTAGACAAATTGGAAGAATGGGCAAAAACGTGGCAGATGGTATACAGTGTTGGGAAATGTATGATTATGCATTTTGGTAAAAGGAACAATAGTGCGGACTATTATCTAAATGGGGAGAAAATTCAAACATCAGAGCTGCAAAGGGATGGAGGAGTCCTCGTGCATGCCTCCCAGAAGATTAATTTATGATTATGAAAACACGTAGTCTTCTTTTATTGTCATTTAGTAATGCATGCATTAAGAAATGATACATTTACAGGTTGAGGCCAAGTCCGTGGGTATATTTAATGTGCAAGTTGATAGTTTCCTGATTGTACAGGACATCAAAGGATATGGCGAGAAGGCAGGTGTATGCAGTTGAATGGGATCCATGATCAGCCATGATCATGCTCTTATGTTTTATGGTTTTACGGTCTTATAAATCATATGACCTGGGTAACAATGGCAAATGTGCTTCCCTGAAGAGCAGTCATGAATTGGAAGGGATTTTGGCATTTTAGGAATTTCATGGTTACAGGATGCTGCCTGGTTTAGAAAGTATGCATTATGATCAGAAATTAAGGGAGCTAGGGCTTTACTCTTTGGAGAGAAGGAGGATGAGAGGAGACATGATAGAGGTGTACAAGATAATAAGAGGAATAAATAGAGCGGATAGCCAGTGCCTCTTCCCCAGAGCACCACTGCTCAATACAAGAGGACATGGCTTTGAGGTAAGGGGTGGGAAGTTTAAGGGGGATATTAGAGGAAGGCTTTTTACCCAGAGAGTGGTTGGTGTGTGGAATGCACTGCCTGACTCAGTGGTGGAGGCAGATACACTAGAGAAGTTTAAGGGATTACTAGACAGGTATATGGAGGAATTTAAGGTGGGGGGTTATATGGGAGGCAGGGTCTGAGGGTCAGCACAACATTGTGGGCCGAAGGGTCTGTGCTGTACTGTTCTATGTTCTATTACTATTTATTTAGAAATGTTTTTCTTTTAAATCTTACAATCACATTAACTACTCTCCAAATGTTGTTTTATCTACAGATTTTAAGTTTACTTTCAATTCTGATAATGCAAATGTATTACTTTGTTCACCCAATAATTTGTCCACTGAATACAGATAGCTTTTCAATGATGACCTATTAATTTTTATCCACCCAGTATTAGAAACATAGAAAGCCTACAGAACAATACAGGCTCTTCAGCCCACAAAGCTGTGCTGAACATGTCCTTACCTGAGAAATTACCGAGGGTTACTCATAGCACTCTATATTTCTGAGCTTCATATACCTGTACAGGAGGCTCTTAAAAGACCCTATCATATCTGCCTCCACCACCGTTGCTGGCAGCCCATTCCACGCACTCACCACTCTCTGCGTAAAAAACTTAACCCTGATATCTTCTCTGTACTTACGGCCAAGCACTTTAAAACTGTGCCCTCTCGTGCTAGCCATTTCAGCCCTGGGAAAAAGCTCTGACTATCCACACGATCAATGCCTCTCATCGTCTTGTACATCTCTATCAGGTCACCTCTCATCCTCCGTCGCTCCAAGGAGAAAAGGCCGAGTTCACTCAACCTATTCTCATAAGGCATGCTCCCCAATCCAGGCAACATTGAAACAACATCATTGTTTACTGCAGTTTCTAAAAGGTCTTAATTAGCATTAATGCACAGTGACCCATTTGTCCTGCTTTCTACCTCCACCAGTGGACCTACAATTTCATCTGGGATTAGTTTCACTGATCCATTGACAATCGTTTCTATTAATAGAGTCATAGAGCACTACAGCAACGTGCAGGCCCTTCAGCCCGTCTGGTCTGTGCTGAACTACTATTCTACCTATTACCATTGACTTGCACCCAGACCACAGCCCTCCATACCCCTCCTATCCACGTATCTATCCAAGTTTCTCTTAAATGTTGAAACTGAACCTGCATTCACCACTTCCACTGGCAACTCGTTCCACACTCTCACCAACCTCTGAGTGAAGAGGTTTCCCCTCATGTTCCTCATAAACATTTCACCTTTCACTCATGACCTCTACTTCTAGCCTCACCCAGTCTTAGTGGAAAAAACCCACTTGCATTTACCCTTCCTATATCCCTCATAATATTATCTGCTCTCTTTCACTCTTATTAATATCTTTCTGTAGGTAGATGACAAGAACTCCACACAATACTATGAATTAGGCCTCCCAATGCCTTATACAACTTTAGCTTCGCAGCCCAAATCCTGTACTCAGTACCTTAATTTATAAAGGCCAATGTACTGAAAGCTCTCTTTATGATCCTATCTATCTGTGGCACTGTGCTGCCAATTAATGCTAATAGACTACTAAAACTGAATTGGTCTCTGCCGTTCCTTTGAGCTCATCAGATGTGTGGTGAAGGGTAACTTGCTATATGGGCAACAGCTGCTCTCCATATCATACTGTCCAGGCTTACGTATCCAGACAGCTAGGACACAACTCTGGTCAACTCTGACTGACGGCAGCGTCAGACTCAGGCTACCAAAAATTTGGAGAAGGAAGTCTGAGAATCGGAGCGAGAGTGCGGAGGAAGCCATTTTTGAATTTTTTGGTTTTTTCTCATCGGCGTTCAGAGAGGCGGGACTGCGCAGGCGTGTGATGTTGGGCAGTGAAGCGCAGAAGATTTAAAAGAACAGAAATCCTGATTCGGGTGTAATTTGGAGAAGGAAGTCTGAGAATCGGAGTGGGAGTGCGGAGGAAGCTGTTCTTGAAGTTTTTTGGATTTTTTCATCGGCGTTCAGAGAGGCGGGACTGCGCAGGCGTGTGACTTCGGGCAGTGAAGTGTGGAAGATTTAAAAGGAACAGAGCTTTATACAGCGGGCAGCGTAGTTTGCAGGCTGTGGAGTGAGCCAGGAGCAGAGTGAAGGCTTAAGGGCTTTGGCACAACCGGCTTAGGTGGAAACAGGCAAGTCGAAGAGGGTTTGGTATTCATTTTTTGTTGTTATTTGAGGAGAGGGGAAGTGTGAGTGTGAGGGTAGCTTGCTGTTCTCGGTGCCAGATGTGGGAGGTCCACATCTGCGCCAGGTGTGCCGAGATGCAGCTCCTAAGAGACCGCGTTAGGGAACTGGAGCTGCAGCTCGATAACCTTCGTCTGGTCAGGGAGAGTGAAGAGTTGATAGAGAGGAGTTACATAGAAACATAGAAAATGTGCAGGAGTAGGCCATTCGGCCCTTCGAGCCTGCACCGCCATTTATTATGATCATGGCTGATCATCCAACTCAGAACCCCGCCCCAGCCTTCCCTCCATACCCCCTGATCCCCGTAGCCACAAGGGCCATATCTAACTCCCTCTTAAATATAACCAATGAACTGGCCTCAACTGTTTCCTGTGGCAGAGAATTCCACAGATTCACCACTCTCTGTGTGAAGAAGTTCTTCCTAATCTCGGTCCTAAAAGGCTTCCCCTCTATTCTCAAACTGTGGCCCCTCGTTCTGGACTTCCCCAACATCGGGAACAATCTTCCTGCATCTAGCCTGTCCAATCCCTTTAGGATATTATACGTTTCAATCAGATCCCCCCTCAATCTTCTAAATTCCAACGAGTACAAGCCCAGTTCATCCAGTCTTTCTTCATATGAAAGTCCTGCCATCCCAGGAATCAATCTGGTGAACCTTCTTTGTACTCCCTCTATGGCAAGGATGTCTTTCCTCAGATTAGGGGACCAAAACTGCACACAATACTCCAGGTGTGGTCTCACCAAGGCCTTGTACAACTGCAGTAGTACCTCCCTGCTCCTGTACTCGAATCCTCTCGCTATAAATGCCAGCATACCATTCACCTTTTTCACCGCCTGCTGTACCTGCATGCCCACTTTCAATGACTGGTGTATAATGACACCCAGGTCTCGTTGCACCTCCCTTTTTCCTAATCGGCCACCATTCAGATAACCTGTTTTCCTATTTTTGCCACCAAAGTGGATAACTTCACATTTATCCACATTAAATTGCATCTGCCATGAATTTGCCCACTCACCCAACCTATCCAAGTCACCCTGCATCCTCTTAGCATCCTCCTCACAGCTAACACTGCCACCCAGCTTCGTGTCATCCGCAAACTTGGAGATGCTGCATTTAATTCCCTCATCCAAGTCATTAATATATATTGTAAACAACTGGGGTCCCAGCACTGAGCCTTGCGGTACCCCACTAGTCACCACCTGCCATTCTGAAAAAGTCTAGTTTATTCTCACTCTTTGCTTCCTGTTTGCTAACCAATTCTCCACCCACGCCAATACCTTACCCCCAATGCCGTGTGCTTTAAGTTTGCACAATAATCTCCTGTGTGGGACCTTGTCAAAAGCCTTTTGAAAATCCAAATATACCACATCCACTGGTTCTCCCCTATCCACTCTACTAGTTACATCCTCGAAAAATTCTATGAGATTCGTCAGACATGATTTTCCTTTCACAAATCCATGCTGACTTTGTCCGATGATTTCACCGCTTTCCAAATGTGCTGTTATCACATCCTTGATAACTGACTCCAGCAGTTTCCCCACCACCGACGTTAGGCTATAATTTAGGTCTATAATTCCCCGGTTTCTCTCTCCCTCCTTTTTTAAAAAGTGGAGTTACATTAGCCACCCTCCAATCCTCAGGAACTAGTCTAGAATCTAACGAGTTTTGAAAAATGATCACTAATGCATCCACTATTTCTTGGGCTACTTCCTTAAGCACTCTAGGATGCAGACCATCTGGCCCTGGGGATTTATCTGCCTTCAATCCCTTCAATTTACCTAACACCACTTCCCTACTAACATGTATTTTCCTCAGTTCCTCCATCTCACTGGACTCTCTGTCCCCGACTATTTCTGGAAGATTATTTATGTCCTCCTTAGTGAAGACAGAACCAAAGTAATTATTCAATTGGTCTGCCATGTCCTTGCTCCCCATAATCAATTCACCTGTTTCTGTCTGCAGGGGACCTACATTTGTCTTTACCAGTTTTTTCCTTTTTACATATCTATAAAAGCTTTTACAGTCGGTTTTTATGTTCCCTGCCAGTTTTCTCTCATAATCTTTTTTCCCCTTCCTAATTAAGCCCTTTGTCCTCCTCTGCTGAACTCTGATTTTCTCCCAGTCCTCAGGTGAGCCACTTTCTCTGGCTAATTTGTATGTTTCTTCTTTGGAATTGATACTATCCCTAATTTCTCTTGTCAGCCACGGGTGCACTACCTTCCTTGATTTATTCTTTTGCCAAACTGGGATGAACAATTGTTGTAGTTCATCCATGCAACCTTTAAATGCTTGCCATTGCATATCCACCGTCAATCCTTTAAGTGTCATTTGCCAGTCTATCTTAGCTAATTCACGTCTCATACCTTCAAAGTTACCCCTCTTTAAGTTCAGAACCTTTGTTTCTGAATTAACTATGTCACTCTCCATCTTAATGAAGAATTCCACCATATTATGGTCACTCTTACCCAAGGGGCCTCTCACGACAAGATCACTAATTAACCCTTCCTCATTGCTCAAAACCCAGTCCAGAATAGCCTGCTCTCTAGTTGGTTCCTCGACATGTTGGTTCAAAAAACCATCCCGCATACATTCCAAGAAATCCTCTTCCTCAGCACCTTTACCAATTTGGTTCACCCAATCTACATGTAGATTGAAGTCACCCATTGTAACTGCTGTTCCTTTATTGCACACATTTCTAATTTCCTGTTTAATACCATCTCCGACCTCACTACTACTGTTAGGTGGCCTGTACACAACTCCCACCAGCGTCTTCTGCCCCTTAGTGTTACGCAGCTCTACCCATATCGATTCCACATCTTCCCGGCTTATGTCCTTTCTTTCTATTGCGTTAATCTCTCCTTTAACCAGCAACGCCACCCCACCTCCCCTTCCTTCATGTCTACCACTCCTGAATATTGAATATCCCTGAACGTTGAGCTCCCATCCCTGGTCACCCTGGAGCCATGTCTCTGTGATCCCAACTATATCATAATCATTAATAACAATCTGCACTTTCAATTCATCCACCTTATTACGAATGCTCCTTGCATTGACACACAAAGCCTTCAGGCGCTCTTTTACAACTCTCTTAGCCCTTATACAATTATGTTGAAAAGTGGCCCTTTTTAATGCTTGCCCTGGATTTGTCGGCCTGCCACTTTTACTTTTCTCCATAGTACTTTTTGCTTCTACCCTCACTTTACACCCCTCTGTCTCTCTGCACTGGTTCCCATCCCCCTGTTATGAACTAACCTCCTCACGCCTAGCCTCTTTAATTTGATTCCCACCCCCCAACCATTCTAGTTTAAAGTCACCTCAGTAGACCCTGCTAATCTCCCTGCCAGGATATTGGTCCCCCTAGGATTCAAGTGTAACCCGTCCTTTTTGTACAGGTCACGCATGCGCCAAAAGAGGTCCCAATGATCCAAAAAGTTGAATCCCTGCCCCCTGCTCCAATCCCTCAGCCACGCATTTATCCTCCACCTCATCTCATTCCTACTCTCACTGTCACGTGGCACAGGCAGTAATCCCGAGATTACTACCTTCTCAACTCCCTTCCTAGCTCCCTATATTCTCCTTTCAGGACCTCATCCCTTTTCCTACCTATGTCATTGGTACCTATATGTACCACGACCTCTGGCTCCTCACCCTCCCACTTCAGGATATCTTGGACACGATCAGAAATATCCCGGACCCTGGCACCAGGGAGGCAAACTACCATCCGGGTCTCCGGACTGCGTCCACAGAATCGCCTATCTGACCCCCTTACTATCGAGTCCCCTATCACAACTGCCCTCCTCTTCCTTGCCCTACCCTTCTGAGCTACAGGGCCGGACTCTGTGCCGGAGGCACGGCCACTGTCACTTCCCCCGGGTAAGCTGTCCCCCCCAACAGTACTCAAACAGGAGTACCTATTGTTAAGGGGCACAGCCACCGGGGTACTCCCTATTACCTGACTCTTCCCCTTCCCCCTCCTAACCGTGACCCACTTGTCTGCTTCCCGTGGCCCCAGCATGACCACCTGCCTGCAACTCCTCTCTATCAACTCCTCTCTATCAATTCCTCTCTATCAACTCCTCACTCTCCCTGACCAGACGAAGGTCATCGAGCTGCAGCTCCAGTTCCGTAACGCGGTCCCTTAGGAGCTGCATCTCGATGCACTTGGCGCAGATGTAGACATCCGGGAGGCTTGGAGACTCCAGGGCCTCCCACATCTGACACCGAGAACAGCAAACTGCCCTCACACTCATACTGCCCCTCTCCTCAAATAACAACAGAAAATGAATGCCAAACCTTCCTCGCCTCGCCTGTTTCCGCCTAAGCCTGTTGAGCCGAAGCCCTTAAGTCTTCACTCTACTCCCGGCTCACTCTGCAGCCCGCAAACTACGCTGCCCGCTCTATGAGGCTCTGTTCCTTTTAAATCTGCCGCGCTGCACTGCACTAACGAAAATTTCAAAAATGTCTTTCTTGGCACTCCCACTCAGACTCTCAGACTCCTTCTTCGAATCAAACCCGGCAGGTGGTCACACCGGGGCCACGGGAGGCAGACAAATGGGTCATGGCTAGGAGGGGGAAGAGGAAGAGTCAGGTAATAGAGAGTACCCCAGTGGCTGTGCCACTTGACAATAGGTACTCCTGTTTGAGTACTGTTGGAGGGGACAGCTTACCTATGGGAAGCAACAGTGGCCGTGCCTCCAGCACAGAGTCCGGCCCTGTAGCTCAGAAGGGTAGGGAAAGGAAGAGGAGGGCAGTTGTGATAGGGGACTCGATAGTAAGGGGGTCAGATAGACGATTCTGTGGACGCAGTCCGGAGACCCGGATGGTAGTTTGCCTCCCTGGTGCCAGGGTCCGGGATATTTCTGATCGCGACCAAGATATCCTGAAGTGGGAGGCTGAGGAGCCAGAGGTTGTGGTACATATAGGTACCAATGACATAGGTAGGAAAAGAGGTGAGGTCCTGAAAGGAGAAAATAGGGAGTTAGGAAGGGAGTTGAGAAAAAGGACCGCAAAGGTAGTAATCTCGGGATTACTGCCTGTGCTACGCGACAGTGAGAGTAGGAATGCAGTGAGGTGGAGGATAAATGCGTGGCTGGGGGATTGGAGCAGGGGGCAGGGATTCAAGTTTTTGGATCATTGGGACCTCTTTTGGCGCAGGTGTGACCTGTACAAAAAGGACGGGTTACACTTGAATGCTAGGAGGACCAATATCCTGGCGGGGAGATTTGCGAAGGCAACTGAGGTGACTTTAAACTAGAATGGTTGCGGGGTGGGAATCAAATTAATGAGACTAGGAGGGAGGAGGTTAGTTCACAAGTAGAGAAAGCTATTAGACAGTGTGTGAGGGAGGATATGCAGGAGACAGAGATCAGGAGCTCTCAGACCAAAGATGTAGGGGACAAGGAAGAAAAAGATAACAAAGTTGTTTGCTCCATTAAGGATAAAAAGAGAGTAAGAGGTGGAGAGTTTCTTAAAAGCATCCATTTTAATGCTAGCATCATTGTAAGAAAGGTGAATGAGCTTAGAGCATGGATTGATACCTGGAAATATGATGTTGTAGCTATTAGTGAAACGTGGTTGCAGGAGGGGTGTGATTGCCAATTCCAGGATTTCGTTGCTTCAGGTGCGATAGGAGGGGCAAGAGGGGGAGGTGTTGCATTGCTTGTCAGAGAAAATATAACAGTGGTGCTCTGGCAGGATAGATTAGTGGACTCGTCCAGGGAGGCAATTTGGTTGGAATTGAGGAATGGGAAAGGTGTAGTGACCCTTATAGGGATGTATTATAGACCATCTAATGGGCACCGAGAACTGGAGGAGTAAATTTGTAAGGAGATAGCAGATATTTGTAGTAAGCACAAGGTTGTGATTGTGGGAGATTTTAATTTTCCGCACATAGACTGGGAAGCCCATTCTGTAAAAGGGCTGGATGGTTTGGAGTTTGTCAAATGTGTGCAAGATAGTTTTTTGCAACAATACAGAGAGGTACCAACTAGAGAAGGGGCAGTGTTGGATCTCCTGTTAGGGAATAAGATAGGGCAGGTGACGGAAGTATGTGTTGGGGAGCAGTTCGGGTCCAGTGATCACAAGACCATTAGTTTCAATATAATTATGGAGAAGGCTAGGACTGGACCCAGGGTTGAGATTTTTGATTGGAGAAAGGCTAACTTTGAGGAGATGCGAAAGGATTTAGAAGGAGTGGATCGGGACAATTTCTTTTATGGGAAGGATGTAATAGAGAAATGGAGGTCATTTAAAGGTGAAATTTTGAGGGTACAGCATCTTTATGTTCCTGTTAGGTTGAAAGGAAAGATTAAAAGATTGAGAGAGCCACGGTTTTCAAGGGATATAGGAAACTTGGTTTGGAAAAAGAAAGGGATTTACAATAAATATAGGCAGCTTGGAGTTAATGAGGTGCTCGAGGAATATAAAGAATGTAAAAAGCATCTTAAGAAAGAAATTAGAAAAGCTAAAAGAAGATGCGAGGCAGCTTCAGCAAGTAAGGTGAAAAGAAATCCAAAGGGTTTCTACAGTTATATAAATAGCGAAAGGATAGAGAGGGTTAAAATTGGTCCCTTGGAGAATCAGAGTGAATGGCTATGTGCGGAGCCAAAAGAGATGGGGGAGATTTTGAACAATTTCTTATCTTCAGTATTCACTAAGGAGAAGGATATTGAATTGTGTAAGGTAAAGGAAACAAGAAGGGTAGTTATGGAAAGTATGACGATTAAAGAAGAGGAAGTACTAGCACTTTTAAGGAATGTAAAAGTGGATAACTCACCGGGTCCGGACAAGATATTCCCTATGACCTTGAGAGAAGTTAGTGTGGAAATAGCAGGGGCTCTGACAGAAATATTTGAAATGTCATTAGAAACAGGGATGGTGCCGGAGGATTGGCGTATTGCTCATGTGGTTCCATTGTTTAAAAAGGGTTCTAAAAGTAAACCTAGCAATTATCGGCCTGTGAGTTTGACGTCAGTGGTGGGTAAATTGATGGAAAGTATTCTTAGAGATGGTATATATAATTATCTGGATAGACAGGGTCTGATTAGGAACAGTCAACATGGACTTGTGCGTGGAAGGTCACGTTTGACAAATCTTATTGAATTTTTTGATGAGGTTACTAGGAAAGTTGACGAGTGTAAAGCGGTGGATGTTGTCTATGTGGACTTCAGTAAGGCCTTTGACAAGGTTCCACACGGAAGGTTAGTTAGGAAGGTTCAATCGTTAGGCATTAATATTGAAGTAGTAAAATGGATTCAGCAGTGGCTGGATGGGAGTCGCCACAGAGTAGTGGTGGATTACTGTGTGTCAGATTGAAGGAGGGTGTGTAGCGGTGTACCTCAGGGATCTGTACTGGGTCCAATGTTGTCTGTCATTTATTTTAATGATCTGGATGATGGGGTGGTAAATTGGATTAGTAAGTATGCAGATGATACTAAGGTAGGTGGCGTTGTGGATAATGAAGTAGGTTTTCAAGGCTTGCAGAGAGATTTAGGCCAGTTAGAAGAGTGGGCTGAAAGATGGCAGATGGAGTTTAATGCTGAAAAATGTGAGGTGCTACATTTTGGTAGGACTAATCAAAATAGGACATACATGGTAAATGGTAGGGCATTGAAGAATGCAGTAGAACAGAGGGATCTAGGAATTATAGTGGATAGTTCCCTGAAGGTGGAATCTCATGTGGATAGGGTGGTGAAGAAAGCTTTTGGTATGCTGGCCTTTATTAATCAGAGCATTGAGTATAGGAGTTAGGATGTAATGTTGAAATCGTATAAGGCATTGATAAGGCCAAATTTGGAGTATTGTGTACAGTTCTGGTCACCGAATTATAGGAAAGATGTCAATAAAATTGAGAGAGTACAGAGGAGGTTTACTAAAATGTTGCCTGGGTTTCATTTCCTAAGTTACAGTGAAAGGTTGAACAAGTTAGGTCTTTATTCTTTGGAGCGTAGAAGGTTGAGAGGGGACTTGATAGAGGTGTTTAAAATTATGAGGAGTGATTGATAGAGTTGACGTGGATAGGCTTTTTCCATTGAGAGTGGGGGAGATTCAAACAAGAGGACATGAGTTGAGAGTTAAAGGGCAAAAGTTTAGGGTTAATATGAGGGGGAACTTCTTTACTCAGAGAGTGGTGGCTGTGTGGAACGAGCTTCCAGCAGAAGTGGTTGAGGCAGGTTCGATGTTAAAGTTAAATTGGATAGGTATATGGACAGGAAGGGAATGGAGGGTTATGGACAGAGTGCAGGTCGGTGGGACTAGGTCAGAGTAGGAGTTCGGCACAGTAGGGCCGAGATGGCCTGTTTCCGTGCTGTAACTGTTATATGGTTATAAAATACATTAGGGTTCTTTTTCACATCAGTTTCCAATATACTATCATATTGTCTCTTTGCTCTTCTTCTCATCTACTGTGCATGTATTAAAATCATTCAGATCTTTCCTAGTTTTGATCTGATGTTGAATACCTCTCTGAATTATTTTATTGTTCCCTAATTCTGTTGGCACCCACATGGTACTTTTTAATTTGCCTCAGTGAGATGTACCTAAACAATGCATGTAACAATTCCATATTATTATAATACCTATTAAAAGTATACACCCCCCACCCCTTGGAAGTTTTCATGTTTTATCGTTTTACAACATTGAACCACAGTGGATTTAATTTGGCCTTTTTGACACTGATCAACAGAAAAAGACACTTTAATGTCAAAAGTAAGAACAGATCTGTACAGAGTGATCTAAATTAATTAGAAATATAAAACACAAAATAATTGATTGCATACGTATTACCCCCACTTTTATATGATACACCTAACCACCACTGATGCAGATAATTGTTTTTAAAGTCACATAATTAGTTAAATGGAGATCTGTATACAGTTAAGGTATTTCAAATGATTGTAGTAAAAATACACCTGTATTTGGAAGTTCCAACTGCTGGTGAGTCAGTATCCTGGCAAAAACTACACCATGAAGACAAAAGAACACTCCAAGCAACTCCACAAAAGAGGCAACTGAAAAGCACAAGTCAGGTGATGGATACAAGAAAATTTCCAAGTCACTGAATATCCTTTAGAGAACAGTTAAGTCAATCATCAACAAATTTGGAAAGAATATGGCACAACTGTAAATCTGTCTAGAGCAGTCCATCCTCAAAAACTGAGTGACTGTGCAAGAAGCAGATGAGTGGGGGAGACCACCAAGTGACCTACGTTTGGGAGGGCTGTCAGAGGTTGCAGCAGGATATCAATAGGATGCAAAACTGGGCTGAGGAGTGGCAGAGGGATTTCAACCCAGATACGTGTGAAGCCAAATATGATGGCAAAATATAGTATTAATGGCAAGATTCTTGGCAGTGTGGAGGATCAGATGGATCTTGGGGTCCATGTCCATAGGACACTCAAAGCTGCTGCGCAGGTTGACTGTTTGGTTAAGAAGGCATACAGTGTTTTGGCCTTCATCGAGTGGGATTGAGTTTAAGAGCCGAGAAGTAATGTTGCAGCTACATAGGACCCTGGTCAGACCCCACCTGGAGTACTGCGCTCAGTTCTGGTCGCCTCACTACAGGAAGGATGTGGAAACTATAGAAAGGGTGCAGAGGAGATCTACAAGGATGTTGCCTGGATTGGGGAGCATGCCTTACGTCGAGAATAGGTTGAGTGAACTTGGCCTTTTTTCCTTCGAGTGATGGAGGATGAGAGGTGACCTGATAGAGGTGTATAAGATGATGAGAGGCATTGGTCATGTGGACAGTCAGAGGCTTTTTCCCAGGGCTGAAATAGTTACCACAAGGGGACACAGTTTTAAGGTGCTTGGAAATACGTACAGGGGAGATGTCAGGGGTAAGTATTTTATGCAGAGAGTGGTGAGTGCATGGAATGGGCTGCCGGTGACTGTGGTGGAGACAAATACGATAGGGTCTTTTAAGAGACTCCTGGATAGGTGCCTGGAGCTTAGAAAAATAGAGAGTTATGGGTAACCCTAGGTAATTTCTAAATTAAGCACATGTTGGCATAGCATTGCGGGCTGAAGGGCCTGTATTGTGCTGTAGGTTTTCTATGTTTCCGTGTTTCTGTGTTTCTAAGACAACTCTGGAGGAGTTCGAAGCTTCAGTGGCTGAGATGGGAGAGACTGTGCATACAACAGCTGTTGCCTGGGTGCTTCACCAGTCACAGCTTTATGGGAGAGTGGCAAAAAAAAAGCCACTGTTGAAAACAACTCGAAATCTCGGCTATAGTTTGCCAGAAGGGATGTAGGAGACTCTGAAGTCAGCTGGAAGAAAGTTCTATGGTCTGATGAAACAAAAATTGAGCTTTTTGTCTGTCAGACTAATGTTAACACAGCACATCATCAAAAACACACCATCACTACCACGAAGCCTGGTGGTGGCTGCATCATGCTGTGGGGATGCTTTACTGTAGCAGGCCCTGGAAGGCTTGTGAAGGTAGAGGGTAAAATGAATGCAGGAAAATATAGGGAAATCTTGGAGGGAAACCTGATGCAGTCTGCAAGAGAACTGCGAGTTGGGAGAACATTTGTTTTCCAGCAAGACAATGATCCCAAGCATAAATCCAAAGTTACACAGGAATGGCTAAAAAACAACAAAGTTAATGACCTGAAGTAGCCAAGTCGGAGTACAGACCTCAATCCAAATGAGAATTTGTGGCTGGACATGAAAATGGCTGTTCATCCCCATGCAATCTGACAGAGCTTGAGCAGTTTCGTAAAGAAGAATGGGGGAAATTGCAGTGTCCAGATGTGCAAAGCTGATAGAGACCTATCCACACAGATTCAAAGGTGTAATTGCTGCCAAAGGTGTTTCTACTAAATACTGACTTGAAGGGGATGAATACTTACTCAATCAATTTTTGTGGTTTATATTTGTAATTAATTTAGATCACTTTGTAGAGATCTGCTTTCACTTTGACATGAAAGAGTCTTTTTCTGTTGATCAGTGTCAAAAAAAGCCAAATCAAATCCACTGTGATTCAATGTTGTAAAACAATAAAAAATGTTAACTTCCAAGGGGGGGAGAATACTTTTTATAGGCACTCTATATTTCTACTTTTTACTAATTATTAATTTATTCTCCCACATAAATTTTTATTTTTGAAATTAGCCCCTCTCTATTAATTTATTTATTTTTGCTTGCTCCTTGTTCTTCGCCATTGCCAACTTAAGTATTATGGTCAGCATTGTGAGATTAGCCCCCACTGTGATATTTTTCACTTGACACCTGCTATTCCACAGAACAAGATCCCGCTATCCCCCCTCCTTGTTGGAGAGGAAAGTTCTTTTTAACAGACTTTGGAAATTTCATAACGCAATCCCAGGATGGTTTAAATCTCCTATTAATATCATAGACTCCCTAGCTCTCAGAATATCCATATGAATCTGCCCCAATGATTTGTGTACATTGTATATTTGATATTTAAATAATATTTGAGAAATCTTGTGTGTATGTTGGTTAATTAAGCATTTTTGTTCATTTAAATAATTCATTATATGTGTAACGCCCTGGTAAAGGTTTCACTGCTGACGTTATAGGGTATTTCATGTAATAGTGTTTCTGTAGCAGCAGTGTTTGGGTTCTGGTTAGAGATAACGGGTGCTTCAGAATGTGAGCCATCCAATCAGGGGAGCGGGGTTTTCTTTTGTGTGCCTGGCACTGGTGTGAGCATTGGTCTTTGCTTGGTGGGAGACGAAGTGAGAATATGCTAGAGAGAGCCGGTCGTAGGATTTGACTTGGTGGGGATTGTGTTTCATTGGAGCAAAGAGGAGTGGGAGTCTACTAAGGATCAGTGAATAAGTATAATTTTTGGAAGAGTTGAGCTCCAACCTGTGCACATTTGACTGTTTAGTTATAATGGGGCCTTTTTGGATTTTTCCTTTTTTTTCTTTACTAATTCTTTAGTTAAGTTAGTATTCATAAATATACTTCCTTTAATTTTATGCAGTGTGCGGCCTATTATTTCCTGGCAATGAATTGTAACAGGGCAGCAAATTACACAACATCCACACAAATTGCAACTTGAATGGGAGGCATCCCAACCTCATGGATTTGGCAGGACTGGAGTGTGTATTCCCTAGATGTATGCGGCCCGAGAACAGTGGCTCTTTCGGCACAGACTTGGAGACTGCCAGCGAGGGCTAACGAGCTGTTTCCAGAGACGCCTGAGAAGTGGGGGCTCTTCGAGGATTGAGTTCGTTGGATGCTGTGTGATTGCCCTGAGCATAGATCAAGAAGGGTTGTGTGTTTAAGCCTGTGTTAAACTATTGTCTGGTAAAGTGATTTAGATACATGGTTATGGATGCCATAGGGGTTGAGCGGTGGTGCGAATCTACAGGTTTACTGGTAGTAAATACATGTGTATTGAGTGGAGTGGATATTCGTAGCCCTGATGAATTGTTGATTCGGACTTTTAAGTACCTTTACAGCATTAGGAACAGTTACGATCACGGAGCAGATGTTTGACAAAATAACAGGCAAAGACTTTGTTTTAGTTCAGACTAACGCTGACATAATGGCAGTGGATCTGCTTGGTACTTTTGAGGTCCCGGGAAAGGGGAGGCCCATGGGCTGTCCATACTTTCCGAGAAGAGGGGAATGTCAGCGGGGGTGTCGAATTGGAAGCTGAGTTTCCCATAGCTGGCGGTGGAGACTTTAAAGACAAGTTGTTCTTGTAACCGTAATGTGAGGGGAAGGAGTGGTGAGATCTGGAACGTCCAATGAGTCCTCCATTGAGGGGTTAGCATTTTGAGTTGGTATCATCCCTTACCCCCCGGCAAATAAATGGTCAAGTCCACTGGTGGAGAGCCCAGTTATCATAGATTCATCATGTTCTTGGGGACAAAGCCCACCCCCAAAGGGGAGGAGGACTATGAGACTTGGGTGTAGCACTCCTCTCAGATGCTAGATGAGTGGTAGTGCTCTGATAATGTGAAAAGACAGCGGCTAGTCAAGAGTCTGAGCGGTCTGGCTGCTGAAGTAGTGAGATCCATAAAGAACCAGAACCCTGTGGCTACTTCTGCGGGTACGTGCAAGCGCTAGTCAAGATCCTGCTGAAATTGTTTTATTCTATTTCTTCAAAAAATAGCACTATTATATTTTCAGTTCCCAGATGCTTTTCTATTACTTCTTTGGATAAAAATTCCATTGCCTTCCCTTCACTGATGTTCGGATAACTGCTTTACAGATCATTTGACTTGCACTATCATAAATATGGGAATTGTATTAGCTTTCCAGTCCTCTAGCATTATTTTCTTTACCAAAGAACCTTTAGATTTATGGAATAATTTATCAGTTATCAGTCACTTTCTACTTTAAATGTTTTTATATCTTTTGATCTACTCTGCTAATGTTATATTCACCACATTAATACGCATGATAAGTGTTATGTTTTGTAACTTCAAAACATGAAACTAATTCAAAGGAAGACACAGGAGTCCAAGATGTGAATCAATCTTAGGATTTACTTCAAGTGTGATGCGCACATATCGCATGGTAGTGTGATGATGTATTTAAGTTTAAAGTAAATTTATTATCAAAGTACATATGTCACCATATACAACCCTGAGATTAATTTTCTTGTGGGCATACTTAACAAATCTATAAGATAGTAACTATAATAAATCAATGAACGACGACCAAATTAGGGCTTTTAACCAGAGTGCAGAAGGCAACAAATTGCGCAAATGCAAAAAGAAGAAATAATAAATAAATAAATAAATAAATAAGTGATAGATTTCAAGAACATGATATGAAGAGTCTTAAAAGTGAGTCCATAGGTTGTGGGAACATTTCAATGATGGGGTGAGTGAAGTTATCTCCTTTGTTCAAGAACCTGATGGTTGAGGGGTAGTAATTGTTCCCAAACCAGGTGGTCGAGACCCAAGGCTCATACCTTCTTCCTGATGGCAGCAGTGAGAATCAAACACGTCCTGAGTGGTGGGGCCCCTGATGATGGATGTTGCTTTCCTGTGACAGCGTTTCATGTACATGTGCTCAATGGTTGGGAGGGTTTTACCCACAATGGACTGGGCTGTGGAATGAGTTGCCAGCATAAGTAGTCGATGCGAGCTCAATTTCAACATTTAAGAGAAACTCGGATAGGTACAGTACGTGGAGGAGCTATGTTCCTGATGCAGGATAGGAGTAGGCAGTTTAAATGATTTCAGTATGGACTAGATGGGCTGAAGATTTTGTTACAGTATTTCGCTATTGACTCTAATTAATTCACCAATCTGAAAGTCTTTGGGATGTGGGAAGAAACTGGAGCATTTAGAGGAAACCCATGCAGTCACAATGACAGCATGCAAACTCCACTCATTCAGCACCTGGTCTTGATCAAACCTTGGTTGCCAGAGCTTTAAGGCAGATTAATCTACTATTTCAGACTTTTCAGATCTAGAGTTATTTAGCACATGTACATCGAAGCATACAGTGAAATGTGTCATTTGCATTAACAACCAACAATCCCAAAAGATGAGCTGGGGGCAAGCCACAAATGCTGCCAAATGTTCCAGTGCGAACAGAGTATGCTAACAATGCTTAGCAGAACAACATAGAGCACAACAAAATAGAACATACCAAGCAACAAAGTGAAACTAGCCACATTCTTTCATCTCTCCCACCCACCCATGCACATGCAGAATCTTCCAACCAAAGACAGGCCATCTTCTTTGGCTTTCAGTGGACTCGTGCAATTGTGGACACTGGAGCCCGACTTCCCCAGTGGACTTGCAAGGGTTCACGAACCCAAGCTCCAGCCATCGACTTTGACTTAAGACCATAAGACATAGCAACAGAGTGAGGCTATTTGGCCCCATCGAGTCTGCTCCGCCATTCAATCAGCTGATCCTATCTTCCCCTCCTCAGACCCATACCCGGCCTTCTCCCCGTAACCTTTGATGCTGTGAACCTATCAAGCTGTGCATTAAATACACCCAATGACCTGGTCTCCACAGCTGCCTGTGGTAATAATTCCACAAATTCACCATCCTCTAGCTAAAGAAATATCACGGCTTCTGTTTTAAATGAACACCCTTCTATCCTGGGGCTGTGCCCTCTTGTTCCAGGCTAGCCCACCATTGTAAACATCCTTTCCACATCCACAAATGCCTTTCAACATTCGAAAGGATTCAATAAGATTCCCCCCACCGTCCTTCTGAATTCCAGCGAGTACAGACCCAGAACCATCAGACGTTCCTCATATGATAATACTTTCATTCCTGGAATTATCATTGTGAATCTCCTCTGAACCCTATCCAATGCCAGCACATCTTTTCTTAGATGAGGAGTCCAAAACTGTTTACAGTACTCAAGGTGAGGCCTCTCTAGTGCCTTATAAAGCCTCAGCATCACATCCTTGCTCTTGTATTCTAGACCTCGAAATGAATTTGTGTTTGATTCCTCACCACCGACTCTACCTGCAAATTAACCTTCAGGGTGTTCTGCACAAGGACTCCCAAGTCCCTTTGCATCTCAGATTTTCGGACTTTCTCCGCATTTAGAAAATAGTCTGCACAGGGACTGTTGTTTTGCCCATTCTCCTAAATCCTTCTGCAGCCTTCCTGTTTGCTCAACACTACCTGCCCCTCCACCAAGCTTCGTATCATCTACAACTTGGCAACAAAGCATTCTATTCCATCATCTAAATCATTGATATACAGCATAAAAAGAAGTGGTCCCAACACTGACCGCTGTGGAACATTACCAGTCACTGGCAGCCAACCAGAAAAGGATCCTTTTATTCCCACTCGCTGCCTCCTACCAATCAGCCAATGCTCTAGCCATGCTAGTAGCTTTCCTGCAATAACATAGGCTCCTAACTTGGTAAGCAGCCTCATGCATGGCACCTTGTCAAAGGCCTTCTGAAAGTCCAAATATACAACATCCACAGCACCAGCATCCCCTTTATCTATCCTATGTGTAATCATCCTCAAAGAATTCCAACAGGAATTCAGGCAAGATCTATCTAATCAGGCAAGATTTTCCCTTAAGGAAACCATGCTGACTTTGTCCTATCTTGTCCTGTGTCACAAGTACTTTATAACCTCATCCTTAACAATTGACTCCAATATCTTCCCAACCACTGAGGTCAGGCTAACTGGTCTATAATTTCCTTTCTGCTGCCTTCCTCCTTTCTTAAAGTGTGACATTTGCAATTTTCCAGTCCTCTGGCAGCATGGCAGAGTCCAATAATTTTTGAAAGATCATTACTAATGCCTCCACAATCTCTATTGCTATCTCTTTCAGAATCTTAGTGTGCAGTTCATCAGGTCTAGGTGACTTATGTATTTTTAGGTATTTCAGCTTTTTGAGCACCTTCTCCCTTGTAATAGTAGCTGCACCCACTTCTATTCCTTCAACTCTACAACATCTGACAGACTGCTATCATCTTTCACAGTGAAGACTGATGCAAAATACTCATTTAGTTCATCCTGCATCTCCTTGTCCCCTGTTATTATTTCTCTGGCCTTATTTTCTAACAGTCCTATATCCACACTCATCTCTTTTATTTTTTACATTCTTAAAAACCTTTTTCTATTCACTTTGATATTGTTTGCTGGCTTGCTTTCATATTTCATCTTTTCTTTCCTAATGACTCTTTTAGTTGGTTTCTGTAGATTTTTAAAAGTTTCCCAATCTTTTATCTTCCCACTAATTTTTACTTTGTTGTATCCCCTCTCCTTTACATTGGCTTTGAGTTCCCTTGTCAGTCAAGACTGCACAATTTTGCCATTTGAGTATTTCTTCATTTTTGGAATTCATCTAACCTGCACCTTCCTAATTTTTGCTGGAAACACATGCCATTGCTGCTCTGTTGTCATCCCTGCCAGCATCTCCTTCCAATTTACTTTGGCCAATTCTTCTTTCATACCACTAATTATTTCCTTAACTTCATTGAAATGCTGCTATGTCAGACTTTACTTCCTATTATCAGATTTCAAGTTGAACTCAATCAGATTGTGATCACTGGTTCCTAAGGGTTCTTTTACCTTAAGCTCCCTAATCATCTGTAGTTCATTACATAACACCAAATCCAATATAGCTGATCCCCTAGTAGGCTCAATGAGAAACTGTTCTAAAAAGACATATTGTAGGCATTCAAGAAATGCACTCTCTTGAGATCCATTTCCAACTTGATTTTCCCCAATCGACCTGTATAATGACCATCAAAACATTGCCCTTTTGACACACCTGTTCTATTTCCTATTGTAATGTGTGGTTCACATCCCAGCTACTTTTGGGAGGCCTGTATATAACTGCTATCAGGGTCCTTTTACCCTTGCAGTTTCTTAACTCAACCCACAAGGATTCAACAGTTTCTGATCGTATGTCACACCTTTCTACTGATTTGGTGCCATTGTCATCAGAGCCACACCACCCCCTCGGCCTACCTTCCTATCCCTCCGATACAACATGTAACCTTGGACGTTGAGCTCCCAACTACAACCATCCTTCAGCCACGATTCAGTGATGGCCACAACATCACACCTGACAATCTGTAATAGTGCAACAAGATTATCCACCTTATTTTGTATACTCCATGCATTGAGATATAACACTGAGTATCATATTTGCTACCCTTTTTAATTCTGCATCCCTAATGGACTGGTACTCACCCTGCTGGCTACAATTATGTCCTATTATGAGTTCTGGATTTCTGATTGACCTTCGGGCCTCGACCTGAACAATTTATCTGTCTGCATCATTGTCCTGCTCTACTTTTCTTTTCTCGTGTCTTTTAACTTTATAATAACGGTCATTCTCTTTATAACACTCATTGTAAGTTGAGTAGAATGGTGTTCATCCTTTTGAGGGGAAGTGACGTTAATTCATAAATGAGAAATTATTGGTAAAGTTAGGTAGAAAGTGGTATCTGGCATGTGTGAAATACAAGCACAGTACAGGACATTTGGACCAATTAGTTTTAACATCTGTTCAACTGATTGACTTTCTGTGCAATAACGTATGGCAGTCTGAAAAGTAAACAACATGTTGGAAATGCTCAAGGGTGGATAACAGCTGTAGAGAGAGAAATCATTTGCAAATCAATTACTTTTTATCAGAACTATAAATTTACAGTTATAGTAATTAATTCATCTGCCTTTCTGCTTTCTTTATCTGTGAGTTTATCGTAAACATTACCCAGTTCTGCCCTTGCTTTGATTATTTTTTCAATAGTTGGGTCGTAGAATCAGACAATGGCATCAGCTGAAAACATTGTGACATTGTTTGAAATACTGTGAGACTTAAATCGTGAGGCATTCTATGCAGGGAGGATCATGAATGTTCATTTACTTCGGATTCTTGCTGATCCATTTGGTCTTGAGGATGCGCAAAGTCTGATGATAATGTCTCCATTGTGATAAGGAGAAATATGAAATGTATGCATTAAGGCCCAGAGCAGAACTTACAAGTGGTATTTAGTTGGCCAAGGATTTTTCAAATCCAGTTTCTTTGCAAGATCAAAGAGAAATTGACTTCCTTAATTTTTGCTATGATGCTTGATTTACTATTTCTCCCAGTGATTTTGCAGAACAGATAGTTTTGCTCACTGTTAATCCTTTTGGTCTCAATAGACCTTTGATGAATTTAATGGCATTAATTTGTTCTTGCTGAAGAAACAGCGCATGATTACACTAGTGCACATTTACTGGCACATCAGAGCATGATTAGTTTCTCCAAATCAAATTAGAAATTGTACAGTGCTTGACCTTTTTGGGAAGTTAGTGACATCTCAGCTGGAGTAGCTAGCCAAAGAAAGTGAGTAATTTGTGATAACTTCATTATCTTTACATGATAAATTCTGATGGGAGTACTGACCTATTCAGCTTCACTTTTTCTTCAACTATCATTAGACAGTGTTCAAGGTGATGGCATGCACTGTGATGCAAGTGCACCACTTTGATCTAATTTAATCACATATTTAATATTGGAATTTTCACACATCTTCATTTTACACATGCTCTAGAAGGCACAGAACTAAAGTTAGTGACAATATATTTACAGAATTAGGCCATCTGGTCCATTGAGTCTGCTCTGCCATTCATCATGGCTGATCCAATTTTCCTCTCAGCCCCAATCTCCTGTCTTCTCCCTGTACCCTTCATGCCCTGACCATTCAAGAATCTTTTGACCTCTGCCTTAAATATACTTACAGACTTCACCTCCACAGCTGTCTGTGGCAATGAATTACATAGATTCATCATTGTCTGACTAAAGAAATTCCTCCTCATCTCCATTCTAAAGGGACACCCCTAAGGCTGTATCTTCTAGTCTTAGTCTCTCCCTCCATAGGAACCATCCCCTCCATGTCCGTTCCATCAAGGCCTTTCACCATTCGATACGTTTCCATGAGGTCACCCCTCATTCTTCTGAATTCCAGTGAATACAGGCCCAGAACCATCAAACACTCTTGATCTGATAAGCAGTTCAAACCTGGAATCATTTTTGTGGTCCTCCTTTGAAACCTCTCCAGTTTCAGCACATCCTTTCTAAGATAAGGGGCCCAAAATCTCCTCACAATACTCCAAGTGAAGCCTCATTCGTGCTTTATAAAGTCTCAACATTACATCCTTGCTTTTATATTTTAGACCTGTTGAAATTAATGCAAACATCACATTTACCTTCCTCACTGTAGACTGGACCACTAAATTAGGGAATCCTGCACAAGCACTCCCAAGTCCCTTTGCATCTTAGTTTTTTGTATCTTATTTCCTTTTAGAAAATAATCAACTCCTTAATTTCTTCTACCAAAGTGCATGATGATACACTATATTCCATCTGCCACTTCTTTACCCATTCTCCTGTCTGTCCTTCTGTAGTTTCTCTACTTCCTCAAGACTATTTGCCCCTCCACCTATCTTTGTATCATCTGCAAAATTTACAACAAAGCCATTAATTCCATCATCCAAATCATTGACATATAATGTAAAAGAAATTGGTCTCGACAAAGACCCCTGTGGAACACCACTAGTCACAGGCAGTCAACCAGAAAAGGCTTCCTTTAATTCCACTCTGCCTCCTGCTAATCAGCCACTGCTTTATCCATGCTAGAATCTTTCCTGTAATACCATGGGCTCGTAGCTTGTTAAGCAGCCTCGTGTGTGGTGCCTTGTCAAAGGCCTTTTGAAAATCCAAATATGCAACATCAACCGATTCTTCTTTGTCTATCTTGCTTGTTATTTCTTCAAAGAATTCCAACTGCTGTACCAGGCAAGATTTTCACTTGAGAAAACGACACTCATGCAGTCACAGCCTATTTAATCATGTGCCTCCAAGAATCCTGAGACCTCATGCTTGATAATCAACTCCAACGTCTTCCCAACCACTGAGGTCAGACCAACTGGCCAATAATTTCCTTTCTTCTGCCTCTCTCCCTTTGAAAAGTGGAGTGAAATTTGCAGTTTTCTATTTTTCCGGAACTATTTCAGAATCTAGTGATACTTGAAAGATCATTATTAATGTCTCCACAATCTCTCCGGTCACCTCCTTCAGAACTCCGGGGTGTACATCATCTGGTCCAGGTGACTTATCTACCTTCAGACCTTTCAGTTTTCAAGAACCTTCTCTCTACTAATAGTAACTTCACACACTTCATGGCCCCTGATACCTGAAACTTCCACCATACTGCTAGTGTGGTTCTAGTTGGCATCCGCCTATCCAGCAGGACAATGGGTGATGATGATCATCATCACAAGCCTGGTATGGAGATCCTGAGTTGCCCCCTCTTGGTCTCAGCAGTGTAGTCCAATGGAAAACTTATGAGGCATTACATTTGGCTTCAGCTTACAGGGGCTGCTGGAAGGATGTTCAATGATTGCTAAGCTGCCTTAGGGGCTCCATTCTGGATTAACTCCCATAGCCTTGACAAGGCTGTGGGGCTATTTACCCATAGCTGGGAATCACACCCCATTGGGCCTGTGTGCTATGTGTATAGGAGCCAGACCTCCTCCCTGTCCACTGTGGTTCAGCCCAAGTCTGAAAGGAATTCCTTTTCCATGAATTGCCTGCAAGGAGGTACTACCTAAGGCTTACTGTTGGAGAGGCTATGTACTGGCAGGGAGAGAATCTTTTGATATCCTCATTAATATTGTTGATCTTTAATATTCCATCTTTACCTTCTTAATGATATTTTTACTTCTGTTGGTATTTAAAAGCTTCCCAATGCTCTTACTTCCCACGAATGTTTGCTCTATTATATGCCCCCCTCTGTGGCTTTTATATTGGCTTTGACTTGTCAGCCATAGTTGTGTCATCTTGCCTTTAGAATAGTTCTTCCTCTTTGGGATGTATATATCCTGTGCCTTCCCAATTGCTTCCAGAAATTCCAGCCATTGCTACTCTGCCCATCATCTTTGCCAGTATTCTTTTCCAATCAATCTGGCCAACTCCTCTCTCATGACTCTGTAATTCCCTTTACTCTACTGTAACACTGATACATAAGGTTTTAGCTTCTTGTATTTCAAGGTGAATTCAATCATATTATGATCACTTTCTTCTGAGGGCTCTTTTATCTTAATCTCTCTAATCAATTCTAGTTCATTGTACAACACACAATCCAGAATAGCTGATCCACTAGTGGGCTAAAACATGATCTGCTCTAAAAAAAAGTCATCTCGTTGATATTCTGGAAGTTCTCTTGAGATACAGCACCAACATGATTTTCCCAGTCCACCTTCATTTTGAAATCCCCCATAGCTATTGTAACATTGCCCTTTTGGCATGCATTTTCGATCTCCCGTTGTAATTTGTACTACTGTTTTGGGGTCTAAATACAACTCCTATCAGTGGCTTTTTACCCTTGCAGTTCCTTAGCTCTATCCACAATGATTCAACACCTGCCAACCCTATGTCACTTCTTTATAGTGATTTGACTTCATCTTTTATCAACAGAGCAACTCTGTCCCCCTTTGACTTCCTGCCTTCTTTTTGATACAATGTACGTTTGTATATCCTTGGACATTAAGTTCCCAGGTACAGTGCCTATAAATAGTATTCACCTCCATCCCCTTGGAAGTTTTCATGTTTTATTGTTTGAGAACATTGAATCACAGTGAGTTTAATTTGGCTTTTTTTGACACTGATCAACAGAAAAGACACTTCAGAATCAAAGTAAAAACAAATTTCTACAAATTGGTCTAACTTATTACAAAATAGTTGATTGCATAATTACTCATTACCTTCAAATCAGTATTTAATAGATGAACCTTTGGCAACAATTACAGCCTTGAGTCTGTGTGCATAGGTCCCTATCAGCTTTGCACTTCTGGACACTGCAATTTTTTCCCGTTCTTTTTTACAAAACTGCTCAAGCTCTGTCGAATTGCATGGGGGTTGTGAGTGTACAGCCTTTTTCAAGTCCAACCACAAATTCTCATTTGGATTGTGGTCTGGACTCTGACTTGACCTCTCCCGGACATTAACCCTGTTGTTTTTAAGCCATTCCTGGGTAGCTTTAGCTTTATACTTGGGGTCATTGTCTTGCTGGAAAACAAGTCTTCTCCCAAGTCGCAGTGCTTTTGCAGACTGCATCGGGTTTTCCTGCAGGATGTCCCTGTATCTTGCTGCATTCATTTTACCCTCTACCTTCACAAGCTTTCCAGGGCCTTCTGCAGTGAAACATCCCCACAGCATGATGCAGCTATCACCATGCTTCACAGTAGGGATGGTGTGTTCTTGATGATGTGTGGTATTTAGCTTATGCCAAACATAGGGTTTAGTCTGATGGCTAAAAAGCTCAAATTTGGTTTCATCAGACCATAGAACCTTCTTCCAATAGATGCGCAAAGGATGTTTTCCATGGTAGGGGAGTCTATGACAAGAGGGCACAGCCTGTGGATTAAAGGGTGTCCATTTAGAACAAATGCGGAGAAATTTCTTTAGCCAGATGGTGGTGAATTTGTGGAATTTATTACCACAGGCAGCTATGGAGGCCAGGTCATTGGGTGTATTTAAGTCAGAGTTTGATGGGTTCTTGACTGGACACAGCACCAATGGTTACGGAAAGAAGGCCGAAGAGTGGGGCTGAGGAGGGGAAAAATGATCAGCCATGATTGAATGGGGAAGCAGACTCAGTGGGCCAGATGGCTTAATTCTGCTTCTGTGTGTTATGGTCTTATGATTCCATATGAGTTTTTTTTTTCCAACTGAGTGAAAAACCTGCAGTGCATACTATCCACACAAATCAATCATTACAGTGCATACTATCCGTAAAAATCAATCATTACAGTGCATACTATCTGTAAAAATCAATCATTACAGTGCATACTATCCATACAATTTAATCATTACAACAATTCATACTATCTGTACAAATCAATCATTATAACAATACACACTATCCATACAAATCAATCATTACAATTCATACTATCCTTACAAATCAATCTACAGTGCAGACTATCAATATAAATCAATCATTACAATGCATACTATTCGTACAAATTAATCATTACAGTGCATACTATCCGTACAAATCAATCATTACAGTGCATACTATCTGTAAAAATTGATCATTACAATGCATACTATCCATACAAATCAATCATTACAGTGCATACTATCCATACAAATTAACCATTACAACAATGCATTGAGGTAGTAACAACAGTAAAAAAGTGTTGTGGTGCAGAGAAAGTGCAGTGCAGGTAGTCAATAAGGTGTAAAGTTGTAATGAGATTGTAATGAGAGTCCATCTTATCATACAAGAGTCTTATAACTGTCCTTGAGCATAGTGTATGTATGGGAGAAGGGAGAAGAAAGATTGGCTGGAGTGGATGTGAACTTTGATTATGCTGCAACACACATAAAAATTGCTGGTGAACGCAGCAAGCCAGGCAGCATCTATAGGAAGAGGTACAGTCGATGCTTCGGGCTGAGACCCTTCGTCAGGACTAACTGAAAGAAAAGATAGTAAGAGATTTGAAAGGGGGGGGAGATCTGAAATGATAGGAGAAGACAGGAGGGGAAGGGATGGAGCTAAGAGCTGGAAAATTGATTGGCAAAAGGGATATGAGAGGATCATGGGATGGGAGGCCTAGGGGGAAAGAAAGGGCAGAGGATGGGCAAGGAGTATAGTGAGAGGGACAGAGGGAGAAAAAGGAGAGAGAGAAAAAGAAGAGAGAAATTAATGTTCTTTTGTCACTGAAGCAGAAGGTTATTAAAAGTCAATGCTCAGATTTCATTTGTGCAATAATAGCAGAATACTTAATATTTAAAAAGGGGGAAGCTAAAATGCACTATGCATTGTTAAAAGGGAAAAAGAAAAAACTACTCTCGGGTTTTCTGCATAAGATGCACAGAAAAAGGCTTATAAAGGTAGATGGATTTAAATAGATCAGAAAACTTATTTAAGTAGACACCTACCAAAATTATTTCTCATGTTAACACAAAGCCTTACACTTGATAAGCAAGTAGCAGTCAGTACTGCAGAAAGTCAGAATTCGATTATACCAAGTAATGGAACAAAAGCAACTTCCAATTATATTGTGAATTTCACAATGAATTTTTAAAAGTAGCTGCAAAGAAGTTTAATCAAACAAGAAATCAATTTATAAGAGGTGATTGCTGAGCCTCTGGCGATGATCTTTGCATCATCAATGGGGACGGGAGAGGTTCCAGAGGATTGGAGGGTTGCAGATGTTGTTCCTTTATTTAAGAAAGGGAGTAGAGATAGCCGAAGAATTTATAGACCAGTGAGTCTTACCTCAGTGGTTGGTAAGTTGATGGAGAAGATCCTGAGAGGCAGGATTTATGAACATTTGGAGAGGTATAATATGATTAGGAATAGTCAGCATGGCTTTGTCAAGGGCAGGTCGTGCCTTACGAGCCTGATCGAATTTTTTGAGGATGTGACTAAACACCTTGATGAAGGAAGAGCAGTAGATGTAGTGTATATGGATTTTAGCGAGGCATTTGATAAGGTACCCCATGCAAGGCTTATTGAGAAAGTAAGGAGGCATAGGATCCAAGGGGACATTGCTTTGTCGATACAGAACTGGCTTGCCCACAGAAGGCAAAGAGTGGTTGTAGATGGGTCACATTCTGCATGGCGGTCAGTGATCAGTGGAGGGATCAGGGATCTGTTCTGGGACCCTTACTGTTCGTGATTTTTATAAATGACCTGGATGAGGAAGTGGAGGGATGGGTTAGTAAGTTTGCTGATGACACAAAGGTTGGAGGTGTTGTGGATAGTGTGGAGGGCTGTCAGGGGTTACAGTGGGACATTGATAAGATGCAAAACTGGGCTGAGAAGTGGCAGATGGAGTTCAACCCAGATAAGTGTGAAGTGGTTCATTTTGGTAAGTCAAATATGATGGCAGAATATAGTATTATTGGTAAGACTCTTGGCAGTGTGGAGGATCAGAGGGATCTTGGGGTCCGAGTCCATAGGACGCTCAAAGCAGCTACGCAGGTTGACTTTGTGCTTAAGAAGGCATACGGTGCATTGGCCTTCATCAGTCGTGGAATTGAATTTAGGAGCCGAGAGGTAATGTTGCAGCTATATAAGACCCTGGTCAGACCCCACTTGGAGTACTGTGCTCAGTTCTGGTCACCTCACTGCAGTGAGGATGTGGAAGCCATAGAAAGGGTGCAGAAGAGATTTACAAGAATGTTACCTAGATTGGGGAGCATGCCTTATGAGAATAGGTTGAGTGAACTTGGCCTTTTCTCCTTGGAGTGATGGAGGATGAGAGGTGACTTGATAGAGGTGTATAAGCTGATGAGAGTCGTTGATCATGTGGATAGTCAGAGGCTTTTTCCCAGGGCTGGAATAGTTGCCACAAGAGGACACAGGTTTAAGGTGCTGGAGAGTAGGTACAGAGGAGATTCCGGGGTAAGTTTTTTACTCAGAGAGTGGTGAGTGCGTGGAATAGGCTGCCTGCAACGGTGGTGGAGGCGGATGCGATTGGGTCTTTTAAGAGACTTTTGGATAGGTACATGGAGCTTAGAAAAATAGGGGGCTATGGGTAAGCCTAGTAATTTCTAAGGTAAGAGCATGTTCGGCACAACTTCGTGGGCCGAAGGGACTGAATTGTGCTGTAGGTTTTCTTTGTTTCTTTCATGACTAAAAGCTTGTCCTGCCTAAGCAAGGACCTGGATCTACTGCAATTTGCCTACTGCCACAATCGGTCTGCGCAGATGCAATCTCACTGGCGCTCTCCGCAGCCTTGGGCCACCTCGACAATAGCAATAGCTTTTGTTTATTGATTACAGATCAATGTTCAACACCATCATACCCTCAGTACGAATCAACAAGCTCCAAAACCTAGGCCTCTGCACCTTCATCTGCAACTGGATCCTTGACTACCTCATTGGGAGACCACAGTCTATGCGGGTTAGAAGTAACATCTTCTCCTCGTGACAATCACCACCAGCGCAGCTCAAGCTGCTAATGAAGTATCACAAACAAGAGAAAATCTACAGATGCTGTTTCTATAAGATCTCCTCTCATTCTTCTGAATTCCAGTGAATACAGTCCCAGGCGACTCAAATCTTTCCTGATAGTCTAACCCCCCTCATCTCTGGAATCAAACTGGTGGTTCTCCTCTGCACTGCCTCCAAAGCCAGTATATCCTTCCTCAAGTGAGGAGACCAGAACTGCACGCAGTACTCCACAAGTACCTTGTACAGTTGCAGCATAACCTCCCTGCTCTTAAATTCAATCCCTCTAGCAATGGCCAACATTCTATTTGCCTTCTTGATAGCCTGCACCTGCAAACCAACCTTTTGCACAAGCACTCCCATCCTTCTGCTCAGCAGCATGCTGCAATATTTTACCATTTAAATGATAATCTGCTCTTCCATTTTTCCTTCCAAAGTGGATGACTTTGCGTTTACCAACTCCATCTGCCAGACCCTTGCCCATTCACTTAACCTATCTATGTCTCTCTGCAGACTCTCCATATCCTCTGCACAGTTTGCTTTTCCACTCAAAGTAGTGTCATCAGCAAACTTAGATACACTACACTCAGTCCCCTCTTCCAGTTCGTTAATGTATATCATGAATGTTGCGAGCCCAGCACCGACCCCTGTGGGACACTGCTCACCACTGATTGCCAACCAGAGTAACACCCATGTATCCCAATTCCCTACTTTCTATTGGTAACCAATCTTCTATCTATTCTAATACATCACCCCCGACTCTGTGCATCCTTATCTTATGGATAAGTCTTTTATGTGGTACCTTATCGAGTGCCTTCTGGAAATCCAAGTAAATAACATCTATCTGTTCCATTCTATCTGCTACACTCATTACATCCTAAAAGAACTCTAGTAAGATTGTCAAACAGGACCTGCCTTTTCTGTTTCCATGCTGCCCCTGCCTGACGGATCCACTTTTCCTCACCCTTACCGTCCTTGCTTTTAACTGGAATATACTTTTGTTGAGTGCTATGAAAAATCTTTTTGACAAGAGCTGTATAACTCATCTCCTTTTACCGAAGGCCACTAACTTATCAATCACCCTTGCTGTGGACCACATCTACAAAGAAGGGATCCTTATGCTCCACGACCACTGGACTAAGTGTGCACATGTAGGAGGGGACTATGTTGAAAAATAAATGTTTTCTAAAATTGACTCCTCCTACCTTAGGCCACGAACTTATCAATCACCCCTCGTATGTGCAATTTAAAGTCCCCCACAATAACTGCTGTTCCATTCTTACATGCCTCAGATATTTCTCTGATTATTGCCTGTGCCACTGTGTTTATGCTATAATGTTATTATTCCGTGGCCTATAGACAACTCCCACCATGTGATTTTTTTTTTCCCTTTAGTATTCCTAATCTCTACCCAGATGGATTCAACATTCTGCTCCTTAGATCTTATATCGTCTCTCACTATCACCCTGATCTCATCCTTAATTAAGAACTCTACCCCACCTCCCTTACCTTCCTGCCTATTGTTCCATATTAGCTGATGTCCTTGGTTATTTAATTCCCAATCCTCTCCACCCTGCAACTATGTTTCTGGAATGGCCACTAAATTATACCCCTTTATACAGATTTGTGCCTCAAGTTCACTGACCTTGTTATGAATACTACGAGCATTCAGATAGAGTGCCCTTACACTCATCGACTTTTAAAATCCAGGAATCTTTGCAACACACACAAAATACTGGAGGAACTCAGTAGGTCAGACATCTATGGAAAAGAGTACAGTCGACATTTCGGGCTGAGACCGTTCAACAGGAGTGGAGAAAAAATGCTGAGGAGTTGATTTAAAAGGTGGGAAGAAGGGTGAGAGAAACCCAAGGCGATAGGAGAAGCCTGAAGGGGGAGAGATGAAGTAAAGAGCTGGGAAGTTGATTGGTGAAAGAGATACAAGGCTTTTCTACACTCCACTCTTTTTTTAACTTTTGCTTTTACTTTCATCCACATTTTTCTCTTTTACTTTAATCACACTTCTCCAACCTGTTGAACCCACTCCCCGCTATTTAGTTTAAAGCCCTATCCACAGCCCTAGTTATGCGATTTGCCAGGACCTGATGAAGGGTCTTGGCCCAAAGTGTTGACTGTTTACTCTTTCCTAGATCCTTTTGTTCGACTGCACTCCATAGTGCTCTACTGCTCGCTGTGTAAGACCTACCCTGGCTGGTCCTCCCAAAATGCAGCACCTCACACGTCTGCATTAAATTCCATCTACCATTTTTACCCCATTTTTCCAGCTGGTCCAGATCACGCTGCAAGCTTTGATAGTCTTCCTCGCTGTCCACTACACCCCAGTCTTGGTGTCATGTACAAATTTGCTGACCCAGAATGTTGATATAGATGGCAAACAACAATGAACATTGTACCAGTCCCTGTGGCATGCCATTAGTCAAAGGCCTCCAGTCAGAGAGACAACCATTTACTTCTACTTTCTGGCTTCTCCCACAAAACTAATATCTAATCCAATTAACTACCTCATTTTTATTGCCAAGTGCCTGAAATTTCTTGGTAACTTCCTTGAAAAAGATTGGTTAGACACAACCTACTATACACAAAATCATGCTGACTATTCCCTAATCCAAATACTGTCTATCCAAATGCTCATATATATGGTCCCGATAGAGTGCCTTCCAATAGCTTTACCACCGCTAATGTCAGGCTCACCAGCCTTTAATTTACTGGTTTATTCTAGAGACTATCTTAAACAGTGGGATAACATTAGCTATCCTCCAATCCTCTAGTGCCGCACCTGTAATTAAGGATGATTTAAATACCTCTGCTGGGGCCCCTGTAATTTCTGCACTTGCCTCCCACAGGGTCCGAGGGGACATCTTGTCAGGCTCTGGGGATTTGGTTACATTAGCTGTGTTAATGAAGCAATGTGATGTGTAGACTTAATGTGATGATGGAGGGGAGCCTGGTTTCCATCATCTGTTGAGCTGTGACTATAGTTATTTGCAGTTTCTTGTGGTCTCAGGCAGAGCTCAAGAAACCATGATGGATTTGGATAGGATGCTCTCCGATCGATAAAGCTTAGCGTGGGTCAAAGGGGACATACCAAATTTCTTTAGCCTCTTGAGGAAGTAGGAATGCTGGTGAGCTTTCTTCACCCTGGTGTCTACATGATTGGACCAGGTGATATTCAGTTCAGGAAGTCTAAGCCTTTCAATCCTCCTGACTTGGACCAATGACATCAGCAGGAGCGTCTATACAACAGATTCCCGAATCCAGCTATTTTGTTTTGGATGGAAATTAACTATTGTTATTTCCAGTGAAGTCTGCATATAAATGAAGAAATAAATAAATAAACAGTGTGTAATATATCAGGGAAAACAAAAGTAGGGCTTATTTTCTGTTCACAGATTAGTTGGTACAATGAGTACCACTTAATTTTCTGCCTGGGTAGCCTCCCTTTGTCTAACTTCTCTCCCCTTCCCCTTCTCTCTTTTTGCATTCTCCAATCTGGCTCCTCTCTTACTCCTTGTTTTTTCCTCACCTGCGCATCATCTCCATCTGGTGCCCTCCCTCTTTCCCTTTCCAACATGATCTGCTGTCCTGTGCTAAAGGATTCCTCCTTCTTCAGCCCTTGACCTTTTTCAAGTAGCACTTTGCAGTTTCTCACGTCTACTCCCCTCCCCACCCCACCCACGCACCTTCCTCCTCACCTGATCTCATCTATCACCTGCCAGACCTCCCTCCACTTATTTATTCTGGCTTCCTCTCCTTCATTTCTAGTCCTGAAAAATGGTCTCAGCCTGAAATGTTGACTGTTGATTTCAATGGATACTGCCGGACCTGAGTTCCTCCAGCATTTTGTGTGTGTTGCTTTGGATTTCCAGCATCTGAAGAATTTCTTGAGTTTATAATCTGTAATTGTTTTGTGTTTGTGTTAATATAAATACAGTATGTGTCTTTTCCAGCTCCTCAATTTGAAACACAGTGTCAGTACATCCAGGCCACACTGCAGGAGTTTTTAGTCTGGCTTCATGGTGATACCAATTCTTCACCTGGACTTTTCCTCTCATACCCTCGTTCCCAGTATTGGGCCTACGCAGACTACAAGTACATTGCCAAGATGTTTGAAAATAAAGCTGAGCTCTTTCAGGTACTGAATAATTAAAGTAACATTTAAGCAGCATTTTCTGATGCAGGATACAACATTTTAATTTCAACTACGCAATAAAACCTTTTTGTTTCCCCTCAATGAATCACATTGATGAAATCTTTTTGGACGAACTATTCATCTGGGTTCACTTTGCCTCCTTTACTTCATGCAATATAAGACCATAAGAGATAGGAGCAGAATTAGGTCATTCGGCCTATTGAGTCTACTCTGCCATTTCATCCTGGCTAATCCATTACCCCTCTCAACCCCATTTTTCTGTCTTCTCCCCGTAACATTTCAAGTCCTGAGTAATCAAGCCCCATCAACCTCCACCTAAATACACCCAATTTTACAGCTGCCTGTGGCAGCAAATTCACTGCCACAGACACCACCCTCTGGCTAAAGAAATTACTCCTCATCTCCATTCTAAATGGACATCTCTTGTGGCTCCTACTTGCATGGACATCGATCTTTGGACCCACTGACTTGGCCAACATCCATGAATGTCCTTCGTCATCATCTCCAAATCGTTGGACAAGAGAATGCAGAGAGGAGGCCTGACCCCTATCACCTCCTCATCTCTGTAACTAAACCCTAATCGCACCCTGAACTCCCCCTTCTATCCCCAGTCTCTGCTCCCCCCTACAAACTTAACAAGCAAACATCTGAGCCACAATTTAAGTGGAGCCTGGGATTCAGTGCTATCTTCACCGGAATATCAATCAACTTAACTGTTCCTTTGGGAACATACTGGACATTGTTAATTAGGAGGGAACTTTCAGTCTCCAAAGCTATAGACCAGGTAGAACTAATCCAACAGCATAATATCTTTATTCTAGCCAAAGTTCCAATTCCTATACACCATATACTACCCTGAGATTCATTTTCTTGCAGACATTCACAGTAGAATAGAGAAATGCAATAGAATCAATGAAAAACATATTGCTGCAGATTCCAGCATCTGCAATCTCCCCTGGGTGTCTGAGTTGAATGGATTCTCTTTGGAAAAATTCTACAAGTAGATTTTTGCAAATTTTTCTTTTTAAAATTGTATTGAGCGATACAGTGTGGAACAGGCCCTTCTGGCCCAATGAGCTGTGCTGCCCAGCAACTCAGTGATTTAACCCTAACCATATCACAGGACAATTTCAAATTTGCTGGTTAACGCAGCAAGCTAGGCAGCATCTCTAGGAAGAGGTATAGTCGACGTTTCGGGCGGAGACTCTTCGTCAGGACTAACTGAAGGAAGAGCTAGTAAGAGATTTGAAAGTGGGGGAGGAGGGATGGAACCACGAGCTGGACAGGTGATTGGCAAAAGCAATATGAGAGGATCATGGGACAGGAGGCCCAGGGAGAAGGAAAAGGGGGAGGGGGGGAAAACCCAGAAGATGGGCAAGGGGTATAGTCAGAGGGACAGAGGGAGAAAAAGGAAAGAGAGAGAGAAAGAATGTGTGTATATAAATAAATAACGGATGGGGTACGAGGGGGAGGTGGGGCATTAGCGGAAGTTAGAGAAGTCAATGTTCATGCCATCAGGTTGGAGGCTACCCAGACGGAATATAAGGTGTTGTTCCTCCAACCTGAGTGTGACTTCATTTTTACAGTAGAGGAGGCTGTGGATAGACATATCAGAATGGGAATGGGATGTGGAATTAAAATGTGTGGCCACTGGGAGATCCTGCTTTCTCTGGTGGATAGAGCGTGGATAGAATGATCTCCCAGTCTGCGTCGGGTCTTGCCAATGTATAGAAGGCCACATCGGGAGCACCAGACGCAGTATATCACCCCAGCTGACTCACAGGTGAAGTGTCGCCTCACCTGGAAGGACTGTCTGGGGCCCTGAATGGTGATAAGGGAGGAAGTGTAAGGGCATGTGTAGCACTTGTTCTGCTTACAAGGGTAAGTGCCAGGAGGGAGATCAATGGGGGGGACGAATGGACAAGTGAGTCGCGTAGGGAGCGATCCCTGCGGAAAGCAGAGAGAGGGGGGAGGGAAAGATGTGCTTAGTGGTGGGATCCCGTTGGAGGTGGCGGAAGTTACGGAGAATAATACGTTGGACCCAGAGGCTGGTGGGGTGGCAGGTGAGGACCAGGGGAATTCTATTCCTAGTGGGGTGACGGGAGGATGTGCATGAAATGGTGGAGATGCGTTTGAGAGCAGAGTTGATGGTGGAGGAAGGGAAGCCCCTTTCTTTAAAAGAAAGGAGGACCTCTCCCTCGTCCTGGAATGAAAAGCCTCATCCTGGGAACAGATGCGGCGGAGTCAGAGGAATTGCGAGAAGGGGATGGCATTTTTGCAAGAGACAGGGTGAGAAGAGGAATAATCCAGATAGCTGTGAGAGTCAGTAGGCTTACAGTAGATATCAGTAGATGAGCTGTCTCCAGAGATAGAGACAGAAAGATCTAGAAAGGGGAGGGAGGTGTCAGAAATGGACCAGGTAAACTTGAGGGCGGGGTGAAAGTTGGAGGCAAAGTTAATGACGTCAACGAGCTCAGCATGTGTGCAGGAAGCAGCGCCAATGCAGTCGTCGATGTAGCGGAGGAAAAGTGGGGGCAGATAGCAGCATAGGTGTGGAACATAGATTGTCCCACAAAGCCAACAAAAAGATTTTTTCATTGAGAGTCGGGGAGATTCAAACAAGAGGATATGAGTTCAGAGTTAAAGGACAAAAGTCTAGGGGTAACATGAGGGGAACTACTTTACTCAGAGAGTGGTAGCTGTGTGGAACGAGCTTCCAGCAGAAGTGGTTCAGGCAGGTTTGATGTTATCATTTAAAGTTAAATTGGATAGCTCTATGGACAGGAAAGGAATGGAGGGTTATGGGCTGAGTGCAGGTCGGTGAGACTAGAAGGGCCGAGATGGCCTGTTTCCGTGCTGTAATTATTATATGGTTATAAATTTACAATTAGATCATGGAGAAAATCTATCAATTAACTCAAATGATAATAACGAGCAAATGAACCCCAACTTTTGTCAAAATCAAATAAAAATTCAAAGGTTCGACTTCTAATTTTCTCCAAACTAAGACATAGCATCACTTGAGAGAACCATTGTGACAACGTGGGAGCTGATGTATTCTTCCACTTCAAAAAAATGGCCCTCCTGGCTATCAATGTAACAAATGCAGTAACATGTTGGTCAGGCACAGAGATACCACGGATATTTTGAGGAATTATTCCAAAAAGCACAGTTAATTTGTTAGGTTGTAAATTAATTTTAAGTGCTTTAGAAATTGTCAAAAAAACTGTCTTCCAGAACTGTTCCAGTATAGAACAAGACCAAAACGTGTGTCAGTGTAGCTGTCTCAGTTTTACATCTATCACAATAACTATCAACATTAGGAAATATTTTAGATCGTCTCTCTTCATCAAATGGTAACGATGTACAATTTTAAATTGAATCAGTGAATGACTAGCACAGATCAAAGGAGAGTTAACCAGCTTCAGAATCCGCGTCGAATCCTCCGTCATAAAGGTCAAATTGAGTTCCTTTTCCCAATCTTGTTTAATCTTAAATAAAGGACGCTTATCCCATTGTAATAATAAATGGTAAATTCTGGTTCATACTCATAATAGTATCTAACAGGTCAGCCTCCAATATGTAAGGAAAATTACTCAAATATTTTTGTAAGAAGTGTCTAACTTGAAGGTATTGTAAAAAGTGTGAGTATGAAAGAGAATATTTATCAACTAATTGTTCAAAAGACATCAATCTATCTTCTTTAAGTAAATCCAAAAAAGAATTAATACCTTTATTTTTCCAAAGTAAAAAAAACTGGATCACTCAAAGAAGGCTTAAAAAAGTGATTTGGATAAATTAAACTACAAAGTTTAAACTTTTTAAGATTAAAAGTATTGCGGAACTGGAGCCAATTTTGTAAAGGATGCTTAATCACAGGATATAGGTTTAAATGAGCAACTTTAGCTAATTGTATAGGTAAAGCAACTCCCAAAAATGAGATTAAGTAAAACTGTTTCACAGCTTTCAATTCCAGGTCTACCCATATCGGCCGGTCGTTCTTATTAACCCGATATAACCAAAAGGACATGTATCGCATATTAACAGCCCAGTAATACATTCTTAAATTAGACAAAGCAAGACCTTTTTCAACATTTGTAAGTGACATTTACTAATTCTTGGTCTTTTATTATTCCAAATAAAAGATAAAATCCGATAAAAGAATCAATCTGATCAAACTTGTAACATACACCTGTTAGGGTACAATCTCCAGTTACCTTATAAGCCAGGAGCAGATGTCATCAGGTGGTTCCCAACCTTCACAGAGTGTTTCGACCCTTAACCACGACACTCTCCAGTTGGTGGGCTAGCAGTGGTGGCCAAATCATTGCCCACCTGCTCCTGGCTTCCAGCTCCCCTCCTCTCGCCTACTCCAAATAAAAGATAAAATAATAGAATCAATCCGATCAAAAAATTACTTAGTCAAAAAAACAGGGATATTCTGAAATGAATATCAAAATTTTGGTAAAATCATCATTTTAACTATATGGATACGACCGACAAGTGAAAATGTAAGTGGACTCCATCTACTAAATAAATACTTCATAGAGTCTACCAAGGGAAGGAAATTGGCTTTATAAAGATCCTTATATGCTTTAGTAATTATAACACCTAAATTTCTAAAAAGAATCCGTGACTTTAAAAGGAGTATTATCATATATAGAGACAGATTCATTTAAAGGAAACAATTCACTTCTGCCAAAATTTATTTTATATCCTCAAAACTCTCCAAATTAATTGAATAATTTTAGCAAGGCAGGAATAGATTCTTCGGGATTAGATATATAAACCAATAAATCGTCAGCGTAAGGAGAAATCTTATGAATGGTCTCATTCACAAAAATCCCATGAATATTTTTAGCTTCACGAAGAGCAATAGCAAGGGGTTCTAATATTAAATTAAATAACAAAGGACTAATGGACAACCTTGTCTTCTCCCCCGTGAAAGCTGAAAAAAAGGAGACCTACAGTTGTTAGTAACAACAGTAGCAATAGGAGTAGCAATAGAAATAGTATATATAATACAATATATCATTCTAATCCAATTATTAAAATTAACACCAAAGCCAAATTTCTCTAAAACTTTAAATAAATATTTCCATTCAACTCGGTCGAACGCTTTTTCAGCATCTAAAGAAATGACGCATTATGGAGTTTTAAAAGAGGACGAATATATAATGTTAAATAGTCTCCGAACATTTGAAAAAGAATAGCGACCCTTTATAAAGCCTGTTTGATCTTTAAAAATAATTTTACCCGAAATATTCGCCAACCGATTGGCCATTATCTTTGACAGATTTTTAGCATCGACATTCAATACTGAAATAGATCTATATCAGGCACAGTCAGTAGGATCTTTATCCTTTTTAAGAATTAAAGAAATAGAAGCCTCATAGAAAGTAGAGGGTAAATCACCTTTCACAAAAGAATCTTTAAACATTTCCAACATATACAGAGAAAGCAATTTTCCAAATTTTTTATAAAATTCTACAGGATAGCCATCAAGTCCAGGGGCCTTACCAGATTGCATTGAAATAATAGCGTTATGAATTTCGGATTCAGTAATTTGGGCATCAAGCGTTTTTTTGATCCTCAACAGAAATTTTAGGAAAAGCAATCTTTCGTTAGAAAGCATTCATTGCAGAAGAATCTACTGGACATTGAGATTTATAGAGTTCAGTATAAAAATCTTGATAAATCTTATTAATTTCTTCATATTCCCAAGCCAAGGTACCATCTTTCCTACGAATTTTCAAAGTTTGCCTTTTGGCTCCAGCCGTTTTTAATTGAGATGCGAGCAGTTCGTTATTTTTATCTCCAGACATACAAAATTGGCTCTTTAACTTAAACAAATAACCTTCAATGGGATGAGTTAGTAATAGGTTATATTGTGATTGAAAGTTCCATCCTTCGTTTGAATAAATCTATATTAATGGAAATTGCATAAATATTATCTAAGTCCTTAATTTGTTTTGAAATCTTATCTGATTCTGCTTTAGTCTGTTTTTTTAAGTTTAGCTGAATAAGAAATTATCTGACCACGTAAAAATGCTTTAAATGTATCCCATATAATTAATTTGGATGTGCCCCCTATATCATTAAAAGTAAAAAATTCTTTCATCTGGGTTTCAATGAAACTTTGACAAAGTCAGAATTTTACAATAATGTCTGACACATGCGCCATGGTGGACGGGCAAAAATGACATAAACAAATTCAAAAGACAAACTCAAAGGCGCATGATCGGGGGGACGTCACGTGATGACGTGGGATTGAGACGTATGAATCCAGCTCTCCCGTAAAAAATCAGCAAAGTACCATTTAAACAAAGCAAAGTTAATAAATACTTTCCGAAAACTACTCATAAACTTCTCAAGACTATTTTATGATATGCCTCGTAAATTGCAACAGAAGAAGTCTGCTGTTGTGAAGTCGCCGCGAGACGAGAAGGAAAAAAGGCCTACTGCAGCGACGGAACCTCGGACTCAGGTTGGATCTCCTTCGGAGGAAACACATTTTATCTCTGGCGTAGAAGAACAGGGAGCAATGGCGGCGGTAGCGGTCCCTGGGAAGAAGATGCCGGAATTGCGCATGCGCAAAGAAGTTGGCATGAGCAAATTGATACAAGTCAAACTACAAGAACCGACGGCCACTGCAAGCCAAAGTGACTCAGAGTCAGAATCGGATTCCGCGGAGAACGCAGATGAAGAAGAGGAGGAAGAACTGGAAGAGCCTAAAGGTAAAGATATGATGGAACATAAAAGAGGCTTTATTGCAAGTAATGATTGAATTAAAAGGAGTAAAAATAGAGATTAGAAACATGAAGCTGAGCTATGATAAAGCTATGAAAAGACAGGAGAAAATGAATAAGGAACTTCAAAAGTTGGAAAGAACAATGGAGCATATTAATGACAGAGTGGAAAAAACAGAAAATGATATACTTGTCTGGAAAACGGAAAGAAATCGACTGTTGGAAAAAGTGGACATGCTGGAAAATTTTAGTAGACGAAATAATATTAAGATTGTTGGTCTTAAAGAAGGTATAGAGGGAGACAATCCAATAGAATTTTTTCAAAGATGGATCCCGGAAACTTTGCAAATGAAAGAGGGAGACCGATCAATTGAAATTGAGCAGGTACATAGAGCTCTAAGACCAAAACCACAAGGTGACCAATATCCACGATCAATTTTAATAAAATATTTAAGATTTCAAGACAAAGAAAGGATTCTACAGCTTGGCCCAAGCTGCCAAGAATAGAAAAGGGCCATTGATGATAGAAGGGAACAAAACTTTTTTCTACCCTGACATAAGTTATGAACTTTTGGAGAGAAGGAAGAAATTTAATCCAGTGGAAAAAGTCCTATAGGATCACAGTTATCAATTTATACTGCGCTATCCTGTAACCTTGAAGATTTTTTTGGCTGATGGAGAAAAAAGATTTTTCGACGACTACCAGAAAGCGGAGGAGTTTGTGCAAGATTCTTTGAAGATACAAGAACAAACCCAGGGGAGCGAGGTAGATTTAAGATGAAGATTTTGTCAAGGAATAGACTTGGTGAATTTTTAAAGGCGAAAGAATATATAAATATATTATTAATTATATGATAGAGGGGAAGAAAGGTTAACGTTTGAAGAATATTAGTTGGGAATAGTGACATTAATTTTTCTATATATATGCAATTTTTTTGTTACGAGGGAGCTGGAAGAAATACTGACCAATCGCTACGGAACTCGTGTGCAAGCGTGGCTATAGCCACAACCCGAAAAATGGAGGGGGGTAGTGTTGTGCTTTTTTTCATTTACAACATTAGTGGGGGGGGTATTTTGTTATTTTTCTTTTTGGATCTTATCTATCTTTTATTTCTTTCTTTTTGCCTGGATGATTGGGAGGGAAACACATAGCAACATGGTGAAGTTTAAAGAGATTTCCCAAGGAACAATGAGAGTTAAGATGTTAAGTAACGTTTTAGATTGGAGTAACTTTGTTAAGAATAATGACTAATTTATTGATTTTTTTGAGGTTTAATGTTAATGGGCTTAATGGACCGGTGTAAAGAAAAAGAATCTTAACACATATTAAGAAAATGAAGGTAGATTTAGCCTTCTTGCTGGAAACACATCTAACAGAAACAGAACATGAGAAATTAAAGAGAGATTGGGTGGGTAGTGTTGTTGCAGCGTCATTTAATTCAGAAGCGAGGGGAGTAGCAATCTTGATCAATAAAACGTTACCAATTAGAATACAAAATGTAATAATTGATTCTGCGGGGAGATATGTGATTATATACTGTCAACTTTTTACCGAATTATGGACTCTCATGAATATTTATGCACCAAATGAAAATGATGCAAAATTTATACAAGAAGCTTTTTTGAATTTGGCTGATGCACATGAAAAAATATTAATAGGAGGAGATTTTAATTTTTACCTAGACCCAGTCTTGGATAGATCAACTAAGGCTGTTACAAGATCGAAGGTAGTAAAACTAACTTTATCATTGATGAAAGATTTAAATTTGATTGATATATGGAGAAGAATCAATCCCAAAGAAAGAGATTATTCGTTCTATTCTAATAGACACAAAACTTATTCAAGGATAGATTTTTTCCTATTATCAATCAATATTCAACACAGAGTGAAAAATATGGAATATAAAGCAAGAATATTGTCAGATCACTCTCCTTTATTAATGACAATAATAATGACTGATAAGGAAGAAGTGACTTATAGATGGAGATTTAATTCAACATTATTAAAACGTCAAGATTTTTGTGATTTTATGAAAAAACAGATCCAATTTTTTTAGATACAAACTCTCATTCAGTGGATGATAAATTTATACTATGGGATGCAATGAAAGCATATTTGAGGGGTCGGATAATAAGTTATATGTCTAAAATTAAGAAAGAATATATGGCAGAACTAGATCAATTGGAAAAAGAAATTACAAAACTAGAAAAAGAATCTCAAAGACATACGACAGAAGAAAAATGAAGACAACTTGTCAATAAGAAGTTATAATGTAATATACTTCAGACATATAGAATGGAAAAAGCAATCATGAGATCTAAGCAAAGGTATTACGAGTTAGGTGAGAGAGCACACAAAATTCTAGCTTGGCAGTTGAAAATAGAACAGGCTTCCAAAACAATAAATGCAATTAGAACAAGTGCAAATAAAATTACTTATAAACCTTTAGAAATTAATAAAACCTTCAAAAGTTTCTACTCTTAATTATATCAATTGGGATCACAATTTGATGTTAATGAGATAGAAAGGTTTTTATCACAAGTAACTCTTCCAAAAGGGATTAGATATGCCTTTTCCATTAAAAGAGGTTGAAGAAGCTTTAGGATCACTTCAAATTAATAAATCTCCAGGAGAGGATGGTTTTCCACCTGAATTTCATAAAAAGTTTGAAGATTTATTATTTCCTCTTTTTATGGAGTTAATATGTCAAGTGGAAAAAATACATAAACTCCCAGAATCTTTCTCAACAGTGATTGTAATAGTATTGACAAAAAAAGATAGAGATCCTTTAAAACCAGCATCATATAGGCCTTTTTCTTTGTTGAACACGGATTATAAAATAATAGCAAAAATTTTATCGAATAGATTATCTAAATATTTACCAAAATTAATACATATGGATCAAACAGGATTTATTAAAAATAGACAATTGGCAGATAATGTAACTCGGCTACTTAGTATAATTCATTTGGCACATAAAAGGGAGGAGATGAGTATAGTATTAGCCTTGGATGCAGAAAAAGCATTTGATAGATTGGAATGGGATTTTTTATTTAAAGTATTAGAAAAATATGGGTTAGGAACACCTTTTATAAACTGGATTAAAACTTTAAATACTAATCCTAATGCTAAAGTAGTGACAAATAGTCAAATTTCAACACCATTCCAATTAAAAAGGTTGTCTATTATCACCTGCTTTATTTGTATTGGCGATAGAACCATTAGCAGAACTAATTAGAATTGATTCAGATATTATGGGTTTTAGAGTTAATAAGGAGGAATATAAAATTAATCTATTTGCTGATGATGTTTTGATTTATTTAACAAACCCACAGCATTTGTTATGTAAATTATCTTCTAGATTGGATGAATATGGGAAAGTATCACGGTATAAAATAAATTGGGATAAAAGTGTAATTTTACCTTTTACTAAAGGAGATTATAGCCAATGTTGATTAGTAACCCAATTTAGATGGCCAGTAAATGGTATAACGTATTTAGGTATAAGACTTGATAATGACGTAAAGAATTTATATAAATTTAATTATTTACCATTATTGAAAAAAATTCAAGAAGATCGTGACAAATGGATGATACTACCAATAACATTAGTAGGTAGAGTCAATGTTGTAAAAATGAATATATTTTCTAGATTACAGTATTTGTTTCAAACATTACCAATACAAGTGCCGCAGAAATTTTTTCAAGAGTTAAATAAATGTGTGAGAAAATTTCTTTGGAAAGGTAAGATGTCAAGAATATCATTGGAAAAATTGACATGTAAATTTGAGTTAGGAGGGTTACAACTTCCAAATTTTAAGAATTATTATAAAGCAAATCAACTTAGATTCATTGCATCTTTCTTTGATGAACAAAAACCGGCATGGATTAGAATAGAACTAGATAAGATAGGAGAAGATATACCTGAAGATTTTATATATAAATGGGAATCTAAATGGATACGGGAAAAGAAAGAATCTCCTATATTGAAACATTTGATTGATCTGTGGAATAAGATAAACGTTGATAATGAAATAACAAGTCTTTATTAGCAAGGAGACCTTTGATTCAAAACAGACTTACTCCTTTTACAATGGATAATCAACTTTTATATAATTGGTACCAAAAAGGGATTAGATCTATAGGAGACTGTTATGACCGAGGTATGTTGATGTCATTTGAACAATTAATGAATAAATATAAAATATCAAATAACACTTTCTTTTGTTACCTTCAATTAAGGGCTTATTTAAAAGACAAACTGGGTCAAACAATGTTTTTGCCAAAACCCAATGAAATTGAAATTTTAATTCAAAAAGGAAAAATTAAAAAAATTATTTCTTTTATGTATAATTTGATTCAAAAACAGACAATTAAACAAGGAATCCACAATTCAAAACAAAAATGGGAAACAGATCTGAATATTAATATTGATGAAACAAATTGGTCAAGACTGTGTCTTGACAGTATGACAAATACAATAAACATATGACTTAGATTAGTACAATATAATTTTTTACACCAATTATATATTACAGTGCAAAAAATAAATAGATTAAATTCAAACTTATCTGATCAATGCTTTCGGTGTAATCAAGAAATTGGTACTTTCTTTCATTCTACTTGGTCTTGTTCCAAAATTCAACCTTTTTGGATAAATTTCAGAGTTTTATTGGAACAAATTACTGGAACTCAACTTCCACATAACCCTATATTATTTCTATTAGGTGATATTGAAGGGATAAAACCGAAACTTAAACTGAATAAATATCGGAAAGAATTTATAAAAATTGCATTGGCAATAGCTAAGAAGGCTATAGCAGTTACTTGGAAATCGGATTCCTATTTAAGTATGGATTGTTGGAATAATGAAATTTCTAGTTGTATTCCACTCGAAAAAATTACTTATAATTTAAGAGATAAATATGATGCATTTTTGAATATTAGGCGCCCATATTTACAAAAGATAGGATGGCATATTGCTCCGATGATAAAGATGTTGGTCCCTTGGGGAAAGTAATAAATAAATATACTAAATTTATTTTGAATCCCATGGAGCCTGTGGAAACTTTCCAATATCCAGGCAGTTCTTCTTTCTTCTTTCTTTTTCTTTTCTTTTTTTTCAGGTAGGGGTATATATGGGGGGGAAGGGTTAAGGGGAGGGGGGAGGGTAGATATTATCATTCTATGTAATCATTTCGAAAACTTAATAAAAATTATATTTAAAAAAGGCGCATGATCAGATAGAACAATAGCGTCATATTCACAATATTTAACACTAGGCAAGAAGCGGGGATCGATTATAATATAATCAATCCTCAAACATTTTTTATAAACATGTGAAAAGAAATAATATTCTCTGTTATCGTGGTGCAGATACCTCCATAATTCGATCAATCCAAAATTGATCAAAAAGGAGTTAATAAGTGACGCGGAGCGATTAGGTAGTCGCTGATAGGTTGAGCTCTTGTCAATCATAGGATTGAAACAACAGTTAATATCCCCACCCATTATCAACATATATTCATTTAAATCAGGCAGTAAAGCAAATACCTTTTTTAAAAAAAAGACTGATCATCTATATTAGGACCATACAGATTGACCAAAACAACTTTTCTGTTACAGATCACTCCTTTAACAATTAAAAATCTACCATTTGAATCTGACTCAATATCCTCTTAAATAAATATATTGGATTTAATAAAGATGGACATGCCTTTAGTTTTACTCTGAGAAGTAGAGTGGAACTGCAAACCTCTCCACCATCCAAAACAATCTATTTTGATCTCCCGCCCTGATATGTGTCTCTTGAGCAAAAATTACATCAGGTTGGAATCAATTAATAATTATAGAAGTCTTTTTTCGTTTGATAAGATGATTCCAACCACGTACATTCCAACTTATTACATTAATCTGTTTAAATACCGTACTGTAATTTTATTCTACTTAATACATGCACAGAACACATGCCAATATGGGATGATCAAAAATGGCGGCGATGAAGAATACAACCACATAGAAAACACGCATGCTCCGGAACCACCCAATGGGGAAAAAACTCCAAACTCTAACCCCAAACCCCTCCCCAAAAGCCTAAAGGAAAGGCGAGCAACCTATGATAGAATACTAAGCCAGGGACTGCTCTGTCTGTACAGAAAAAAATTTTTTAAAGGATTTTCTTTACCTCCCCCTAGTTAGTGAAAAAAACTGAGTGACCTTGTAAGAAAAACAATGAAGTCTCAGCCAGGAAAAGTGTTTACATTCCAGCATCTATTAAACAAGAAAGAACCAAAATAATGTTATCTCTTAAAAAGAAAAACCAGCACCATTTTTAAGTTTAACATTAAATCCCTGAACATTAGATCAGTTATAAGACGCTATAGTAAAGCAACAAAAAAGAACATCAAACCAGATATTAGGTTAAAGAAACAATTCGCTTTATCTTCTTTTTTCAGTCGAATGTCCGAGTAACCATTTAAACAGTCATATTTGATTCATAAATCTTCTTTCCAAAAGAAAACCAATAATATACGATAATCTACAAATCTCCTGATCTTCTTTTATTAGTCTCTCAATGGAATATCCAAGTAATCTTCAGAAATCTTCTTTCCGAAATGCGAATAATATATAGATAACCAAACAGCCTTTCAGATAGTTAATTCGGAGCGGTGGCAGGTATAGTTTGAACGAAGTCCAGTGCAGCTTTTGGATCAAAATATGTTCGAGGAGGAGAGTTAGGAGGAAAAACTTTAATTCTTGTTGGGTAATGCAAAGAAGGAAACAATTTCTTATCATATGCCTGTTTCATTACCAGAGCAAATCTTGATCTTTGTTCCATTACTTCCTTCGGATAACCTTCATAAAAATGGAACTTGGATTCCTTAAATCTAAAAACTCTCTGTTTTCTTGCCTGTCGCATTATTTGATCTTTAATTTTAAAGTGATGAAAACAAACTAAAACAGATCTTGGCTTATTTGGATCTTTAAATTTCAAAATAAAAGCTCTGTGTGCTCTTTCTATAGCAGGTGGCTATGATACTATGGTAGGTGGCATTTCGTCAGATCTTTTCTTTTGCATCTTTCCTTTCCCATTACCTCTGTCACTAGGTTCAGACAAGTTCTTCCCACTCTTCATAGACATAGACATATTGTTCCCCCTCAAAAATCAGCGAATAAAAATTTTAAATTCAAAGTTTAAACTAGGGGGAGAGAAACAAAACTAAGAGCAGCGCAAGATTGCTGCTACTCCATTTGCAGACAGGTGCAGTCTCCCCGGCCCACAAAGTTGTGCCGAACATGTCCCTATCTTAGAAATTACTAGACTTCCCCATAGCCCTCTATTTTTCTAAGCTCCATGTGCCTATCTAAAAGTCTCTTAAAAGACCCTATTGTATCCGCCTCCACCACTGTTGCCAGCAGCCTATTCCACGCACTCACCACTCTCTGAGTAAAAAACGTAGCCCTGACATCTCCTCTGTACCTACTCCCCAGCACCTTAAACCTGTGTCCTCTTGTGGCAACCATTTCAGCCTTGGGAAGAAGCCTGTGACTATCCACATGATCAATGCCTCTCATCATCTCTGTCAGGTCACCTCTTCTTATTCTCCGTCGTTCCATGGAGAAAAGGTCGAGTTCACGCAACCTGTTTTCATAGGGCATGCTCCCCAATCCAGGCAACATCCTTGTAAATCTCCTTTGTACCCTTTCCATGGCTTCCACATTCTTCCTGTAGTGAGGCGACCAGGACTGAGCACAGTACTCCAAGTGGGGTCTGATTAGGATCCTATATAGCTGCAACATTACCTCTCGGCTCCTAAATTCAATTCCACAAGTAATGAAGGCCAATACACCGTATGCCTTCTTAACCACAGCATCAACCTGCGTAGCTGCTTTGAGTGTCCTATGGACTCGGACCCCAAGATCCCTCTGATCCTCCACATTGCCAAGAATCTTACATTAATACTATATTCTGCCATCATACTTGACCTACCAAAATGAACCACTTCACACTTATCTGGCTTGAACTCCATATGCCACTTCTCAGCCCAGTTTTGCATCCTATCAATGTCCCGCTGTAACCTCTGACAGCCCTCCACACTATCCACAACACCTCCAACCTTTGTGTCACAGCAAACTTACTAACCTATCCCTCCACTTCCTCATCCAGGTCATTTATAAAAATCACGAAGGGTAAGGGTGCCAGAACAGATCCCTGAGGCACACCACTAGTCACCGACCAGAATATGACCCGTCCACAACCATTCTGTGGGCAAGCCAGTTCTGGATCCACAAAGCAATGTCCCCTTGGATCCCATGCCTCCTTACTTTCTCAATAAACCTTGCATGGGGTACCTTATCAAATGCCGTGCTGAAATCCATATACACTACATCTACTGTTCTTCCTGCATCAATGTGTTTAGTCACATCCTCAAAAAATTAAATCAGGCTAGTAAGGCATGACCTGCCCTTGACAAAGCCATGCTGAGTATTCCTAATCATATTATACCTCTCCAAATGTTCATAAATCCTGCCTCTCAGGATCTCCTCCATCAACTTACCAACCACTGAAGTAACTCTCTCTGGTCTATAATTTCCTTGGCTATCTCTACTCACTTTCTTGAATAAAGGAACAACATCCACAACCCTTCAACCCTCCAGAACCTCTCCCATCCCCATTGATGATTCAAAGATCATCGCCAGAGGCTCAGCAATCTCCTCCCTCGTCTCCCACAGTAGCCTGGGGTACATCTCATCTGGACCCGGCGACTTATCCAACTTGATGCTTTCCAAAAGCTCCAGCACATCCTCTTTCTTAATAAGTACATGCTCAAACTTTTCAGTCTGCTGCAAGTCAGCACCAGAATCACCAAGATCCTTTTCCATAGTGAATACTGAAGTAAGTATTCATTAAGTACCCCTGCTATTTCCTCCAGTTCCATACACACTTTCCCACTGTCACACTTGATAGGTCCTATTCTTTCACATCTTATTCTCTTGCTCTTCACATACTTGATGAATGCCTTGGGGTTTTCCTTAATCCTGCCCGCCAAGGCCTTCTCATGGCCCCTTCTTGCTCTCCTAATTTCCTTTTTAAGCTCCCTCCTGTTAGCCTTATAATCTTCTAGATCCCTAACATTACCTAACTCTCTCAACCTTTTGTAAGCTTCTCTTTTCTTCTTGACTAGATTTATTACAGCCTTTGTACACCACGGTTCCTATACCCTACCATAACTTCCCTGTCTCACTGGAACATACCTATCAAGAAATCCACACAAATATCCCCTGCCACATTTCTTCCGTACTTTTCCGAGAACTTCTGTTCCCAATTTAAGCTTCCAGTTTCCTGTCTGATAGCCTCAAAGTTCCCCTTACTCCAATTAAATGCTTTTCTAACTTGTATGTTCCTATCTCTCTCCAGTGCTATTGTGAAGGAGATAGAATTATGATCACTATCTCCAAAATGCTCTCCCACTGAGATCTGACACCTGACCAGGTTCATTTCCCAATACCAAATCAAGTACAGTCTCTCCTCTGGTAGGCTTATCTACATATTGTGTAAAGAAACTTCCTGAACACACGGAACAAACTCCACCCCATCTAAACCTCTTTCTCTAGGGAGATGCCAATCGATATTTGGGAAATTAAAATCTCCCATCATGACAACTCTGCTACTATTACACCTTTCCAGGATCTGTTTCCCTATCTGCTCCTCGAGGGGGTTAGGTGAGAGACCTTATCAGCAAACTTAGCCAGAACAATAGAGTTCTCCAATCGGGTCAGCACCATATTCATCTTCTCGAGATGGGTTTTCCCCATCTCATTCGACACCCCAGCCTCATTAATTTCTGTGATAACACCAACCGGGTTTTCTTTCTGATTGTGGTAGGCTTTTAACATGTTAATGTGTACCAACTATGTGGGTTTGCGCCTGTCCGGCGTTTTGATAACATAATTCAAAGGGTCTATCTTTTTAATTACCTTGGACGGACCATGGAATCTCGCCTGGAGGGGGTTGGCTACCACTGGGAACAGAACTAAGACCCGCTCGCCCACTTGGAACACTTTTTTGCGGGCAGGCCTATCATACCATTTTTTCATTTTAGTCTGGGAGTGTCGCAGATTTTCTTTTGCAAGGTCACAGATCCTTTCAAGCCTCTCACGAAATTTTAAAACGTAATCAATCACATTAACCTGGACGGCCGGACTGGACCATTGCTCTTTTAGTAAGGTCAGGGGTCCTCTGGGCCGATGACCAAAGACGAGCTCGAATGGGCTGAACCCCAATGACTCTTGAGCCGTGTCCCTCACGGCAAATAAGAGGAGGGGCAAAGCATCATCCCAGCTCCTAGCATTTTCTTGACAGTAAATTTTAATCATGGTCTTTAATGTGGCGTGGAATCGTTCCAACGCCCCTTGTGACTCAGAGTGGTATGCGGAGGCCAAAATCTGCTTTGCTCCCATCTCAGCCAACACCCGTCGGAAGGTGTGAGATGTGAAGACACTCCCCTGATCTGGCTGGATTTCCCTGAGCAGCCCCACCGTAGTGAAAAATTTCACAAGTGCCTTTACCACTGCGGGAGCCTTTACGCTGGCCAGGGGCACCGCCTCCGGAAACCTGGTGGTGGCGCACATCATAGTCATCACGTACTCCCGCCCACTCGCAGTTCTGGGCAGGGGACTGACAAAATCCACTATTACTCGAGAAAAAGGTTCCCCGAAAGCGGGTATCGGTCGAAGGGGCGCCTTAGGCAGGACCTGATTTGGTTTTCCCACCACCTGACATAAATTACATTGCCTACAATATTCAACAATATCTTTCCTCATATTCGGCCAGTAAAACTCGTTCATAATTCTGTCGACTGTCTTCCTCACCCCAAAATGTCCACCGAGGGGTACTTTGTGGGCCAGGTTAAAAATCTCGCCCCTATAAATTTTCGGCACTACCACCTGGTGTACAACTCCCTATTCCTCATCTACGGGCACAGTACGTGGTCTCCATTTCCTCATTAGTACTTCCTCCTTTACATAATAGCCTACTGGCTCCCTTTTCAATTCTGCGTCAGAGAGAGCTGTCTCTGCCAAATCTATTAGCTCCTCGTCTCGCTCTTGTGCCTGTATAAAGTCCTTCCTGGCTAATGCTAAGTCTGCCTCAGCCCCCTCACCTCCTCTTATTCCACCACGCTCCTCCTTTTCACTTTCTACCCCCTCCTCGTACAAGGCTGTCAGAAACGTCTCAGCTAGCTGTATCTCAGCCTTTGCAGCCTTCCTCGACATCTGTCGAGTTACTGCGCAAACGGGATAAACCTGCGAGTCCATGGGCGGGGCCTCAATGCTGGCAGGCTGACCTGTCAATCTCACGACTGGGAACACGATTCCCCCGGCGAGGTCATTACCGAGCAAGACTTCCACGCCTTTCATCGGTAATTCGGGCCTCACCCCAATCGTGACTCGTCCAGAGACCAAATTGCTTTGTAAGTGTATCTGGTGCAAAGGCACGGCTTCCGTCCCTTTTCCAATGCCTTTGATCACACTGACCTCCCCAGTCTCGGTCTCTGAACTAAAGTCTAAAACACTCCTCAAGATCAGTGACTGACAGGCTCCCGTGTCTCTCCAGATCTGTACTGGAACTGGGTTTAACCCCTCCTTCACCGACACCAATCCGGCCGAGATAAACCTCTTGCGCCCTTCCTGAACTTTATCCGACCTCCTCTCTCCTGGAGGTTGGTTTGCCGGCTCAATACAGCCAGTCGGAACCCCCATTTTTCCTTTTCCTGTCTCCTTCTTTGGGGCAAAGCACCTGGACGCAAAGTGTCTGACTTTCCCACAATTATAACAGACGACCCCAGGAGACTTCCTACCAGACTGCTCCCGGTCTACCTTATCCTTCTCACGAGTCCCTGGCTTACTTACTGACTTTTCTGGCGGACTCTCCCCGCCGTCCTGACGACTCTTCTGGTAGCCTTTACTCGGGGCAAACTTCATTTTATGCGTCAACACGTACTCATCCGCCAACTTAGCAGTTGCGGCTAACGTGGCTGCCTCTTTCTCATCTAGGTAGGGTCTCATACCCTCAGGGACACAACCTTTAAACTGCTCAATCAGAATCAGCTGTAGCAGTCTGTCATAATCCCCCTCTACCCCCTTCGAGGCACACCAACGCTCACAATATGTCTGCATCTCATGGGCAAACTCTAAATACGTGCGGTCCCACTGCTTCCTCGCATTCCGGAACCTCTGCAGGTATGCCTCCGGGACCAACTCATAAATCCTGAGGATGGCCTCTTTCACCACCTCATACCTTTGGGCATCTTCCACGGACAAAGCTGAGTAAGCTTGTTGGGCTTTCCCTTTCAGTACACTCTGAAGCAAAACAGCCCACTTATCCCCTGGCCAGTCCTGACCTGTAGCAACTTTTTCGAAATGGAGAAAGTACCGATCCACGTCGGTATCGTCAAATGGGGGAACCAGCCTAACCTCCTGGGTCGCCTGGAACCCTCCACCTTGGTTCGGCACGGGCCCCTGCTCTGCCCTTATCTTTAACTTCTCCAGCTCGAATTCCCTTTCCCTCTGTTTCTCCTCTCGCTCCAACTGTCTCTCTCTCTCTCTCCCATCTTTCTAACTCTCTCTCCTGCATTTCTAACTCCTTCTCTTCGTGTTCTAACTGCCGTACCCGGAACTCGTGCTCGAGTCTCAGTTTTTCAAGCTGCACCTGTACCGCGTCTCCAGCAGGTTTTTCAATAGACACCACCTCCAGCTCCCCTTGGGGAAACACACCTTTAGATACATAGTGCTCTACGATAGCTCTGTGTATCTCCTCTCTCCTCATTGTCGACTTCCCCTTAGCAAGGTTCAACCGTTTGGCCACAGCTACCAATTCCGTTTTCCTGGCATCCTCTAATGCCTCCAAGGTCGGCGCCTTTAGAAATTCCTCAACCTCCATTTCTGCTGTTTGACTTTTCTTTCTTTCGGGAATTTTAACCCAATCAATTTACTCCGTCCCAAATTTAGCGTTCAAAATCCTGGACGAGCCCCCACTTATGTTACGCACCCCGTAATTGGGTTGCCAAACCAGCAGAAATGGATCACTCAGTTGGAGTCTGGACTACTAGAACTAAGAAAGTTTTATTAAAGAAACAAGCAACACAGTACTCTAATCAAAAGTATAATAAATGCAACAGTTCAGCAATGATAAACACACATGTACACAGAATTAAGATAACAGGATCAATCAAGCTCTATCGTCGTCTAGGGGTAAATGACCAGTTTCAAAGTGACGCAAAGTTCAGTTCAATTGAACTCAGTTCAGTTCGCAGTAATCACTGCCGTCGGAGATGGACAGTGTGGGGGAAGGAGAGAGAGAGCAAAACGAATGAATATTCAAACGGCTTCCACACAGACCTTCGATATCCTTCGCAGTCAGCTTTCGGGCGAGCCCTTTGTGATGTCTTCTGAGGTCACCGACTGTGACCCCTCCATTTCCAGATACGATCGTTTCTCTGCGGTGAACCTGGCACCCAGGCAAGGGCGGACACACACCGGGTTCCCGCTGATCGTGCCTTTCCACCCTGTGCGTCTATGGCTTGGTCCTGCGACCAGCCTTCCAAAACTTCCCACCGACTTGTGGGAGACGCACCGCTTCCAGGATGTCGTTACCTCTTGGTGTCGTGTGTGTTGCCTTAGCGAACCTGTCCCTTTTTATCCCCCTGCTGGGGTATCGCCTGTCTATCACTTCAAACAGTTCAGGGTTCAAAGGGGGAGCCGATCTTGACAGCTCTCCTTCCGTTAAACTCTCCCGTCCCTTCATTAACATCTCCAAATGCTGCTCCATTGTTTTCCTTATCTCTCTTTCTCCTGAAGACAGGTGGCAGACCAACTGCTGATCCCACTGGTGCCAGCACAGGCCAGCTAACATCTTAATCTATGTGTATTCTCGTCACACCTGCGTCCACAGAATCGCCTGCCTGATCCCCTAACTATAGAGTCCCCTATTACTACTGCCTTTCTCTTCCTTTCTCTACCCTTCTGAGCTACAGGGCCGGACTCTGTGCCAGAGGGACGGCCACTGTTGCTTCCCCCAGGTAGGCTGTCCCCACCAACAGTACTCAAACAGGTGTACTTATTGTCAAGGGGTACAGCCACAGGGGTACTCTCTAGTACCTGACTCTTCCCCTTCCCTTTCCTGACTGTTACCCACTTGTCTGACTTCCGTGGCGCCGGTGTGACCACCAGCGTATAACTCCTTTCTATCAAAATGTGAGAGCTATAGTCAAGAGGGAAATTCGGATTGTCAAAAGGCAGGTTGAGAAAGAGAGTAAAAGAAAAGTCGAGGAAGTTAAGTATATAGTGGGGTGTTAAATTATGCAGAGAAGGACATAGCAAATACTGTGAAGTCATATTTTGCTGAAGTATTCACCTGCAAAGGCGTTAGCAATGCCAGTAAGTCTAGAGAAATTAAGGTTGTTTTAAGTGACTTGCTGAAAAGGCTGAAAGTTAAGAAATCTCCAGGGCCAGACAACATGTATTCAAGTGTACTTAAAGGTATCTGTGATTATATATACAAACCCCTAACATGTATTTTTCAAAAGTCGTTGAAGTCTGGTGAAATCCCTAAGGACTGGAAATGGGCTAATATTGTCCAAGTATATAAGAAGAGTGACTGCACTGACCCTGGTAACTATGGACCAGTAAGCTTAATGTGTATTGCAGGTAATATAATGGAAACAATAATAAATAATGAAATGGAAAAGCAGCTGATAAGAACAGACATGTTAGCAGAAAGCCAGCATGGATTCAGAAAGGGGAAAATCTATGAAGAGGCAACTAAAATTTATGCTAGCAATAGAGTGGTTGATATCATTTACTTGGACTTACAGAAGGCTTTTGAGAAAGTACCCCACAGGAGGTTAATAATCAAATTACAGGAGGTAGGGATTCAGGGTAAGTTGTGCGAATGGGTGCAGAATTGGTACAAAAACAGAAAACAACAAGTTATGGTGAGAGGATCATTTTTATACCCAGAAGATGTTAAAAGTGGGGTTCCGCAGGGATCAGTTTTGGGGCTGCTGCTGTTTTTAATTTACATTAATAAGCACATAACAAATTAACTAGTAAAGTTTGCAGATGACACAAATTTAGGTGCAGGGCTGATATGATTCAGGCAGCAGAATCAATACAGTTAGATTTAAACAAAATCCAGATGTGGGCAGATAAATGGCAGATGACATTTAATGGAAGTAAATATAAAGCATTATGTATTGGAAGTTGAAATATTAGATATAAATATGTAATGGGGGGGTTCTTGAGTTAGAAAGTGCACTGTATGAGAAGGATTTGGGCATCCTGGTAGACTCATCACTAACAACATCTAGACAATGCACAGAAGAGATTAGGAAGGCTAATAGAATGTTGAGCTATATATTGAATTGAATTGACTTTATTACTTACATCCTTCACCTACATGAGGAGTAAAAGTCTTTGCGTTACATCTCTGTCTAAATGTGCATTGTGCAATTTATAGTAATTTGTAATAAACAGTATGTACAACAGGACAAGTCTAGAGACGTTCTCCTTAAGCTGTATAATGTGCTTGTGAGTCCACACCTTGAGTACTGTGTACAATTTTGGTCTACATGTTGTGTGAGGGATGTGAAGGCACTGGAGAGAGTCCAGAGAAGGGCAGCTGGACTCATTCCAGGTCTGCAGGGTATGGGCTATGAAGAAAGATTAAAAGATTGTAATTTTTTTTAGCCTAAGTAAATGTAGAATGAGAGAAAGCATGATAGAAGTGTTCAAAACCATTAGGGGTATAAGTAATTAATGGATGCCCGTGCTACTTCAAAATTAATCCATCATCAAGGATTCAGGGCTATAGGTGGAGGCTGGTTAAAGGGAGATTTCAGACTAACATCAGGAAGCATTTCTTTACACAGCAAGTTGTGGACACATGGATTAAAACTACCTAGTTTTGTACTTGAGTGTAGTTCCTTGGAGACTTCCAAATCTAAACTCGATAGTTATTTCAACACACTATGTGAATGGGAATTTCGCAAGCTTTGTTGGGCCAAATAGCCTGTTCTTGTCAAAAATTTTCGAGAAAGTACGTATATGTCACTATATACTTCCTTGAGTTTTATTTTCTTGCAGGGCATTCACAGTAGTACAGACAAATACAATAGAATCAATGAAAAGTTACTCACGAAAACTTAGTCAATGTGCAAAAGGATACTGTGCAAGTGAATGAATGAATAAATTTATTAATAATAAATAATACTGTGAACATGAGTTGCAGAATTCCTGAAAGTGAGTCCCTAGGTTGAGAAATCAGTTCAGAGAAAGTGAGTCCCTAGGTTGAGAAATCAGTTCAGAGTTGAGGTGAGTGAAGTTATCCACCCTCGTTCAGGAGCCTGATGGTTGAAGAGTAATAACTGTTCCTGAACCTAATGGTAGGGAACCTAAGGCCTTCCCGATGGCAGCAGCAAGAAGAGAGTATAGCCTAGATGGCAGGGGTCCTTGATAATAGATGCTGGTTTCTTGTGATAGCGCTCCTTGCAGATGTGCTCAGTGGTGGGAAGAGCTTTAACTGTGATGGGCTGGGCTATGTCCACTATCTTTTGAACTATGGCTACTTCCAATGTCATTTTAAAACACTCCAGCTTATGATAACTCATGAAACATAGAACAGTACAGCACAGGAACAGGCTCTTCGGCCCACAGTGTTGTGTATTCTTCTCTGCCTCACAATGTTCAATCTTCACATTCATGTGTCGAACTGTCTTTTAAAAGTCTCTAATGTGTCTGCCTCTACCACCATCCCAGGCAGCGCTTTCCAGGATCCCACCACCCTCTTGTAAAAAAAAACACTTGCCCCTCACATCTCCCTTGAAATTACTCCCTCTCACCTTAAATGCATACCCCTCTGGCATGCATTTAAGACATTTCAACCCTGTGAAAATTATACTGTCTGTCTACTCTATCTATGCCTTTCATAATCTTATAAGTTTCTTTCAGTTCTCCCCTCAGCCTCTGCTGCTCCAGAAAAAGCAAAGTTTATCCAGCCTCATGATAGCACATGCCCTCTAATCCAGGCGACATCCTGGTAAACCTCTTCTGCACCCTCTCCAAAGTTTTGACATTCTCCCCTTAATGGGGCAACCAGAACTGTATGCAATACGCTAGATGCAGCACGGATTATTTGAAACTGATTGCATTTAAAATAATCCCTCCAGTTCCATCTGATTAGTTTGTGAAGTATCTTGAATCTGTAGCCCCCTGAACTGCCAGGCACTGGAAGCAGTGACATTTGAAGTGTTTTGCTGATATTTTGTGCAAGAATTTGGGTTCAGAGTGTCATGTGGTTGGTGCAAGGAATGAGTTAAAAATTGTCAGGATATTTGAAAGATTCAAAACCTGGTACAAGCTAACTATTCGTGAGAAGTGACCAAGAGATGATCTAATGTTGCTGGCAACCCTTGTGTTAATGATCATTCCTAAATGACATCAGAATGATTGCACCGAGCAAATTGCTATATGTAATTTCCCTAAAGACCAGATTGTAAATAACTAAGCAAAATGTCAACTTTGGATTTAAGTTCGATGTAGGTGAAAAAGAAGGTGCAGAACAGTATTGGAGACATTTAGATTATTATTTTTTGAAATTGGCAGGGGGAAACAGACAGTGAAGCAGCAGAAATTAGGTCAAGATGTGATATTTGTGCCTTTGGAGACTGGGTGGTGAAATGATTAGTTCAATCTCTTCAGTGTGTTTAGGCTCAAATCCAAGCAGGCTGATTTAATAAACATACCCGTTCTCCATCCAGCTATGAGGGTCTGGTGTGAATGAAGGGAGGAACTGAGTACCTCAGTGGGAAGATGATGGAGCTAATAAACAAATAAGAAAATAGATTATCAGCCACACTAGGTGGCTTCTGAAAAGGACTTGTGTGTTTGTAGTGGTTTGCATGATTTTGGTATGTCCTAGAGTCCAATTACTTAGGTATGTTAGTGTAGCTATTGGAAACACAATTTACACCAACAAGCTCTCATAAATAGCAGGGTAATAATGAGCAGACTTTCTTTGTGTGTGTTCAATTTTATTTTTTTTAGTGATACAGCACTGTAACAGACCCTTTTAGCCCAGTAAACCCATGCCACCCAAATATACACAAGTGATCAATTAACCTACTAACCCAAACATTTTTGGGATGTGGGAGGTCACAGGGAGAATGTACAAACAAACCCCTTATACACAGTGGGAGGAATTAAACCTGGTCACTGGCATTGTAAAGCGCGACACTACCATATTGCCCTAATCTCGATTTACTTGAAAGCGACCCTCCAAGCAGACCATTGCCTTTGTCGGCACTGGGGAGCAGCTAATACCCGCCAAAAGAACATCTGCAGCCATCCTGACCTCTGCAAGGGACTGGCAGCTGTTGGTGGACCTCAAGAGGCAGCTGAAGTTCCCCAACCATATCGCAGCCACCACCCTGCGACCAGACATTGTCCTTGTGTCTGAGTCTACTAAGCAAGTAGTGCTGCTGGAGCTGACAGTCCCACAGCAAGATAGCTTGGAAGAGGCCTTTGAAAGGAAGCTCTCCAAGTACGCAGGACTGGTCAGCAACTGTCAGCAGGCTGGATGGAGAGCGAGGTGTCTCCCAGTGGAGGTTGGTTGTCAGGGTTCACAGCCCGTTCCTTATCTGGAGCCTTCAGCAATTTGGGCATTGAGGGAGAGAGGAAGAGGAAATCCATCCACAGTACCACCGATGTGGCAGAGAAGGCCTCAAGATGACTGTGGCTCAAATGACGGGAGCCATGGAGTCATCAGTAGCTAGCCATCTGGACACAAGCTGGGGTCTGATCAGCCCCAGCTGGGTCACCTGAAGGAGGGTGTATGATGTTGAAAGACCTGAAACACCTGATAATTCCAGGAACATTACTGAAGATGTGTCCAGAGGCATCCGTAAATGTATGTACACAGCTCAGATACTTCAGATCCACCTCAGAGTAGATGGGTACTCTGTTTACGGTCTTACGCAGAAGGATCCTCCAAGCCTTCTGGAGGTCAGAAGAATGAGGATCACATCAGTACATTGTCTTACATTCCCAGAAATGAGAGATCTGATGGATGTAACCCCAAAACAGGTGATTATGGCATTAAGTAGTGGGCTACATCAGAGTGACTGCAGCCATTGTTCTGGCTCATTCTCAGCCCAGGGACTTCCCTTTGATAAGGAGCTCAATTTGGTCATTGGCTGTTCAACCTATTATCGATAAAATCATAAAACATTACCACACTTTTGGCCTTTGTTGTCCATGCTGACTGTGAATAATTTATAGTGCTTTATAAACTTATGAGGGGCATAGATATAGATCTAATGTATTCTATAAATATGTTCATAAATTTCTATTCACTTTATATGTTCAACTAGAATTTGACTTTCTGAAGTGCTGTACCTCACTCTTATCCGGATTAAATTCCATCTGCCACATCTCCACCCAACTTTCCAGCTGATCTATGTCCTGCTGTCTGTGTACATACACTTTACGTAAACACTCTATCCTCACTGTATGGAGGGGCTACTGCACAGGACCGAAAGAAGCTGCAGAAGGTTGTAAATCTAGTCAGCTCCATCTTGGGCACTAGCCTACAAAGTACCCAGAACATCTTTAGGAAGCGGTGTCTCAGAAAGGCAGCGTCCATTATTAAAGACCTCCAGCATCCAGGGCACGCACTTTTCTCACTGTTACCATCAGGTAGGAGATACGGAAGCCTGAAGGCACACACTCAGCGATTCAGGAACAGCTTCTTCCCTTTTAATATACTGTATTTCTGTTTTTGCACATTTTTAATATGCTATATACATTATAGAATTTGCTTGTTTATCATTATGTTTTATTTTATTTATTATTTTTTCTCTCTCTGCTAGATTATGTTATTGCATTGAACTGCTGCTGCTAAGTTAACAAATTTCACGTCACGTGCTGGTGACAATAAACCTGATCCTGATTCTGCATGTGCGTCATTTCATGTAATCTAATAAGTCTAATCATGTCTTTATATTTTTTTCTGTTTTTTTATTGTGCTCTTTATGTTTATTGTGTTTTTAATGCTCATTGGATTTGGAGTAACAATTATTTTGTTCTCCTTTACATTTGACAGCTTGAATACAGTATACATAATGCAGAAAGTAGTACAGCACAGTACAGCCCCTTCGACCCACGATGTTGTACCAACCTTTTAACCTACTCTAATATCAATTTAATGCTTCCCTCCCACATAGCCCTCTGTTTTTCTTTCATCCAGGGTGCCGATCTCAGATTCTCTAAAATGTCCCTAATACCTCTCTCACCACTGCCACCGAGTTCCATGCATTTACTACGCTATGTGTTCAAAAAAATCTACCTCTGACATCCCCCCATGCTTTCCTCCAAACACCTTAGGATTATGCCCTGTTGTGTCAGCCATTTCTGCCCTGGATGTAGGCAAAAGGCCAGTTAGTTTAACATCTGTAGTTGGGAAAATACTTTAAGCTATCATTAAAGAAGAAATAGCAAGGCACCTGGAAAGAAATCGAACCATTAGGCAGACGCAGCATGGATTTAGCAAAGGTGGCCCTGTTTGATAAACTCACTGGAGTTCTTTGAGGATGTAACAAGTGCAGTGGATGGAGGGGAACAGATGGACGTTATTTACTTGGATTTCCAGAAGGCTTTCGATAAAGTGCTGCATAAAAGACTTATCCATAAGATAAGGATGCATAGAGTTGGGGGTGATGTATTAGCATGGATAGATAATTGGAAAACAGAGAGTTGGGATACATGGTTGTTTCTGTGGTTGGCAATCAGTGGTGAGCGTTGTACCACAGGGATCGGTGCTGGGCCCACAAGTGTTCATAAGATACGTGAACAATCTTAAGCTTGCTGATGACACTAAGTTGAGTGGAAAAGCAAATTGTGTAGAGGATACAGAGAGTCTACAGAAAGATATAGATACTTTAAGTGACGGACAGAGGTCTGGCAGATGGAATACAATGTTGGTAAATGTGAAGTCATCCACTTTGGTAGGAAGAATGGAAGATTAGATTATTATTTAAATGGTAAAAGATTGCAGCGTGCTGCTGTTCAGAGGGACTGGGAGTGCTTGTGCATGAATCACAAAAGGTTGGTTTGCAATTGCAACAGGGTATCAAGAAGACAAATGGGATGTGGCCTTCATTGCTAGAGGAATTGAATTTAAGAGCAGGGAGGTTATGCTGCTACTGTACAGGGTACTGGTGAAGCCATACTTTGTAGTACTGCGTGCATTTCTGGTCTCCTTACTTTTCCTGGATGGTAGTAGCTGGAACAGTTTGTGGTTGGGGTGACTCAGGTCCCCAAGGATCCTCTGGGCCCTTTTTACACATCTGTGTCTGTAAATGTCCTGAATAGTGGGAAATTCACATCTGCAGATGCGCTGGGCTGTCCGCACCACTCTCTGCAGAGTCCTGTGATTGAGGGAAGTACAGTTCCCATACCAGGCAGTGATGCAGCCAGTCAGGATGCTCTCAGTTGTGCCCCTGTAGAAAGTTCTTAGAATTTGGGGGCCCATACCAAACTTTTTCAACCGTTTGAGGTGAAAGAGGCACTGTTGTGCCTTTTTCACCACGCAGCCAGTATGTACAGACCATGTGAGATCCTTGGTGATGTTTATGCCGAAGAACGTAAAGCTGTTCGCCCTGTCAACCCCAGATCCATTGATGTCAATAGGTCATAAAGACCAAAGATAATACCTGTTTCCATCTTAATCCAGTTTCCTCACACATTTAACCAAGCCTGTTTTGAATAGTTCCATTCATCCTTTCTACTAAGCCTGCCAACTACAATGGAAATGCTGGGGTCAATCTGTAAGGACATACATACTTAGAGTCATAGAGAAATATAGCACAGAAATAAGCCCTTTAGCCCATCTAGTCAATGCCAAATCCACTTAAACTAACACCTCTCATCAACCTGCACTGGGACCATAGTCCTCCATATCCCTACTACTTGCATACCTATCCAAACTTCTCTTAATTGTTGAAATCAATCTAGCATCACCACTTGTCCTGGCAGCTCATACCACGCTCTCATGACCCTTTGAATGAAGAACTCCCCTCATGTTCCCCTTAAATTCCTCACCTTTTATCCGTAACCCATGACCTTCTCAGGGGGAAAAGCCTGCTTGCATTTACCCTATCTTTACCCCTCATAATTTTGTATACTTCTATCAAATCTCCTCTCAATCTTCTACATTCTAAAGAATATGGTCCTAACCTATTCGATCTTTCCTTATAACTCAAATCCTCCAGACAGGCAACATCCTTGTAAATTTTCTCTGCACTCTTTCAACCTTGTTTACATCTTTCCTGTAGGTAGGTGACCAAAACTGCACACAATACTCCAAAATGAGGCCTCACCAACGACTTGTACGGCTTCAACATAACATCCTATCTCCTGTACTCAAAATTTTGATTTATGAAGGCTAATATGCCAAAAAGCTTTCTTTATGACCCCATCTACCTGTAACGCCACTTTCAATGAATTATGTACCTGTATTCCCAGATCTCTTTTTCTACCACATTCCTCAGTGCCCTACTATGTAAGACCTATCCTGGTTGGTCCTACTGAAATGCAAAACCTTGCAATTTGTTTGCATTAAATTCCATCGACCATTTTTCAGCCCACTTTTCCAGCTGATGCAGATCTCTCTGCTAGCCATGATAGCCGTCCTCATTGTCCACTACACCCCCAATCTTGGTGTCATGGGCAAATATGCTAATCCAGTTCACCACATTATCATCCAGGTCATTGATATAGATGACAAACAACAAAGGACCCAGCACCAGTCCCTGTGGTACACCACTAGTCAAAGGCCTCCAGTCAGTGAGGCAACCTCTACAACCACTTTCTGGCTTCTCTCACAAAGCCAGTGTCTAATCCAATTTACTGTACTACCTCATCCTGAATGCCAAGTGCCTGAACCTTCTTGACCAAACTCCCATGCGGGACCTTGTCAAATGCCTTACTAAAGTCCATGTAGAAAACATCCACTGCTTTGCCTTCATCCACTATTCTGTTAATTTCCACGAAAAACTCTGTAAGATTTATTAGACATGACCTACCATACACAAAGCCATGCTGACTATCCTTAATCACCCATGTTTATCCAAATTCTTATAAATCCAGTCCCTTGGAATACCTTGCAATAACTTTCCCACAACTGATGTCAGACTCACCAGCCTATCATTTCCTGATTTCTGTTTAGAGCCTTTTTTAAACACTTCTTTATTACCTTTCTAGTAAAGTGGGTGCCATTGTCGCTAGACAGTTTCCAAGGGATCACAAACCTCAGGATGATTTCCTTCAGTAAACATTTAGCTACTGTAACTGCATCATTCATTGTACAAGAAAATGCTTCAGCCCAGAGTAAAAGTACATCACTAATGACCAATACATGTTTATATCCTTCACGCAGAGCTAATTCTCTGAACTCAATTTGTAAATGCACAATTGGTCCAATGGAGAACGGATCCTTTCACTTTCACTAGTTTCCCTGAATTTGTAAAATGCTTTTCATACATTGTTCACAAACTTGATTTCAGCTTGTGATAAACCAAGGGCATACCTGTTTGATTTATGCGGTCTGTTAATCCCCTTTTGCCCACATGTGTGAACTTGTGAACACAGCAGGCAATCTATCATAACAATTCTGCAGAAGCATCAGGCTTGGGTGACACCAAAGGCCACTACATTGGTTACAGCTCTGTTGGGTCCAACATCTCTGTTCCTCAGGGGAGGCCTTTAGTTGATAGGCATTTATGTCATCCAAAGTTGGAGACACCATCAGAGCTATATTATTCTGTGAGATCGTGTCCTCAGAGAAGGTGAGAAAAGGCTGTAGAGCAGCCTTCTTGGCAGCACGATCTGCAGCATCATTGCCAAGAGAAATATCATCAGTTTAACCTGTACGTGCCAAACATTTAATGATAGCTACCTGCTTAGGCTCCTGGGGAGCCAGTATTAAGTTCTTAATGTGCATAGCGTTCTTAATTGGGGAACCAGATGAGATTGAAAATCCCCTAAATTTCCAGGTTTGTCCATTGCCATATGCTACCCTGGGGTCATAGCAGAGTCGGTATATATATTGACAGTCTGATTCTTGGCCTCGATACAAACTCTGGTAAGAGCCACAAGTACTATTTGTTGGGTGGAAGAGGATGGAGAGAGAGCAGCAGCTTTAACAATGCAGGTAGGACTGGTGACCGCATATCCGACACAGAGCTTACCAGAATCATCACGTATAGCACAACCATTCACAAAGAAAATCAAATTGCATTAGTAATAGGCACCTCAGTCAAATCAATACAGGGTTTACTCACTTCTCTAATGACCGTTTCACAACAGTGCAGATCTCCCATCGTTTTCAGTAGATAAGAGTGGCCGGACCAAACAATTCAAACGTTGGGATTTCCCAGTAGTTCAACCTCATACTTGGTCTGTCTGACAGGTCCACTGCATGGACAACTGTAAAATGGTTTATGGTTATAGACTGGGCCTGTTGTATAGCTTAATAGGTAGCTGCCATCACAGGCAGACAGCCTGGCCATCCCATGGCAATCCAATACAGCTAAATGCTAAAGTGTGACAGGTCTTTTATCACTGCTATCCTGGGTCAGGGCCACCTGCACAACCTCTCTGTGGTGTGCAAAGAGGTGAAATTCTTTATTCTCCCCCTCCCCCTCCCACTTTCAAATTTCTTACTAACTCTTCCTTCAGTTAGTCCTGACGAAGGGTCTCGGCCTGAAACGTCGACCGTACCTCTTCCTAGAGATGCTGCCTGGCCTGCTGCGTTCACCAGCAACTTTGATGTGTGTTGCTTGAATTTCCAGCATCTGCAGAATTCCTGTTGTTTGAGTTTTTAAATTCTTTATTATATTCAGTTGGTCCCGGTGCAAGGACAGACAACATTGCAGTCTTGATGCTTTTGAATACATCTTCAGCCCCAGGGGTCTAGTCTAGTGGGTCTGGTTGTTTTGGCAGGATATGCTGGCGTTGGAGAGGGTACAGAGAAGATTCACTAGAATGATTCCGGGAATGAGAGGGTTAACATATGAGGAAGGTTTGTCTGCTCTTGGACTGTATTCCTTGGAGTTTAGAAGAATGAAGGGAGGCCTCATAGAAACATTTCTAATGTTGAAAGGCATGGACAGAGTGGATGTGGCAAAGTTGTTTCCCATGATGGGGGAGTCTAGTACGAGAGGGCATGACTTAAGGATTGAAGGGCGCCCATTCAGAACAGAAATGTGAAGACATTTTTTTAGTCAGAGGGTGGTGAATCTATGGAATTTGTTGCCACGGGCAGCAGTGGAGGCCAAGTCATTGGGTGTATTTAAGGCAGAGATTGATAGGTATCTGAGTAGCCAGGGCATCAAAGGTTATGGTGAGAAGGCGAGGGAGTGGGACTAAATGGGAGAATGGATCAGCTTATGATAAAATGGCGGAGCAGACTCGATGGGCCGAATGGCTGACTTCTGCTCCTTTGTCTTCTGGTCTTATGTCCCGGAATGGCCTATTGGTCGCATAATCTAAAACCCACTGACTGCAATATTCTGTCATACCCAAAAAATGCTTAATTTCACAGTTTGTTTTGAGCTTTGGTGCCTTGGTTGATGCCTCTGTCTAGTGTCTTGGGACAAGGTATGCCTTAAGTATTGCTGTTTCTGCTTGGAGACCTTATGTTCCTTTTTGGCTTGCTCACAGAAGAGATAAAAGGAGTCTTGTTCAATTGACTCCTTGTCTGGGGAAGCCAATAAAAGGTCATCAACATAATGAAACAGGACTCCTTTAGAAACCTTTAATCAGCAAGGTCTCTGAGTAGACATAGGTAGAGCTTTCAGTGTAGCCCTGAGGCCGCCTCGTTCTAGTGTACTGTTCCTTTGTAAGTAAAGGCAAACAAGTACTGTGAGTCAGGATGGATGGGGATAGAAAAGAAGGCTGAACACAAGAGTAAAATTTAGAGTCACTAGGGATTGCTACCAAGACAGTAGCAGGATTCAGGACAATAGGATAGGCTGCTACTGCCATGTCATTGATAGGTCTCAGATAATCCCCTTTTGCAGAAGAAAAAAATGATTGCTCGAACCTCCTCTTCAGTCTCTGGTGAAAGAGGGTACTGTGCCTGATGGGGCACTGGAGCATTTGAGTTGATGGCCACTTTATGTGGCTCAGCTGTGAGCATTTTACCCATCTTATTTGTACAAGTGGAGTTTAACTAAGGTCTTATATAACTGTAACATTACTTCACGGCTCTTGAACTCAGTCCCACGGTTGACGAAGGCCATCACACCATATGCCTTCTTAACAACACTATCAACCTGCACAACAGCTTTGAGTGTCCTGTGGACACAGAACCCAAGATTTCGCTGATCCTCAACACAGCCAAGCGTCTTACTATTAATACTATATTCTGTCTTCAAATTTGACCTACTGAAATGAATCACTTCACGTTTACGTGGGTTGATCTCCATCTGCCACTTCTTAGCCCAGTTCTGCATTCTATCAATATTGCACTGTAACTTCTGACAACCCTCCAGACTATCCACACCACCCCCAATTTCTTCTCCAATACTTAAATGCTGGCCATCTGACATCACACATGGAAGGGTCCCTTTCCTTCAATGCCATTTTCAATTGCTGAATCCTATACCGATTAAAATGCCTGACTGGTGGAAAGGGTTTGTCAGTATTCCTTGTCCATTTAACCCATCCCCGGTAATTCTTGCACCAATCCCTTTCCATAAACACAGAGAGAGAAACTGATCCACTCAGTAGACACTCGCATACATCGTAGTGTATAAACAGGAATGGGGTAGAATCTGGTACTTACTACTTGCCAGGAAAGGTCATACAGAGCAAAAAGCAAACTTACTTTTTGGTGATCAGGGGAGACATAATGGAGGGGTCAGGCACTGAGTCCGTTTGGGTGGAACTCAGGAATAAGAAAGGTGCAATTACACTGATGGGATTGTACTACAGACGCCCTAATAGCCACCGGGACATTGAGGAACAGATATATAAACAGATTAAGGAAATGTGTACAAATAATCGGGTTGTTTTCATGGATGATTTCATCTTCCCTAATATAAACTGGGTCCTTCTTAGTGTAAGGGGCTCACATGGGACTCATTATTTTTAAGTGTATCCAGGAAGGTTACTTAAATCAATATGTAGACGGTCTAACAAGAGGAGAGACCATAATGGACAGATGTTGGGTAGTGACTGATCTTTCAGTGGGTGAACAGTTATGGAACAATAACCACAACTCCTTAACTCCTTGTGGGAGAGTTTAAAATCAGAGTAGGGCAAATTACGAGGGCATTAGGCAGGAGTTAAGAAGCATTAATTGAGAACACCTTTTCTCTGGCAAGTCCACATCAGACAAGCAAAGGGTGCCTAGAAATCAATTGCACGAAGTACAGGAAAGGTCTGTTCCTGTTAGAAAGAAAGATGAGGATGGAAAGATAAGAGGACCTTGGATGACCAGAGAGGTGATGAATTTAGTCAAGAAGAAAAAGGGAAAGTATACAAAGCTGAGGAAATTAGGATCAAATGAAGGACACGAGGTGTGTAAAGGAGCCAGAAAAGAACTAAAGAAGGGACTTAGGAAAGCCAGGAGGGGCCATGAAAAGTCTTTGGCTAGTAGGATCAAGGTGAATCCCAAGGCATTCTATACAGACATAAAGACTAAGAGGACAACTAGGGAGAAGACGGGACCACTCAAGATAAAGGGGGGAACATTTGCTTGGATGCAGAGAATGTGAGTGAGATACTTAATGAGTACTTTGCTTCAGTGTTTACAAAGGAAAAGGGTATAGAGGACCAAGAAGTCGTTGCTGAGTGTATAAATGCGTTAAGGCCTTTAGAGTTAAGGAGAAGGAAATGTTGGGTCTCCTAATGAATATTAAGGTGGATAAGCCCCCAGGGCCTGATGGGATTTACCCCAGGTTATTGATGGAGGCAAGAGACATGATTGCAGGATCTTTGTGCCCTCTCTAGCCACAAGAGAGGTCCTGGAGGACTGGTGTGTGGCTATTGCTGTACCTCTGTTTAAGAAGGGAATAAGGGAAAATCCTGAGAACTATAGACTGGTGAGTCTCATGTCAGCTGTAGAGAAATTGCTGAAGAAAATTACTGGGGAAAGCATATTTGGAAACTCATGGCCTAACTAGGAAGAGCCAACATGACTTTGTGCATGGCATCTTTACCAACTTGATTGAGTTTTTTGACAAGGTAATGAGAAAGATTGATGAGGGTAGGGCAGTGGATGTTGTCTGTATGGATTTTTGTACAGTGTTTGTACAAACCAGAAGATGAAGATGCATGGGATCCATGGTGAATTGGCTATTTGGATTCAGAACTGGCTTGTGCATAGGAGACAGAGGGTATTGGTTGAAGGGATGGATTTGAGCTAGAGGTCTGTAATTAATGGATTTCTGCAGGGGTATGTGCTGGGACCTCTGCTGTTTGTGATGTATATAAATTACCTAGATGAAAATGTAGGTGGGTGAGTTAGTAAGTTTGCAGATAGAAACATAGAAAATAGGTGCAGGAGTAGGCCATTCGGCCCTTCGGGCCTGCACCGCCATTCAGTATGACCATGGCTGATCATCCAGCTCAGAACCCTGTACCAGCCTTCCCTCCATACCCCCTGATTCCTTTAGCCACAAGGGCCATATCTAACTCCCTCTTAAATATAGCCAATGTACTGGCCTCAACTGTTTCCTGTGGCAGAGAATTCCACATAATCACCACTCTCTGTGTGAAGAAGTTTTTCCTAATCTCGGTCATAAAAGGCTTCCCCTTTATCCTCAAACTGTGACCCCTTGTTCTGGACTTCCCCAACATCGGGAACAATCTTCCTGCATCTAGCCTGTCCAATCCCTTTAGGATTTTATACGTTTCAATAAGATCCCCCCTCAATCTTCTAAATTCCAATGAGTGTAAGCCTATCCGATCCAGTCTTTCATCATATGAAAGTCCTGCCATCCCAGGAATCAATCTGGTGAACCTTCTTTGTACTCCCTCTATGGCAAGAATGTCTTTCCTCAGATTAGGGGACCAAAACTGCACACAATACTCCAGGTGTGGTCTCACCAAGGCCTTGTACAACTGCAGTAGTACCTCCCTGCTCCTGTACTCGAATCCTCTTGCTATGAATGCCAGCATACCATTCGCCTTTTTCACCACCTGCTGTACCTGCATGCCCACTTTCAATGACTGGTGTATAATGACACCCAGGTCTCGCTGCACCTCCCCTTTTCCTAATTGGCCACCATTCAGATAATAATCTGTTTTCCTGTTTTTGCCACCTCACACTTATCCACATTAAATTGCATCTGCCATGAATTTGCCCACTCACCTAACCTATCCAAGTCACCCTGCATCCTCTTAGCATCCTCCTCACAGCTAACACTTGCAGATATGGGCTGAGAAATGGCAGATGGAGTTTAATCTAGATAAATGAGAGGTGCAGCAAATGCAAGGAAACATTACACTGTGAAGGGCAAGGTCCTTAACAGTGTTGCTGAGCAGAGAGATCTTGGGGTCCAAGTTCATAGCTCCTTGAAAGTGACTGCACAGGTTAAGAATGGTTATGGAATGCTTGCTTTTGTTAGTCACAACAATGAGTTCAAAAGTCAGGAGGTTATGATACAACTTTATAAACTCTGGTTAGGCCACATCTGGAGTATTACATATAGTTCTGTTCGCTCGACTATAGGAAGGATGTTGAGGTTTTAGAGGGCATGAATAAACTTGGGTTGCTTTCTCTGGAGCGTTGGAGGCTGAGGGAAGATCTGATAGAGAGAATAGACAAGATCATGAGAGGCATAAATAGAGTGGACAGAGAGTATCTGTTTCCCAGGGTTGAAATGTCTAACACCAGAGGCTGCATTGAAGGTGAGAGGGGGTAGATTCATGGAGAATGTGAAGGGTGCTTTTTTACTCAGAGAGTCATGGATGCCTGGAATGAGCTGCCTGATATGGTGGTTAAGGCAAATACATTAGAGGCTTCTCAGAGCTGTTTGGGTAGGCACATGAATATATGGAAGATGGAGGGATATGGACATTGTGAGGGTAGGAGGGATAATGTCTGGGTGTCTTTGATTTGCTGGTTTGGCACAACATTGTGGACCAAATGGCCTTTTCCTGTGCTTCACTGTTCTATGTTCTGTGACAGAGGTCCCCAACCTTTTTTGCACTGCGGACCGGTCGACCGGGCGGGGTGGGGGGTGCGTTGTGGGGGGTAGGGTTGCCAACGAACAAGAGTAGCAGTCAAATGTGTTGTTTACCCAAAAGACTACAATGACCATGAAGCCTTGCGCGGGCACCAATGCGCATGCGCGTCGTGACCTGCCGATTCCTCCCCCCACCCCGCCCCCCCCCCAGCAAATCCTTTTTGGCGATTCTGTTCATGGGAGTGGGTGTTAATCACTACCAGAATATAGGTGATAAGTGGGTAATACACTCAATTTTGTTTCTGAAAAGGTATATCTTACGAATTTAATATTAAACACAGAGCGCATATTTTCTTCGCATGGATATAATGATAAATCAATTATCAGGGGAGCTTAAAGTCAGCGTTGAATGAACTTCCAATAGAAGTGACAGAAGCAGGTTTGATATCATCATTTAAAGAAAAATTGGATAGGTATATGGACAGGAAAGGAATGGAGGGTTATGGGCTGAGTGCAGGTCGGTGGGATTAGGTGAGAGTAGCGTTCGGCACGGACTAGAAGGGGAGAGATGGCCTGTTTCCGTACTGTAATTGTTATATGGTTATATAGGTCACTTGTAAGTCAATAGCATCATAACATTAAGTAATATTTGGATATTAAATGCACAGCACTTATTTTCCCCGTATGAATATATAAAATCATTGCAACACATCAATATCAGTGGGAGCCCTGGGCTTGTTTCCCTGCAACGACACCGTCCTATTGAGGGGTGATGGGAGACATCGATACTCAAAGGGGGTTCCTGATGTCCAGTCTATTCTGCAGTTTAGTTTTCGTTGCGTTCATTGCAGAAAACTCCGCTTCGCAGAAAAATGTTGGAAATGGAAGCAACGTTTTCAGTGCTTTCGTGGCTATCTCAGGATATTTAGCCTTGACTTTGATCCAAAATGCCGACAGAGACGTTATGTCAAACATACTTTTCAGCCCGTCGTCATTTGCAAGCTCGAGGAGTTGATCGCCTTCCCGCCCTGACCACGGATGACGCGCGGGTCATGACCTCGCATGCGTAATGGCTGATCAGTGGCCGTGACAGGGAATGAGGAAAGGTGCAGCTGACCAAATCATATCGCTTCCTCGCGGCCTGGTAGCGCATGCTCTGCGGCCCGGTACCAGTCCGCGGCCCAGTGATTGGGGACCGCTGTTCTATGATCACCCCTCTGCAGGAGTTTCCCCGGATCATAAGCGAGGGAATTTGTTAAACGCCTACGAGATTGCTTTTTAGAGCAGTTTGTGCTTGTGTACTCGGGGAAAGGCTATCTTAGATTGGGTATTGGGTAATAACCCAGATCTTATTAGGGAGCTTTATGTAAAGGAACCCTTAGGAGGCAGTGATCATAATATGGTTGAATTCATACTGCAATTTGAGAGGGAGAAGCATAAGTTACATGTATCACTAACGTAATGGAATAAAGGGAATTACAGAGGCATAAGAGAGGAGTTTGCCCAAGTGGATTGGAGGATGATAGTGGAGGGGATGACAGCAGGGTAGAGGTGTCTGAAGTTTCTGGGAATAGTTCAAAAGGCACAGGATAGGTATGTACCACAGAAGAAGTTCTGAAATGGCAGGAGTAAGCAACCATGACTGACAAGAGAAGTTAAGGACTGCATAAGAGCCAAGGAAAGGGCACATTAGGTAACGAGTGAGTGGGAAGTTGGATGATTGGGAAGCTTTCAAAATCCAACAAAAGGCAACTAAAAAAGCTCTCAGAAAGGAAAAGATGAAAAATGAGGACAAACTAGCCAATAATATAAAGCAGGATACTAAAAGTTTTTCTCAGTGATATAAAGAGTAAAAGGGAAGTGAGAGTTGATATTGGACCACTGGAAAATGATGCTGGTGAAGTAGTAATGGGGGACAAAGAAATGGCAAATGAACTTAACTGGTACTTTGCATCAGTCTTCACTGTGGAAGACACTGGCGGTGTGCCAGAGGTACGTGAGTGTCAGGGAGTAGGAGTGAGTGCCATTGCTATTACAAAGGAAAAAATGTTCGGTAAACTCAAATGTCATAAGGTGGATAAGTCACCTGGAGCAAATGGACTACATCCCAGAGTCCTGAGAAAGGTTGCTGAAGAGATAATGGATGCATGGGTCATGATCTTTCAAGTATCACTTCATTCTGGCATGGTTCAGGAGGACTGGAAAATTGCAAATGTCACTCCACTCTTTAAGAAGGGAGGAAGGCAAAAGAAAGGAAATTATAGGCCAGTTAGCCTAACCTCAGTGGTTGGAAAAGTGTTGGAGCCTATATTAAGGATGATGTTTCGGGGTACTTGGGGACTAATGATAAAATAAGTCAAAGTCAGCATGGTTTCTCTGAAGGAAAATCTTACCTGAAAAATCTATTAGAGTTCTTCTAGGAAGTAACAAGAAGGGTGGAGAAAGGAGAGGCAGTGGATGTCATTTAGTTGGATTTTCAAAAGGCATTGATAAGGTGCCACACATGAGGCTGCTTAACAAGATAAAATCCTATAGCATTCCAAGAAAGATGCTGGCATGGATAGAGGAATGGCTGACAGGCAGGAGGCAGAGAGTGGAATAAAATAGACTGTTCCTGGTTGGCTGCTGGACGTCAGTATTAGGACCGCTACTTTTCACATTTTTTGTCAATGATTTAGATAGTGGAGTTGATGGCTTTGTGGCAAAGTTTTCGGATGATACAAAGATAGGTAGAGGGGTAGGTGGTGCTGAGGAAGCACTGCGTTTACAGCAGCACTTAAACAAATTGGAAGAATGGGCAAAATAGTGGCAGATGGAATACAGTGTTGGGAAATTAATGATAATGCATCTCGGTAAAAGGAACAATAGTGCGGACTATCATCTAAGTGTGCAGAAGGTTCAAACATCAGCGATGCAGAGAGACTTAGGAGTCCATGTGCAAGACTCCTAGAAGGTTAACTTACAGGTTGAGTCTATGGTAAAGAAGACAAATGCAATGTTGGTATTTATTTCAGGAGGAATAGAATATAAAAGCAAGGAGATAACGCTGAGTCTTTATAAGACACTAGTTAGGCTGCACTTGGAGTATTGTCAATAGTTTTGGGCCCCGTATCTCAGAAAAGAGGTATTTTCATTGGAGAGAGTCAGAGCGTGATTCCAGGAAGGAGTGTTTGGCAGCTTTGGGCCTGTACTCACTGGAATTTAGAAGAATATGGGGGGGGTTCACATTGAAACCTACCAGATGTTGAAAGGACTGGATATGGTGGATGTGGAGAGGATGCTTCTTATGGTGGGTGTATCCAGAACTAGAGGACACAGCCTCAAAATTGAAAGGCGACCTTTTAGAACAGAGACAACGAGGAACATTTTTAGCCAGAGAGTAGTGTATCTGTGGAATGCTCTGCTACAGACTGCGGTGGAGGCCAAGTCTGTGGATATATTTAAGGTGGAAATTAATAGTTTCCTGATTGGTCAGGGAATCAAAGGATACAACAAGAAGGCAGGTGTATGAGGTTGAGTGAGATCTGGGTTTGGCCATGATAGAATGGCAGAGCAGACTTGATGAACTGAATAGCCTAATTCTGCTCCTATGTCTTATGGTCTTATGGAGCAGGTGGTCACCAGAATCCCCCTTGGTTCCCCCTTGGCTAAAGAGAAAGAGAAAGGAAAACAAAAACAGTTTTACAACAAGACTGTGAAAAACCTACCAGTCCTGAAGCCAGGAGATCTGGTGCAAATACGAAATTACGATTTTGACACATGTTCCAAGCAAGGATCTGTGCAAGGGGAAGTAGCTCCACATTCTTCCGTGATCCAGACAGAGAGAGGGACACCTGAGAATGAATCCTGTGGAGTTATGGCCACTAGCTCCAACCCATAGCCGTGACACATCACCTGTCAGTTCATCAAAGGGGCCAGCAGATGTAAAAATTGAACACATTGATCAGAGTTCTCAGAAAGACACTAATATTAATGCAGCAAATGAAAGCAATACATCTGTGGAAACAAACAGCAGACCAAAAAGGTCACCAAGCCATCCCAAAGACTGATTGAAAGTTGTTAAGTGAATAAAGGGCTGTATTTCATCATTGTAATTGAAGTTAATGTAGATATCTTTGGTTGGAAAAGTTTATTGTTCCTTGCAGGTTTATGAGCACATAGTAAGTATTGTGTTTGTTTTTCTTTAAAGGGGGAAGATGTGTTTTTATGTGTGTACATAATAAAGAACTTGGTTCTCAGTGGGCAATGCGGATGGTTCACCCCAGGAGTTTAGGTGGTAGCCTTGTCCCATATGCTCAGTGTTAATCTGAAGCTGTTCTGTAAATAAAAATGTGCTAACGTTTACCCACACCAGATCCTATTCCCGCAAAGAACTAAAGCCTGCAGGTAACTCCAGGTTAGGGTCTTCAAAAGAACCCTGAAAGGGAAAAATAAAGGTATTAAAGGTAGAAATGGAGATGTTTCCAAAGATGCAAGCAAAGGACTCGCCGTTAGGTGCCATCGTTCCTTCTAAGCTCCGCCTCCTTGTTTCCATTTTGTTAGTACAAGTAAAGTACATTTGGACACTTCCCAGCAACAGCCCTCACATGTTCCAAACTGATTTATTGTTCCAGGAGAGCCAGAAGTAGTCTTGGTGCCAAGTTACTGGCAATGTAATTGGGAAAGCTTCCTGCAACAGTAGCTGCCAGAAGCAGGCTCCTAGCACAGTAATTTGTGCTTCAGAAACTGAATGGTATATTTTTAAGTACAGGAGGACTATATACCTGTGAGTTTTCAGACTGCAGGGCAAAGCAAATTAGTACACTGTGGTTCGTACTAAGATAGATACAGGTCTAACTGCAAAGTTGTACAAGAGAATAGAGTCATAGAGCACTACAGCACAGAAACAGGCCCTTCAGCCCGTCTAGTCCATGGAGAACTGTTACTTTGCCTAGTTATATCTGGACCATCCTCCTCCATACCCCTCCCATCCATTTATTTATCCAAATTATCATAAATGTTGCAACAAAACTGCATCACTGGAGGCTCATTCCACACTCTCACCACCCTCTGAGTGAAGATGTTCCCCCCTTAGGTTCCCCTTAAATATTTCACTCTCCACCTTTAATGTATGACCTCTAGTTTGAGTCTCACTCAACTACAATGGAAAAAGCCTGCTTGCATTTACCCTACCTATACCCCTCGTAATCTTGCATACCTCTGTCAAATTTCCCTTCACTCTCCTCCAATTCAGTGAATAAACTCCTGAACCATTCAACCTCTCCCTATTCCTCAGGTCCTCAAGTCCCAGCAACATCTTTGTAAGTTTTCTCTGTACTCTATCAATCTGATCGATATATTTCCTGCAGATAGGTGACCAGAATTCTCCAAATTTGGCCTCATCAACATCTTATACAACTTCAACATAACATCTAAAGTCCTGTACTTAGTGGTCTGATTTATGAAGGCCAATGTGCCAAAAGCTTTCTTTATAACCTCTCTTAAGAATTAAGAGAATCGAGACTTGAATAATCACTAAGGCTTCACTGATGTGTCCATTTCGTTAGTAGGATATAATCTGGTCTGACTTTGGGTTCCCTGGGAGAGATGGACGAGACAGCACTCTATGGATTGGCAGTGAAGCAGCCAACACCCCCTGTCACCTTGATTCTTATGGATGCAATCTGGTGTTACAAGTACAAGGAAGGTACTGCTAATTTAATTCAGATCTCTTTTCCCTGTTGAAAATACATTCAGTGGCCACTTTATTAGGTACATGTATACACCTGCTTGTTATATAACCATATAACAATTACAGCACGGAAACAGGCCATCTCGGCCCTTCTAGTCCGTGCCGAACTCTTACTCTCACCGACCTGCACCCAGCCCATAACTCTCCATTCCTTTCCTGTCCATATAGCTATCCAATTTAACTTCAAATGACAACATCGAACCTGCCTCAACCACTTCTGCTGGAAGCTAGTTCCACACAGCTACCACTCTCTGAGTAAAGAAGTTCTCCCTCATGTTACCCCTAACTTTTGCCCTTTAACTCTCAACTCATGTCCTCTTGTTTGAATCTGCCCCACTCTCAATGGAAAAAGCCTATCCATGCCAACTCTTATCTATCCCTCTCATAATTTTAAATACCTCTGTCAAGTCCCCCCTCAACCTTCTACGCTCTAAAGAATAAAGACCCAACTTGTTCAACCTTTCTCTGTAACTTAGGAGATGAAACCCAGGTAACATTTAGTAAATCTTCTCTGTACTCTCTCAATTTTGTTGACATCTTTCCTATAATTCGGTGACCAGAACTGTACACAAAACTGCAAATTTGGCCTTACCAATGCCTGGTACAATTTCAACATTAAATTCCAACTCCTATACTCAATGCTGTGATTTATAAAGGCCAGCATACCAAAAGCTTTCTTCACCACCCTATCCACATGAGATTCCACCTTCAGGGAACTATGCACCATTATTCCTAAATCCCTCTGTTCTACTTCATTCTTCAATGCCCTACCATTTACCATGTATGTCCTATTTTGATTAGTCCTACCAAAATGTAGCACCTCACATTTTTCAGCATTAAACTCCATCTGCCATCTTTCAGCCCACTCTTCTAACTGGCCTATATCTCTCTGCAGGCTTTGAAAACCTATTTCATTATCCACAACTCCACCTATCTTAGTATCATCTGCATACTTACTCATCCAATTTACCACCCCATCATCCAGATCATTAATATATATGACAAACAACATTGGACCCAGTATAGATCCCTGAGGCACACGCTAGTCACCGGCCTCTAATCTGACAACCAGTTATCCACCACTACTCTCTGGCATCTCCCATCCAGCCACTGCTGAATCCATTTTACTACTTCAATATTAATACCTAACGATTGAACCTTCTTAACTAACCTTCCGTGTGGAACCTTGTCAAAGGCCTTACTGAAGTTCATATAGACAACATCCACCGCTTTACCCTCATCAACTTTCATAGCAACTTCTTCAAAAAATTCAATAAGATTTGTCAAACATGACCTTCCACGCACAAATCCATGTTGACTGTTCCTATTCAGACCCTGTCTATCCAGATAATTATATATACCATTTCTAAGGATACTTTTCATCAATGTACCCACCACTGATATCAAACTCACAGGCCGATAATTGCTACGTTTACTCTTAGAACCCTTTTTAAATAATGGAACAACATGAGCAAAATGCCAATCCTCCGGCACCATCCCCGTTTCTAATGACATTTGAAATATTTCTGTCAGAACCCCTGCTATTTCCACACTAACTTCCCTCAAGGTCCTAGGGAATATCCTGTCAGGACCCGGAGACTTATCCACTTTCATATTCTTTAAAAGCACCAGTACTTTCTCTTCTTTAATCATCATAGTTTCCATAACTACCCTACTTGTTTCCCTTACACAATTCAATATCCTTCTCCTTAGTGAATACCGAAGAAAAGAAATTGTTCAAAATCTCCCCTTCTCTTTTGGCTCCGCACGTAGCGGTCCACTCTGATTCTCTAAGGGACCAATTTTATCCCTCACTGTCCTTTTGCTATTAATATAACTGGAGAAACCCTTTGGATTTATTTTCACCTTACTTGCCAAAGCAACCTCATATTTTCTTTTAGCTTTTCTAATTTCTTTCTTAAGATTCTTTTTTCATTCTTTATATTCCTCAAGCACCTCATTTACTCCAAGCTGCCTATATTTATCGTAGGTCTCTCTCTTTTTCCGAACCAAGTTTCCAATCTCCCTTGAAAACAGTGGCTCTCTCAAACTATTAACCTTTCCTTTCAACCTAACAGGAACATAAAGGTCCTGTACCCTTAAAATCTCACCTTTAAATGACCTCCATTTCTCTATTACATCCTTCCCATAAAAGAAATTGTCCCAATCCACTCCTTCTAAATCCTTTCGCATCTCCTCAAAGTTAGCCTTTCTCCAATCAAAAATCTCAACCCTGGGTCCAGTCCTATCCTCCTCCATAATTATATTGAAACTAATGGCATTGTGATCACTGGACCTGAAGTGGTCCCCAACACATACCTCTGTCACCTGACCTATCTCATTCCCTAACTGGAGATCCAACACTGCCCCTTCTCTAGTTGGTATCTCTATGTATTGCTGCAAAAAACTATCTTGCACACACTTTACAAACTGTAAACCATCCAGCCCTTTTACAGAATGGGCTTCCCAGTCTATGTGTGGAAAATTAAAATCTCCCACAATCGCAACCTTGTGCTTACTACAAATATCTGCTACCTGCTTACAAATTTGCTCCTCCAGTTCTCGCTCCCCATTAGGTGGTCTATAATACACCCCTATAAGCGTCACTACACCTTTCCTATTCCTCGATTCCACCCAAATAGCCTCCCTAGACGAGTCCTCTAATCTATCCTGCCAAAGCACCGCTGTAATATATTCTCTGACAAGCAATGCAACACCTCTCCCTCTTGCCCCTCTGAATCTATCACACCTGACGCAACAAAATCCAGGAATATTTAGTTGCTAATCACACCCCTCCTGCAGCCATGTTTCACTAATACCTACAACATCATATTTCCAGTATCAGTCCATGCTCTAAGCTCATCCACCTTTCTTACAATGCTCCTAGCATTAAAGTAGATGCATTTAAGAAACTCTCCACCTCTTACTCTCTGTTTATCCCTAATGGTGCAAACAACTTTGTTATCTTTTTCTTCCTTCTCCCCTACATCTTCGGTCTGAGCACTCCCATTCTCTGTCCCCTGCCTATCCTCCCTCACACACTGTCTACTAGTTTTCTCTATTTCTGAACTAATCTCCTCTCTCCTAGTCTCTTTAATTTGATTTCCACCCCCCCAACCATTCTAGTTTAAAGTCTCCCCAGTAGCCTTTGCAAATCAAGTGCAACCCATCCTTTTTGTACAGGTCACACCTGCGCCAAGAGAGGTCCTAATGATCCAAAAACTTGAATCTCTGCCCCCTGCTCCAATCCCTCAGCCACGCATTTATCTTGCATCTCATTCCATTCCTACTCTCACTGTCGCGTGGCACAGGCAGTAATCCCGAGATAACTACCTTTGTGGTCCTTCTTCTCAACTCCCTTCCTAACACCCTATATTCTCCTTTCAGGACCTCTTCCCTTTTCCTGTCTATGTCATTGGTACCTATATGTACTACGACCTCTGGCTCCTACCCTCCTACTTCAGGATATCTTGGACGCGATCAGAAACATCCCGGACCCTGGCACCAGGGAGGCAAGCTACCATCCGGGTCTCCTGACTGCGTCCACAGAATCACCTATCTGACCCCCTAACTATCGAGTCCCCTATTACTACTGCCCTCCTCTTCCTTTCCCTACCCTTCTGAGCTACAGGGCTCATAATGTTAATGCTAATGTTAATGTTAATAACGGATGTTAATGCAAACATCTAATTAGCCAATCATGTAACAGCAACTCAATGCATAAAAGCTTGTAAATATGGTCAAGCGGTTTATTTCTTGATCAGACCAAACATCAGAATGAGGAAAAAATGTGATCTAAGTGACTTTGATTGCTGGTGCCAGGTGGCTGGTTTGAATATCTCAGAAACTGCTGACTTCCTGGAGTTTTCATCTAAAGGAGTTTCTACAGTTTACAGAAAATGATGCAAAAAACAAACATAACTCCAGTGAGGGGCAGTTCTATGGGTGAAAATGCCTTGTTAATGAGAAAAGTTAAAGGAGACTTGAACAAGCCAGACTTGTTCAAGCTGACAGGAAGGCAAGATTAACTCAAATAACCAATCTTTACACCAGTGGTGTGCAAAAGAGCATTTCTGAATGTACAACTGTTGAACCTTGAAATAGATGGTATGTAGCAGCAGGAGACCACACCAGATTCCATTCCTGTACCTAATAATATGGCCACTTAAGATGAGAATTATAAATGTGTAGATCTATTTACTTGATATGGGGGGGATATTGGTATGCTTGTCAACACACTTCATCTGTCTAAAGCTGCAGAGTATTATTGATTGGACAGCTAGCCAGGCCTTTAATGGAAATGAGGTTATTGTCAATTTTGAAAAGCACAGAAACTCAGCAAATAAAGACAACTGGCTTGCTTTATTCAACCAACACACATAAAAGTTGCTGGTAGTTGGAGGGGGAGATCCAAAATGATAGGAGAAGACAGGAGGAGGAGGGATGGAGCCAAGAGCTGGACAGGTGATAGGCAAAAGGGATACGAGAGGATCATGGGACAGGAGGTCCGGGAAGAAAGACAAGGAGTGGCGGGGGGGACCCAGAGGATGGGCAAGGGGTATATTCAGAGGGACAGAGGGAGAAAAAGGAGAGTGAGAGAAAGAATGTGTGTATAAAAATAAGTAACAGATGGGGTACGAGGGGGAGGTGGGGCATTAGCGGAAGTTAGAGAAGTCGATGTTCATGCCATCAGGTTGGAGGCTACTCAGATGGAATATAAGGTGTTGTTCCTGCAACCTGAGTGTGGCTTCATCTTTACAGTAGAGGAGGCCGTGGATAGACATGTCAGAATGGGAATGGGATGTAGAATTAAAATGTGTGGCCACTGGGAGATCCTGCTTTCTCTGGCGGACAGAGCGTAGGTGTTCAGCAAAGCGGTCTCCTAGTCTGCGTTGGGTCTCGCCAATATAGAAAAGGCCACATCGGGAGCACCGGACGCAGTATATCACCCCAGCCGACTCACAGGTGAAGTCTTGCCTCACCTGGAAGGACTGTTTGGGGCCCTGAAGGGAGGAAGTGTAAGGGCATGTGTAGCACTTGTTCCGCTTACACGGATAAGTGCCAGGAGGGAGATCAGTGGGGAGGGATGGGGGAAACGAATGGACAAAGGAGTCGCATAGGGAGCGATCCCTGCGGAATGCAGGGAGAGGCGGGGAGGGAAAGATGTGCTTAGTGGTGGGATCCTGTTGGAGGTGGCGGAAGTTACGGAGAATAATATGTTGGACCCGGAGGCTGGTGGGGTGGTAGGTGAGGACCAGGGGAACCCTATTCCTAGTGGGGTGGCGGGAGGATGGAGTGAGAGCAGATGTACGTGAAATGGGGGAGATGCGTTTAAGAGCAGAGTTGATCGTGGAGGAAGGGAAGCCCCTTTCTTTAAAAAAGGAAGACATCTCCCTCGTCCTAGAATGAAAAGCCTCATCCTGAGAGCAGATGCGGCAGAGATGGAGGAATTGTGAGAAGGGGATGTCGTTTTTGCAAGAGACAGGGTGAGAAGAGGAATAGTCCAGATAGCTGTGAGAGTCAGTAGGCTTATAGTAGACATCAGTGTCCAGAGACTCCAGAGACAGAGACAGAAAGATCTAGAAAGGGGAGGGAGGTGTCGGAAATGGACCAGGTAAACTTGAGGGCAGGGTGAAAGTTGGAGGCAAAGTTAATAAAGTCAACGAGCTCTGCATGCGTGCAGGAAGCAGTGCCAATGCAGTCCCCCCCCCCCCCCGTCTTTCTTCCCGGACCTCCTGTCCCATGATCCTCTCGTATCCCTTTTGCCTATCACCTGTCCAGCTCTTGGCTCCATCTCTCCCCCTCCTGTCTTCTCCTATCATTTTGGATCTCCCCCTCCCCCTCCAACTTTCAAATCCCTTACTCACTCTTCCTTCAGTTAGTCCTGATGAAGGGTCTCGGCCTGAAACGTCGACTGCACCTCTTCCTAGAGATGCTGCCTGGCCTGCTGCGTTCACCAGCAACTTTTATGTGTGTTGCTTGAATTTCCAGCATCTGCAGAATTCCTGTTGTTTGGCTTGCTTTATTTTTGGTGTGGTCTGAATTTTGAAATTGCTATGTTTAAAGATGTAAAATATGCAAGATGTTATCGAAGGTGCACAGAGATCTTTTAAATAAAATAAAGCCAAAGGGAAACATGGATAGGACAAAAAAGAATGTAATGGTCAGAGTGTCATTTTGCATTTGAGATGTCAGAGGTTGCTAGTAGGATCATTGCACTTGTCCCTGTTTTGTGGAGTTCAGTACTCTAAATTTAGAGTACTGCAAAGTTAGAGGATTGCAAAGGTTTTTAAAAAGAAACAATAAATATTTTAAAACTATAAGTTTGAGGAAATGGGACTGACTTGTCAGTTCTGTTAGAAATAGCTCTTTTAATACATTCAGTTGGCTTCTTTCATGCTGCAAGATTCTATGAATCTAAATGCATACTGTCACCATAGGTCATGGAGTTTGGGACGTAGAAGTAAGTCGTAGTCATAGTCATACTATATTGATCCCGGGGGAAATTGGTTAATTAAGGATAATTCATCTCATTGGAATCTGAAACTTCTTTGGATTTTGTCCAATATCTCTTTTGTAGAGTAACTCAATTACATATACTGTACTAGAATGGTTTTTTTTCATTTGATTCACCTGTGAGGCAAGCTCTGTATTAGTGCTAATTTTGATGTTCATTTATATCAAACAGAAATTAATGTTCAAAAGATTTTTGTCAATTTTACCTCGACTGACATTTTGTCCGACTACCTGATCTCCCAAAGAAGGTAGCTGTGTTGCCAATGAAACAATGGCTGAAAAGTTATTTAACCACATTGTGCATTTCCCCTGCTCTTGCACCTATCTGTTGCACATTGGCTGCTTCTCAGTCTTTGTCTGTGTGTAGTTTTTCATTGATTTTATTGTATTTCATTGTGCTACTCTGAACACATGCAAGCAAAACAATCTTAGCATAGTATCTGGTGGCGTATCTATACTTAGATAATAAATTTACTTTGAACTTGAACTATCATCTCCCTTACATTGGTAGCACACACAAAATGCTGGAGGAACTCAACAGGTCAGGCAGTATCTATAAAAAGGAATAAACAGTCAATGTTACCGGCCGAGACCCTTCTTCAGGACTGATATTCCTGTTGATTGTCCTCCAGCAGCTCTCTCCATCTTCATCCTTCCCTGTACCTCTCTCTACTTTTCCATTTTTAATTGTCTGATTGTCTGTCTCTATCATCCACCTGCATCTTTATCCCAATTCCAAACCTCTCATCATGCTCCTCTACTTTGCTCTATCTACCCTTCATCTTTCACTGCTCCTCAGACTCCTGATTCACCATTTCCCCTTCTCTTCTGTCTTCCTGGCTGCCTTCCTTCTCCACGATGTCCTGATATGAAGTTTCGACTCAAAGCATCAACAGTCCCTTTCCCCTGCTCGACCTGCAGAGTTCTTCCAGCAGAATACTTGAACCTACCAAAGGGAAGTGCTTTGACAGTTTGCTCCTTGTTGAGGAGGGACTGGGATCTGCTCTAATTTGCCTACTGTTACAACAGATCAACAGTAGATGCCATTTCACTCAGTATATGGTAGTATATAGTGACAGAATTGAATTGAAAATACACTTGGACGAAGATGTTAACTGTCCTGTGCTATCACCAGTGGGATCATCAGTTGATCTGCCACCTGTCTTCAGGAGTTTCGGCCCACTTATGATCAAGACTCCCTTGAGGTGGTGGGCCAGCTCCCACTGGTGAGCTTAAAAACTTGGCAACTGCCTCTATCAGAGTTGTTGGTCGCTTCCATCCAACAGATAGTCTTCTCTTCAGGTGTCTATGCAACTACTGAAGGGTTTGCAAAAGATGGATACACTGTCCGACTATCTGCCCCCCTGGATGTACTTGGCCCACACCCATGATGATCCTGTCTCTGCTGCCTCAGCTGGTTGACTTGATCTCTCTTCGAGTGAAGCCAAGGTCACGCAACCATTTCTGGAAAGTGAACGCAATAAAGCCAAGGCAACCTACTTTGAATGGATAGCATGAGACCTTCCACCCTCTGTCTCTGCACTCTGATCTTAATTCTGCTTACGTGGTTAACTTGCGCTCATGGGCTTCATCGATGTTGTCTTCCCAGGCGACTGTGAGTTCACCAATAATCACTTCTCTACTGGTGTCAGACCATGCGATTATATCTGGATGCAATGTGGTGAAAGCTATTTGCTCCAGGAAACTGCCTTTCCCATCCAGGTCGGCCTTGACACACCAATCATTGGCTGAAGAAAGTATGCTTGGTTGTGGGCTTGCGCTGTACACCCTTGACTTCGAGCCTTCTTTCTCAAATGATATACGATGTTCTGTGCAGCATGGGGCATGAGATAAGTTGTGCTGCAGTACTCTCTGCTCAACCACTTCTGTTACAACTTTGAGAACATTGTTATGTCTCCAAGTGTACGTGCCACTGGAAAGATTGACTGTGCATGCACTCAAAATATGTTGAAGTGTTCCCTTCTCGCCACAAGCAGCACACCTGTCTGTCTTATCTTCATACCAGGTGCTGAGGTTGGCAAGTGTTGGGAGCAGGTCGTACGCTGCTCTGCATAGAAAAGAAATGCGGAGTGGTTCCATCTGCCACAGGACATTCCAAGATAGATGTCGTTGTTCAACACTTTCCCACCAGGTCCAAGCCCCTTGTTTGGCCAGGCCAGCTGTTTTAGCTAACCCCTTCTCCTCTTCTACCTCTCACATTTCTTGCGTTACAAGCTCAAGGCGTTCCTTACCTGTAGAAGATGACCACCACTTGTTGGTTGTCCATCCAAGTCCCTGGCGGTCTAGCTGGGTAGCCCCAACCATCTCCTTGTGCTTCAATCTAGACTCTGCCTCATCAACTTCTACATGGGCTGACCACTTCCTGCCTGATCTCACATCCAGCTGGGTGTTCTTGATGACAGGGTTTTTTGAGTCTCGAAGCATCAAGAATGATCTTACCTTGGCTACCTTAACATCTTCAACAATAGATTGCACTGGGATGGTAAGCTTTGTCTGGCTACTGTGGACTGCAGCATTGGTGAGGCTGCTCGATACTCCAAGCCACTTCTTCACACACTTGTTGACCTTCCGTTCCATTGCCTCAACATGGGACATTGCCACTTCGTAGACAGTTAGTGGCCACATTATCCATTTCAGCAGTCCGTACTGCAAGCACCACAACTTCAACTTGCCAGGCAAGCCACACTTGTCGACAGACATCAGACCTCTGCTGATCTGTTTTCCTGTCTCTCGAACCCTCTTGGTGTCTCTCAGCTCCTCTTTGTATCATCACCCGAGGCTCTTAACTGGTTGGTCCTGAATGGATGGAATCTCCTCTCCACAAAGGGTGAAATGAAAGTCAACCAGCTTTCCTCTCCTAAGAAGAAGACTCCATGACTTCTTGGTCTTGAACTTCATTCTTCCCCAATCCATTAGCTCCTCAGGTCTAGATAGTACACTTTCCACTGCCTCCGCCATCAAGTGCGACACCTGGTCCCACTGATTCTGCAGCCCTCACAATGACCTCGATGGCTAACACAAAAAGGATGGGTAAAATCGCACATCCCATTGGAATTCCAACATCCAAGCTCTGCGACCTAGTTGAAAACTATTGAGTGGAAAACCTCATCCGGAAATCGTTGTCATACTGCATGACGAAGTTCCTCACCTTAGCAGGAATCCATAGGAATTCCATCGCAAACTCAATCAGGGCATGGGGAACAGGACCATACGCATTTGCAAGATCAAGCCAAACTGCAGCCAGATTTCTTCTCAACCTTTTCTGCTCCTGGATGGTATGCCATATAATACTAGTATGTTCAAGGCATCCTGGGAAGCCTGGTATTCCTGCCTTCTGTACAGATGTATTTACCAATCCATTCTCTATCACAAATGAAGATATTCTTTCTGCTAGAATGCCAAACATAATCTTCCCCTCTACATTCAGGAGTGAAATTGGTCTGGACTGATTCACTGTAGTAGAATTCCCTTCCTTAGGGATGTATACTCCTTCAGCCTCACTCCATGACAAAGGAACAACACCTTGTCTCCACACCACTTTTATCAATCTCCACAAGTATTTCCTCAGCTCTTCACACTTCTTGAACACCTTATGCGGCACTCCATTAAGTCCTGGCACTGAACTTGACCTTGCCTTTCTGATGAACCGTTCGACTTCTGCCAGTTTGGGTTCTGACAGATCGAACTTCACTCGTGGCTTGGTAGGCTTCACAAGCCCTGAAATGTCAAGCAAAGGAGCCTCCCGCTGTTCGTTAGAGTAAGTGCTTGCCAGGTGATCCTCAAGTTCTTGTTGAGAGATGTTAAGCTGCCCGCTCTTACTCTGTTCAAACAATTTCTTTGTGAACTGGTGAGGGTTCTCAAAGAAGGACTTTCTTGCCTTCTCTCTCTTCTTTCGCTTTTTACGTTGTGACTCTGCACGATGGAGTGATGCTAACTTTAATCGAAAATGCTCCCGGGGATCAGCAAGCCCTGGCTTGTCACCCTCACTTGCTATCTTCCACCTCTGTCTCTCTCTCCTCAACCTACTAATCTCCTTCTGGCGCCTGCTTGGTGTCTGTGTAGGCTTTGCTTTCTTCAACTCAACCAAAATGGTACTTTCCAACATCGTAAATCATATCGCCCATCACTTCCAACTTTCTCTTTGATATTCCCATGAGAGTGTTCTCCAACATCATACTGATATCCTCATCAAACACACACCAAGCCTTCTCATCTGCCATTACTGGCCACTTGACCTTCCTCTTCTTCTCATCCTCCTCATCACTGACATATATGTACTTTGATAATAAATTTACTTTGACTTTGACTTTAATTATCTGTTGCTCCAGCGCAGCATACTCCATTGATCTCCTTCTCACAGCTGCCAACACTTAGCCTGCCAGCTGCAGTCCATTGGCAATGGGACATGTGACCAAACACAGACCATTCTTTTAGTTACAGAGAAGTTTATGGCTCAGTGAGAAGGAATGTGCAAGAGTATTTCCAGGTATTTGAAGGGACTAATTTCTGAAGATCACTGTGTGCAGGCTAGATGCTCAGAGCACTGTCAAAGAAATTTGGAATAGTTACACACCCTTGTGTTTAATCTGCCTGTTTTTGCGGCTGTGGGAGTAAGGGATTTGGGTGACACACACAAAATGCTGTGGGAATTCAGGCAGCATCTTTGGAGCGTGTGCGGCCTCTCCGGTGATGATATCTGTTATCTGTCAAGTAGGATACTGTGCACAATTCTGATTTGATGGAGGCAGACGTGAGAGCACGGAGGAACATCTGGTGAAACTTCTGAAATGCCTGCCTCGCTGCAGCTGCTACTGTGTGATCCGAAATCTCCGGAGGGGAAGGCCCCGAATCCTCGGCTTTGCCTGTTGCTTGGCAGCCGAGGCCGGGGTCGAAGCGCTTGGCAGAGATGGTGCTCGATGCTCAGTATCAGAAGGCTGGTCAGTGGCTCGAAGTCCTCGAACGGACTCAGAGTCGGACTGTGGGCGGGTGCTTCCAGGATGCTGCATCGGCAAGTTTGCGGTGCTGGAGGTTCATGGCAGGGAGAGTTTTTCTTCCTCCTACCGTCTACATAGAAACATAGAAAATAGGTGCAGGAGTAGGCCATTCGGCCCTTCAAGCCTGCACCGCCACTCAGTATGACCATGGCTGATCATCCAACTCAGAACCCCGTCCCAGCCTTCCCTCCATACCCCCTGATCCCTTTAGCCACAAGGGCCATATCTAACTCCCTCTTAAATATAGCCAATGTACTGGCCTCAACTGTTTCCTGTGGCAGGGAATTCCACAGATTCACCACTCTCTGTGTGAAGAAGTTTTTCCTAATCTCGGTCCTAAAAGGCTTCCCCTTTATCCTCAAACTGTGACCCCTCGTTCTGGACTTCCCCAACATCGGGAACAATCTTCCTGCATCTAGCCTGTCCAATCCTTTTAGGATTTCATATGTTTCAATAAGATCTCCCCTCAATCTTCTAAATTCCAGTGAATATAAGCCTAGTCGATCCAGTCTTTCCTCATATGAAAGTCCTGCCATCCCAGGAATCAATCTGGTGAACCTTCTTTGTACTCCCTCTATGGCAAGGATGTCTTTCCTCAGATTAGGGGACCAAAACTGCACACAATACTCCAGGTGTGGTCTCACCAAGGCCTTGTACAACTGCAGTAGTACCTCCCTGCTCCTGTACTCGAATCCTCTTGCTATGAATGCCAGCATACCATTCGCCTTTTTCACCGCCTGCTGTACCTGCATGCCCACTTTCAATGACTGGTGTATAATGACAACCAGGTCTCATTGCACCTCCCCTTTTCCTAATCGGCCACCATTCAGATGATAATCTGTTTTCCTGTTCTTGCCACCAAAGTGGATAACCTCACATTTATCCACATTAAATTGCATCTGCCATGAATTTGCCCACTCACCCAACCTATCCAAGTCACCCTGCATCCTCTTAGCATCCTCCTCACAGCTAACACTGCCACCCAGCTTCGTGTCATCCGCAATCTTGGAGATGCTGCATTTAATTCCCTCATCCAAGTCATTAATATATATTGTAAACAACTGGGGTCCCAGCACTGAGCCTTGCGGTACCCCAGTAGTCACTGCCTGCCATTCTGAAAAGGTCCCGTTTGTTCCCACTGTTTGCTTCCTGTCTGCCAACCAATTCCCTATCCACATCAATACCTTACCCCCAATACCGTGTGCTTTAAGTTTGCACACTAATCTCCTGTTTAGGACCTTGTCAAAAGCCTTTTGAAAATCCAAATATACCACATCCACTGGTTCTCCCCTATCCACTCTACTAGTTACATCCTCAAAAAATTCTATGAGATTCGTCAGACATGATTTTCCTTTCACAAATCCATGCTGACTTTGTCCGATGATTTCGCCGCTTTCCAAGTTATCACATCTTTGATAACTGACTGTAGCATTTTCCCCACCACTGATGTTAGGCTAACCGGTCTATAATTACCTGGTTTCTCTCTCCCTCCTTTTTTAAAAAGCGGGGTTACATTAGCCACCCTCCAATCCTCAGGAACTAGTCCATAATCTAAAAAGTTTTGAAAAATTATCACTAATGCATCCACTATTTCTTGGGCTACTTCCTTAAGCACTCTGGGATGCAGACCAGCGTGAGATGATGGGCTATCAGGACTTTGAGACTTTTTTTTACCGTGCCCATACTCTTATCAAATTACGGTATTGCTTTGCACTGTTGTAACTATATAATTATGTGTTTTTTGTCAGTTTTAGTCTTGGTTTGTCTTGTGTTTCTGTGATATCATACTGGAGGAATATTGTATCATTTTTAATGCATGCATTTCTAAATGACAATAAACGAGGACTGAGTGTCCTCATAATCTAATAATCTAATCTAATTAAACAGTCAACATTTTTGGGCCGAGACCAAAAGAAAGTGACAGAAGCCAGAATAAGAAGAAGTACATGTTGGCAAATGATAAGTGAAACCAGATGAAGAGGAAATGGGTTCATGGGGTGGGGGGGTGAAGCAAGAACGGGGAGTGCATAGGTGGGAGAGGTAAAGGACCTGAAGAAGAAATCTGATAGAACAGTGGACTATTTAAGAAAGGGAAGAAGAAGGGGTACCAGAGGGCAGATGATGGGCAGGTGAGGCAAAGAGATGAGAAGGGAACCACAATGGGGAATGGGAAAAGAGAGAAGGAGGAAGATGGTTACCCTCTGGTCAGACAGCATCTATGGAGAGAAATAGCTGGTATTTCAGCCTGAGATCCTTCATCAGGACCTCAAGCGCAAGTATATATTTTGAGCAGCCTGCAATCAGAAATCTGAAGTTTGAGAAGATGTTGCTCACCCAAGTTCACTGATTGAGTACATAAGGCATTGACTCACGGCAGCTTAGTGTTTAAAACAGCGGCCAATAGGAGATCGGAAGTATGAGAAGACGTAGCTCACTCAGATTCGCCAGTTGAATACATAAGGTATCGACTTGCAGCAGTTTGGTGTTTAGAGCAGTGGCCAACCAGCGATCGGGATTGATTGGCAAGAACAAATTAAAATAAGGTAGGGGCATGTGGAGTGTCTATTGTTGGAGCAGCCATTGTTGAAGTGGACAGTGTTAGACTAGAGATTTCGAGGCTTTAGCTCATCAAGGCTTCAGCAAGGAGAGGCTTGAGTGAGAGAAAGCAAAAAGGTAAGTGTTGATTTTTTTTTTCCCACAGTTTATTTATTGTTTTTGTTTTTATTTGCTTAGTTCAAAGAGTACAGATGCCAGGTAGGATAGTTGAATGCTTCTCTTATGGAATGTGGGAAGGCAGGGAGACCTCCAGTGTCCCTGATGACTTCACTTGCAAGCAATGAATCCTACCACAGCTTCTAGCATTAAGGAGCTGCAGCTGGAACTGGATGAACTTCGGATCATTCGGAATGCTGAGCGGGTGATAGATAGGACATGTAGAGAGGTAATTACACCCAAGGTGCTGGTCACGGGAACTGGGTGATTGTCAGGAAGGGGTAAGGGGTTAAACAACCAGTGTAGAGTACGCCTGTGGCTATCCCTCTCAATAACCCTTTGGATACTGTTTGGAGAGGGGTTGAATGACCTAGCAGAGGAAAGCCACAGCACTTACATCTCTGGTACTGATTCTGGCTCTGTGACTCAGAAGAGAAGGGGGGAGAAGTGAGCTGTGGCGATAGGGGATCCTTTAAAGAGTGGAACAGAAAGGAGGCTCTGTGGACAAGACTGAGATTCCTGGATGATATGTTGCCTCCCACGTGCCAGGGTTCGGAAAATCTCAGATCAACTCCTCAGGAGGGTGAGCAGCAGTGGTCATGGTCCACGAACGTATCAATGGTATAGCTGAGAAGAGTAACGGGGTTCTGCAAAGTGAGATCAGGGAGTTAGGTGCTAAGTTAAAGGGCAAGACCTCCAGTGCTGTGATCTCAAGCCACCCGTGTCATGTGCTAGTGTGGTCAGAAATAGTAAAAAAATACAGGTTAAAACATTGCTAAGGAGATGATGCAGGAAGACTTTGGATCATTAGGCTCCCTTCCAGGGAAGGTGGGACTGTTTGCACCAGAACTTGAGGGGTCTAATATTCTAGCAGAAAGGTTTGCTACTGCTGAGGGGGAGGTTAACCTAGAGTTGTAGGGGATGGGAACCAGAGTGCCAGAACAGTTAGTGGAGACGGATGTTGTTAAGACCTCAGGTAGAGACTGGAATCAAAAGATTGAGCATTCTGCAACTAATGTCCTGAGATATGTAAGAAGTATTGTAAGAAAGGCAGATGAGCTCACCTATGATATTGTTGCCTTTACTGAGACTTGGTTGTAGGAGAGTCAGGACTGACATCTCAATATTCTGGTGTTCCGTTGTTTTAGATGCAACAGAGCAGGAGGGATTAAAGGAGTAGGGGTGGCATTAGTAATCAGGGAGTGCTCAATCAGGACAGACTGGAGAACTTGTTTAATGAGGTGTTATGGGTGGAACTGAAGAATAGGAAAGGTATGCCCACATTGAGGGGGCAAAATTACAGACTACCTAACAGTCCACGGGATCTAGAGTAACAAATTTGGAGAGAGATTGCAAACTGTAGCAAGAAACATAATATAGTTGGTGATTTTAACTTTCCAAATACTGACTGGAAAAGGACTAGATGGAATAGGGTTTGTCAAATGTATTCAGGAAAGTTTCCTTACTCAGTATGTAGAAGTTCCAACGAGAAAGTGTGTGCTACTTGATCTGCTATTTGGAAATGAGGCAGGGCAGGTGACAGGAGTGTGTGCAGGGGAGCATTTTGGATCGAGTGATCATAATGCAATTAGCGTCAAAGTAATTGTGGAAAAAGATGGTCTGGTCCACGGGTTGAGATTCTAAATTGGAGAAAAGACATTTTTGATGGTATCAGAAAGGATCTGGCAAGTATGAATTTGGACAGAGTGTTTTCTAGCAGAAGTGTACTTGGTGATTGGGAGGGCTTCAAAAGTGAAATTTTGAGAGTACAAAGCTCATATGTGCCTGTCGGATCAAAAGGTAAAGATAACAGGTTTAAGGAACCTTGATTTACAAGGGATATTGAGGCCCTGGCTGAGAGAAAAAAAAAGTTCCAGAGCAGTTTTTGGCAAGTTGGAACAAATGAGGGACCTGTGGAGCATAGGAAATGCAAGACAACACTTAAGAAAGAAATGAGGAGGGCTAAAGGAAGGTATGAGGTTGCCCTAGCAGAAAAGCTGAAGGAGACACCTTGGTTCAACAGATATATAAAAAACAAAGGATTGCGAGGGACAACATTGGTCCTCTGGGAGATCAGAATGGTAATCCATGTGTGGAGCCAAAGAGATGGGGGAGATCTTAAACTGATTTTTTTCCTTCTGTATTTACTCAGAAGATGGACACAGAAATGAGGCAAAACAGCATCGACTTCATGGACCTCGTACAGATTACAGAGGAGGAGGTGTTTGCTGTTTTGAAGCAAATGGATAAATCCCCAGGGCCTGACAAGGTGTTCCCTGTGACCTTGTGAAAGGCAAGTACAGAATTCTGGGCCCTAGCAGAGATACTAAAATCATCCTAAGTGATAGGTGAGGTAGCGGAGGATTGGAGGATACTAATGTTGTCCGACCTCTTCTGGGGCAGGTGGGACCTATACAAAATGGCAGGTTGCACTTGAATCCAAGGGGGACCAATATTCTTCTGGTAAGATTTACTAGAGCTGTTGGAAGTGGTTTAAACTAATATGGCATGGAGATGGGAACTAGTATGATAGAGCTAACGATGAGATGCAGGTTTACAAGTAGGTGATGCGTGCAACATGAATGTAAGGAAGGACAAGCCAATGATTGGGTACAAATGCAGACAGAGCAAAGAGTTAAATTTTACCACAGAGACAAAATTCAGAAGTGTGAAGAATGCAGGACTGAAAGTGCTGTATTTAATGCGTGTAGGCATTTGGAATAAGGTGAACGAACTTGTAGCACAATTAGAGATTGGTATCGAAAGGTCAGGCAGGAAGGCATAGGCGGTGGTATGGCTCTTAGTAAGAGATGAAATTACATCTTTAGAAAGTGGTGACATAGGGTCTGAGAATGTCAGATCTTGGTGAGTGGAGTTGCAAAGGTGAAAAAACCATTATGGGAATCATTTATAGGCCTCCAAATAGTAGCCAAGATGTGGGGTTGAGATTGCAAAGAGAGCTGGAAAAGGCAAGTAATAAGGGTAATTACACAATTGTAATGGGGGACTTCAATGTGCAAGGGGTTCGGGAAAATGAGGTTGGTATCAGATCACAAGGAATTTGTTGAAGGCCTATGAGGTGGTTTTTAGAACAACTTGTACTTGAGCCTACTCGGGCAAAGGCTATCTTAGATTGAGTGTTGTGTAAAAACCCAGATCTTATTTGGGAGCTTAATGTAAAGTAACCCTTAGGAGGCAGTGATCATAATATGATTGAATTCAGACTGCAATTTGAGAGGGAGAAGCATAAGTCACACGTATCATATTGCAATGGAATAAAGGGAATTGCAGAGGCATGAGAGAGGAGCTTGCCCAGGTGGATTGGAGGAGGATACTGGTGGTGATGATGGCAGAGCAGAGGTGACCTGTTTCAAGGAATAGTTCACAGGACACATAGATATGTGCCACAGAAGAAGTTGTTCTCAAATGGCAGGGGTAAGTAACTGTGGCTGACAGAGGAAGTTAATAACTGCATAAAAGCCAAGGAAAGGGCATATGGTAGCAAAAGTGAGTGGGAATTTGGATGATTGGGAAGCTCTTAAAACCCAACAAAAGGCAACTAAAAAAGCTGTGAGAGGGGAAAAGTTGAAATCAGAGGGCAGACTACCCAATAATATAAAGCAGGATACCAAATGTTTCTTCAGTGATATAAAGAGCAAGAGGGAGGTGAGAGTTGATATTGGACCACTAGAAAAATGATGCTGATAAAGTAGAAATGGGAGACAAAGAAATGACAGATCAACGTAATAGGTCTTCATTGTGGAAGTCACTAGTAGTGTTCCAGAGGTCCGTGAGTGTCTGGGAGCAGGAGTGATTGCCATTATTGTTACAAAGGAAAAAGTGCAAGGCAAACTTAAAGGTCTTAAGGTGGATAAGACCCCTGGAACAGATGGACTACATCCCAGAGTCCTGAGGGAGATTACTGAAGAGATAATGGATGCATTGGTTATGATCATTCAAGAATTACTTGATTCTGGCATGGTCCTGGAGGACTGGAAGATTGCAAATGTCAAGCCAGTCTTTAAGAACAGAGGAGGGCAAAAAAAAGGAAACTATAGGCCAGTTAGCCTAACCTCAGTGGCTGGGAAAATGTGGAGTCTATTATTAAGGATGAGGTTTTGATGTTCCTGGAGACTAATGATAAAATAAGTCAACGTCAGCATAGTTTCTGTGAAGGGAAATCTTGCTGACAAATCTGTTAAGAGTTCTTCGAGGAAGTAACAAGCAGGGTGAAAAGGGGAGAGGCACTGAATGTCATTTACTTGGATTTTCAGAAGGCATTTGATAAAGTGCCACACATGAGGCTGCTTAACAAGATAAAATCCTATGGCGTTCCAAGAAAGATACTGGCATGGATAGAGGAATGGCTGACAGGCAGGAGGTGGTGAGTGGAAATAAAAGAGGCCTTTTCTGGTTGGCTGCTGGTGACTAGTGGTGTTCTTCAGGAGTCCGTATTGGGACCGCTACTTTTCACATCGTCAATGATTTAGATAAGGGAATTAATGTGGCAAAGTTTGTGGATAATATGACGATTGGTGGAGGGGTACGTAGGGCTGAGGAAGCAATGCGATTGCAGCAGGACTTGGACAAATTGGAAGAATGGGCAAAAAAATGGCAGATGGAATACAGTGTTGGGGAATGTACGATAATGCATGTTGGTGAAAGGAACAATAGTGTAGACTATTATCTAAATGGGAGAATGTCCATCACAGGTGCAGAGTGACTTAGGAGTCCTCGTGCAAGACTCCCAGAAGGTTAATTTACAGGTTGAGTCAGTGGTAAAGAAGGCAAATGCAATGTTTTCATTTATTTCAAGGGGAATAGAATATAAAAGCAAGGAGATATGCTGAGGCTTTATAAGACACTAGTCAAGCCGCACTTCGAGTGTTGTCAACAGTTTTGGGCCTTGTACTTAGAAAGGATGTGTCTTCATTGGAGAAAGGCCAGAAGGAGGATGATTCAGGGAACGTAAGGGTTAAAATATGAGGAGTATTTGGCAGTTTTGGGCCTGTACTCACTGGAATTTAGAAGAATACAGGGATGGGAGGGAACCTATCAAATGTTGAATGGACTAGATAAGGCAGATGTGGAGAGGATGTTTCCTATAGTGGGGGTATCCAGAACCAGAGGGCACAGCCTCAAAATTGAGGGGTGACCTTTTAGAACAGAGGTAAGAAGGAATTTCTTTAGCCAGAGAGTAGAAAATTTGTGCCACAGACTGCAGTGTGAGCATGTATTTAAGGCTAAAGTTGATAGGTTCCTGGTAGGTCAGGGCATCAAAGAATATGGCGAGAAGGCAGGTGTAAGGAGTTGAGTGGGATCAGCGATGAGTGGCTCAGCAGACTCGCTGGGTGAATGGCCTAATTCTGCTCCTATGTCTTATGGTCACTGTTGAAGAAAGGCTGTAAAAATAATAGTTAATAGGCTAGTGAGCCTGACATCAGTGGTGGGAAAGTTACCAGAACGTATTCTAAGGAACTGGATATATAAATATTTGTTTAGATATGGACTGATTAGGAATAGTCAACATAGTTCCGTGCGTGGTAGTTTGGGTCTAACCAATCTTATCAGGATAGTTGATGAAGCCAAGGCAGTGGATGTCCAAATGGATTTTAGATCAGATTAGATTCAACTTTATTGTCATTGTGCCGAGTATAGATACAAAGCCAATGAAATGCAATTAGCATCTGACCAGAAGTGCAAAAGAATAGTATTATTTACAAAATAACTGCAAATAAAAAGTAAGTGCTACTTTTATTACTGAGTACTGAGTACTAAAGTACTGAGACAGTCCAATATGGGTGCAATACTGCTTTGCACTGTGATGTGAGGTTCAGCAGGGTCACAGCCTCAGGGAAGAAACTCTTCCTGTGCCTGCTGGTGCGGGAACGGAGGCTCCTGTAGTGCCTACTGGATGGGAGGAGAGTTAGAAAGTCCATGGTTAGGGTGAGATGCATCCTTGATAATACTTTTTGCCCTGCCCAGGCAGCGTTTATGGTAGATGTTCTCAGTGATGGACAATTGGGTGCCAATAATCCGCTGGGCAGTTTTCACCACCTGCTGGAGTGCTTTGCGGTCCGATATGGGACAATTGCCATACCACACTGAGATGCAGTTGGTGAGTGTGCTCTCAGTGGTACGGCGGTAAAAGTCCATCAGGGACTATCCTGGGACAGAGATGAGCTTTCTTGATGCTCCACAGGAAATAAAGGCGCTGTTGCAACTTTTTGATCAGGATGGAGGAGTTCAAGGCCCAGGTGAGATCATCTGAAATGTGGACACCAAGGAATTTGAAGCTTGATACACGCTCCACTACAGCTCCGTTGATGTAGGTGGGGACATGAGTGTGGCTCCTAGCATGCCTGAAGTCCACAATGATCTCCTTGGTCTTCTGGGTGTTAAGGGCCAGGCTGTTATCAGCACACCACACAGCCAGGTGCTGGACCTCATCCCTGTAGGCCGTCTCGTCTTCTCCTCTGATCAGGCCAACCACCATGGTGTCGTCTGCGAACTTAATTATGGAGTTAGAACCGTGTACAGGAACACAGTCAAAGGTGAAAAGGGAGTACAGAAGAGGGCTCAACACACAGCCTTGAGGCACACCGATATTCAGTGTGAGAATGGAGAAGGAGAGGTTGTCTAACTTAACAGATTGGGGTCTGTTAGTCTGAAAGTCCAAAAGTCCAAGGTCCAATTGCAAAGGGAGGAGCTGATATCAAGCTGGTGAAGTTTGACAATCAACTTGGAGGGGATCACAGTATTGAATGCTGAACTAAAGTCAATGAACGGCATTCTATCGTAAGAGTTGGGGCTGTCCAGGTGGGTCAGGGCAGAATGAAGTGCCGTGGACATGGCATCCTCTGTAGACCTGTTGGTGCGATAGGCAAATTGATGGGGGTCCAGGGTAGTGGGCAGACAGGATTTCAGATGTGATAGAATCAGTCTCTCAAAGCACTTTGCCATGATGGGGGTGAGTGCAACTGGGCGGAAGTCATTCAGGCCCGTGGCAGTGGAATGCTTCGGCACTTGCACGATGCTGGCGATCTTGAAGCTTATGGGGACAACTGCCTGTGCCAGGGTCAGATTGAAAATGTCCGTGAAGACCCTGGCTAACTGTCCTGCACAGACTCTGAGCACACGGCCAGGTATTCCATCCGGACCAGCTTTTAGCAAGGCATATGACAAGATCCCACATGTGAAGTTGGTCAGTAAGGTTCAGTCACTTGGCATTCAAGACGAGGTAGTAAATTGGATGAGAAATTGAATTTGTGGGAGAAGCCAGATAGTGGTAATAGATGGTTGCCTCTGTCACAAGAGGCCTATGACCAGGGGAGTGCTACAGGGTACGGTGCTGGGTCCATTGTTGTTTGTCATCTATATTAATGATTTGGATGATAATGTGGTAAACTAGATCAGTAAATTTGCAGAAGACACCAAGATTGGGGTTGTTGTGGACAGCAAGGAAGACTATCAGAGTTTGCATCGGGATCTGGACCAGCTAGAAAAATGGGCTGATAAATGGCAGATGGAATTTAATGCAGACAAGTGGAATGTGTTGCATTTTGGTGGGACCAACCAGGGTTGGTCTTACACAGTGAACGATAGGGGATTGAGGAGTGCTGTAGAAGAAAGGGATTGGAAATGTAGGTCCGTAATTCACTGAAAGCGGCATCAGAGGTAGATAGGGCCATCTCTTTTGGCTTCATGCATGGATTACCATTCCTTTATTGAGTACAGAGAATGGGATGTTATGTTGAAGTTGTATAAGACATTGATGAGGCCTAATTTGCAGTACTGTGTGCAGTTTTGATTACCTACCTACCAGAAAGATGTAAATAAGGTTGAAGGAGTACAGAGAAAATTTACAGGGATGTTGTCAGGTCTGGAGGACCTGAGTTAGAAGGAAAGATTGAATAAGTTAGAACTGTATTCTTTGTGTACAGGGTCTTGCTTTTTGTTAGAGTTAAAATGGTGACTTTGTTATGTTAATCTGGGGAATGCGGCTTTGTTGTGTTAAACGCTGAAGAGAGTTTGCGCTAGCAGTTTGTTTTACTTTAAAGTGAGATAGCAGTGTTCTATTAGCCAATGGGTGGTTATGTATCGTTTTGTTTTCGGATACTATGCTGTATGATATGACTGTGGACTGAGTTTTGGCGGGGAGTCGGAGGAGAGACGGGGAGGACGGCGGATGGGGTTTTTGGCAGGGAGTCGGAGGAGAGACGGGGAGGACAGTGGACAGGGTTTTTGGCGGGGTGTCGGAAGAGAGACGGGGAGTCGGAGGAGAGACGGGGAGGACAGTGGACGGGGTTTTTGGCGGGGAGTCGGAGGAGAGACGGGGAGGACCGCAGACGTGCGGGGGTTTTTGGCGGGAAGTCGGAGGAGAGACGGGGAGGACGGTGGACGTGTGGGGGTTTTTGGCGGGGAGTCGGAGGAGAGACGGGGAGGACGGTGGACAGGGTTTTTGGCGGGGAGTCGGAGGAGAGACGGGGAGGACGGTGGATGTGTAGGGGTTTTTGGTGGGGAGTCGGAGGAGAGACGGGGAGGACCGCGGACGTGCGGGGATTTTTGGCGGGGAGTCGGAGGAGAGACGGGGAGGACGGTGGACGTGTGGGCGTTTTTGGCGGGGAGTCGGAGGAGAGACGGGGAGGACGGTGGACGGGGTTTTTGGCGGGGAGTTGAAGGAGAGACGGGGAGGACTGCGGACAGGGTTTTTGGCGGGGAGTCGGAGGAGAGACGGGGAGGACGGTGGATGGGGTTTTTGGCGGGGAGTCGGAGGAGAGACGGGGAGGACGGTGGATGTGTGGGGGTTTTTGGTGGGGAGTCGGAGGAGAGACGGGGAGTTGGAGGAGAGATGGGGAGGACCGCGGACGTGCGGGGGTTTTTGGCGGGGAGTCGGAGGAGAGACGGGGAGGACCGCGGACGTGCGGGGGTTTTTGGCGGGGAGTCGGAGGAGAGACGGGGAGGACCGTGGACGTGCGGGGGTTTTTGGCGGGGAGTCGGAGGAGAGACGGGGAGGACGGTGGACGTGTGGGGGTTTTTGGCAGGGAGTTGGAGGAGAGACGGGGAGGACCGCGGACGTGCAGGGGTTTTTGGCAGGGAGTCGGAGGAAAGACGGGGAGGATGGTGGACGTGCGGGGGTTTTTGGCAGGGAGTCGGAGGAGAGACAGGGAGGACAGTGGACGGGGTTTTTGGCGGGGAGTCAGAGGAGAGACGGGGAGGACCGCAGACGTGCGGAGAGGCTCTGGTCGATCACTCCGGGTGGTCCGGAGCCGTGAGTCGACAGGATTCGGATGGTCGTCTGAATTTGACTGAGCTCCAACGGTAGCACGCGAAGAACTTGGACTTTGATAAGTGTTGGCGCCTTTTTTTTTCATTACTTTCTTCTCTGTATCAAATTCATATTAATATAGAATTAGTAATATCTATAAAGTGTATTTGTTAAAATTTACTGGGTGTGCTGGCTGATGATTGATGTTTGTGATTGATTCGGGCGGCGACTGACGCTGTGGTGAGTGTTGAGGCAGGTGCTGGGCGGGATTTCCCCTAGACATACACGAGCCAATATAACGGAACGTTACAAGTGGGGGCTACCGTCCTGGATTTGGACTTTCGGTAAAGTTGTAATTGTCGTCGCTTTAAGTGGTGTGAAGATGGATCGAGATAAGATTGTAAGTTGGTGTGAATTGGAGGAGGTAGCAGTGAATCATGCGTGCGTGTTAAGTGGGGTCCATTATCGCATTCCAGCAGATGTACTGGTGCGAGGGTTGAGTTTGATTAAAGGTATCGGGCAGGTAGAACTTATAGCTAGAAGGTGTGGGAAGGAACTGGAGTCCAGCTGGATGTTGGTGCGGACAAGTGCCGACGTCATGACGTTGGAACTACCAGCGACAGTCCACGTCCAGGGAGAGGTAGGGCCGTGGGGTCTCCACACCCTCCCAGAGGACGCGTGAGGAGGTGCCAGAGGAGGAGCTAGATGAGGCCCCCGGGGGGTTGCCAGTAGCAAGGGGTGGAGGTTTGGCGTGGGAAGGTTTGGCCAGGCCCTGCCCCCATGGGCGTGATGAGACTGCCGAGTTAACGGCTGCCATTACCTCCCTGGCGAGAAGGGTTGAGGGGCACCGCCCGAAGCTGATAATTTTCTCGGGAGCCAGGCCCACCCTGGAAGGGGAGGATGAATATGAGACCTGGGTTGAGGATACATCCCAGTTGTTAGAGGTGTGGCCAGTTTCGGATGAGGAAAAGAGACAGCGATTGGTGGAAAGCTTAAGGGGCGGGGCGGCCCGTGTGGTCCGCGATCTGAGAGCGGAACGCCCCTCGGCTTCCCTGTCGGAGTGTTTGGACGCTTTGGAGGAAGTGTTTGGACTGTCAGGAATCCCTGGAAACATTTAGCGGAGTTTTGACGGATGGGGCAGAGAAGAGGGGAAAAGCTCTCAGAATATGTTTTCCGGCTGGAAGGAAAGCTGATGGGGTTGCTGCGACGAGGGGTAATGAGGGCAGACGAAGTGGCGAAGTTAAGGATGAATCAGATATGTAGCAGTTCCTGGGAGGATGACAGGGTGGCTTGGAGCGTACAGCAGTCATTTAAGTGGAGCCCCCCTCCATCATTCAGATAGCTGATCAGAGAGGTACGGGCCGAGGAGAGTGCTTCGGGCCGACCAGGGGGCTCGGACCCTCAGGGACGGTCTTCAGCGGTTCAGGAGGTGGTAGCCGGGGTGAGATCAGAGAAATCCAAGGGGTCCCCGGGGGGGCTTATCGGAAGGGGAGAGGCAGCGGGTAGCGGGTGCTATAACTGTGGGAGAGAGGGGCATTTCCGGCGGGAATGTGAGTGGCTGGGGGCGTGCTACCGCTGTGGGGAAGCTGGCCACTTGTGGAGGGATTGTGAGAGACGAGATGCGCCGAGGGGGGAGGGCCTCCGGGCCACCAAGAAGGGAGAGATGTCAGGAAACTTAAGAGAGGCTCAGTGAGGGATCAGACTGGAGTCTCGGGAGGAACACGTTCCCAGAAAACCGCTATGGAACCCCAGAAAGAACAAGCCCAAATTCCTGATGGACTGGTGGGACCCCGTTCCAGCGTGTCCCTACGGATGGAGGGAATCTTTGCGAAAGCCATCATTGACACCGGGTCGCAGGTTACCTTACTATACCGGTCGTTCTACAAGAAATATCTGAAGCATTTGCCAGTAACTCCGTTTAACGCATTGGAGATTTGGGGCATAAGTGATGGTGATTACCCGTACGATGGGTACTTGTCAGTGAGATTGGAATTTTCGGAGGGAGATGCGGGAGTGTCGGAAGCCTTTGAGACGCTGGTGTTGGTCTTTCCGGACCCGTTGGAAACCGGTGGTGCTGCCCTGCTGGTGGGGACTAACCAGGAGCCTGTCCCAACCTAATCCCAAGAGCCTGTAAGAAGAAGCGGTGGGGAGAACTTTCCGGAGACCCTCTCGGTACACCCCGTGTTCCAAGCGGTGTACAAAGGAGTGAGTGACCCTCAGGGGCTGGATCCTGAGTGCAAATGAGGGACGGTGTGGTGCACTCAGGCGAGGCCTAAGGTGATACAGCCAGGGGAGGTGGCATTAGTGATGGGGACCCTCAGATTCCCTGGAGTACCGGCGGGCAAGGCTCTGCTAGTAGATGCCCCTGTCGACCTGGAAAGGGAGTCCCGGTTCCCGGCTGGGGCACTGGTGAGACCTGAATTGCAGAGACCCTCAGCTGTACAGGCACGGCGGATGAGGGTGATGGTAAGGAACATAACGGAGCGGGAGATCATCTTTAAGCGCAGGATGCCCCTCGCGCACTTGTTCCCGGTGATGGTGATGTCCAGCGTCCCCATGAAGCCCACTGGAGGGAAACTATTGGGAAATGGGAGGCGGCTGACCGAGGAGGCCTTTAATTTTGAAGACTCCCCTGTACCGCCGGCGTATAAGAGCAGGCTGGTGGAGAAGATGCTGAAGTTAGGGGATGTCTTTTCTCAGCGCGAGTTTGATGTGGGGTGTTCCAAGAGCACTCGGCAGATGTGCGGCAGTTGAAAGATGCAGGGATTATTGCGGAGTCCCGAAGCCCCTATGCGTCCCCCATAGTGGTGGCAAGGAAGAAAAATGGGAAGGTACGCATGTGCGTGCACTACAGGACCCTGAACCGCCGCACTGTTCCCGACCAATATACAGTCCCGGGGGTGGAAGATGCCTTGGCCTGTCTGAGTGGTGCACAGTGGTTCAGTGTTTTGGATTTGCGGAGTGAGTATTACCAGATTCCGATGAGTGAGACTGATAAAGAGAAGACAGCCTTTATCTGCACCCTGGGGTTTTTCCAGTTCGAACGAATGCCCCAAGCCATCTCGGGGGCCCCAGCCACCTTCCAGCGGCTCATGGAGAGGACAGTGGGGGACATGAACCTACTGGAGGTATTGGTGTACCTGGACGACCTGATAGTGTTTGGATCTACGTTGGAGGAACATGAGAAGCGACTGCTGAAGGTGCTGAGTCGGCTGAAGGAGGAAGGGTTAAAACTTTCCCTGGATAAATGTCAGTTCTGCAAGATGTCGGTCAGTTATGTCGGGCACATAATCTCGCGAAATGGAGTGGCCACTGATCCGGGTAAGATAGCCGCAGTAACCACCTGGCCGAGACCTCAGAAGGTGAGCGCCTTACGCTCGTTTTTGGTGTTTTGCAGATATTACCGGCGATTCGTGAAAGGATATGCGAAAATGAGTCATCCATTGAACCAGCTGCTGTGTGGCTATCCACCTGTGGGGAGGAAGAGGAAGGGAGACTGAGGGCCAGAGGTAGGAGGATACTTGAACCCGGGGGAACCTTTTGGATTGAGGTGGGATGCTCAATGTGAGGAGGCGTTCCAATCTCTAAAAAGGGCGCTGACACAGGCCCCGCGGGGTGTTGGCGTTTGCTGATCCCCGGAAGCCGTATGTTCTACACACTGATGCCAGTCACGACGGTCTGGGGCTGTCCTGTACCAGGAACAGGGAAACGGATTGAGGCCGGTGGCGTTTGTCAGTCGGAGCTTGTCGCCATCTGAGAGAAACTATCCCACTCACAAGCTGGAGTTCTTGGCGTTGAAATGGGCAGTGGTGGACAAGTTGAGTGACTACCTGTACGGAGCCCAGTTTGAGGTGAGAACTGACAACAACCCACTCACTTATATCCTGACCTCGGTGAAGCTGGACGCTACTGGGCACCGGCGGTTAACAGCCTTGTCTGCCTATGAGTTCAGCCTGAAGTACCGCCCGGGGAGTCAAAACATCGATGCAGATGCCCTGTCTCGTCAGGTGCATGACGAGTCGGGCACGGCTGAGGAGTGGAAGAGTGTCCCTGCCCAGGGAGTAAAGGCCATGTGTCAAGTTGGGAGCGACGGGGAAGTAGGAGCACAGATGGGAACTGATCGAGCAGTAGATCAACTGGGGGCTGACAATGACGCGCTGCCCACTGTTTACTGTAATTTGACTGCTCTGAGGAACAGGCAGCTGCCGGAGTTGAGTCCCCAGGAAGTAGAGGCGGCTCAGTGTGATGACCCAAGCATTGGCACGATCTGGTACGCGGTTAGCCAGGGTGATATGGGGCAGGTGGAGAAGGCGAAGCATGCCTCTGTTCCCCCACTACTGAAGGAGTGGCCTCGGTTGAAGCTGAAGAACCACGTCCTGTATCGGGTCACGTCGCCTCCGGACCACCCCCGGTGCTGGCAGCTGGTCATGCCTGAGAAGTATCCGAAGACCGTGCTCCAGGCTCTACATGATGATTTCGGGCACTTAGGGGTAGAGAAGACCTGTGGATTAGTCAAGGACCGGTTTTACTGGCCCCGGATGAGGGGGGAGGTGGAAGAATACTGTAAGACCTATAGCCGTTGCGTCAGGAGGAAGACCTTGCCTGCGCAGGCGGCCCCGTTATCCCACTTGCAGAGTGCGGGACCCATGGACCTGGTGTGTATGGATTTCCTGTCTATTGAGCCAGACACCAGCAACACCGCGAATGTCTTGGTCCTCACGGATCACTACACTAGATATGCGCAGGCTTTTCCTACTAAGGACCAGAAAGCGAATACAGTGGCGAAGGGGTTATGGGAGAAGTACTTTGTTCATTATGGCCTTCCCCGGTGGATCCACAGTGATCAGGGACGGGACTTCGAGAGCAGGCTTATCCATGAATTACTGAGTATGCTTGGGGTTGAAAAGTCCAGAACCACCCCCTATCACCCACAGGGTGATCCTCAGCCCGAGAGGTTTAACTGGACCCTGCTGGACATGCTCGGCACCTTGGAGATTGGACAGAAGAGTAAGTGGAGTCAGCACATTGCCCATTTGGTTCATTGTTACAATTGTACTCACAATGATGCTACAGGGTACTCGCCCTACTATCTGATGTTCAGACGGGAAGCGATGTTGCCCATTGATCTGTGTTTTGGGACTGAAGCGGGGGAAATACCTTCGAAGCCATGTCTGAAGTACGTGTTCGATATGAGGAGAGAGTTGAAAAGGGTGTACGAGTTGACTGAGGTGGCAGCCACCAAGCAGAACCAGTGGAATAAGAAGAGGTATGACCAGAAAGTAAAGTTCGTCCAGCTATTGCCGGGAGATCGAGTCCTTATCTGGAATTTAGGACTACCTGGTAAGCACAAGTTGGCGAACCGGCTCTGTGTGGTGGAGAGTCAGATGCCAAATCTCCCTGTTTACCGGGTGAGACCCGAGGAGGGGAAGGGGCCTGTCAAGGTACTCCATCGGAACCACTGGGTCGAGAGGTGAAGATGGACCCAGAGCCCGAATGGGAGTTTACGCCTAGTACTAGGACTCTGCGAGGGCGCGGGGCGAGGGAAGAGCCCGCTGCGATGGAGTCGGTGGAGAGACGAGGAGTAGGAGGAGAGACGGGGAGGACCGCGGACGTGCAGGGGTTTTTGGCGGAGAGACGGGGAGGACGGTGGACGGGGTTTTTAGCGGGGAGTCAGTGGAGAGACGAGGAGTAGGAGGAGAGACGGGGAGGACCGCGGACGTGCGGGGGTTTTTGGCTGGGAGTCGGAGGAGAGACGGGAAGTTGGAGGAGAGACGGGGAGGACGGCGGACGGGGTTTTGACGGGGAGTCGGAGGAGAGACAGAGTTTTTGGCGTGGAGTCGGAGGAAAGACGGGGAGGACAGTTCACGGGGTTTTTGGCGGGGAGTCGGAGAAGAGATGGGGAGGACCGCGGACGTGCGGGGGATTTTGGCGGGGAGTTGGAGGAGAGACAGGGAGGACGGCGGATGTGCGGGGGTTTTTGGTGGGGAGTTGGAGGAGAAACAGGGAGGACGGCGGATGTGCGGAGGTTTTTGGCGGGGAGTCGGAGGAGAAACGGGGAGGACCATGGACGTGTGGGGGTTTTTGGCGGGGAGACGGGGAGGATGGCGGACGTGCGGAGAGGCTCCGGTCGATCACTCCGGGTGATCCGGAGCCGTGAGTCGACAGGATTCGGGTGGTCTTCAGAATTCGATTGAGCTCCAACGGTAGCACGCGAAGAACTTGGACTTCGATAAGTGTTGGCGCCTTTTTTTTCATTACTTTCCTCTCTGTATCAAATTCATATTAATGTCATAGAATTAGTAATATCCATAAAGTGTACTTGTTAAAATTTACTGGGTGTGCTGGCTGATGATTGATGTTTGGGATTGATTCGGGCGGCGACCGACGCTGTGGGGAGTGTTGAGGCAGATGCTGGGCGGGATTTCCCCTAGACATATACGAGCCAATATAACGGAACGTTACATTTGGAACGTAGAAGATTGAGAGGAGATTTGATAGTGGTATATAAAATTATGAGGAGTATAGTTAGGATAAATGCAAGCAGGCTTTTTCCACTGAAGTTGGGTGGGACTATAAGTAGAGATCATGAGTTAAGAGTGAAAGCTGAAAAAGGGGAAACTTCTTCACACAGAGGTTCGTGAGAGTGTGGGAAATGAGCTGCCAGTGCAAGTGATGCATGCCAGCTTGATTTCAACATTTAGGAGAAGTTTGGATAGGTACAAGGATGATAGGGGTGTGCAGGGCTATGGTCACGGTAAAGGTCAGTGGGAGTTCAAATGGTTTGGCACGAACTGGATGGGCCAAAGTGCCTGCAGTTTTGTCCCTGTTTTATTCAGATATGATCTCATTAAAGATCAGTTGGAGTAGCATGATCAAAAGCAAACTTTTGGGTAAAGAAAGGGAGAATGATGCAGCAAAGTGCAGGGGAGGACACTGGGAACTCGTTCAGAATAGGTCAGATTCAACAGGACCAATGCAACTAGAGTATAGAAGAGTACAACACAGGAAAAGTCCCTTCAGCCCACAGTGTTGTGCCAAACTAAATAAATAATCAAATGGCCAATCAAACTGATCCTTTCTGCCTACAAAAGGTCCATGACCTTCCATTTTCCTGCCTATCTAAATGTCTCTTAAAATTCCTTAATGCATTTCCCTCTACCACCATCCAGGCACCAACTGCGTAAAAAAAAATTACCCCTCACACTTTTGAAATTACCCCCCTCACATTAAGTGCATGCCCTCTGGTAGTAGACTTTTCAATCCTGGGGGGAAAAAATTCTGTCTGTCTGCTTATCTATGCCTCACATAATATTAGAAACCTTTATCAGGTCATCCCTAGCTTCTGCCGCTCAGGAGAAAACAATCCCAAGCCGTCCGTCCTCTCATTGTTGCACATGCCCTTAATCCAGGCAGCTTTCTGGAAAACATCTTCTGCACCCTCGACATCTTTCCTCTAATGAGGTGACCAAAACTGTATGCAATACTCCAGATGTGGCCTAACAAGAGTAACTCAAATATTCACGAGGCAGCCTGCAGAGAAGAAGTCATCACCCTGCCACAGTGGTGTCAAGAAAACAACCTCTCCCTCAATGTTGCAAAAACCAAGGAGCTGGTTGTGGACTACAGGAAGAATAGGGACAGGCTAACTCGTATTGACATCAATGGATCTGGGGTTGAGAGGGTGAACAGCTTTAAGTTCCTTGGCATACACATCACCAAGGATCTCATGTGGTCTGTACATACTGGATGTGTGGTGAAAAAAGCACAACGGTGCCTCTCACCTCAGACGGTTGAAGAAAGTTGGTATGAGTCACCAAACCCTAAGAATTTAGGACAGGGGCATAAATGAGAGCATCCTGACCAGCTGTATCATTGCCTGGTATGGGAACTGTACTTCCCTGAATTGCAAGACTCTGCAGAGAGTGGCGCGGACAGCCCAGTGCATCTGCGGATGTGAACTTCCTACTATTCAGGACATTTACAGAGACAGGTGGGTAAAAATAGACCGAAGGATCATTGGGAACCTGATTCATCCCAACCACAAACTGTTCGGGCTGATACCATCCGAGGTGCAGCAGGCAGCGAAGAAAGCTAATGGCATGTTGGCCTTCATAACAAGGGGAGTTGAGTATAGGAGCAAAGAGGTCCTTCTTCAGTTGTACAGGGCCCTGGTGAGACCACACCTGGAGTATTGTGTACAGTTTTGGTCTCCAAATTTGAGGAAGGACATTCTTGCTATTGAGGGAGTGCAGCGGAGGTTCATGCGGTTAATTCCCGGGATGGTGGGACTGTCATATGTTGAAAGATTGAAGCGACTGGGCTGGTATTGTCATGTGTGACGCCCAGCAGAGGTACCGGACTGATGATGCTAATGAGAGAGGACCAGAGGCTCACAGGGTGTAAAGGTACGATCGGTGGGAACCTGGGGTGTGTGTCCACCCTTGCCTGGGTGCCGGGTTCACCGCGGAAGAACGATCATATCCGGAACGAAGGGGTCACAATCGGTGACCACAGCGGGATAGAAGACATCAAAAGGTCTGCCTGAAACCAAATTGCATCTCTCTCTCTCTCCCCCCAACGGTACGACAACAGCGATTACTGTGAACTGCACTAAACTGAACTGAACTCTGCTTCACTTAAGACTGATCATTTTACCCCTAGACTGCGATAGAGCTTGGTTGATTCCTATTACTCTAGTTCTGTGTATATGTGTGTATTATCATTGCCTACCTGTTACATTTATATCCTTACGATTAGTGTACTATATTACTTATTTCTTTAATAAAACTTTATTAGTTCCTAGCAATCCAGACTCCAATGAGCGTTCCATTTCTGCTGGTTTGGCAACCCAGTTACGGGGTACGTAACATAAGTGGGGATCTCGTCCAGGATTTTGAACGCCAAGTTTGGGACTGGGTAAATTGATTGGGTTAAAATTCCCGAAAGAGAGAAAGAAAGGGCAAACAGCAGAAATGGAGATTGAGGAATTTCTAAAGGCGCCAACCTTGGAGGCATTAGAGAATGCCAGGAAATCAGAATTGGCGACTGTTGCGAAACGGTTGAATCTTTGTAAGGGGAAGCCGACAATGAGGAGAGCGGAGATGCACAGAGCTATCACTGAGCATTATATATGTAGCGGTGTGTTTCCCCACGGGGAGCTGGAGGTGGTGTCTATGAGCAAACCTGGTGGAGAAGCAGTGCAGCTGCAGACGGAAAAATTGAGACTCGAGCACAAGTTCCAAGCCAAGCGATTAGAACGAGAAGAAAGAGAGAAGCAATTAGAACAAGAAGAGAAGCAGTTAGAAGGGGAAGAGAGAGTAAGGCAGTTAGAACGAGAAGAGAGAGAGAAGGAAAGGGAGTTTGAGCTGGAGAAGTTAAAGATGACGCTGGAGAGGGGCCAAATGCCAAACCAAGGTGGAGGGTTCAGGGCGACTCAGGAGGTTAGGTTGGTTCCCCCATTTGAGGAAGCCGATGTTGATCGGTACTTCCTACATTTTGAAAAAGTCGCTGCAAGTCAGGACTGGCCGAGGAATAAGTGAGCTGTTTTATTTCAGAGCGTACTTAAGGGGAAGGCTGAGCAAGCTGACTCGGCATTGTCCGCAGAAGATGCCCAGAGGTATGATGTAGTGAAAGAGGCTATACTCAGGATTTACGAGTTGGTCCCGGAGGCATACCGGCAAAGGTTCCGGAATGTGAGGAAGCAGTGGGGCCGCACGTATTTAGAGTTTGCCCGTGAGATGCAGATGTATTGTGAGCGTTGGTGCACCTCGAAAGGGGTCACTGGGAATTATGACAGACTGCTACAGCTAATACTGATTGAGCAATTTATAGGTTGTGTCCCTGAAGGTATGAGGCCCTATCTAGATGAGAAAGAGGCAGAAACCTTAGCCGCAACTGCTAAGTTAGCGAATGAATACGCATTGACACACAAAGCAAAGTTTACCCCGAGTAAGAACTAGCAGAAGGGTAGTCGAAAGGGCGGAGAAAGTCCGCCGGAAAAGCCAGAAAGTAAGCCGAGGACTAGTGAGAAGGATAAGGAAGACAGGAAGCAGTTTGGTAGGAAGTCTCCTGGGGTCGTATGCTATAATTGTGGGAAAGCCGGTTACATTGCGTCCAGGTGTTTTGCCCCAAAGAAGGAGACAGGGAAAGGAAAAATGACGACTCCAACTGGCTGTATTGAGCCGGCAAACAAACCGCTAGGGGAGAAGAGGCCTGATAGAGTTCAGGAAGGGCACGAGAAGTTCATTTCAGCCAGATTGGTGTCGGTGAAGGAGGGTCAAACCCATTTCCAGTACGGATCTGGAGAGATACTGGGGCTTGTCAGTCATTGATCTTAAGGAGGGTGTTAGACTTTAGTTCAGAGACCGAGACTGGGGAAGTCAGTGTGATAAAAGGCATTGGGAAAGGGACTTAAGCAGTACCTTTGCACCAGATACACCTAAAAGGTGACTTGGTCTCTGGACCGGTCACGATAGGGGTGAGGCCCGAATTACCAATGGAAGACGTGGAGGTCTTACTCGGTAACGACCTTGCGGGTGGAGATGTGTACTCAGCAGTAAAGCTGACAAGCAAGCCTGCCAGGACTGAGGACCCGCCCATGGACTCACAGGTTTATCCCATTTGCGCAGTGACTCGGCGCATATCCAGAAAGGCTGCCGAAGCGAATGTAGATTTAGCTGAGATGTTTTTACCAGCCTTGTACCAGGGGTGGGGGGAGGGGGGTTAGAAAGCGAGAAACAGGTGCATAGTGGAGCGGAAGGAAGTGAGGGAGTTGAGGTAGATTTATCATTAGCGCACAGGAACGAGACGAGGAGCTGATGGTTTTGACGGAGACAGCTCTCTCCGAAGCAGAAATAAAAAGGGAACCAGTGGGCTATTATGTGGAGGAGGGAGTACTGATGAGGAAGTGGAGACCAGGTACCGTGCCCGCAGATGAGGAGTGGGTGGTGGTACACCTGGTGGTAGTGCTGAAAATTTATAGGGACGAGATTTTTAACCTGGCCCACAAGATACCCCTCGGTGGACATTTTGGGGTGAGGAAAACAGTCGATAGAATTATGAAAGAGTTTTACTGGCCGAACATGAGGAAGGATATTATTGAATGTTGTAGACGGTGTCATTTATGTCAGGTGGTAGGAAAGCCGAATCAGGTCCTGCCTAAAGCGCCCCTTCGATGGATACCCGCTTTCAGGGAAGCTTTTTCCCAAATAATTGTGGATTTTGTCAGTCCCCTGCCCAGAACTGAGTGGGCGAGAGTATGTGATGACTATGATGTGCGCCACCACCAGGATTCCGGAGGCTGTGCCCCTGGCAAGCACCAAGGCTCCTGCAGTGGTAAAGGCGCTTGTGAAATTTTTCACTACAGTGGGGCTGCCCAGGGAAATCCAGTCAGATCAGGGGAGTGTCTTCACATCTCACAGATTCCGACGGATGTTGGGTGAGATGGGAGCAAAGCAGATTTTGGCCTCCGCGTACCACCCAGAGTCCCAAGGGGTGTTGGAAAGATTCCACGCAACATTAAAGACCATGATTAAAATTTATTGTCAAGAGAATGCTAGGGACTGGGATGATGCCTTGCCCCTTCTGGTATTCGCTGTAAGGGACACGGTTCAGGAGTCATTGGGGTTCAGCCCATTCGAGCTGGTCTTCGGTCATCGGCCCAGAGGACCCCTGACCTTACTGAAAGAGCAATGGTCCAGTCCGGCAGTACAAGTCAATGTGATTGACTATGTTTTAAAATTTCATGAGAGGCTTAAAAGGATCTGTGACCTTGCCAAAGAAAGTCTACGACAATCCCAAACTAAAATGAAACAGTGGTGTGATAGACGTGCCGCGAACAAGTGTTTCAAGTGGGCAATGGGGTCTTAGTTCTGTTTCCAGTGGTAACCAACCCCCTCCAGGTGAGATTCCACGGTCCATACAAAGTGATTAAAAAGATAGACTCTTTGAATTATGTTATCGAAACGCCAGACAGGCGTAAGCCAACCCAATTAGTACACATTAATATGTTAAAAGCTTACCACGATCAGAAAGCAGATCTAATTGGTGTTATCACGAAAATTAATGAGGCTGGGGTGCCAAATGATAAGGGGAAAACCCATCTTGAAAAGATAAATATGGTGCCGACCAGATTGGAGAACTCTATTCTATTGTTTTGGCCAACTTTGCTGATAAGGTCTCTCACTTTACCCCTGAACAGAGCGAGCCGCTGATAAAGCTAATTAACCGGCATGCCGATGTGTGTCCGGATGTCCCGAGGCAATGCAAGGGGACAGTACATGATGTTGTTGTCACCTCAGACCAGCCTATTAAGCAACACCCCTATAGGATGAACTTGGAGAAGGGCAAGCTAGTGGAGAAAGAAATTGAACACATGCTAGCCACAGATATTATTAGGCCATCCAAATCGGAATGGGCGTCTCCCTGTGTGGTTGTCCCGAAAGTCGTTGGGAGCATACGATTCTGTACAGATTACAGAAAAGTGAACGCCATCACAAAAACTGATGCTTACCCCATCCCAAGGGTAGACGATTGCATCAATAAAGTGGGGAGAGCTAAGTACATCACAAAGGTCGGTTTGCTAAGAGGGTACTGGTGCCTTCCTTTAACTGACCGGGCTAGAGAAATCTCAGCATTTGTCACTCCATCCGGGTTATGCGAGTATAATGTTCTACCTTTTGGCATGAAAAACGCCCCAGGGACCTTCCCAAGGATGATTAAATCAGTGATAAAAGGGTTAAAGAACACAGAAGCGTATATTGATGATTTGGTGGTCTGGAGTGACATGTGGGAGGAGCACATTGTGGCAGTAGGGGAGCTGTTTAAACGGCTGTCTGAAGCCAACCTGACAGTAAACCTCGCAAAAAGTGAGTTCAGCCACGCTCAGGTCACTTATCTGGGATATGTGGTAGGACAGGGGCAGCTGGCACCATTGCAGGCTAAGGTGCAGGCTATCTCTAAAGTTCCCATCCCAACGGACAAGAGAGCCCTGAGAAGGTTTTTGGGGATGGTGGGGTACTATCGGAAGTTTTGCAAAAACTTTGCGGATATTACCCTCCCTCTTACTAAGCTCTTGCCGAAGAATGCGAAGTTTGTGTGGAATGACCTTTGTCAACAAGCCTTCGAGAGTCTGAAGGCGATTCTGTGTCACCACCCTGTATTGAATGCGCCTGACTTTTCAAAACCCTTCTCCCTAGCAACAGATGCTAACGACGAAGCAGCCGGGGCGGTGCTGTTGCAGACAGACAAAGAGGAGATTGACCACCCAGTGGCTTATTTTTCTAAGAAGTTTAATGTCTATCAGAGAAATTATTCCACTGTGGAGAAGGAATTACTGGCAATCATACTAGCATTACAACATTTGGAGGTTTATATTTGTCCGGCATGGAAACCACTGGTAATTTACACTGATCACAATCCATTCGTGTTTTTGGCCACTATGAAGGATAAAAACAAACGCTTACTAAGTTGGAGCCTGGTCTTACAGGAATTTGATATTAGAATAAAACATATAAAAGGAACGGACAATGTGATTGCTGATTGTCTGTCAAGGTGTTAAAACTTAAAGTTCTCTGTATTAGTCGAATAGCTGATGACTACCTGTATAGTAGTGTGTATCTAAAAATGTGCATTCATGCCCATAATTTTTACCCCAGTAAAAATCCTTTTAAGGGTGGGGGTGTTATGTGTGACGCCCAGCAGAGGTACCGGACTGATGATGCTAATGAGAGAGATAAGAAAGACAATGGAGAAACATTCAGAAATGCTAAAAAGAGAGAAGAGAGGGATTAACGGGAAAGAAACACAATTCAGCTATTGACAGACCGATTGGTTTGAACCTGAACTGTTTGAAGTTTGATGGGCAGGTGATACCCCAGAAGGGGGATAAAAGGAGCAGGTTTGCTAAGGCAGGCGACACACCACGAGACCCTGGGAAGAGCAGTGTGCCCCCCATAAGTTGGTGGGAGTTTGGATGTCCGGTTCGCAGGAACCGACAAGAGGCTCACAGGGTGTAAAGGTACGATCGGTGGGAACCTGGGGTGTGTGTCCGCCCTTGCCTGGGTGCCAGGTTCACCGCGGAAGAACGATCATATCTGGAATGGAGGGGTCACGGTCGGTGACCACAGCGGGATAGAAGACATCAGAGGGTCTGCCTGAAACCAACTGCGAAGACATCCAAAAGGTCTGCCTGAAACCAAATTGCATCTCTCTCTCTCTCTCTCTCTCTCTCTCTCTCTCCCTCTCCCTCTCCCCCCTCTCTCTCTCTCTCTCTCTATATCTCTATCTCTATCTATCTCTCTCTATCCCTCTCTCTCTATCCCTCTCTCTCTATCCCTCTCTCTCTATCTCTATCTCTCTCTCTCTCTATCTCTCTCCCCCCAACGGTACGACAACAGCGATTACTGCGAACTGCACTAAACTGAAGCGAACTCTGCTTCACTTAAGACTGATCATTTTACCCCTAGACTGCGATAGCTTGGTTGATTCCTATTACCCTAGTTCTGTGTATATGTGTGTATTATCATTGCCTACCTGTTACATTTATATCCTTATGATTAGTGTACTGTATTACTTATTTCTTTAATAAGACTTTATTAGTTCCTAGTAATCCAGACTCCAACGGGTGTTCCATTTCTGCTGGTTTGGCAACCCAGTTACGGGGTACGTAACAGTATACACTGGAGTTTAGAAGGATGAGAGGGGATCTGATTGAAACATCTAAGATTATTAAGGGATTGGACACGCTAGAGGCAGGAAACATGTTTCCGATGTTGGGGGAGTCCAGAACCAGAGGCCACAATTTGAGAATAAGGGGTAGGCCATTTAGAACGGAGTTGAGGAAAAACTTTTTCACCCGGAGAGTCGTGGATCTGTGGAGTGCTGTGCCTCAGAAGGCAGTGGAGGCCAATTCTCTGGATGCTTTCAAGAAAGAGTTAGATAGAGCTCTTAATGAGGGCGGAGTCAAGGGATATGGGGAGAAGGCAGGAATGGGGTACTGATTGGATGATCAGCCATGATCACACTGAATGGCGGTGCTGGCTCGAAGGGCCAAATGGCCTACTCCTGCACCTATTGTCTATTGAACGGTACTGTAGCATTAAAGCCAGGACCAACAGGCTCCAGGACAGCTTCTTCCACCAGGCCATTAGTCTGATTAATTCACGCTGATACAATTGTATTCCTATGCTATATTGACTGTCCTGTTGTATATACTATTTCTTACAAATTACTATAAATTGCACATTGCACATTTAGGCGGAGACGTAATATAAAGATTTTTATTCCTTATGTATGTGAAGGATGTAAGTAATAAAGTCAATTCAATTCAATTCAATTATGAAGCTGCAACATAACTTCCTGAGTTTTGAGCTCAGTGCCTCGACTAATTAGATTAGATTAGATTAGATTATGAGGACATGCAGTCCTCTTTTATTGTCATTTAGTAATGCATGCATTAAGAAATGATACAATATTCCTCTGGTGTGATATCACAAAAATACAGGACAGACCAAGACTGAAAAACTAATAAAACCACATAATTATAACATATAGTTACAACAGTGCAACAATACCATAACTTGATGAAGAACAGTCCATGGCACAGTAAAAAAGTTCAAAGTTTCTCGAAAGTCCCACATCTCACGCGGACGGGAGAAGGAACAAAACTCTCCCTGCCATGCCCGACCACAGTCCGAATCTGAGTTGTCCGAAAACTTCGAGCTCTGATCAGCCCTCCAACACCAAGTACCGAGCACCATCTCTATCTGAACGTTTCGACCTCAGCCTCGGTTGCCAGCAGCAGGGAAAGCCGGGGATTTTGGGGCCTACCCTTCGGAGATTCTCGATCACACAGTAAAAACAGCAGCGAACCAGGCATTCCAGAAATTTCTCCAGATGTTCCTCTGCTTCTCACGTCTGTCTTGATCAAATCAGAATTGGCCATGGCCCCTATTTAATAGATACGATACCATTTCACCGGAGAGCTGCGCGTGCTGCCATCTTTTCCTCCCGCAAGCATTCCATATGCCTTCTTAACTACCCTATTAACCTGTGTAGCCACTTTCAGGGAAGTAATAAAATGGATTCAGCAGTGGCTGGATGGGAGATGCCAGAGAGTAGTGGTGGATAACTGTGTGTCAGATTGGAGGACGGTGTGTAGCAGTGTGCCTCAGGGATCTGTACTGGGTCCAATGTTGTTTGTCATATATATTAATGATCTGGATGATGGGGTGGTAAATTGGATTAGTAAGTATGCAGATGATACTAAGGTAGGTGGCGTTGTGGATAATGAAGTAGGTTTTCAAAGCTTGCAGAGAGATTTAGGCCAGTTAGAAGAGTGGGCTGAAAGATGGCAGATGGAGTTTAATGCTGAAAAATGTGAGGTGCTACATTTTGGTAGGACTAATCAAAATAGGGCATACATGGTAAATGGTAGGGCATTGAAGAATGCTGTAGAACAGAGGGATCTAGGAATAATGGTGCATAGTTCCCTGAAGGTGGAATCTCATGTGGATAGGGTGGTGAAGAAAGCTTTTGGTATGCTGGCCTTTATTAATCAGAGCATTGAGAAAAGGAGTTGGGATGTAATGTTGAAATTGTATCAGGCATTGGTAAGGCCAAATTTGGAGTATTGTGTACAGTTCTGGTCACCGAATTATAGGAAAGATGTCAATAAAATTGAGAGAGTACAGAGGAGATTTACTGAAATGTTACCTGGGTTTCATCTCCTAAGTTACAGAGAAAGGTTGAACAAGTTAGGTCTTTATTCTTTGGAGCGTAGAAGGTTGAGGGGGAACTTGATAGAGGTGTTTAAAGTTATGAGGGGGATTGATAGAGTTAACGTGGATAGGCTTTTTCTATTGAGAATGAGGGAGATTCAAACAAGAGGGCATGAGTTGAGAGTTAAAGGGCAAAAGTTTAGGGGTAACACAAGGGGGAACTTCTTTACTCAGAGAGTGGTAGCTCTGTGGAACGAGCTTCCAGCAGAAGTGGTTGAGGCAGGTTCGATGTTGTCGTTTAAAGTTAAATTGGATAGATATATGGACAGGAAAGGAATGGAGGGTTATGGGCCGAGTACAGGTCGATGGGACTAGGTGAGAGTAAGAGTCCGGCACGGACTAGAAGGGCTGAGATGGCCTGTTTCCGTGCTGTAATTGTTATATGGTTATATGTTATATAGTTAACTATGAACCACCAATCCTGCTCATCAGCACCATTAAGAGTCTTTACAAACACGAGGAAATCTGCAGATGCTGGAAGTCCAAGCAACACACTCAAAATGCTGGAGGAACTCAGCAGGCTAGACAGCATATATGGAACTGATGAAGAGTCTCAGCCTGAACATCATCTGTTTACTCTTTTCCATGTATGCTGCCTGGCCTGCTGAGTTCTTCCGGCATTTTACGTGTCCTGTTAGGAGTCTTGCCCTTAACAGTAGACTGTCTCTTTACATCTGTTTAAGAAGGCTATAGGGATAATCCAGGAAATCATAGGCCAATGAGCTTTCAGTTAGTGGTAAGGAACCTATGTTTGCAGCAGTGCCATTAATCCATAGCAAAGTTCAAAAATGATGTCAACAGCCCTGCCACCAGTGAGATTTTCAACCAATTGGAACAGGCCATTCAGCCCACCATGCCTGCATCAACTATAGTAACAATCTAAACTAATTCCATCTGCCTATATCCCTGTTCACATGCCTGCAGTTATCCTAACTATACCCCTCATAATTTTATATACCGCTATCAAATCTCCTCAATCGTTCGAAAGAATAAAGTTCTAACCTATTCAATCTTTCCTTATAACTCAGGTCCTCCAGACCTGACAACATTCCTGTAAATTTTCTCTGTACTCCTTCAACCTTATTTACATCTTTATTTTTAGGGACAGGATTTACTTGCATTTGAAAAAATATTAGGAGTAGTCGATATGGCATTGTGTGGGAAAGATCTTGTCACACACATCAGACTGAGGTTTTAGCAGAAGTAATGAAGATGATTAGGGCAGAGAATGTTGTGTACATTGATAGTTAAATTACTGGTCCCTTGTGGCTATGTCCCTTATCGAGCCCTTTCCACTAGCATCCTAGCATCTACCCTGTCAAGCCCACTTCAGATCTTAGTTATTGGAATAAGATCCCACCTTATTATATCTTTGGGGAAAAAAGTCACCCTTCCTCAACAGAAAGGAATACAAATCTAGTTTGTAGGACCTTTTGGTAGGATACATGAAGAGTAGCTAGGGCTATGGGTAATCTTAGGTAATTTTTAAATGCTCGGATGTTCAGCACAGTATTGTGGGCCGAAGGGCCTGTATTGTGCAGTAGGTTTTCTATGTTTCTATATGCTCTCATCCCAGGAATTAGTCTGGTGAATCTCCTTTATGGTGTCTCTAATGTTACTCTACTTCTATGCATGTAAGGGGACCAAAATTGTGCACAGTATTCCAGGTGAGGCCTCACCAACACCCTGTATAATTGTAAATTTAAACTCCAACCCTTTGCAATGAAGGCCAAATGCAGTTTGTCTTTTTAACTACTTGTTGGCATTGCCTGCTAACTTTCTGTGAATTGTGCATTAGGATATCTGGACCCCTTTGTAGTTCACTCACATTCAGGTTTTCTGTCTCCCTTTAGATAATCTGCTATGTCTCTTACCGAAGTACAAGATCTCTCACTTCCCCATAGTAAACTCCATTTGCCAGTCTTTTGCACACTCAATTTATTAATATCAAAATTGCAGTATCCATATCACAACATGCTCTTCAACTTGACTTCATGTGATTAGTAAATTTGGAAGTCTTGTATCCTGTTCCTTCCATCAGCTCATTTATGAAATAGTAAACAATTGCACACCAGCAACTGATCACTGCTGTACTGCATGCACATAGGACCTATTTATGCCAATTCTTTGCTTTCCATGAGAACGGTAAGTTGTCAGCACTTCCTCCAGTACCATGGGCTTTTAATTTATTCACCAGCCTTCCATGTCAGATCATTAACACAAGAAATCCAGAGTAGCACACACATAAAATGCTGGAAGAACTCAGCAGGTCTGGAAGCATTGGTGGATGGGAATAAACAGTCAACATTTCAGGCCAGGACCCTTCATGAGTACTGGAAAGGAAGAGGCAAGACACCAGAATAAGAAGGTGGGGAACAGGCAAGGAGTCAAGCTGGCAAGTGATAGGTGAAGCCAGGTGGGGGAAAGTTGGATGGGTGGGGGAGGGGGGCTAAAGTAACAGCTGGGAGAGGTAAAGCATTGAAAAAGAAACAATCTGGTAGGAGAGGAGAGTGGACCACGTCAAATGACCTTTAGAAAACTACATACATCTAGAGGTTTCTCTCATCAATTCTCCCTGTTAAGGAATTCAAACTACGTTATCAAACATGATTTACCTTTCATAAGACTACATTGACTAGGTTTTAATTATATTCTGCTTTCCTATATAGCTAGATTTTTCCCTATTGAATGCAAGTCTGTCACTTCCTATATATAATGCTAGAGAAGGCTTGTCTGCATTGCTTGGGGCATTGAGTGTTGGCAAATGGTATTGCCATTGTATACAAAAGTTTGGCTAGGTCACATTTAGAGTAACGTGCGCTTCTGATTGCCCCATTGTAAGGAGAGTGAGGAATTTATGGAGAGGATGCTGTGATGAAAGTACACATAGACTAAGATGTTGACTGTCCTGTGCTATCACCAGTGGGATCAACAGTTGATCTGCCACCTGTCTTCAGGAGAGAGATAAGTAAGACAATGGAGCAGCATTTGGAAATGTTAATGAAGAGACGAGAGAGATTAACGGAAGGAGGCACCGGTCTGGGTATTGTCAAGACTGGTTTGCTTTGAACCTGAACTGTTTGAAGTGATGGACAGGCGATACCCCAACAGGGGGATAAAAAGGGACGGGTTCGCTAAGGCAACAGACACCACACGAGACACCACTCACGACACCACGAGGTATCGAGACCCTGAAAGCGGTGCGCCCCACAAGTCGGTGGGAGTTTTGGAGGGTGGTCACGGGATCAGCCATAGACGCACAGGGTGGAAAGATTCGGTCGGCGGGAACCTGGTGTGTGTGTCCACCCTTGCCTGGGTGCTGGGTTCACCGCAGAGGAACGATCGTGTCTGAAAACGGAGGGGTCACAGTCAGTGACCTCAGAAGACATTACAAAGGGCTTGCCCGAAAGCTAACTGCGAGAAATATCAAAGGTCTGTTGAATCCGATTTTGAATATCAGCATTCACTCTCTCTTGCTCTCTCTTCAACGGCACAACAACGATTGCTGCGAACTGAACTAAACTGAACTCTGTCACTTGTGATTGAACATTTTACCCCTAGACTGCGATAGAGCTTGATTGATCCTATTATCCTAGTTCTGTGTACATGTGTGTTTATTCAGTGCTAACCTGTTGCATTTATATCCTTACTATTAGAGTACTGTGTTGCTTATTTCTTTAATAAAACTTTCTTAGTTCCAGTAATCCAGACTCCAACTGAGTGGTCCATTTCTGCTGGTTTGGCCACCCAGTTACAGGGTACGTAACAATGCAGAAGAGGTTCACTAGCGTGCTTCCTGGATTGAGACTTTAAGATTCAAGGAGAATTAGATAAACTACAATTGTTTTTTTACTGAAGGCTGACTTGATAACAGAGCATAGGATGGAAATATCAAATACTGGAGGACATAGATTGAAGGTGAGACGGCAAAGTTTAAAGGAAATGTGTGAGGTGCCTGGAATGAGTTGCCAGGGTAAGTGATAAAAGCAGATATGATAGCACTGGTTAAGAGGCATTTAGACAGGCATGTAAACAGGGATATAGGTAGATGGAATTAGTTTAGATTGTTATTATAGTTGATGCAGGCATGGTGGGCTGAATGGCCTGTTCCAATTGGTTGAAAATCTCACTGGTGGCAAGGCTGTTGACATCATCTTTGAACTTTGCTATGGATTAATGGCACTGGCGCAAACATAGGTTCCACAAAAAATCAGGAATTGAATTGCCTGACAGGTGCCAAGACCCCAGAAATGAATGCAATATTGCCATAATTCAGGCGAAACAGATATTTCTGATTCAAATCACATTTATTATCAAAGAATGTATAAATTATACATCTTGAAATTTGCCTGCTTATAGGCAGCCACAAAGCAAGAAGCTCACATAGCCCAATTTCTTAAAAAGACGAAAAACCACTGTGCAGAGAAAGAGAAAGAGAGAGAGAAAAAACACTCACATTCTGCTAGCAATAGAAGCAAACCAACAGCATCCTGAACAAGACTCAGCCCCAGAGCAGCTGGAGTAGGCCCAAGTCAAACCTCGGTTTGCAGTTTTCACGCCAGCAGGGCAGAAACGCAGAGCAGCCAGATCAGTTCACAGCCTTGGAATCTCAGAGAAGGGAATGAACATTCGCAAGAGAGTAAGAGTGAGCGAAATCAGCCTGACTCTTGCCTCTGTACCCGACACTCGGGCTTCCAGTCTATCTGTATTGGCATTTAAATTATCCAAGCCCTGAGTAGTGCCAAGTTCCAAGACCCGGATCCAAGCACCCTGATACGCCTGGGCCACCCTTCCGTTCTCGATCTCACCAAATTGGCTCAGCACTTGGGGCGATCCAACCTCGCACCCCGGTTAGGAGGATGGGTATGGAAACTCTTCTGCATCGACTCCTCTCCAAATTGCTTACTCCATCTCCCGGCAGTGATACGAACTCTACCTTGACGAGGCACAGCGACAACTCGCGGATACTTCTTCTTATTTACCCCTCGATCGTGACCCCACTAAGGAGCACCAGGCCATTGTCTCCCACACCATCACCGACTTTATCCGCTCAGGGGATCTCCCATCCACTGCTACCAACCTTATAGTTCCCACATCTCGCTCTTCCCGTTTCTACCTCCTACCCAAGATCCACAAACCTGCCTGTCCTGGCAGACTTGTGGTCTCAGCTTCCTCCTGCCCCACTGAACTCGTTTCTGCATACCTCTACACGGTTTTATCCCCCTTGTTCAATCTCTTCCTACCTATGTTCCTGACACTTCTCACGCTCTTAAACTTTTCGATGATTTTAAGTTCCCTGGCGTCCACCGCTTTATTTTCACCATGGATGTCCAGTCCCTATATACTTCCATCCCCCATCAGGAAGCTCTCAAAGCTCTCCGCTTCTTTTTGGATTCCAGACCTAATCGGTTCCCCTCTACCATCACTCTGCTCCATCCAGTGGAATTAGTCCTCACTCTTAATAATTTCTCCTTTGGCTCCTCCCACTTCCTCCAAACTAAAGGTATAGCTATGGGCACCCGGATGGGTCCTAGCTATGCCTGCCTTTTTGTTGGCTTTGTGGAACAATCTATGTTCCAAACCTATTCTGGTATCTGTCCCCCACTTTTCCTTCGCTACATCAACGACTGCATTGGCACTGCTTCCTGCACACTTGCTGAGCTCGTTGATTCAATTAACTTTGCCTCCAACTTTCACCCTGCCCTCAAGTTTACCTGATCCATTTCCAACACCTCCCTCCCCTTTCTAGATCTTTCTGTCTCTATCTCTGGAGACAGCTTATCTACTGATGTCTACTATAAGCCTACTGACTCTCACAACTATCTGGACTATTCCTCTTCTCACCTTGTCTCTTGCAAAAATGCCATCCCCTTCTCGCAATTCCTCCGTCTCCACCGCATCTGCTCTCAGGATGAGGCTTTTCATTCCAGGACGAGGGAGATGTCTTCCTTTTTTAAAGAAAGGTGCTTCCCTTCCTCCACCATCAGCTCTGCTCTCAAACGCATCTCCCCCATATCACGCACATCTGCTCTCACTCCATCCTCCCGCCGCCCCACTAGGAATAGGGTTCTCCTGGTCCTCACCTACCACCCCACCAGCCTCCAGGTTCAACATATTATTCTCTGTAACTTCTGCCACCTCCAACGGGATCCCACCACTAAGCACATCTTTTCCTCCCCCCCTCTCTGCTTACCGCAGGGATCGCTCCCTATGCGACTCCCTTGTCCATTCGTTCCCCCCCCCTCCCATCTATCCCCACTGATCTCCCTCCTGGCACTTATCCTTGTAAGCGGAACAAGTGCTACACATGCCCTTACACTTCCTCCCTTACCACCATTCAGGGCCCCAGACAGTCCTTCCAGGTGAGGCGACACTTCACCTGTGAGTCAGCTGGGGTGATATACTGCATCCGGTGCTCCCGATTTGGCCTTCTATATATTGGTGAGATCCGATGCAGACTGGGAGATCGTTTTGCTGAACACCTACGCTCTGTCCACCAGAGAAAGCAGGATCTCCCAGTGGCCACACATTTTAATTCCGCATCCCATTCCCATTCTGATATGTCTATCCACGGCCTCCTCTACTGTAAAGATGAAGCCACACTCAGGTTAGAGGAACAATACCTTATATTCCGTCTGGGTAGCCTCCAACCCGATGGCATGAACGTTGACTTTTCTACCTTCCGCTAATGCCCCACCTCCCCCTCGTACCCCATCTGTTATTTATTTATATACACACATTCTTTCTCTCTCCTTTTTCTCCCTCTGTTCCTCTGACTATACCCCTTGCCCATCCTCTGGGTTTTTCCCCCCTCCCCCTTTTCCTTCTCCCTGGGCCTCCTGTCCCATGATCCTCTCATATCCCTTTTACCAATCACCTGTCCAGCTCTTGGCTCCATCCCTCCCCCTCCTGTCTTCTCCTATCATTTTGGATCTCCCCCTCCCCCTCCCACTTTCAAATCCCTTACTAGCTCTTCCTTCAGTTAGTCCTGATGAAGGGTCTCGGCCCGAAACGTCGACTGTTCCTCTTCCTAGAGATGCTGCCTGGCCTGCTGCGTTCACCAGCAACTTTGATGTGTGTTGCTTGAATTTCCACCATCTGCAGAATTCCTCGTGTTTGAGTGATACGAACTCCGTCTGCTTCCCCGGCTCGAACATGTGCCTCGGAATGCCTCAGCATGGCTCATTCCCCGAACCAGCCTCCTCACTGTCTGCAGCGATAGCTCACTGCAGTTTGCTTCATGAAAGATATTATAACTAATGTTTTTAGTCAAATCTCTTGCCTTATGATTTATCAGTAAGCTGTTACACAGCTTCAGGAGTGCCATCTTGAACTGCAAGCACGCATTGATCATGTTTTTAAGAATTGTGTGAAGCAATTTCTAATTCTATAACTTTATCGTAAATTTACTTACGTAAGTATTGGCATTTTTCTTTTCACTATTTTCACTAATTTTTGTAAGTTTGATTTTGACATACTTAATAAACACCTAAAGCGCTAAGTGATTCCAGCCATTTTTTCTTTGGTCATAACCCATGTCTCTAACAGTCACAGAAACATACAGTGAAGTATGCTATTTGCATCAAGTAAAATCAGCGAGGATTTGCTGGGTAACCACGCTCTGGTGCCAACATAGCATCCCCACAACTTACTCTAACCCATATGTCTTTCGGATGTAGGCAGAAGCTTGAACGGCTGGTGGAAACCCCTGTGGTGATGGGGAGGATGCATAAATGTCTTACAGACAGCAGCAGGAATTGATCACTAGCGCTGTAAAGTGATGTGCTAACTGCTGCACTACCACACCGTCTTTGTACCTTGCAATGGCAGTGGTTATATTATGCACAATGTAGTTACGTTATTCATCATAATTTTCTTCACTCATCTTGGTTCCAAATCTTTCGGTGCTAGTTCCACACAAGTCTAAATTTTGAACTATAAAACTTCCTTGTCATCTTCAGGCTTGGCTGATTGTTGAAGTGAATGTTCTGGATTTCCACTGTGCTTTAGCTGAAGAAATACCTCTTGAAATCACTCCTGATCAATTGCTCTAATTTCACGTTATGCTTCCTTTTTCTGAAATCTACCATCTCAGGAGATGGATTTACTCCATCTGCAGTAGAACAGCTTAATTAGGCCACCCATTAATCTTTATGTATTCAAGAAAGTACAATCCATTAATATTATTGATTACAATTACTGTGTTAATCCTTGAAGAAAATAGATATATTAGGAAGAGATTCTCTGGTTACTGAGGACAGATATTTCTATTCCAGTGGTTGGGCCAGTTTTGCCTAGTTTTGGGTGGGGTTGAATTAGTGGTGTTAAGTCTACAAGGCTTATGTAAGCACAAGAAAGTCTGCAGATGCTGGAAATCCAAAGCAACACACACAAAATGCTGGAGGAATTCAGCAGATCAGGCAGCGTCTATGGAAATGAATAAACAGTCTGCATTTTGGGCCAAGACCTTTCTTCAGGACTGTAAAGGAAGGGGGAAAATGCCTGAATAAGAAGTTAGGAGGAGGTGGAAGTGTACAAGCTGGTAGGTGAAACCAGGTGAGGAGGGCGTGAAGTAAGAAAATGGCAGGTGATGGGTGAAAGAGGTAATCCAACAGAAAGAAATCTGATCAGAAAGATGTGATAGGCGAGGACAGTGGACCATGAAGAAAGGGAAGGATGAAGGGCACCAGAGGGAAGAGTAGTGGCGCGGTAGCGGTTAACGTCTCATTTTTCAGCACCAGCAACACGGGTTTATTTCCCACTGCTGTCTGTAAGGCGTTTGTGTGTTCTCTCCATTGCTATGTGGGATTCTTCTGTGTGCTCTGGTTTCTTCTCACATTCTAAAGACGTACAGGTTAATCTATACAAGATTTTCATATTAGTATGGTGAATTAAGAAATAGGCTTTTTTAACTTAGTACTGTGCAGCAACAAAGGGCTAATTAGTCTTGAAGGAGCCCCAAGAAAAAATGACTATAATATGAAAAATGTTTAAGTTAAGTCTAAAAGTGTTGTAGTTCAATCTAAAGCCAGGAATTTCTGATTAAACAAAGGAAATTGCAGAAGTATGAAGGGCAAATTATCTGAGATAGATTTAAAAGCCAAGCAATGGCAATTAAAGAAATAATGCATGGTTTGTTGCAAGTACATTTCATTAATGCACAAAGTCACAACAGGGAAAGTGGCCAACCATGGACAAAGTTAGGTTGTCAGCTGACAGTTTGTCTCCAGAGATGGAGACAGGGAGATTGAGAAAGAGGAGGGAGGTGTCAGAGATCGACCAAGTACATCCCCCTCCCCTTTCTCAACCACTCTGGAGACTGTTAACCGACATCTTTTATAAACCTACTGATTCCCAACATTATCTCAACTATACCTCTTCCCACCGTATCTCCTGCTATTGTCTTTTCTCAGTTTCTTCGCCTCCGCCGCAACTCTTCCCAGGACGTGGCTTTCATTTCCAGGACATCAGAGATATCCTCCTCCTTTAAAGAACAGGATTTCCCTCCATCTACTATTGATGCTGTCCCCACCCGCATTTTCTCCATTTCCCATGCATCTGCACTCACCCCATCTTCCTGCCTTTCTTAGGTACCTTGTCATCCTCCATACTTATCACATTGTCCTCTGCAATTTCCGCTATCTCTGAAGGGATTCCACCACTAAGCATATCTTTACTTCCCCTCGCACCCCGCTTTCCACAGGGATCATTCCTTCTGCTATTCCCTTCTTTCATCCTTCCCCACTAAGCTACCAACAGGCACTTGTCCCTGCAGACCGCCTAAGTGGTACCCCTGCGCATATACCTCCCCCCTCACTTCCATTCAGCCTTTCAGGGACCCAAACAGGCCTTTCAGGTGAGGCAACACTTCACCTGTGAATCTCCTGGGGCTGTTTACTGTATCCGGTGCTCCCGATGCGGCCTCCTCTACATTGGTGAGACCCATCATAAATTGGGGCACCACTTCGTCAAGCACCTCCACACCATCTGCCGCATGTGGGACTTCCCAGTGGCCAAACATTTTAGTTCTGACTCCCATTCACATTCCAAGATGAGGCCCCCCTCAGGGTGGAGGAACACCCTATATTCCATCTAGATACCCTCCATCCTGATGGCATGAATATCAGTTTTACCTTCCGGTGAACTAAATTCCAGCTGCCTATAACTTTCCCTGGGTCCCCTCATACTTCATTTTCTCCTATTGTCCACTCTCTTCTCCTAACAGATTCTTTCTTCTTCAGCCCTTGACCTCTCCCACCCACCTGGCTTCACCTATCACCTTCTATCTAGCGCAAACAACAGGAATTCTGCAGATGCTGGAAATTCAAGCAACATACATCAAAGTTGCTGGTGAACGCAGCAGGCCAAGCAGCATCTATAGGAAGAGGTGCAGTCGACGTTTCAGGCCGCGACCCTTCGTCAGGACTAACTGAAGGAAGAGTGAGTAAGGGATTTGAAAGTTGGAGGGGGAGCAACTTTCAAATCCCTTACTCACTGTTCCTTCAGTTAGTCCTGACGAAGGGTCGCGGCCTGAAACGTCGACTGCACCTCTTCCTATAGATGCTGCTTGGCCTGCTGCGTTCACCAGCAACTTTGATGTATGTTACCTTCTATCTAGCCTCTGTCGCATCCCCCACCACCTTTCTATTCTGGCATCATCCCCTTTCGTTCTCAGTCCTAATGAAGCACAAAACATCGGCGGTTTACTCTTTTCTATAGATGCTGCCTGGCCTACTGAGTTCCTTTAGCATTGTGTGTGTGCTACTCTGGATTTCCAGTATCTGTAGAATCCCTTGTGTTTATCTCAGAATTGATAAAGGGAAAATAGAATATAGAGTAAACTAACAAGAACAGAAAGAGATCATCTAAAAATCTCTATAACTATGTATAAAGGAAAAGATGAGAGTGCAATCTCACAGATTGAGATGGAGTTTATAACAAGGAATAAGGAAATGGTGCAAGTATGTTGTGCCTGTCTTCATCTGCCAGAAATACTGCAAAATCAGGAATCCAATGCAAAGGAGAAAATAAAATTCATTTAGTATGAGTAAAGAAGTATCACCAGAGCAACTGGACCTTGAAACCTGATAAATCTCACAGCCTGACAATCCCAGGGTTTTGCAAGAGCCATCTGTGGAGACAGTAGCTGCTCACAAATAAATGATCATACTGACTAATCTAGTGGTATTCTCTGAGGGTGTACTTAGCTGAACAGATAATGGAAAACCTATAAATCTGCATTTGGATTATCAAAAAGCTTTCAGAAAGATCTCACGCAGCAAGTTGGTGAACAGGTTAGAGCACATGGGGGCAATATAGTCCTATGAATTGACAGTAAGCAGAAAAGAACAGAAAGAATATATGCAACATACATCAAAGTTGCTGGTGAACGCAGCAGGCCAAGCAGCATCTATAGGAAGAGGCGCAGTCGACGTTTCAGGCCGAGACCCTTCGTCAGGACTGAAACGTCGACTGCGCCTCTTCCTATAGATGCTGCTTGGCCTGCTGCGTTCACCAGCAACTTTGATGTATGTTGCTTGAATTTCCAGCATCTGCAGAATTCCTGTTGTTTGCGAGAAAGAATATATGGATCATTTTCAGATCTCCCACTTGGAGCTCAGTTGTTCAAAGATTACATTGATGATTTGGCCAAGGCGACTATTAGTATTGTTTCAAGGTTTGCTGATGACATAAAATTAACATAATATAAGTAGTAATGAGATAGGCCAAGTCAGTGGAGAACAGCATCACAGAAAATGTGAAAACTTGTGAGGCTATTCACTGTGGGAGAAAAAAAGAAAAGTTGACTTCTTTCAAAAGACTGAGGGTATGATATTATTGAAAGCTAACTTGCAGGTATAGCAGATGGTTGGTAAAGCAGGTCATAATATTGCCTCTAGTGCTGGAGGATTTGGGTACAAAAGTGAGAATCTATTCTGACAATTAAATAGGTTAAACTACACCTGGAGTACTGTGCACAGGTTTAATCTCCTTGCCATAACTAGTGCAATCACAGAGTTGAGTACTAGATTCTCCTATGTGTTGTCTTTACTTTATTGTCAGCAAACAATTGATACTGGAGCGTACAATCATCACAGCGATATTTGATTCTGCGCTTCGCGCTCCCTGGAGGAGCGCTCTCTTTTGGTGGCTGCAGAGGCTGATCCAGGATCCACATATACTGGTGCAGTGTGGGCAACAGTAAGAAGCAGCTATGGTTAATGGCTGGGTCTTTTGGTTGTTCATTCTCTCCTTTCTATGTATATTTAAGGCAAAGGTTGATAGATTCATGTTGGTCAGCGCATGAAGGGATACGGGGGAAGGCAGAAGATTGGGGCTGAGAGTAAAAAAGAATCAGCGATGATAAAATGGCGGAGCAGACTCGATAGTCCAAATGGCCTAATATTTCTCCTATATCTTATGGTCTATGGTCTTTCATAGCTGCTGTTTGTCCTCTGTGGCACTGTGGATCAAGATACATCATATAGAGGGAGTACAGTAAAGATTCACCAAACAGGCAGGAAAAACTAATTATTGACATTACCCACCCAGCAAATTGACATTTCCAAAAGCTTCCTTCTGGAAAGTACTCTCAGGCTATTAAACAAAACCCAGGCAGTTAATACGATCAACCATTCTAGTTAACCATCCACCCCCCTCTTTATCTATTACCTCACTATACTATACTATGACACCTTCAAAGCGATTGCGCAACCACCAACTGCGACTCCAGCCTTGAACTCCAGGCCGGGTCTTTACGTGCTGCTATTGTGACTCCCATCTCCCCTTCCCCCACCACCACTCCGCAACCCCATCTCCCTCAGATCCCACTGTCAGCTTCTGGGCCCTCAGAGGCTCCTTCTTCCTCTCACCCCAACCCTCCCCTCTCCACTGACACCACCAGCCTCCCTCCCCCTCCCCCCCGATCCCAGCTCTCGTCCGTTCCAGGTCTTTACTATCCCCTCCGACCTTCAACTCTCTGAGGCAGAGCGCTCTGTCCTCAGTAAGGCCCTCACCTTTGTCCCCCTTCGCCCACACCTCAGCGAGTTCCACATTTGCCATGATGTTGAACTCTTCTTCCACCGGCTCCGTCTTCGAGCCTACTTCTTCGGCAAGGACTCTCCCACCCCCACCAATGACCCCTTCTCCCGTCTTCAACCCTCCTCCTCTTCATGGACACCCCGCTCTGGTCTTCTGCCTGCTCTGCATCTCTTTATTGCTAACTGCCGACGGGACATCAACCGTCTCGACTTCACCACACCTTGATCCCATTCCAACCTCACTCCTTCCGAACGCTCTGCTCTCCACTCCCTCCGCACCAATCCTAACCTTACTACAAAACCCGCCGATAAGGGTGGTGCTGTTGTAGTCTGGCGTACTGACCTCCACCTTGCCGAGGCACAGCGACAACTCGCGGATACCTCCTCTTATTTACCCCTCGATCATGACCCCACTAAGCAGCACCAGGCCATTGTCTCCCACACCTTCACCAACTTTATCCGCTCAGGGGATCTCCCATCCTCTGCTACCAACCTTACAGTTCCAACATACAAATTAAAATACATTAGGACAGGTAAGTCCCCGGGGCCTGACGGAATATTCCCCAGGCTGCTCCACCAGGCGAGAGAAGAGATTGCTGAGCCTCTGGCTAGGATCTTTATGTCCTCGTTGTCCACGGGAATGGTACCGGAGGATTGGAGGGAGGCGAATGTTGTTCCCTTGTTCAAAAAAGGTAGTAGGGATAGTCTGGGTAATTATAGACCAGTGAGCCTTACGTCTGTGGTGGGAAAACTGTTGGAAAAGATTCTTAGAGATAGGATCTATAGGCATTTAGAGAATCATGGTCTGATCAGGGACAGTCAGCATGGCTTTGTGAAGGGCAGATCGTGTCTAACAAGCCTGATAGAGTTCTTTGAGGAGGTGACCAGGCATATAGATGAGGGTAGTGCAGTGGATGTGATCTATATGGATTTTAGTAAGGCATTTGACAAGGTTCCACACTGTAGGCTTATTCAGAAATTTAGAAGGCATGGGATTCAGGGAAGTTTGGCCAGGTGGATTCAGAATTGGCTTGCCTGCAGCAGGCAGAGGGTGGTGGTGGAGGGAGTACATTCCGATTGGAGGATTGTGACCAGTGGTGTCCCACAAGGATCTGTTCTGGGACCTCTACTTTTCGTGATTTTTATTAACGACCTGGATGTGGGGGTAGAAGGGTGGGTTGGCAAGTTTGCAGACGACACAAAGGTTGGTGGTGTTGTAGATAGTGTAGAGGATTGTCAAAGATTGCAGAGAGAAATTGATAGGATGCAGAAGTGGGCTGAGAAGTGGCAGATGGAATTCAACCCGGAGAAGTGGTACACTTTGGAAGGACAAACTCCAAGGCAGAGTACAAAGTAAATGGCAGGATACTTGGTAGTGTGGAGGAGCAGAGGGATCTCGGGGTACATGTCCACAGATCCCTGAAAGTTGCCTCACAGGTGGATAGGGTAGTTAAGAAAGCTTATGGGGTGTTAGCTTTCATAAGTCGAGGGATAGAGTTTAAGAGTCGCGATGTAATGATGCAGCTCTATAAAACTCTGGTTAGGCCACACTTGGAATACTGTATCCAGTTCTGGTCACCTCACTATAGGAAGGATGTGGAAGCATTGGAAAAGGTACAGAGGAGATTTACCAGGATGCTGCCTGGTTTAGAAAGTATGCATTATGATCAGAGATTAAGGGAGCTAGGGCTTTACTCTTTGGAGAGAAGGAAGATGAGAGGAGACATGATAGAGGTGTACAAGATAATAAGAGGAATAGATAGAGTGGATAGCCAGTGCCTCTTCCCCAGGGCACCATTGCTCAATACAAGAGGACATGGCTTTAAAGTAAGGGGTGGGAAGTTCAAGGGGGATATTAGAGGAAGGTTTTTTACTCAGAGAGTGGTTGGTGCGTGGAATGCACTGCCTGAGTCAGTGGTGGAGGCAGATACACTAGTGAAGTTTAAGAGACTACTAGACAGGTATATGGAGGAATCTAAGGTGGGGGCTTATATGGGAGGCAGAGTTTGAGGGTCGGCACAACATTGTGGGCCGAAGGGCCTGTACTGTACTGTACTATTCTATGTTCTATTGTTCTAACACCCCGCACTTCCCGTTTCTATCTCCTACCCAAGATCCACAAACCTGCCTGTCCAGGTAGACCATTGTCTCAGCTTGCTGCTGCCCCACCGAACTCATTTCTGCATTCCTCGACACTGTTTTATCCCCCCTTGTTCAATCCCTTCCTACCTATGTTCGTGACACTTCTCACGCTTTGAAATTTTTCCATGATTTTAAGATCCCTGGCCCCCACCGCTTTATTTTCACCATGGATGTCCAGTCCCTATATACTTCCATCCCCCACCAGGAAGGTCTCAAAGCTCTCCGCTTCTTTTTGGATTCTAGACCTAACCAGTTCCCCTCTACCACCACTCTGCTCTGTCTAGCAGAATTAGTCCTTACTCTTAATAATTTCTCTTTTGGCTCCTCCCACTTCCTCCAAACTAAAGGTCTAGCCATAGATACCCGTATGGGTCCCAGCTATGCCTGCCTTTTTGTTGGCTTTGTGGAACAATCCATGTTCCAAGCCTCTACAGGTATCTGTCCCCCACTTTTCCTTCGCTACCTCGAGACTGCATTGGCGCTGCTTCCTGCACACATGCTGAGCTCGTTGACTTCATCAACTTTGCCTCCAACTTTCACCCTGCCCTCAAGTTTGCCTGGTCCATTTCCGACACCTCCCTCCCCTTTCTAGATCTTTCTGTCTCTATCTCTGGAGACAGCTTATCTACTGATGTCTACTATAAGCCTACGGACTCTCACAGCTATCTGGGCTATTCCTCTTCTCACCCTGTCTCTTGCAAAAATGCCATCCCCTTCTCCCAATTACTCCGTCTCCACCGCATCTGTTCTCAGGATGAGGCTTTTCATTCCAGGACAAAGGAGATGTCCTCCTTTTTTACAGAAAGGTGCTTCCCTTCCTCCACCACCAACCCTGCTCTCAAACGCACCTCTCCCATTTCACACACATCTGCTCTCACCCCATCCTCCCGTCACTCCACTAGGAATAGGGTTCCCCTGGTCCTCACCTACCACCCCACCAGCCTCTGGGTCCAACATATAATTCTCCGTAACTTCCGCCACCTCCAACAGGATCCCACAACTAAGCACATCTTTCCCTCCCTCCCCCTCTGCTTTCCGCAGGGATCGCTCCCTACACGACTCCCTTGTCCATTCGTCCCCCCCATCTCTCCCCACCGATCTCCCACCCAGCACTTATCCTTGTAAGCGGAACAAGTGCTACACATGCCCTTACACTTTCTCCCTCACTACCATTCAGGGCCCCAGACAGTCCTTCCAGGTGAGGCGACACTTCACCTGTGAGTCGGCTGGAGTGATATACTATATCCGGTGCTCCCGATGCGGCCTTCTATATATTGGCGAGACCCGGCGCAGACTGGGAGACCGTTTCGCTGAACACCTACGCTCTGTCCGCCAGAGAAAGCAGGATCTCCCAGTGGCCACACATTTTAATTCCACGTCCCATTCCCATTCTGATATGTCTATCCACGGCCTCCACTACTGTCAGGTTGCCGCCACACTCAGGTTGGAGGAACATCACCTTATATTCCGTCTGAGTAGCTTCCAACCTGATGACATGAGCACTGACTTCTCTAACTTCCGTTAATGCCCTACCTCCCCCTCGTACCCCATCCGTTATTTATTTATTATTATATATATGTATTCTTTTTCTCCCTCTGTCCCTCTCACTGTACTCGTTGCCCATCCTCTGGGCTTCCCCCTTCCCCCTTTCTTTCTCCCTGGGCATCCCGTCCCACGATCCTCTCATATCCCTTTTGCCAATCGCCTGTCCAGCTCTTGGCTCCATACCCCCCCCCCTCCTGTCTTCTCCTATCATTTTGGATCTCCCCCTCCCCCTCCCACTTTCAAATCTCTTACTATCTCTTCTTTCAGTTAGTCCTGATGAAGGGTCTCGGCCCAGAATGTCGACTGTACCTCTTCCTAGAGACGCTGCCTGGCCTGCTGCATTCACCAGCAACTTTTATGTGCGTTGCTTGAAATTCCACCATCTGCAGATTTCCTCGTGTTTGCGATACTATACTATAACCACTTTAAACCATTTTTATAATGCTGTTTAAATTGTAAATACTTCCTGGTGTGTATGCACATTTTATTCCATACTTTAATCTCTAAGTTTATATGCACTCAGCAGTCACTTTATTAACCATCTCATGTTTAATAAAGTGGACACTGAGTATATGTTCATGGTCTGCTGCTGTAGCCCATCCACTTCAAGGTTTCTTGTGGTGTGCGTTCAGAGATGCTCTCTGCACACTACTGTTGTAATGGATGGTGGTTGGAGTTTCTGTCTCTTCCTGCCAGCTTGAACCAGTCTGGCCATTCTCTGACCTCCCTCAGGGCATTTTCACCCGCAGAACTGTCGCTCACTGGATGTCTTTTGTTTTTTGCAACATTCTCTATAAACTGTGGAGACTGTTGTGCTTGAAAATCCCAGGAGATTAGCAGTTTCTGAGATACTCAAAAAACCCCATCTGGCACCAACAATTATTCCACAATCAAAGTCAACTAAATCACATTTCTACCTCATTCTGATGTTTAGTCTAAACGACAGCTGAACCTTTTGACCATGTCTGCATGCTTTTATGCAATGAGTTGCTGCCACATGATTGGTTGCTGCATTAACAAGCAGGTGTACAGGTATACCTAATAAAGTGGCCACTGAGTATATATTTTTTTATTATACCTAGATCCCTTTTCTGTATTCTTATAACTGTTGAATGTTGTTTTGTTTCATGTTGCACCAGCACATCACAGCAAGTTCCTAATAGGTGTAAATGTACTGTATATGGCGAATAAAGTTGGTTCTTGAATGAACCAAAGGGCCTGTTTCTGTCACAAACAAGAAAAAATCTACAGATGCTGGAAATCCAAGTGTAATGCCCTGGTTCATATTTTTACTGTTATGCTGTATGTATTCCATTTTGTGCTGTTCTGTGATAGCTGCCTGTTTTCATCGTATGTTTAGGTTATTGTTGAAGATAAGAGATGAGGAGAAATGTGTGTCATCCAATTAGGATAATGGAATTGAAGGGGAGGTTTCTCTGGTGAGGGACACTAAGGTTGGGCTTGGGGTTTTTGTTCGAGGGGAGAGGAAGAGGGAAGACACAGGAGAGAAAAGGTTAACACGAGGAATTCTGCAGATGCTGGAAATTCAAGCAACACACATCAAAGTTGCTGGTGAACGCAGCAGGCCAGGCAGCATCTCTAGGAAGAGGTACAGTCGATGTTTCAGGCTGAGACCCTTCGTCAGGACTAACTGAAGAAAGAGCTAGTAAGAGATTTAAAAGTGGGAGGGGGAGGGGGAGATCCAAAATGATAGGAGAAGACAGGAGGGGGAGGGATGGAGCCAAGAGCTGGACAGGTGATTGGCAAAGGGAATATGAGAGGATCATGGGACAGGAGGCCCAGGGAGAAGGAAAGGGGGGCGGGGGAAGCCCAGAGGATGGGCAAGGGGTATAGTCAGAGGGACAGAGGGAAAAAAAGGAGGGTGAGGGAAAGAATGTGTGTATTTTAATAACGGATGTTGTACCAGGGGGAGGTGGGGCATTAGCGGAAGTTAGAGAAGTCAATGTTCATACCATCAGATTGGAGGCTACCCAGACGGAATATAAGGTGTTGTTCCTCCAACCTGAGTGTGGCTTCATCTTTACAGTAGAGGAGGCCAGGGATAGACATGTCAGAATGGGAATGGGATGTGGAATTAAAATGTGTGGCCACTGGGAGATCCTGCTTTCTCTGGCGGACAGGTGTTCAGCAAAATGTTTTGCTGAAATCATTTTGGGAGATCGTTTTGCTGAACAACTACGCTCTGTCCGCCAGAGAAAGCAGGATCTCCCAGTGGCCACACATTTTAATTCCACATCCCATTCCCATTCTGACATGTCTATCCACGGCCTCCTCTACTGTAAAGATGAAGCCACACTCAGGTTGGAGGAACAACACCTTTCATTCCGTCTGGGTAGCCTCCAACCTGATGGCATGAACATTGACTTCTCTAACTTCCGCTAATGCCCCAGTTCCCCCTCGTACCCCATCCATTATTTATATACACACATTCTTTCTCTCACTCTCTTTTTACTCCCTCTGTCCCTCTGACTATACCCCTTGCCCATCCTCTGGGCTCCCCCTCCCCCTTTTCCTTCTCCCTGTGCCTCCTGTCCCAAGATCCTCTCATACCCCTTTTGCCAATCGCCTGTCCAGCTCTTGGCTCCATCCCTCCCCCTCCTGTCTTCTCCTATCATTTTGGATCTCCCCCTCCCCCTCCCACTTTTAAATCTCTTACTAGCTCTTTCTTCAGTTAGTCCTGACGAAGGGTCTCGGCCTGAAAAGTCGACTGTACCTCTTCCTAGAGATGCTGCCTGGCCTGCTGCGTTCACCAGCAACTTTGATGTGAGTTGAGAGAAAAGGTTGTAGGATTCGACTCAGAGCAGGACCGTGATTCAACGAAAGCCGGGATGAGATCAACTGAGGATCAGTGACTTGGGGAAACTGAGCTCCAGCCTGTGCACATTAGACTGGGCCCTTTTTTTGTTCTTTTCATTACTAACCCTTTAGTCAAATTAAGGATTATAAAGATAACTCTTTTAATCGTATGTGGTGTACTATCTGTTATTATGTGGCACTAATTTGTAACAGGGTAGCGAATTTCACAGCATGTGCACAAACAAGGGGTTTCAGGGTGGACTCGCGCCTCAACCTCACAAGTTTGGCCGGGCCGGAGATTGTCTTCCCTAGACTTATGCAGCCAAGGAAACCAGAGTGTTTCACAAGCAACACACGCAAAATGCTGGAGGAACTCAGCAAGCCAGGCAGCATCTATGGAAACGTGTACAGTCACTGTTTCAGGCCGAGACCCTTCAGCAGGACCAAAACATCAAAGGCCCGCTGAGTTTCTCCAGTATTCTGTCTGTGGGCCTTTTTCTGTGCTGTATCTCTCTATTATGTCACACTCTGTGCAGAACTGGCAAGGCAGTTGTTAGCACTAAAGTTTTTAGATATTAGTATCTGAAATGTAGCAAAAAAGTCACATTAAATAGGTGGGTTTGAAGATAATGATTGAATGCTGCACCTTTGAATGTACTTTCCAACGCCTACCCTTCTCCCAAGTTGTCATTCCATTTTCTCTCAAAGAGTAGTGCCAATGTCACTCTGACAGGGTTCAAAGGTCAATTGTCCTGGGGGCTCATGTCGTGCACGGTCTCTCTCAGCACCCCTGTCCCTGTCTTTGTAGGAAGTTTGTCTCCAGATTGTGAATATGCACATTCATTTATTAAGTTTAAGAAAATTTACTTTTTTATCTCTTTATATCTATATCTTTTAAAGTAACTAAAGAATTTTTAAAAATATGCTTTCAGGAAAAGGTGGCATCTATTCCCTCCAGAGGACACTTGCTTCCTCTATCCCACCAGAATTCCTTATGAAGAATCCAGTGTATTTAGCAGTGTGAATGTGGTCAACCCTGATTTGGAGCACTTTCCCAGATTTCGCAGAGCCAGACCATATGTTGTGAATTTGTGTCCAGGCGAGGTAAGCTGATGTTTTTATTCTCTCTCAGTTTAAAAAAGATATAGGAGCAATTCTGCCATCCAGTAGGTATGAGAATGCTTGATGGTTCTTTGCAATTGATAAATATCTATGGATCCAGAAGAGGTTCACAAGAATGATCTCAGGAATTAAAGGGTTAACATATGAGGAGTGTGTGATAGCTCTGGGCCTGTACTCACTTTGGTTTAGAAGAATGAGGGGGGATCTCATTGAAACCTAAAAAATATTGAAGGACCTAGATAGAGTGGACGTGGAGTGAATGTTTCCTATAGTGGGAGAGTCCAGGACCAGAAGAAACTGCCTCAGAATGGAAAGACATCCCTTCAAAACAGAGATAAGGAGGAATTTCTTTTACCAAATAGTGGTGAATCTATGGAATTCATTACCACAGACAGCTGTGGATGACAAGTCACCCAATATATTTCAAGTGGAAGTTGATAGGTTCTTAATTATTAAGGGCATCAAAGATTACAGGGCAAAGTAGAGAGAATGGGTTTTGAGGGATAATATGTAAGCCATGCTAGAATGGCAGAGTAGACTCAATGGGCCGAATGGTCCAATTCTATTCCTATCTTATGCTCTTACAGTCGTATATCAGATACGTGGTTGATGTGGACTTGGACTCTTTTTTTCAATTCTAGGGTTTCTTAAATTTAAATCGAAAATGTTCATCAGAATCTAAAGCCATGACAAAAGTTCAAGTTTAGGCTCTATCACTTAAGAACATCTGTTCCCAAAATGGACTTGACCCTGAGTTAAGCTTCATATCTTGTATCTGTTCCAACACTGACACTACCTTCTTCTATCATCCATTTGTGACATAGTCTGACCCAACTTTCACTCTATTTTTTTTCAACTGCTCCTGAACCTGCTTCTTCCTTTTAAACCAATCTACGGACTCACTTTCAAGGACTCTGCAACTCATCTTCTCTATATTATTTATTACTTATTTACTCATCTTTATTTTTATTACTATTCTTTTTTCTATTTGCACAGTTTGCTTCTTTTGCACATTAGTTTTGTGTAGTTTTTCGTTGCTGCTATTGTTTTTCTTTGTATCTACTGTGAATACCTGCAAGAGTATAAGTCTCAGGATAGAATATGATGCCATATACATGCTTTGATAATAAACTTACTTTGTACTTTGCGTGTACTTTGTACTGCTTTTGGATTATCTTATCATGAAGTGGCAGTTTGCTGAGTAATCTTCCCTCAAGGAGCAATGTACCAATGTTTGCAGGAAAGGAATGCATTGCTTTTAAATGATCAGACAATATTCACCTTCATTTCCCCTTGAGTTCTTTTAGAGGTGAATTGCTTACGGTTCAGAATCCAACCACACGAAGACTTTCGATGGTTGCCTTGGGAACCTGGTCAGTTAGCAGTAATTGGACATTTCTCCACTTGGAATGATTTTCTTTTCAGAGTATGGATTCAAAAGCAAGAAATTCTTTCCTGCTCTTTATCATTCTCATTAATGTAGCTCATAAGCTCCCACAACACTCATAGAGTCATAGAGAACTGCAACACAGAAAAAGGGCTTTTGGCCCATCAAGACCATGCCAAAACCATTTAAACTGCCTACTCTCATCAACCTGCACTGGGACCATACCCCTCCACATCCCTACTATCCATGTACCTATCCAAACTTCGCTTAAATGTTGAAATTGAGCTTGCATGCTCCATTTGTGCTGACAGCTCATTCCACACTCTCATGACCCTCTGAGTGAAGAAGTTTCCCATTACATGCTTCTTAAACTTCTCATCTTTCACCCTTAACCCCTGACCTCTGTTTGTAGTCCCAACCAACTTCAGCAGAAAAAGCCTGCTTGTATTTTACCTATCTGTACTCCTCATAATTTTGTATACCTCTGTCAAATCTCTCACATTTTTCTGCTTTTTAAAGAATACAGACCTAACCTGTTCGATCTTTCCTTAATACTCAGGTCCTCCAGACCTGGCAACATCCTTGTATATTTTCTCTGTACTCTTTCAACCTTGTTTACATCTTTCCTGTAGGTAGGTGACCTAAACTGCACACAATACTTCAAATTAGGTCTCACCAATGTTTTATACAACTTCAACATATCATCCCATCTCCTGTACTCTATACATTGATTTTGAAGGCCAGTGTGCCAAAATCTTTCTTTATGACCCTATCTACCTATGACATCACTTTCCTGTACTTCCAGATCCCGTTGTTCTACCACATTCCTCAGTGCCCTATCGTTCACTATGTAAGACCTAACCTGGTTGGTCTTACTGAAGTACAAACCTTGCTCTTGTCTGCATTAGATTTCATCTGCCATTTTTTCAGCTGATGCAAATCCCTCTGCAAGCCATGATAGCCTTCATCACTTTCCACAGCACCCTCAATCTTGGTGTCATCTGCAAATTTGCTGATCTACTTAAACACATTATCATCCAGATTATTGATATAGATGACAAACAACAAAGGACCCAGGACCAATCCCTGCAGCACATCGCTAATCACAGTCCTCCAGTCAAACAGGCAACCTTCTACTACCACTCTCTGGCTTCTGCAAAGCCAATGTCTAATCCAATTTACTACCTCATCCTGAATGGTGAGTGACTTGGCTAGCCTCCCACGTGGGACCTTGTCAAATGCCTTATTGAAAGTCAATGTAGGAAACATCCACTGCCTTGCCTTCATCGCCTTTCCTGGTAATTGCCTCAAAAAACTCGATAGGATGGATTAGACACGACCTACCATGCATAAAGCCATACTGACTATCCTTAATCAGTCCATGTCTATCCAAATTTTTATATCTCTGGTCCCTTAGAATACCTTCCAATAACCTTCCCCTAACTGATGTCAGACTCACCAGCCTTTAATTTCCATTGATTGTACTTGCATCAATTAACCCAGACCACATGTGGAGTCTTCCATTTTATACAGTACAAGATGCATTCTGAACTGAATCATATAATTATCGCTTCACAGGAAACCATTGGGATAATCAAGTACTTGCTACACTCACTGGAACAAACTCATGCCCTCTTTCCACAGAGATTTATCAATTTTTTTTTCTGAGCACGTTTGTAATTTCCTTGTGAAAGCCCTAATTAATGCTGAGGCTTTCTAAGGCATTGGTCAGACTGCACTTGGAGCGTTGTGATTAGTTTTGTCCCCTTATCCATGAAAGGATGTGCTGGCATTGGAGAGTATCCAGAAGAGGTACACAAGAATGATCCCAGGAGTGAAAGAGTTAGACCATAAGACATAGGAGCAGAAATAGGCCATTCAGCCCATCAATGGCTGATCCAGGATCCTACTCAACCCCATACATCTGCCTTCTCACTATTTCCTTTGATGCCCTGACTGATCAGGAAAAGATCAACTTCCACCTTAAATATATCCATGCACTTGGCCTCCACTGCAGTCTGTGGCAGAGCATTCCACAGATTCACTACTCTCTGGCTAAAGCAATTCCTTCTTACCTCTCTTCTAAGGGTTGCCCCCCTATTTTGAGGCTGCGCCCTCTGCTTCTGGATACCCCCACCATAGGAAACATCCTCTCCACATCCACTCTATCTAATCCTTTCAACATTTGGTAGGTTTCAATGAGATTCCCGCACCCCACATTCTTCTAAATTCCAATGTATACAGGTCCAAAGCAGCCAAACACTCCTTGAATATTAACCCCTTCATTGCCAGAATCATCCTTGTGCATTTCCTCTGGACTCTCTCCAATGACAATATATTCCTTCTGAGATATGGGGCCCAAAACTGTTGATAATACTCCAAGTGTGGCCTGACTAGTGTCTTATTAAGGTTCAGCATTATCTCCTCGCTTTTATATTCAATTCCCCTTGAAATACTGAAAATGTTGCATTTGTCTTCTTTACCACAGACTCAACTGTAAATTAATCTTCTGGGAGTCTTGCACGAGGACTCCTAAGTCCCTCTGCACTTCTGATGCCACAAAGCCATCAATTCCATTGTCCAAATCATTGACACTGTGAAAAGTAGCGATCCCAATACTGACCCCTAAGAAACACCACTAGTAACTGGCAGCCAACCAGAAAAGGCCTCTTTATTCCCACCTGCTGCCTCCTGGCAGTTATCCATTCCTCTCTCCATGCCATAGGATTTTATCTTGTTAAGCAGCCTCATGTGTGGCATCTTGCCAAAGGCCTTCTAAAAATCCTAGTAAATGACATTACTACCTCTCCTTTGTCCACCCTGCTTGTTACTACCTCAAAGAACTTTAACAGATTTATCAGGCAAAATTTCCCTTCACAGGAACCATGCTGACTGTGACTTATTTTATCATTAGTCTCTGTACCCCGAAACTTCATCCTTAATAATAGACTCCACTTTCCCAACCACTGAGGTTGGACTAACTGGCCTATAATTTCCTTTATTTTGCCATCCTCCCTTCTTAAAGAGTGGAGTGACATTTGCAATCTTCCAGTCCTCTGGGACCATGCCAGAATGAAGTGATTCTTGAAAGGTCGTGACCAGGGCCTCTGTTATCTATTTAGTAATCTCCCTCAGGACTCTGGGATGTAGTCCATCTGGTCCAGGTGACTTATCCACCTTAAGACCTTTGAGTTTGCCTGGCACTTTTTCCTTTGTGATAGCAATGGCACTCACTCCTGCTCCCTGACATTCACAGACCTCTGGCGCACTGCTAGTGTCTTTTACAGTGAAGACTGATGCAGAGTATGCATTAAGTTCATCTGCCATTTCTTTGTCTCCCATTACTACCTCACCAGCATCATTTTCCACTTGTCCAATATCAACTCTCTCCTCCCTTTTACTCTTTATATAACTGAAAAAACTTCTAGTATCCTGCTTTATATTATTGGCTAGTCTGCCCTCATGTTTCATCTTTTTTCTTCTTCTAGCTTTTTTGGTTGCCTTTTGTTAGATTTTAAAAGCTTCCCAATCATCCAACTTCCCACTCACTTTTGCTACCTTATATGCCCTTTCCTTGGCTTTTATGCAGTCCTTAACTTTGTCAGCCACCGTTACCTACCCCTGCCATTTGAGAACAACTTCTTCTGTGGGACACCTCTATCCTGCGCCTTGTGAACCATTCCCAGAAACTTCAGCCACCTGTGCTCTGCCGTCATTCCCACCAGTATCCCTCTCCAATCCAACTGAGCAAGCCCCTCTCTCTTGCCTCTGGAATTTCCTTTATTCCATTGCGATACATGTGACTTATGCTTCTCCCTCTCAAATTGCAGTATGAATTCAACCATATTATGATCACTGACTCCTAAGGGTTACTTTATGTTTTGCTCCCTGATAAGATCTCGGTTATTACACAACACCCAATCTAAGATGGCATTTCCCCAAGCAGGCTCAAGCACAAGCTGCTTTAAACTTCCATCTCGTAGGTATTCAAAAATTTCCCTCTCTTGCAATCTGACATCAACCTGATTTTCTCAATCCCTTTGCATATTGAAGTCTTCCATCACAATTGTAACGTTACCCTTATTACATGCCTTTTCCAGCTCCCTTTGCAATCTCAACCCCACATCTTGGCTACTATTTGGAGGCCTACATTTGATTCCCATAATGTTTTTTTTTCCCTTGCAGTTTCTGAATTGCACCCACAAACATATGTTAACATATGTGGTGTGTTTGATAGCTCAGAGCTTGTACTCACTTATGCTTTGAAGAATGAGTGGTACCTCATTGAAACCTTTATAATATTGAAAGGTTAGAATCAGAATCAGGTTTATTATCACCAGCATGTGTCGTGAAATTTGTTAACTTTGCAGCAGTTCGATGCAATACATAATATAGAAGGAAAAACTAAATAAAATAATAATAATAAATAAGTAAATCAATTACAGTATACGCATATTGAATAGATTAAAAGTTGTGCAAAAACAGAAATAGTATATATTAAAAAAGTGAGGTAGTGTTCAAGTGATCAATGTCAATTTAGGAATTGGATGGCAGAGGGGAAGAAGCTGTTCCTGAATCGCTGAGTGTGTGTCTTCAGGCTTCTGTACATGATACCTGATGGTAACAGTGATTAAAGGGCATGCCCTGGGTGCTGGAGGTCTTTAATAATGGAAGCTGCTTTTCTGAGACACTGCTCCTTGAAGGTGTCCTGGGTACTTTGTAGGTTAGTACCCAAGATGGAGCCGACTAAATTTACAATCCTGTGCAGCTTCTTTCGGTCCTGTCGATATGGAGAAGATGTTTCCAATAGCGTGAGAATTTAGGACCAGAGGGCGCAACCTCAGAATACAAGAATGTCCCTTTAGAACAGAGATGAGGAGTAATTTCTTCCACCAGAGGGTGGTAAATCTGTGAAATTTGTTGCCACAGATGGTTGTGAAGGCCAAGTCATTGGGTATATTTAAAGCAGAGGTTGATAGGTTCTTGATTAGTAAGGGTGTCAAAAGTTATGGGAAGAAGGCAGGAGAAAGGGGTTGAGAGGGATAATAAATCAGCCATTATTTAATGGCAGAGAAGACTTAATGGGCCAAATGGCCTAATTCTGCTTCTATGTTTTGTGGTAATATGGTTTAATACTTTCGACAGTTCTCAAAGAGGCAGTGAGTTTTCCCCCCATGTACATGGTCCTTCAAACATTTGATAACAGTATCAATACTTAATCCATCTATTCCAGTAATGAGTTATACGGTAGCTAAACAATTCTTCTATAATCCATCCAAAATTCACCTTGCTTTTAGCCTTAAGTTGATTTTAAAGCACCACTAACTTTTAATTTCTAGATTTATTATGTTTTTGGACGATTGCAAGAAAGGGTAAATGTGTTTGAGAAGCCGTCCATTATGTTTTGAATGACATTGAGATATGTCAAACCCTTTTAGGCTCAAACTGGACAAGTAAAGAGCAGCAATTTAAATATACGTAGGTCTGTCTACCCAGTTTATAGAGTAATTATTCTCACTTTGTAATAATTTTATTATGGCTTAGAGATGTCTGTGAATTGTGGTATGCACTCTGCATATTAATAAAGTCCACAGATAGTGAAAACAATACTGATGGACATGTATTGAAAGTGCACATTCCTCATCAGTAAAGGACATTTGTTTTTTATACTGATGTTACAATGGGCTGAGTAAGTTCTGTTTTGTTGCACTAATTTCATGCAGATCCTTTTCCATGTCATGTTGGAATATATATGTCATGTTGGTATATACATAACTAATAGCCTGCAACTTTAAGCACTGGCTTCCAACCAAGTGGTTGCAAGTTCAGACTTCAGGGTTGAATTAATACACTAACTCTAATTGGGATTACTTTTGTCTTGTTTCTGACCAGCCTTGGTGATGGAAAATGCTTTTGGAAATATGAGGCTTGCAATGTGAAATAAAAATATTAACTTCTGGAAATGGTCAGCAGGTCAAACAGCTTCTGTCATGTGTTACGTACCCCGTAACTGGGTTGCCAAACCAGCAGAAAAGGACCACTTAGTTGGAGTCTGGATTACTGGAACTAAGAAAGTTTTATTAAAGAAAGAAGTAACACAGTACTCTAATAGTAAGGATACAAATGCAACAGGTTAGCAATGAATAAACACACATGTAGACAGAACTAGGATAATAGGATCAATCAAGCTCTATCGCAGTCTAGGGGTAAAATGATCAGTCTCAAGTGACACAGAGTTCAGTTCAGATTCAGTTTGCAGTAATCGCCGTCGTGCCGTTGGGGAGAGAGAGAGAGAGCGAATGCTGATATTCAAATCGGATTCAACAGACCTTTGATATTCCTCCCAGTTAACTTTCGGCGCGAGCCCTTTTTAATGTCTTCTGAGATCACTGACTGTGACCCCTCCGTTCCGGATACAATTGTTCTTCTGCGGTGAACCCGGCACCCAGGCAAGGGTGGACACACACACCAGGTTCCCGCCGACTGTACCGTCTCACCCTGTGCGTCTATGGTTGCTCCCGCGACCAGACCGCCAAAACTCCCACCAACTTGTGGGGGCACACCGCTTTTCCAGGGTCTCATTATCTCGTGGTGTCGTGTGTGTCTTGCCTTAGCGAACCTGTTCCTTTTATCCCCCTGCTGGGGTATCGCCTATCCATCAAAATTCAAACATTTCAGGTTCAAAGCAACCGGTCTCTGACAATACTTGGAATTGTGTCTCCTTTTCGTTAATCCCTCTCGTCTCTTTCTTATTAGCATTTTGAATGTTTACCCCATTTGTCTCTCACTTATCTCTCTTATCGGCATCTTCTGATAACTTGGTCACACCCCTACCCTTCAAAGGATTTTTACCGGGGTAAAAATTATAGGCATGAATACATTATTAGATACACACAAATATACATGTTCATCAGCTATTTGGCTAATACAGAGAATTTTAAGTTGCCAACACCTTGACAGACAGTCAGCAATCACATTTTCTGTTCCTTTTATATGTGTTATTTTAATAATCCTCTAAAACCAGGCTCCAACTTAGCAAACTTCATAGTGGCCAAAAACACTAATGAGTTGTGATCAGGGTAACTTCTCAGTGGTTTTCGTCCCGGACCAAGATAACAAGGGTCGTCCCATACCAACTTAGCGTTCTATGGCAAGAGCTTAGTAAGAGGGTGGGTAATATCTGCAAAGTTTTTTTTTGCAAAACTTCCGATAGTACCCCACCATCTCCAAGAACCTTCTCAGGGCTCTCTTGTTTGTCGGGGTTGGGATGTCGGAGATAGCCCGCACCTTAACTTGCATCGGTGCCAGCTGCCCCTGTCTTACCACAAATCCCAGATAAGTGATTTTTCCGAGGCCGAATTCACTTTTTGCGAGGTTCACTGTCAGGCTGGCTTTAGACAGCCGTTTAAACAGTGCCACAATGTGCTGTTCCCACGTGTCACTCCAGACCACTACATCGCCAATATACGCTTCTGTGTTCTTTAGCCCTTTTGTCACTGAATTAATCATTCTATAGGGGTGTTGCTCACTAGGCTGACCTGATGTGACAACAACTCCATGTCCCAGCTCTTTGCATCGCCTCAGGACATCTGGACCTACGTGTGCGTGCCGTTTAATTAGCTCTCTTAACGGGTCGCTTTGTTCGAGGATTAAGGGAGAGACCTTATCAGCAAAACTGGTCAAAACAATAGACACCTCCCATCTGGTCGGCCCCATACATATCTTTTAAAAATGGGTTTTCCCCTTATCAGGTGGCACCCTAACCTCATTAATTTTCGTGATAACACCGACTAAGTTTGTTCGCCTATCGTGGCAAGCTGTTAGCATATCAAAAGCCTGTAACTGTGTCAGCTCACGTCTGCAATAGTCAATATCATCCTTCCTCCTGTGCAGCCAGTAAAACTCTTTCATGATTCCGCTGACTGTTTTCCTCCCCCCAAAATGTCCACCGAGGGGTATCTTGTGGGCCAGGGTTAAGAATCTCATCCCCATAAATTTTTGGCACCATCCCCCATTCCTCATCTGCGGGCACGGTACTTGGTCTCCCTTTCTTCCTTAGTACTCCCTCCTCCACACAATAGCCTACTGGCTCCCTTTTTAATTCTGCGTCAGAGAGAGCTATCTCCGCCGAAACCATCAGCTCCTCGTCTCGCTCCTGTGCCTGTACAAATTCCTTCCTGGCTAATGCTAAGTCTGGCTCAGCTCCCTCACTTCCTCCTGTTCCACTACACTCCTTCTTTTCACTTTCTAACCCCCCCAGTACAAGGCTGGTAAAAATGTCTCAGCCAATTCTATAGTTACTTCGGCAGCCTTTCTGGACACACGCCGAGTCACTGCGCAAATGGGATAAACCTGTGAGTCCATGAGCAGGGCCTCCATCCTGGCAGGCTGGCTGGTCAGTTTTACTGCTGAGAACACATTTCCCCCGGCGAGGTCATTACCGAGTAAGACTTCCACGTCTTTCATCGGTAGTTCGAGCCTCACCCCGATCGTGACCGGTCCGGACACCAAGTCGCTTTTTAGGTGTATCTGGTGCAAAGGTACTGCTTCAGTCCCTTTCCCAATGCTTTTTATGACCCTGACTTTCCCAGTCTGGGCCTCTGAACTAAAGTCTAACACACTCTTTAATATCAATGACTGACACGCTCCCGTGTCTCTCCAGATCCGTACTGGAACTGGGTTCTCCTTCACCGACACCCATCCGGCCGAGATAAACCTCTCGCGCCCTTCCTGAACTTTGTCAGACCTCTGCTCTCCTAGCGCTTTGCTTACCAGCTCAATACAGCCAGTCGGACCCGCTACTTTTCCTTTTCACGTCTCCTTCTTTGGGGCAAAGCACCTGGATGCAAAGTGTCTGACTTTCCCACAATTATAACATACGACCCCAGGAGACTTCCTACCAAACTGCTCCCGGTCTACCTTATCCTTCTCACTAGTCCCCGGCTTACTTTCTGACTTTTCCGGCGGACTCTCCCTGCCCTCTTGACTACCCTTCTGGTAGCCTTTACTCGGGGCAAACTTCGTTTTATGTGTCAACGCATACTCATCCGCTAACTTAGCAGTTGTGGCTAAAGTGTCTGCCTCTTTCTCATCTAGGTAGGGTCTCATACCGTCAGGGACACAACCTTTAAACTGCTCAATCAAGATTAGCTGTAGCAGTCTGTCATAATCCCCATTGACCCCTTTCGAGGCGCACCAACACTCACAATATGTCTGCATCTCACGGGCAAACTCTAAATACGTGCGGTCCCACTGCTTCCTCACATTCCGGAACCTCTGCCGGTATGCCTCCGGGACCAACTCATAAATCCTGAGTATGGTTTCTTTCACCACCTCATACCTCTGGGCATCTTCTGGGGACAAAGCTGAGTAAGCTTGTTGGGCTTTTCCTTTAAGTACACTCTGAAGCAAAACAGCCCACTTATCCATCGGCCAGTCCTGACTTACAGCAACTTTTTCAAAATGGAGAAAGTACCGATCAACATCGGTCTCTTCAAATGGGGGAACCATCCTAACCTCTTGGGTCGCCCTGAACCCTCCACCTTGGTTCGGCATGGGCCCCTGCGCTGCCATCATCTTTATCCTCTCCAGCTCAAATTCCCTTTCCCTCTGTTTCTCCAGCTACCTCTCTTCTCGCTCCAACTGTTTGTCCCTCTCTTCTCGCTCCAACTGCCTCTCTCTCTCTCTCCTGCTGTTCTAACTGTTCCTCTCTCTCTTGCCATTCTAACTGTTTCTCTTCGTGTTCTAGCTGTCTTACCCAGAACTCGTGCTCGAGTCTCAATTTTTCCATCTGCACCTGTACTGCGTCTCCACCAGGTTTTCCCATAGATATCACCTCCAGCTCCCCTTGGGGAAACACACCTTTAGACACATAATGCTCTATGATAACTCTGTGCATCTCCTCTCTCCTCATTGTCGACTTCCCCTTAAAAAGATTCAGCCGTTTGGCCACAGCTGCCAATTCCTGGCATCCTCTAATGCCTCCAAGGTCGGCGCCTTTAGAAATTCCTCAATCTCCATTTCTGCTGTTTGCCTTTTCTTTCTTTCGGGAATTTTAACCCAATCAATTTACCCAGTCCCAAATTTAGCGTTCAAAATCGCAGACGAGAACCCCACTTAGGTTATGTACCCCGTAACTGGGTTGCCAAACCAGCAGAAAAGGACCACTTAGTTGGAATCTGGATTACTGGAACTAAGAAAGTTTTATTAAAGAAAGAAGTAACACAGTACTCTAATAGTAAGGATACAAATGCAACAGGTTAGCAATGAATAAACACACATGTAGACAGAACTAGGATAATAGGATCAATCAAGCTCTATCGCAGTCTAGGAGTAAAATGATCAGTCTCAAGTGACACAGAGTTCAGTTCAGTTTCAGTTCGCAGTAATCGCCGTCGTGCCGTTGGGGAGAGAGAGAGAGAGCGAATGCTGATATTCAAATCGGATTCAACAGACCTTTGATATTCCTCCCAGTTAGCTTTCGGCACGAGCCCTTTTTAATGTCTTCTGAGGTCACCGACTGTGACCCCTCCGTTCCGGATACAATTGTTCTTCTGCGGTGAACCCGGCACCCAGGCAAGGGTGGACACACACACCAGGTTCCCGCCGACCGTACCGTCTCACCCTGTGCGTCTATGGTTGGTCCCGTGACCAGACCTCCAAAACTCCCACCAACTTGTGGGGGAACACCGCTTTTCCAGGGTCTCGTTATCTTGTGGTGTCGTGTGTGTCTTGCCTTAGCGAACCTGTTCCTTTTATCCCCCTGCTGGGGTATCGCCTGTCCAACAAACTTCAAACTGTTCAGGTTCAAAGCAACCGGTCTCTGACAATACTTGGAACTGTGTCTCCTTTTCGTTAATCCCTCTCGTCTCTTTCTTATTAGCATTTTGAATGTTTCCCCCATTTGTCTCTCGCTTATCTCTCCTATCGGCATCTTCTGATAACTTTATTAACACTCACAGAGATGATGAGGAATTTGTTGTTTTGCAACAGCAGTACAGTGCAAAGATATGAAATTATTCTAAATTACAAAAATAAATTGTGCAAAAATAATATTGGCATTGCATTCATGGGTTTATGGACCCATGAACACTCTGCCGTTGTTATTTTGCACTATTCTCTATGTTCTATGCTCAGAAATTTGATGGCAGAGGTGAAGAAGCTGTTTCTGAATCCTGGTGGGTCTCAAGGCCTCCGTACCTCCTCTCCAATGGTAGTACCAAGAAGAAGGCATATCCCAGAAGGTCAGAGTCCTTAATGATGGATGTCATCTTCGTGAGGAACTGCCTTTTGAAGACGTCCTCAATGGTGGGGAGTGTTATGCCCATCTTGAGCTGGCTGAGTGAACAGCCCTCTGCAGCCATTTGAAATCTTGTGTAATGTGAAAAATTTAGAAATAAATTATAAACTCTACAGATCAGGCAACATCGCGGTTACCGTAGCGATATTACAGCACCAACGACCATGGTTCAAATCAGCCATTGTCTGCAAGAGGTTAGTACATTCTCCCCATGACCGCATGGGTGTCCTCTGGGGCTCAGGTTTCCTCTCACACTCCAAAGTTTAATTTGTCGCATGGGTATAATTGGGCAGCACGAGCTCGTTAGGCCAGAAAGGCCTGTTACTATGTTGTATCTCTAAATAAAATAAATAAAGAAAATCTCGGGTCAGAAATCTCTTTTGAGGGCTGAATTGTTAATTCTGTTTTTCACCTTCTATGGTTGCTTCTTGACATGATCATCATTTTCTGTTTTGTTTTAGATTTTGAGCATCTGTAGTGTTTTGATTTGGTGGGTGAGGGGAAGGGGAGAAAATGGCAAAAGAAAAGATGATTGCAGTTTTTACTCTAGATTTCTATTTTTATTTTAATACTATGCTGTACTTTTAAATATGAACCCTGATTGTGGGATTTTGCTGTGAACCAGTTGCCTGCCATGTTTCCTACTTTGGTACAATAGCTGCACATCAATACCGCTTTTCCAGCATCATTGCTTTGACAACTCCAGAGATTGTGAAAGCTCTATTTTTCTTTCATGACAGAGTTTGTCATAGCTTATGGATGAAATCATCTATGAAGCTGATAAGCATTTTCAGTATTAGAAGTGCACAGGCCCATCCAATCTTGCAACTTTCAAGCACTAAATTGGAAGTTTCACTCCTGGAATGTCATGGATAATGTTGGTGTAAGAAGTGGAAATTCTATATAAATCACAGCTGAGACAGTTAGGCATCTTCTTTTTGCCTGTGATGGATGATCCTTGAGCTCTTTGTCTTTCTGCATTGATTCATGTTTGAGGTAAAGTGAAGGGTAGCAGAAGGTTTCTCATTCGTATGGTCTCCAAATTGTGTGATATTCCCAATGAGATTAAGGAAAGCTTGTGACAGAGATACCTCAGCAAGAAGCAATGCCTCCTTATTCTCTTCACTTCTTCCCACCAGCCTCAGCCTTGATGAATCCCCAGTTGCTTGATACTGTCATTGTTGTAAATTGCACAATACAATACAAATTCATGAGCATCACACAAAATACTGGAGGAACTCAGTAAGTCAGCTAGCATCTATGGAGGGGAATAAATAAGTCGACATTTCCGGCTGAGATCCTTCATCAGAAGTGTATGATGCCACAAGGAAAAGCGATGCCTTTGGTGGATCATTTTGTGGAAACTGAATCTAGAAATAATCCTGCGTCCATCCCGACTTTCTGCTACTGATGTTAATATTTTTTAGAACAAACAATACATTTTTCTTGACTTGATCTTTGTTCAGTGCAGTTTTAGACTCAAATTTTGTATTATCACCAGCCTGAAGGAAGTTTATTTTTAAAAATGTACCTGAAAGAGATCAAAAGCAAAGAATACATGTTCCTTTGCAAAATCATGCCCATCGCCTCAGTAAGCTATGATAAGTTGCTAAGTATGTTAACTGAGCATGATCTTTCGTGAAGGCCTTCTGCTGACGGTCGTAATGAGAAGAGGGCATGTCCCAGATGGTGAGGGTCCTTAGTGATGGATGCCACCTTCTTGAGGCACCAGCTTTTGAAGATGTCCTTGATTGTTGGGAGGCTTGTGTCCTTGATGGAGCTGGCTGAGTCAAGGACCATCTGCTGCCTCTTCCAGTCCGGTGCAATGGAGCGTCCATACCAGGTGGTGATACACCCAGTCACAGTGCTCTCCATATTGCATGTGTAAAAATTTGCTGCAGTGTTTAGTGACATATAGTGCCAAATCTGCTCAAACTCCAACTATTCTCAAAGCTACCATCAGGAGGAGGTTCAAGTGTATGAATATGTGCAGTCAACAATTTAGAAACAGTGTCTTCCCTTCCCTTCCGCCACCAAATTTCTGATGTGGCCTCACCATTCCACTTTTGCACTATTTACTTCAATGTTTACTTCAATTTAATGTCAGAGAAATGTATACAATATACATTATGAAATTAATTTTCTTCACAAACATTCACGAAAACAGAGGAGTGCCCCAAAGAATGAATGACAGTTAAATATTAGAACCCCAAAGAACACCAGCACCCCCCCCACCATGCATAAGTAGCAGCAAGGCCGGGATCCCCACTCCCCCACCAACAAAAAAGCATCGGCACCCCCCCACCAAGCACTCAAGCATCAATAAAGACACAGACTTGCAGTACCCCAAAGTCTATACGTTCACCTGGTATTCAACATACCACAGGCTCTCTCTCTCTCTCCCTAATAAAGGAAAAAGAGATGTCTCTGTTTCACAGCGAGAGAGTAGACATAACAAAACAATTCGCTGATTTATGGTGTTAAAAGTCTGTTGTGTTGCTTTTTCTGAATTCTTTGCTGAAAAAACTCGGGTCTCTGGGCACACAGCCAGCAGCCAGCTTGCTGCTTTCGATCTTCCATCTTCCACGAAGCACCAGGTGGTGGCACCGGCCTCGAGTCCGCCCGCCTCCAGAGCCATGAAAATCTGGCACCCTGAAGGTGTGTTAGTCTTCTCGGCTGCATCGTTGGCATATTGAAAAGTGCCCGTTCTTGAGATCTCAAGAGCCGGTCCCATTTCCGCAGAGAACCAAAGTCAGCGTGTAGCTCCAGGTTAGGGTCTTCAAAAGAACCCTGAAGAGAAAAAAAAGAGATATTAAAGATAGAAGTAGTGTTGTTTCTGAAGATGCAAGCAAAGGAGTTGCCGTTAGGTGCCATCATCCTAAGCTCCAGTTTATTTTTTATTGTAATTTATATCAATGTTTATGCCTTGTACTGTACTGCTATCACTAAACAGCACATTTTTAGGACATATGTCAGTGATAATAAACCTGATTTGATTTTGATTATTTGAAAGAGATGTCCAATTCTTTAACTCCTTGTATAAGAGCAAAATGCTACCAGAGCTGAAAATCTGAAATAAAACCTTAAATAAAAACAAAAAACTGGTTATAAGGTCAGGAAGTGTCTCTGGGAAGACAGCAGAGTTACTATTTCAGAACACCAGCATCAGCTCTACTTCCTTAGGAGTTTTGTGAAGATTCAGCACGACAAATAAAATTTTGACAAATGTCTACAGATGGAGAGTACGTTGACTGGATGCATCATACTCAATTATGGAAACGCCAATGCCGTTGAATGGAAAATCCTACAAAAAGTAGTAGATATGACCCAGTTCATCACAGGTACAGCCTTCCCCATCATTGAGCACATCTACACAAAATATTGTCGCAGAAAAGTGGTATCCGTCATCAGGGACCCCCCACCACCCAGAACAAGCTCTCTTCTTGCTGCTGCCATCAGGAGGAACATACAACATAGAACATATAGAACTGATTGAATTTTTTGAGGAAGTGACTAAACACATTGATGAAGGAAGAGCAGTAGATATGGTGTATATGGATTTCAGCAAGGCATTTGATAAGGTACCCCATGCAAGGCTTATTGAGAAAGTAAGGAGGCATGAGATCCAAGGGGACATTGCTTTGTGGATCCAGAAAACAAAGAGTGGTTGTAGACGGGTCATATTCTGCATGGAGGTCGGTCACCAGTCACCAGCCTCAGGGATCTGTTCTGGGACCCTTACTCTTCGTGATTTTTATAAATGACCTGGATGAAGAAGTGGAGGGATGGGTTAGTAAGTTTGCTGATGACACAAAGGTTGGAGGTGTTGTGGATAGTGTGGAGGGCTATCAGGGGTTACAGTGGGACATTGATAGGATGCAAAACAGGGCTGAGAAGTGGCAGATGGAGTTCAACCCAGATAAGTGTGAAGTGGCTCATTTTGGAAGGTCAACTAGGTGAAAAAGGCGAATGGTATGCTGGCATTCATAGCAAGAGGATTCGAGTACAGGAGCAGGGTGGTGCAGCTGCAGTTGTACGAGGCCTTGGTGAGACCACACCTGGAGTATTGTGTGCAGTTTTGCGCCCCTAATCTGAGGAAAGACATCCTTGCCATAGAGTGAGTACAAAGAAGGTTCACCAGATTGATTCCTGGGATTGCAGGACTTTCATATGATGAAAGACTGGATCGACTAGGCTTATACTCATTGGAATTTAGAAGATTGAGGGGGGATCTTATTGAAACGTATAAAATCCTAAAGGGATTGGACAGGCTAGATGCAGGAAGATTGTTCCCGATGTTGGGGGAAGTCCAGAACAAGGGGTCACAGTTTGAGGATAAAGGGGAAGCCTTCTAGGACCGAGATTAGGAAAAACTTCTTCACACAGAGAGTGGTGAATCTGTGGAATTCTCTGCCACAGAAAACAGTTGAGGCCAGTTCATTGGCTATATTTATTTAAGAGGGAGTTAGATATGGCCCTTGTGGCTAAACGGATCGGGGGTATGGAGAGAAGGCAGTTACAGAGTTCTGAGTTGGATGATCAGCCATAATCATACTTAATGGTGGTGCAGGCTCGAAGGGCCTAATGGCCTACTCCTGCACCTATTTTCTATGTTTCTATGTCAGAATATGGTATTAATGATAAGACTCTTGGCAGTGTGGGGGATCAGAGGGATCTTGGGGTCCGAGTCCATAGGAGCTCAAAGCAACCATGCAGATTGACTCTGTGGTTAGAAGGCGTATGGTGTATTGGCCTTCATCAATTCTGGAATTGAATTTAGCAGCTGAGAGGTACTGTTGCAGCTATATAGGACCCTGGTCAGACCCCACTTGAAGTACTGTGCTCAGTTCTGGTTGCCTCACTACAGGAGGAATGTGGAAGCCATAGAAAGGGTGCAGAGGAGCTTTACAAGAATGTTGCCTGGATTGGGGAGCATGCCTTATGAGAATAGGTTGAGTGAACTTGGCCTTTTCTCCATGGAGCGACGGAGGATGAGAGGTGACCTGATAGAGGTGTATAAGATGATGAGAGGCATTGATCGTGTGGATAGTCAGAGGCTTTTTCCCAAGGCTGTAATGGTTGCCACAAGAGGACACAGGTTTAACATGCTGGGGAGTAGGTACAGAGGAGATGTTGGGGTAAGTTTTTTCTCAGAGAGTGTTGAGTGCGTGGAATGGGCTGCCAGCAATGGTGGTGGAGGCAGATACGATAGGGTATTTTAAGAGACTTTTGGATAGGTACATGGAGCTCAGAAAAATAGAGGGCTATGGGTAAGCCTAGTAATTTCTAAGGTAGGGACATGTTCTGTACAACTTTGTGGGCCGAAGGGCCTGTATTGTGCTGTAGGTTTTCTATGTTTCTACATTACAGGCCCTTTGGTCCAGAATGTTGTGCCGACTATGTAACCTACTCTAGAGACTGCCTAGAATTTCCCTACCATATAGCCCTCTATTTTTCTAAGCTCCCTTTTATCCATCTTAGAGGCTCTTAAAAGACCCTATTGTATCCTCTTCCACCACCGCTGACAGCAGTGCATTCCACGTACCCACCACTCTCTGCGTGGAAAACACCCCTGACATCCCCTCGGTACCTATTTCCAACTATGTCCCCTATTGTTAGCCATTTCAGCCCTGGGAAAAAACCACTTGCTATCCACACTATCAATGCCTCTCATCATCTTACACACCTCTATCAGTTCACCTCTGGTCCTCTGTTGCTCCAAGGAGAAAAGGCCAAGTACACTCAACCTACTCTCGTAAGGTACGCCCTCCAATCCAGCCAACGTCCTTGTAAATCTCCTCTGCACTCTCTCTGTAGTATCCACATCCTTCCTGTAGTGAGGTGATCAGAACTGAACACAGTACTCCAAATGGGGTCTGACCAGGGTCTTGTATAGCTGTAACATTACCTCTCAGCTCTTGAACTCAATCCCACGGATGATGAAAGCCAACACACACTACACCTTCTTCACAACACTGTAAACGTGCGCAGCAGCTTTGAGTGTCCTATTGACACAGACCCCAAGATCTCTCAGATCCTCCACACTGCTAAGAGTCTTACCATTTATACTATATTCTGTCTTCAAATTTGACTTAACAAAATTAACCTCTTCAAACTTATCTGGGTTGAACTCCATCTGCCACTTCTCAGCCCAGTTCTGCATCCTATCAATGTCCTGCTGTAACCTCTGACAACCCTCCAGACTATCCACAACACCCCCAACCTTTGTGTCATACAGGAGTCTCAGGACTTACAGCACCAGGTTCAGGAACCGTTATTACCCCTCAACAGAGGCATTGATAGTGTGGATAGTCAGAGTCTTTTTCCCAGGGCTGAAATGGCTGCTACAAGAGGACACAGCTTTAAGGTGCTTGGGAGCAAGTACAGAGGAGATGTCAGGGGTAAGTTTTTTACACAGAGAGTGGTGAGTGCGTGGAATGGGCTGCCGGCAACGGTGGTGGAGGCGGATATGATAAGGTCTTTTAAGAGACTTTTGGATAGGTACATGAAGCTTAGAAAAATAGAGGGCTATGGGTAAGCCTAGTAATTTCTAAGGTTCGGACATGTTCGGCATAACTTTTTGGGCCGACAGGCCTGTATTGTGCTGTGGGTTTTCCATGTTTCTAATCATCAGGCTAGTAAACCAAAGGGGATAACTTCACTCAGCTTCACTTCATCATTGAAATGTTCCAGCAACCTATGGACTCATTTTCAAACACTCTTCACCTCATGGTCTCGATATTTATTGCTTATTTATTATTATCATTATTATTAGTATTATTATTTCTTTCCTTTTGTACAGTTTGTGTCTTTTTCACACTGATTGAATGCCCAACTTGGTGCGGTCTTCCATTGTCTATCATGGTTATTATTCCATTACAGATTTATTGAATAAGCCTGCAAGAAAATGAATCTCAAGATTGTATATGGTGACATATATGTACTTTGATATAAATTTACTTTGAACTTTGAACTTTTTGGGAACTTGGAAAAGTAGATAATTGATTTCAGTACGTAGAGTGAGTGTGGAGAGAACACAAAGAAGTAGGTCTGTGATAGTGGAGAAGGCAGAAGGGATTAATTCTGGCTCTGTGATCTTCTGGGCCTTCAAGATAATAATGGGAAAAAGGAATCAGTAGGAGTGCTATAATTGTCTTACCAAAAGTTTAAAACAAAACACTATATAGTAAAAAGAAGGTGGAGGTTTTATTTATCCAGATCAAAAGACAGATCAATTGTAATTTAAGCTTTAATTTAAGGTTTAATTATTGCAGTTGTTCTGTTATCAGAACAAGTTGTCCCAAATTAACCTTATAGATTTTTGCGAGCTTGGTACACTGACATTAAATCAGCCGTATTGTATACCCTGACTAGTTAATGAGCAAGTGAACTTTTACGTAACATAGAAACATAGAAAATAGGTGCAGGAGTAGGCCATTCGGCCCTTCGAGCCTGCACCGCCATTTATTATGATCATGGCTGATCATCCAACTCAGAAACCTGCACCAGCCTTCCCTCCATACCCTCTGATCCCCCTTACGTGTGATATTCTTCCCTTTTAGTCTGTGTAGAGTCTTTTTAATCCTGTCAGAACAATGAGCTTTTTACATGGTGCTCGAACACAGAAATTTAATTGACTGAGTGGTGTGCAGAATTAATGTGTTGTTCATTAATTTGCACTTACTTTGCAACAGTTCAGTGGAAATGAATTTCTGATATGGAACAGTAAATTAGAACAATTGCAATTGAAGATGTTAACATCCGTTAAGATGGTGGTACATTCAATCACAGTGGCCTCTCGGGGGCCAACCAAAGACACATTTTCTTTTTAAAATGTGTTTTTGATGGTCATAAGTCTATACTGGATTCCAAGAACAGTGGGTACAACAGGTCTACTGCAACAGTGAGCTGTTCATTGTTTGGAGCAGCCGGCTGGGGTGTCACAGGAGCTGACAGAGCAAGAGAAGCTGGCACTCGGATCGGAGAATGAGAAGCCTACTGACTCTCACAGCTATCTGGACTATTCCTCTTCTCACCCTGTCTCTTGCAAAAACGCCATCCCCTTCTCGCAATTCCTCCGTCTCCGCCGCATCTGCTCTCAGGATGAGGCTTTTCATTCTAGGACGAGGAAGATGTCTTCTTTTTTTAAAGAAAGGGGCTTCCCTTCCTCCACTATCAACTGCTCTTAAACGTATCTCCCCCATTTCACGTACATCTGCTCTCACTCCATCCTCCCACCACCCCACTAGGAATAAGGTTCCCCTGGTCCTCACCTACCACCCCACCAGCCTCCGGGTCCAACATATTATTCTCCGTAACTTCCGCCACCTCCAACGGGATCCCACCACTAAGCACATCTTTTCCCTCCCCCCCCCCTGCATTCCGCAGGGATCGCTCCCTACACAACTCCCTTGTCCATTCGTCCCCCCCATCCCTCCCCACTGATCTCCCTCCTGGCACTTATCCGTGTAAGCGGAGCAAATGCTACACATGCCCTTACACTTCCTCCCTTACCACCATTCAGGGCCCCAAACAGTCCTTCCAGGTGAGGCATCACTTCACCTGTGAGTCGACTGGGGTGATATACTGTGTCCGGTGCTCCTGATGTGGCCTTTTATATATTGGTGAGACCCGACGCAGACTGGGAGACCGCTTTGCTGAACATCTACGCTCTGTCTGCCAGAGAAAGCAGGATCTCCCAGTGGCCACACATTTTAATTCCACATCCCATTCCCATTCTGACACGTCTATCCACGGCCTCCTCTACTGTAAAGATGAAGCCACACTCAGGTTGGAGGAACAACACCTTATATTCCGTCTGGGTAGCCTCCAACCTGATGGCATGAACATCGACTTCTCTTAACTTCCGCTAAGGCCCCACCTCCCCCTCGTACCCCATCTGTTACTCATTTTTATGCACACATTCTTTCTCTCACTCTCCTTTTTCTCCCTCTGTCCCTCTGAATATACCTCTTGCCCATCCTCTGGATCACCCCCCCCTCCTTTTCTTTCTTCCCGGACCTCCTGTCCCATGATCCTCTCGTATCCCCTTTTGCCTATCACCTGTCCAGCTCTCGGCTCTATCCCTCCCCCTCCTGTCTTCTCCTATCATTTTGGATCTCCCCCTCCCCCTCCAACTTTCAAATCCCTCACTCACTCTTCCTTCAGTTAGTCCTGACGAAGGGTCTCGGCCTGAAACGTCGACTGCACCTCTTCCTATAGATGCTGCTTGGCCTGCTGCGTTCACCAGCAACTTTGATGTATGTTGCTTGAATTTCCAGCATCTGCAGAATTCCTGTTATCTGCAGAGAGACTTGGATAGATTGGGAGAATTGGCAAAGAAGTGGCAAATGAAATACAATGTTGGAAAGAGTATGGTTATGCACTTTGGTAGAAGAAGTAAACGGGCAAACTATTATTTAAATGGGGAGAGAATTCAAAGTTCTGAGATGCAAAGGGACTTGGGAGTCCTCATTGCAGGATACCCTTAAGTTTAACCTCCAGTTTGAGTCGGTGGTGAAGAAGTCGAATGCAATGTTGGCATTCATTTCTAGAGGAATAGAGTATAGGAGCAGAGATATGATGTTGAGGCTCTGTAAGGCACTGGTAAGACCTCACTTGGAGTACTGTGTGCAGTTTTGGGTTCCTTATTTAAGAAAGGATGTACTGTCGTTGGAGAGGGTCCAGAGAAGATTCACTAGAATAATTCCAGAAATGAGAGGGTTAACATATGAGGAGTGTTTGACCGCTCTTGGACTGTACTCCTGGAGTTTAGAAGAATGAGGGGGGACCTCACAGAAACATTTCGAATGTTGAAAAGCATGGACAGAGTAGATGTGGTAAAGTTGTTTCCCATAGTGGGGGAATCTAGTACGAGAGGGCATGACTTAAGGATTGAAGGGCGCCCATTCAGAACAGAGATGCGAAGAAATTGTTTCAGCCAGAGGGCGGTGAACCTGTGGAATTTGTTGCCACAGGCAGCAGTGGAGGTCAAGTCATTGGGTGTATTTAAGGTAGAGATTGATGGGTATCTGAGTAGCCAGGGCATCAAAGGTTATGGTGAGAAGGCGGGGGAGTGGGACTAAATGGGAGAATGGATTAGCTCAGGATAAAATGGCAGAGCAGACTCAATGGGCCATTGTTGGTGCCAGATGGGGTTGGCTTGACTATCTCAGAAACTGATCTCCTGGGATTTTCAGGCACAACAGTCTCTGGTATTTTACAGGAAACAGTGCTAAATGCAAAAAACAACCATGAGTGGCGGTCCTGTGGGTGAATGATGCCTACCTCTTGATGACACTCCAACCTCTGAATTCAAAAGCACATGAGCTGGAGGAACTCATTGGGTAAGGCAGCACATACAGAGGAGAATGGACAATGGATATCGTGGTTGACAATCTCAGTCCGAAATGTCAACTATCTATTCATCTCCATAGGTGCTGGCTGACCTACTGAATTCCTCTAGCGTTTTAAGTGTGTTGCTTTGGATTTCCAGTATCTGCAGAGTTTCTCATGTTTAGTCGTTATTTTGCATTGAAGTCTTACATCTGGACTGAAAGAAAGAAAGAAAGGAGATGGTATAAAAAGGTGGAGGAGAGGGGTGGAACAAGAGCTGGCAGGTGATAGGTGAATCCAGGTGATTCAGATTCAGGTTCAGATATATTTATCACATAGAATTTAGAATATTGTAGCACAGTACAGGCCCTTCAGCCCACAATGTTGACTGACTGCTGTACATCAGAACATACAGCAAAATGCCTTGTTTGTGTACAAACAGCCAACACATCTAAGAATGTGTCACCGCACGTTTCAGCATCAACATTAGTGGGGAGCAGGAGGCATATGAGGGAGGGGAGAGAGTAGGAATGATGTTAGAAGCTGGGAGTGATTGGTGAAAGTGATAAAGTACTGAAGATGATATAATCTGATAAGAGGGAAGGTGAAGCACAAAATAAAGGGAGGAAGACAAGGTGAGGAACCACTGGGAGGAAACTGTGAGGGATGGACATATGGAAAAGATAGGGCTAGAGGAAAGAGATGGGGGAATAGAGGGGAGTGATTCAGGAGGAGACAGAAATGAAATCAGACAAGTGGACAGATTCTAGCATTTTGTCTCTTTCTCTCTGAACTTAAAACATTGTCCAATTATGTTACAAAATGATCCCCTCAACATTTCCACCTCCTCTCAGCATGTTTTAGATGCTTATCTGTTCTACTACCCTGCCCTTAGTTCTATACCCTTTGGTGATTTAAAACTGATCTCTCAAATTTTGCATTTTTGATGGAAGATCATTGATCCATAAAGTTAATGATTAAAAGTTCTGTGCTTTTCAAGAAGCAACAGCAAGATGTGTAGGCAATCTCTGGGTTACATAAAGGTTGCATTCCTGAGAACTGTTCCTAAGCAACTTTTCCATGTGTCAGAAATGCCCATTTTCTTAATCTGATCATTGTACATGCACATGGCTGATCCAATTTTCCTCTCTGCCCAAATCTTCTGCCTTCTCCCTGTATCTCTTCACGCTCTGACCAGTCAAGAATCTATCAACCTCTGCCTTAAATATACATACAGCTAACTGTGGCAGTGAATTCCACAGATGCACCACTCTCTGGCTAAAGAAATCTCTCCTCATCTCCATTCTAAAAGAATGTCCCTCAATTCTGAGGCTGTGTCCTCTGGTCTTTGACTCTCCCACCAGATGAAAGGTCCTCTCCACATCCACTCTATCAAGGCCTTTCACTATTCGATAGGTTTAGACCATAAGACCGTAAAACGTAGGAGCAGAATTAGGTCATTCAGCCCATCGAGTCTGCTCCACCATTCCATCATGGCTGATCCCAGATCCTACTCAACCCCATACACCTGCCTTCTCGCCATATACTTCGATGACCTGACCAATCACGAAGCAGTCAACTTCCACCTTAAATATACGCATGGACTTGGCCTCCACTGCAGTCTGTGACAGAGCATTCCACAGATTCACTACTCTCTAGCTAATTCCAGTGAGTACAGGCCCAAAGCTGCCAAATGCTCCTCATATATTGACCCTTTCATTCCTGAAATCATCCTCGTGAACTTCCTCTGGATTCTCTCCAATGACAACATATCCTTTCTGAGAAATCGGGCCCAAAACTGTTGACAGTGTTCCAAGTTTGGCTTGACTAGTGTCTTTTAAAACATCAGCATAATCTCCTTGCTTTTATATTCTATTCCCCCTGGAATAAACGCCAATATTGCATTTGCCTTCTTTACCACACACTCAACCTGCAAATTAACTTCTGGGAGTCTTGCACAAGCACCCCTAAGTCCCTCTGCACCTCTGATATTTGAACCTTTTCCCTATTTAGATAATATTCTGCATTATTGTTCCTTTTACCAAAATGCATTTTCATATATTTCCCAACACTGTATTATATCTGCCACTTTTTTGCCCATTCTTCCAATTTGTCTCCAACCTGCTGCAGTCCCATTGCTTCCTCAGCATTACCTACCCCTCCATCTATCTTTGTATCATCTACAAACTTTGCCACAAAGGCACAATTCCATTATCCAAATCATTAACAAACAATGTGAAAAGTAGCGGTCCCAATACTGACCACTGAGGAGTACCACTAGTCACCGGCAGCCAACCAGAAAAGGCCTCTTTTTTTCTCACTCACTGCTTTCTGTCTGCTGCCATTCTGCTATCCAGCTCAGTATCTTTCCTGCAGCGCCATAGGATTTTATCTTGTTAAGCAGCCTCATATGTGGCACCTTATCAAAGGCCTCCTGGCACCCACTGCCTCTCCCTGCTGTCCACCCTGCTTGTTAATTCCTCGAAGAATTCTAACTTTATCATTAGTCTAGAGGTACCCTGAAACCTTCCCTTAGAATGGACTCCAACACTTTCCCAACCACTGAGGTTCGGCTAACTGGCTTACCTTTGCCTTCCTCCCTTTTAAAGAGTGGAGTGACATTTGCATTAGGGTTAGAGTAAGGGGTCCCACCAAAGGGTTTTGGCCTGCAACATCGACTGTACACTTTTCCATTGAGTACACTGAGTTCCTCCAGCATTTTGTGACCATTGCTCGGACTTCCAGCATCTGCAGGTTGTCTCTTGTTTGATGTTTGCAGTCTTCTAATCGTCTGGGACCATCTCAGAATCAAGTGATTCTTGAAAGATCATGACGAATGTATCTATTATCTCCTCAGCAACCTCTCTCAGGACTCTGGCATGTAGTCCATCTGATCTAGGTGACTTATCCACCTTAAGACCTTTGAGTTTCCCTCACACATTTTCCTTTGTAATAGCCATGGTATTCCCACCTGCTCCCTGATACTTACGAACCTCTGGCACACTGCTAGTGTCTTCCACAGTGAAGACTGATGCAAATTACCCATTAAGTTCATCTGCCATTTCTTTGTCCCCCATTAGTACCTCACCAACAGCATTTTCCAGTGGTCCAATATCAACACTCCCCTTCTTTTACTCTTATATATAACCATATAACAATTACAGCAGGGAAACAGGCCATCTTGGCCCTTCTAGTCCATGCCGAACTCTTACTCTCACCTAGTCCCACCGACCTGCACTCAGCCCATAACCCTCCATTCCTTTCCTGTCCATATATCTATCCAATTTAACTTTAAACGACAACATCGAACCTGCCTCAACCACTTCTGCTGGAAGCTCGTTCCACACAGCACCACTCTCTGAGTAAAGAAGCCCCCCCCCTCGTGTTTCCCCTAAACTTTTCCCCTTTAACTCTCAACTCATGTCCTCTTGTTTGAATCTCCCTCAGTCTCAATGGAAAAAGCCTATCCACGTCAACTCTATCTATACCCCTCATAATTTTAAATACCTCTATCAAGTCCCCCCTCAACCTTCTACACTCCAAAGAATAAAGACCCAACTTGTTAAACCTTTCTCTGTAACTTAGGAGATTAAACCCAGGTAACATTCTAGTAAATCTTCTCTGTACTCTCTCAATTTTGTTGACATCTTTCCTATAATTCGGTGACCAGAACTGTATACAAGACTCCAAATTTGGCCTTAACAATGCCTTGTACAATTTCAAGATTACATCCCAACTCCTATACTCAATGCTCTGATTAATAAAGGCCAGCATACCAAAAGCTTTCTTCACCACCCTATCCACATGAGATTCCACCTTCAGGGAACTATGCACCATTATTCCTAGATCCCTCTGTTCTACTGCATTCTTCAATGCCCTACCATTTACCATGTATGTCCTATTTTGATTAGTCCTACTAAAATGTAACACCTCACATTTATCAGCATTAAACTCTATCTGCCATCTTACTGCCCACTCCTCTAACTGGCCTAAATCTCTCTGCAAGCTTTGGAAACCTACTTCATTATCCACAACTCCACCTATCTTAGTATCTTCTGAATACTTACTAACCCAATTTACCACCCCATCTTCCAGATCATTAATATATATGACAAACAACATTGGACCCAGTACAGATCCCTGAGGCACACCACTAGTCACCGGCCTCCAATCTGACGAACAGTTATCTACCACTACTCTCTGGCGTCTCCCATCCAGCCACCGCTGAATCCATTTTACTACTTCAATATTAATACCTAATGATTGAACCTTCCTAACTAACTTTCCATGTGGGACCTTAATCAAAGGCCTTACTGAAGTCCATATAGACAACATCTACCTCTTTACCCTCGTCAACTTTCCTAGTAACCTCTTCAAAAAATTCAATAACATTTGTCAAACGTGACCTTCCACGCACAAATCCATGTTGACTGTTCCTAATCAGACCCTGTCTATCTAGATAATTATATATACCATCTCTAAGAATGCTTTCCATCAATTTACCCACCACTGACGTCAAACTCACAGGCCGATGATTCCTAGGTTTACTCTTAGAACCCTTTTTAAACAATGGAACAACCTAAGCAATATACCAATCCTCCAGCACCATCCCTGCTTCTAATGACATTTGAAATATTTCTGTCAGAGCCCTTGCTATTTCCACACTAACTTCCCTCAAGGTCCTAGGGAATATCCCGTCAGGACCTGGAGACTTATCCACTTTTATGTTCCGTAAAAGCACCAGTACTTCCTCTTTAATCATCATAGTTTCCATAACTACCCTACTTGTTTCCCTTACCTGACACAATTCAATATCCTTCTCCTTAGTGAATATCGAAGAAAATAACTTGTTCAAAATCTCCCCCATTCCTTTTGGCTCCGCACATAGCCGTCCACTCTGATCTCCTGTCCCATGATCCTCTCATATCCCCTTTTGCCTATCACCTGTCCAGCTCTTGGCTCTATCCCTCCCCCTCCAACTTTCAAATCCCTTACTCACTCTTCCTTCAGTTAGTCCTGACGAAGGGTCTCGGCCTGAAACGTCGACTGCACCTCTTCCTACAGATGCTGCCTGGCCTGCTGCGTTCACCAGCAACTTTGATGTGTGTTGCTTTAGTTGCCCTCTGTTGTTTTTTAAAATCTTCCCGATCATCTTTTTCCAAGTAATATTTGCTCTAATATATGCCCTCTCTTATGTTATCTTTGACTTATCCTGTTAGCCGTGGTTACATCATCTTGCCTTCAGAATATTTCTTCCTCTTCGGGGTGTATTTATCCTGTGCCTTCCAAATTACGTTCAGATATTCCAGCCATTGCTGCTCTGATGTCATCCTTGCCAGTGTTCTTCGGCAATCAATTCTGGCTAACTCCTCTCTCATGACTCTGTAATTCCCTTTGCTCCACTCTAATACTGATACATCTGACTTCGGTTGCTCCTTCTCAAATTTCAGGGTGAATTCGATCATATTATGTCACTTGCCCCAAAGGGTTCTTTTACCTTAAGCTCTCTAATCAATTCTGGTTCATTGCACAACACCCAATCCAGAATAGGTTGATCCCCTGGTAGGCTCAACCACGAGCTGCTTTAAAAAGCCACCTCGTAGGCAGTCTAGAAATTTCCCATCCTGGAATCCAGCACCAGCCTGATTTTCCCAATCTACGTGCATATTGAAATCCCCCAAGACTATTGCAGCATTGCCCTTTTGGGATGCATTTTCTATCTCCCATTGTAATTTGTAGGCCTCATCCTTAATATTGTTTTGGGGTCTCTATACAACTCCCATCAAGGTCCTTTTGTTCTTGCGTTTCCTTAGCTCTATCCACAATAATTCAACACCTTCCAACCCTGTGTCAATTCTTTCTAATGATTTGATTTCATTTTTTCCCAACAGAGCCACTGCCTTCCTGCCTGTCCTTTCGATACAATGTGTATCCTTGGACACCAAGCTCCCAGCTATAATATTCTTTCAGCCATGATTCCTTGATATCTACAACATATTACATGACAATCTGCAACTGTGCTACAAGCTCATCTACCTTATTTCATATATTGCATACATTCAGATATAACACCTTCAGTCCTGTATTCACCTTTTTTGATTTTGTCCACCTTTTACATTGCAACTCATCCTGTTGACTGCAATTTTGCCCTATCATCAGCCTCTCCTCACTATACATTACATCTGTTTGTAAACCAGCTGCCTCATCTTCAGTTCTGTCATCCACCTTCCCTACGATACTTCTTGCATTGATATATGTGCAGCACAGGACACTAGTCGCGCCATGCTCAACCTTTTGATTGCTAACTTTGTCTGAGGTCTTACAAAGATCTGCTTCCACAACCTCTCCACTGCAACTCTAGTTTAAAACCCTCCATGCAGCATTATCAAACTTTCCCGCTAGGATATTAGTCCCCCTCCAGTTCAGGTGCAAACTGTACCTTCTGTACAGGTCCCACATTCCCTGGAAGAGAGCCCAATGATCCAAAAACCTTTTGCCCTCCTTAGCCATGTACAATCTTCCGAGTTCTGACATCAGGTTGCATGGCTTGCAATCCTGAGATCATAACCCTGGAGGTCCTGCCCTTTAACTTCATCCTAATGCCCTGAACTCCCTATGCAGAACCTCATCACTCATCCTACCAATGTTATTGGTACTTACATGGATCACAACTTCTGGCCGTTCAGCCTCCCGGTTAAGAATATTGTGGACTCAATCCCAGATATCCCAGACGCCAGCACCCAAGAGAAAACATACCATCCGGAATCTCGTCCTCACCCACAGAACCTCCTGTCCATTCCCCTAACTAACAACACAGTGTGCCTCTTCTCCTCCCCCACCTTCTGAGTCTCAGAGCCTGACTCAGTGCCAGAGACCCAACCACTGAGACTTTCCTCTGGTAGATTAACCCCCCCACACACCCCGCCATAGTATCCACAGTGATATACCTGTTGTTGAGGGGGATAGCCACAGGGGTACTCTGCACTGACTCCTTAACCCCTTTCCCCTTCCTGACCTAGTCTCCTGTGTCCTGCACTTTGGGTGTAACTGCCTCTGTATATGTCCTGTCTATCACCCCCTTAGCCTCCTGAATGATCCAGAGTTCATCCAGTTCCAGCTCCAACTCCTTAACACAGGTGGTTAGAAGCTGAAGCTGGATGCACCTCGCAGTTGTTGTTGTTGTTGCTTTGTTACAGAGGAAGAGGAGTTTACTCTTTTGTGGCATATTATGGTGGATAAATCCCCAGGGTCTGACAAGGTGTCCCTTGTGAGAGGCAAGTGAAGAAAGTGCCAGGACCCTAGCAGAGATATTCAATCATCCTTAGTGACATGTGAGGTGCTGGAGGATTGGACGCTAGCCAATGTTGTTCCACCATTAAAGAAAGGTTCTAAAAATAAACCAGGATATTATAGGCCGATGAGCCTGACATCAGTTGTGGGAAAGTTATTGGAAGGTATTCTAAGGGACTGTGTATATGAATATTTGGACAGACATGGACTGATTAAGGATAGTCAGCATGGCTTCGTGCATGGTAAATCTCTTACCAATCTCTCTCAAGGAACCAAGAGTTTTTCAAGGAATTTAGCTGGAAAGTTGATGAAGGCAAGGCAGTGGATGTTGTCTCCATGGACTTTAGCAAGGCATTTGACAAGGTCCTGCAAGGGAGTTTGGTCAAGAAGGTTCAGCTGTTTAGCATTCAAGATGAGGTCGTAAATTGGATTAGATTAGATTATGAGAACGCTCAGTCCTCTTTTATTGTCATTTAGAAATGCATACATGTATTAAGAAATGATACAATGTTTCGCCAGAGTGATATCACAGAAAACAAGACAGACCAAAGACTAACACTGACAGAACCACATAATTTTAACATATAGTTACATCAGTGCAAAGCAATACTATAATTTGATAAAGAACAGACCATGGGCACAGTAAAAAAAAGTCTCAAAGTCTCGAGCCGATCGACTTCCAAGTCCCCGATAGCAGGCAGCAGAAGGGAGAAACTCCCTGCCTTAAACCTCCAGGTACCATCAACTTGCCGATACCTTGGAAGCAGCTGACCCCAGCCGACCCTGAGTTCATCCGTCCGAAAACTCCGAGCTTCCGAGCAGACTCTTCGATACAGCCTCCCGAGCGCCATCCTCTGCCGAGTGCCTTCGACCTCTCCCCGGCTGCTGAAACACGCAAAGCCGAGGATTTCGGGGCCTTCAGCTCCAGAGATTCTGGTTACCACACAGTAGCAGAGATTAGACACTGGCTTTGTCAGAAGCCAGAGAATAGTAGTAGATGGCTGCCTGTCTGACTGGAGGCCTGTGACAAGTTGAGTGCCACAGGGATCAGTGCTGGGTCCATTGTTGTTTGTCATCTATATCAATGATTTGGACGATAATGTGGTTAACTGGATCAGCAAATTTGTGGATGACACCAAGTTTGGGGGTGTAGTTGATACCAAGGAAGACTATCATGTCTTGCAGCAGGATCTGAACGGGGGGGAAATGGCAGGTGGAATTTAATGAAGGTAAGTGTAAGTTTATACTGTCATACTGTCTTATATTAAGTCTGCCATACCTGCTGACCTTGATAAATACCAGTTTGCGTATCGTGCAAACAGATCGACAGAGGATGCAGTCATCACAGCTCTCCACACAGCCCTTACAAACCTGGAGCAGGATAACACCTATGTAAGAATGCTGTTTGTGGACTACAGCTCAGCTTTTAATACAGTCATCCCCTACAAACTGGTGCAGAAATTGAGCAACCTGGGCCTTGGCAGTTCACTGTGCTCATGGATACTGGATTTTCTGAGTAACACACCCCAAAGTGTCAGGATGGGAGAACACACATCATCTACTCTCATCCTGAACACCGGTACACCACAGGAGTGTGTTCTCAGCCCCATCCTCTATTCTCTTTTCACCCATGACTGCTCTACCATTCACTCCACCAACACCATTGTCAAATTTGATGACGATACCACCCTAATAGGTATCATATCAGACTGTGATGAGCCAGCCTACAGGGAGGAGGTACAACATTTGACAGTATGGTGTTGTCATAATAACCTGGACTTGAGCATCACAAAAACCAAGGAGCTGATAGTAGACTTCAGGAAATCAAAGTGCGTCGAGCACTCTGCTCTGCACATATACGGGAAAGAGGTGGAGAGAGTAGAGAGTTTCAAGTTCCTTGGCGTCCACGTCTCGGCTGACCTCACCTGGACTACCCATATCTCTTATCTGGTGGGGAAGGCCCAACAGAGGCTCTACTTCCTAAGGAAGCTAAAGCACGCTCTCGTCCCTCATCACCTGCTGATCAACTTCTATCGGACAACTATAGAGAGCCTCCTGACGTATTGCTGTGCAGTGTGGTTTGCCAGCTGCACAGAACAGAACAGGAAGGACTTGCAGCGGGTGGTGAGGGTAGCAGAGCGGGTTATTGGCACAATATTACCCTCCCTTAGAGACATTTATACTGGCAGACTTCAAAAGAAGGCTTCTTGTATTTCAAAGGATCCCACTCATCCTGGGCATCACCTGTTTTCCCCTCTACCTTCCGGGAAGAGATACAGAGCATTAAGGACAAAAACAAAGAGACTCCTTAACAGCTTCTACCCACAAGCAGTGAAATGTATAACACCTCCTTCCCTTCTCCTGCCCCCCTCCTAAGACGGCGGCAGCTAAATGCATCACACTTCCAGGAATGGCAGGTGTGCAATAGTCCTACACCCCATCCATATATTATTAATTTTGGACGGCACTCCTGAGGTTTTAGAGTTTATTTTATGTGTATATTCTTTGTCATGCTGCAAAATGTCGAGCTGCTAAACCGTGTTTCATTGCTCCACAACAATGACAATAAAGATATTCTATTCTATTCTATTCTATTCTAAGTTGTTGCACTTCAGTAGATCTTACACATTGAATGGTAGGGCACTGAAGAGTGTGATAGAACAAAGAGATCTGGGAATACAGGTCCATAATTCATTGAAAGTGGGGTGATGAGTTGATAGGGTCATAAAGAATGCTTCTGGCACATTGGCCTTCATAAATCAAAAGTATTGAGTATAGGAGATGGGATGTTAATTTGAAGTTGTATACAGCATTGGTGGGGCTTAATTCGGAGTTCTGTGTGCAGTTTTGATCACCTTCAGGAAAGATGTAAATAAGGTGCAGAGAAAATTTACAAGGATGCTCCCAAATCTGGAGGACTTGAGTTATATGGAAAGATTGAATAGGTTTGGACTTTATTCCTTGGAACATAGAAGCTTGAGAGATTTGATAGAAGTATACCAGATTATGAGGGGTATAGGTAGGCTAAATCCAAGCAGGCTTTTCCACTGAGGTTGGGTGGGACTAGAACTAGGGGTCAAGTGATAAGGGTGAAAGGAGAAAAGTTTAAGGGGAACATGAGGCGAGACTTCTTCACTCAGAAGGTTGTGAGAGTGTGGAATGAGTTGCCAGTGCAAGTTTTATATGCAAGGTCGATTTCAATGTTTAAGAGAAGTTTGGATGGATACATAGTTGGTAAGGGTATGGATGGCTAAGGTCCTGGTGCAGGTCGATGGGAGTGGGCAGTTTAAATGGTTTGGCATGGACTAGATGGGCCAAATGGCCTTTCTCTATGCTGTGGTTTTCTATGACTAGCTCGAGAAATGCTTTAAAATGTACGAAAGAATTTACTTAACGTCTGATTTCCATAAGTCAAGTCACTCATAACCTGGCAAACTCCTTTATTATGGGTTTCATAGAGCATGGTACAGAGTGTACAGTCATGCAGGCCAATACCACATCTTCTTCACAACTTTATTTTTAAGGATGGCTAGTTAGGCCACATGTAGTTTAGACTATATGACACAAAATTCAGCGAGTCAGGCAGCATCAGTCATTTTTTTTGGCAGTAGCACCACAGTGCCAAGACATAAAGGCTAAAGAATAAGTAGTCATAGTATCATAGGGCACTACAGCATAGACATATGCCCTTTAGCTTATCTAGTCCATGCCAAACAGTTATTCTGTCTAGTCCCTTCGACCCGCATCTGGACCATAGCATTCCATAACCCTCCCATCCATTAACCTACCAAAACTTTAAATATTGCTATCAAACCCATATCCACCACTTCTGCTGGCAGCTCATTCCACACGCTCAGCACCCTCTGAGTGAAGAAGTATCCCCTCAGGTTCCCCTTAAACATTTCACCCTTCACCCTTAACCTATAACCTCTAGTTCTAGGCTCACCCAGCCTCAGTGGAGTCTGCTTGCATTTACCCTATCTGTACTTCTCATAATATTGTATATCTTTATCAAATCTCCCCTTTTTCTCCCATGCCCCAGTGAATAAAGTCCTAACCTATTCAACCTTTCCCTTTTTCTCAAGTCCTGGTCATCAAGAAGCCTAGGAGGTATTCAACATATCAAATATTTTAATATTTCTTACACACCAAAATATTTAGCTCATTTTTTAAAAACTCTTAGAAGCATTTCACTGATCTGTGGGTGAATTACGTAACTGCTATGACTGGTATTTTGCAATTGGCTTTTCATTTAAATTGTTTTTGCTCTGTCATTCACATTCTTATCTTACCCCCACCCCACCCCCCACCGCAACCCCACCTCCACCTCTGCATCCCTAACCGATCTATGGCTTAGTGTTTCACGCATCCTATATAGATTGCAGCTGTCAAAGCTCATTGCTCAAATGGTCTGAAAAAAACAACTTGAAGAGTAATGCCACACTTAGTTCATATTTGTGACAACACTCTCACTATCTATATTTCATTAGCTTCTAAGTAATTATATCTGTTAAAGCAGTAATCAGCTCATTTACAGTACGAACTCAGAGTTGTGCCCGGAAAACAATATCTGCAGTCTTAGCCATTGAAATGAGTCTTGCTGAACAAAACATACCAACTGAGTATTTCCATTACAATTGTAGTCACTCTCTGGATAGCTGACCAGCTGTGGTTCAGTTGCTCTCTCACCTTTGAGTCAGAAGCTGTTGATTAAAATTCATAGTCCAGAGAATGAATGGCAGAATAGTCTTTTAGAACAGAAACTGGTGCTTGCCATGCCACCCATCATTATCCATTCATACTGATCTCATTTACCAGCTCTTGGTCCATAGAATTTTATGTCATGGGAATTCAAGTGTTTATCCCGAGACTTTTTAAAATGATTTAAGACCAGAAGGTCTTAAATCCTTGTACCATACACAGCATTAATTCCAACTGCAGAATGTGTTTTCTACTTTTGAAGTTCTGGCTTTTGATGCATCCTTCTCCAAGCTTCATCCAACCCACTGTCTTCTTGGTCATGGAGCACTACAACACAGAAACAGGCCCTTTGGCCTGCCTGGTTTACTAGCTTGTCGATGAGCTAAATGGCCTAATTCTGCTCCTATGTTGAAGCAACCATTGTGGAAGTAGACAGCGTTAACTGGTTTGAGTGAGAACAGACACAGGCTGGAAGTAAGCTACCAGTAATTTTTTTTCTGTTTGTACATAGCTAATCACTGAGAATGGATCCACATTAGTGTTCTGTTCCTTGTGTGAGAACTTCAGGAGACCACCAGTCTCCCTGTTAACTATGTCTGCATGAAGTACACTAGGGGCTGCAGCTCCTTAGGAACGAAGAGAAGGTGATACATAAGACCATAAGACAAAGGAGCAGAAGTCAGCCATTCGGCCCATCGAGTCTGCTCTGCCATTTTATCATGAGCTGATCCATTCTCCCATTTAGTCCCACTCTCCTGCCTTCTCACCATAACCTTTAATGCCCTAGCTACTCAGATACCTATCAATCTCTGCCTTAAATACACCCAATGACTTGGCCTTCACTGCCGCCCATGGCAACAAATTCCATAGATTCACCACCCTCCGGCTAAAAAAATTTCTTCGCATCTCTGTTCTGAATGGGCGCCCTTCAATCCTTAAGTCATGCCCTCTCGTACTAGACTCCCCCATCATGGGAAACAACTTTGCCACATCCACTCTGTCCATGCTTTTCAACATGTGAAATGTTTCTATGAGGTCCCCCCTCATTCTTCTAAACTCCAAGGAATACAGTGCAAGAGCGGACAAACATTCCTCATATGTTAACCCTCTCATTCCCGGAATCATTCTAGTGAATCTTCTCTGTACCCTATCCAACGTCAGCACATCCTTTCTTAAATAAGGAGACCAAAACTGCCCACAGTACTCCAAGTGCCTTATAGAGCCTCAACATCACATCCCTGCTCCTATACTCTATTCCTCTAGAAATGAATGCCAACATTGCATTCGCCGTCTTCACCACCGACTCAACCTGGAGGTTAACCTTAAGGGTATCCTGTACGAGGACTCCCAAGTCCCTTTGCATCTCAGAACTTTGAATTCTCTCCCCATTTAAAGAATAGTCTGCCCCTTTATTTCTTCTGCCAAAGTGCATAACCATATGCTTTCCAACAGTGTATTTCATTCGTCACTTCTTTGCCCATTCTTCCAATCTATCCAAGTCTCTCTGCAGACTCTCTGTTTCCTCAGCACTACCGTCTCCTCCACCTATCTTTGTATCATCAGCAAACTTAGCCACAAAGCCATCTATTCCATAATCCAAATCGTTGATGTATAACGTAAAAAGAAACGGCCCCAACACAGACCCCTGTGAACACCACTTGTAACCGGCAGGCAACCAGAATAGGATCCCTTTATTCCCACTCTCTGTTTCCTGCCAATCAGCCAACGCTCTATCCACATATGTAACTTTCCTGTAATTCCATGGGCTCTTATCTTGTTAAGTAGCCTCATGTGTGGCACCTTGTCAAAGGCCTTCTGAAAATCCAAATATACAACATCCACTGAGTCTCCCTTGTCTAGCCTACTTGTAATTGCCTCAAAAAATTGTAATAGATTTGTCAAGCAGGATTTTCCTTTAAGGAAACCATGCTGGGTTCTGCCTATCTTGTTATATCCAGGTACTCCGTAACCTCATCCTTGACAATCGACTCCAACAACTTCCCAACCACCGATGTCAAGCTAACAGGTTGCTTTTTTCCTATAGTTTCCTTTTTGCTTCCTTGCCCCCTTCTTAAATAGCGGAGTGACATTTGCAATCTTATAGTCCTCCGGAACCATGCCAGAATCTATTGACTTTTGAAAGATCATCGCTAATGCCTCCTAATGTAATCGCTAAATACATTATTTCCACAATATGTATTTCAGACACTACATATATATCATATAATCATATTTGTCACAAATATCCACGTAATACTTATCTGAGGTATACACTTATAGAAAGGAGAGGAAAGAAAGAACAATCGAAAGAAGAAACCTATGTAGAGTAGGGAGTGATCTTTTTTTTACAACATATTCATTGACTTGTGAGAATAATATCAGGTGTAGTTAAACCATTTTTTCCAGTATTAATAAAATTGTTCCAACTTATGATTAACAGATGCTGTTATCTTCTCCATTTTGTAAATGTCCATTGTAATTTCCATCCATACATTTAAAGTTGGGCTCTCCTGTGATAACCATTTTCTTGTAAGGGTCTTTTTACCAATCACCAGCAGTACATTCATTAAATATTTATCTCTTTTCAACCATTCTTGAGGTATAAACCCAAATATATGGTCTTACTCTGTAAGGGTATTTCACAGTTAAAGATGTCTTGTCGGTCATTATGTATTCCACTCCGATAGTCTTTGATAATGGGGCATTCCCAGAAAATATGATAATAGTTTGCATTTTGATTTCCACTATTTCTCCAGCAAACGGGGGGTGGTTACTATCATAATGGGATTTCAGAGAGGGTGCAATAAAATATCTTATCAAATTTTTCCACCCGAACTCCCTCCATTTCTGTGAACTGGTACACTTCCATTGATACCTCCATATTATTGTCCAGTCTTCCTCAGATATTATTACGCCTCCTTCCTTCTCCCATTTTGTTTTAATGTATGAAGTCGAATGTGTTTTAAGATTTGACAAACCCTTATACACGCTTGGATTGATTTTACTACCGTTGCCTGAATTATCTGCTTTTCTGAATAGCTCTATCAAATATGTACTTGCCTTGGTTACATTTTTAACCGTCCTATTAACATACTGTCGCATCTGTAAATACCAGTAAGAGTCTTGTTTTTTGAATAAGTATTTCTCTTTGAGCATTTCAAGACTGAACAGTGTTCCTTCTTTCATTATATTGCAAATAACTGTTATTCCTTTAGCTGTCCAGCCCTTAAATCTAGCATCCAGTTTATTCGGCATAAAATCTGAGTCATATGCACACCATTTAAGAATTGCAATGTCTCTCTAGTTTATATTCTTTTATAAAAGTTTTCCATATTTTAAGAGTCCATTTCACCCACGGGTTGTCAATATTATTTATGTAACTTTGTAGGTTATTATCAGCCAAAATTGCTTGTATGGGGATGGAAAGTATCCTCTCTTCAATGTTTTTCCATTGGGCGTCATATGATGGATTGCACCAGCATATCACGGCTTTCAACTGTGCTGAAAAATAATAATCTGTAAGAGAAGGTAGGCCCCATCCCCCCTTTTCCTTGGCTAATTGCAAAGTTTTGAGATGAACCTTAGGCCTTTTACCTTTGCATATATATCGTGATAGCATCTTGTTTCATTCATTGAATTGATTTTGGTTAATCTCTATTGGTAGGGTCTGAAAGAGATATAGTAGTCTGGGCAGTATATTCATTTTAATAGATTCAATCCTTGAACTGAGACCAAGAAAAGGAATTAGGATCCATCTTGTTATATCTTCCTTTTTTTATGTATATATAGGCTGATAATTGCATTCTGATAATCTTGCCAAATCTTTTGGCATAGTGATGCCCAGATATTTGATGGACTCTGTTTGCCATGCCCAAGGATATCTACTTTCAATTTCTCTTGGTGGACTGTAGTTATATGAAAGTAGTTGGGTTTTATTTATGTTGATCTTGTATCTTGGTAATTGGCCATATTGTTCAAAAGATTGCATCAATTTAGGTAAACAGTATGTTGCCCTAGATAGATCAAAATGTCATCTGTGTAACAGGCCAATTTATGCTCTGTTCCTTTAATAGTAATTCCCCTGATATCTTCATTTTGTCTGATGTGTTGAGCTAATGATTCCAGATATAATGCGAAGAGTAGCGGTGCCCATGCACAACCCTGTCTCATGCCCCTTTCTAGGGTAAAACTATTAGATAAATATCCATTGATTTTAATCCTGGCAGTAGGATTGTCATATAATGCCTGTATAGTTTTAAAAATTGTGTCATGTAGACCAAATCTATGTAAAACTCTGTAAAGAAAATTCCAATTAACCGAATCAAATGCCTTTTCAGCGTCCACGCTTATCACTATTGTTTTAATTTCATTTTTTTACATGATCCACAATGTGAAGTGTCCTTCGTATATTGTCTTGTGTTTGGCGTTGTTGTATAAAACCTGTCTGATCATTATGTATCAGTGTGGGTAGAAAATCTTCTAATCGTTTGGCCAGAATGGAGCTAAATATTCTATAATCCACATTAAGAACAGATATTGGTCTAAATGACCCACATTCCATTTTGCCTTCTTTCGGTATAGCTGAGATATTCGCCTACTTCAAGCTGGGTGGCATTTGCGCCTTTGTTAGGGCCCAGTTCAGTGTGGGAAGTAAAACAGGATTAACTCACTTCTAAACTCTTTATACCACTCTGCCGTATATCCATCTGATCCTGGTGACTTGCTTCATTTAAGCCAACTAATTGCAGTTTTTAGTTCAGCTTCAGTTATGTCAGCAGTCATAGTTTTATTTTGTTCTTTGCTTAAAGTGGGTAACTCTAAAGAATTCAGGAAGGTGTCAATTTGGGTTATGCTTCCCCCTGGAACTTTGGAATATAGAGTTTCGTAAAACATTTCAAAAGCTTCTTGAATACCACTTAGCTTATTTTTTAATCACTTTTGTTCTTGGATCCCTAATTCTATGAATTGTATGTTCTGCTATCTATTTTTTCAATTTCCACAACAGTATTTTCATAGATTTAGATCCACTTTCATAGTGTCGCTGTTTCAGAAACATTAATTTTTTTCTAATTTCTTGCGTAAACTATTAATTTCATTCCTAATTTTTTTAATTTCCTCCAGTGTATCCTGTGCCAAACTCAATTTGAGTTTTTTCTAGATCCTTCAGCTTATATTGTAATTCCTCTGATGTTTTATTTCTTATATTTTCTTATATGAAGATATCGCTATAATTTTCCCTTTTAAGACAGCCTTCAGAGTATCCCATAGAATGGGAGGTGAAACCTCTCCATTATCATTGAATTCTAAGTAAAGACCAATTTCTTTTTAAATTTGTTCCTTAAAATAGGTATCATTGAGTAGACTTGAATTTAGTTTCCAAATAGTATTCTTTGGTTGGAGGTCAAAATCAACAGATAAATATATAGGTGCATGGTCACTTACATGTATTGTTCCAATTAAACAGGTGATTATTTTGTCTCTATCTTTTCCAAATGTTATATAACCATATAACAATTACAGCACGGAAACAGGCCATCTCTGCCCTATTAATCCGTGCGGAAATCTTAGGCTCACCTAGTCCCACCGACCTGCATTCAGCCCATAACCCTCCATTCCTTTCCTGTCCATATATCTATCCAATTTAACTTTAAATGACAACATTATACCTGCCTCATCCACTTCTGCTGGAAGCTAGTTCCACACAGCTACCACTCTCTGAGTAAAGAAGTTCCCCCTCATGTTACCCCTGAACTTTTGCCCTTCAACCCGGAGAAGTGTGAGGTGGTACACTTTGGAAGGACAAACTCCAAGGCAGAGTACAAAGTAAATGGCAGGATACTTGGTAGTGTGGAGGAGTAGAGGGATCTGGGAGTACACGTCCACAGATCCCTGAAAGTTGCTTCACAGGTAGATAGGGTGGTTAAGAAAGCTTATGGGGTGTTAGCTTTCATAAGTCGAGGGACAGAGTTTAAAAGTCGCGATGTAATGATGGAGCTCTATAAAACTCTGGTTAGGCCACACTTGGAGTACTGTGTCCAGTTCTGGTCGCCTCACTATAGGAAGGATGTGGAAGCATTGGAAAGGATACAGAGGAGATTTACCAGGATGCTGCCTGGTTTAGAGAGTAAATGATCAGAGATTAAGGAAGCTAGGGCTTTACTCTTTGGAGAGAAGGAGGATGAGAGGAGACATGATAGAGGTATAAAAGAGGAATAGATAGAGTGGATAGCCAGTGCCTCTTCCCCAAGGCACCACTGCTCAATACAAGAGGACATGGCTTTAAGGTAAGGGGTGGGAAGTTCAAGGGGGATATTAGAGGAAGGTTTTTTACTCAGAGAGTGGTTGGTGTGTGGAATGCACTGCCTGAGTCAGTGGTGGAGGCAGATACACTAGTGAAATTTAAGAGACAACTAGACAGGTATACAGAGGAATTTAAAGTGGGGGGGGGTTATATGGAAGGCAGGGTTTGAGGGTCGGCACAACATTGTGGGCCGAAGGGCCTGTAATGTGCTCTACTATTCTATGTTCTATGTTAACTCTCAACTCATGTCCTCTTGTTTGAATCTCCCCCATTCTCAATTGAGAAAGCCTATCCACATCAACTCTATCAATCCTCCTCATAATTTTAAACACCTCTATCGAGTCCCCCCTCAATCTTCTACACGCCAAAGAATAAAGACCTAACTTGTTTCACCTTTATGTAACTTAGGAGATGAAACCCAGGTAACATTTTAGTAAATCTCCTCTGTACTCTCTCAATTTTATTGACATCTTTCCTATAATTCGGTGACCAGAACTGTACACAATACTCCAAATTTGGCCGTACCAATGCCTTATACAATTTCAACATTACATTCCAACTCCTATACTCAATGCTCTGATTAATAAAGGCCAGCATACCAAAAGCTTTCTTCACCACCCTATCCACATGAGATTCCACCTTCAGGGAACTATGCACCATTATTCCTAGATCCCTCTGTTCTACAGCATTCTTCAATGCCCTACCATTTACCATGTATGTCCTATTTTGATTAGTCCTGTAGTACCTCACATTTTTCAGCATTAAACTCCATCTGCCATCTTTCAGCCCACTCTTCTAACTGGCCTAAATCTCTCTGCAAGCTTTGAAAACCTACTTCATTATCCACAACGTCACCTATCTTAGCATCATCTGCATACTTACTAATCCAATTTACCACCATCATCCAGATCATTAATATATATGACAAACATTATCGGACCTAGTACAGATCCCTGTGGCACACCACTAGACACTGTCCTCCAATCTGACACACAGTTATCCACCACTACTCTCTGGTGTCTCCCATCCAGCCACTGCTGAATCCATTTTACTACTTCGATATTAATGCCTAACGATTGAACCTTCCTAACTAACCTTCCGTGTGGAACCTTGTCAAAGGCCTTACTGAAGTCCATATAGACAACATCCACCACTTTACCCTCATCAACTTTCTTAGTTACCTCATCAAGAAATTCAATAAGATTTGTCAAACATGACCTTCCACGCACAAATCCATGTTGACTGTTCCTAATTAGTCCCTGTCTATCCAGATAATTATATATACCATCTCTAAGAATACTTTCCATCAATTTACCCACCACTGACGTCAAACTCCCAGGCCGATAATTGCTAGGTTTACTCTTAGAACCCTTTTTAAACAATGGAACCACATGAGCAATACGCCAATCCTCCAGCACCATCCCCGTTTCTAATGACATTTGAAATGTTTCTGTCCAGACCCGGAGACTTATCCACTTTTATATTCCTTAAAAGCGCCTGTACTTCCTCTTCTTTAATCGTCATTCTTTCTATAATTACCCTTCCTGTTTCCTTTACCTTACACAATTCAATATCCTTCTCCTTAGTGAATAACGAAGAAAAGAAATTGTTCAAAATCTCCCCCATCTCTTTTGGCTCCGCACATAGCCGTCCACTCTAATTCTCTAAGGGACCAATTTTATCCCTCACTATCCTTTTGCTATTAACATAACTGTAGAAACCCTTCGGATTTATTTTCACCTTTCTTGCCAAAGCAGCGTCGTATCTTCTTTTAGCTTTTCTAATTTCTTTCTTAAGATTCTTTTTACATTCTTTATATTCCTCGAGCACCTCATTAACTCCAAGCTGCCTATATTTATTGAAGATCCCTCTCTTTTTCTGAAGCAAGTTTCCAATATCCCTTGAAAACCATGGCTCTCTCAAACTTTTAACCTTTCCTTTCAACCTAACAGGAACATAAAGATCCTGCACCCTCAAAATTTCACCTTTAAATGACCTCCATTTCTCTATTACATCCTTCCCATAAAAGAAATTGTCCCAATCCACTCCTTCTAAATCCTTTCGCATCTCCTCAAAGTTAGCCTTTCTCCAATCAAAAATCTCAACCCTGGGTCCAGTCCTATCCTTCTCCATAATTATATTGAAACTAATGGCATTGTGATCACTAGACCCGAAGTGCTCCCCAACACATACCTCCGTCACCTGCCCTATCTCATTCACTAACAGGAGATCCAACACTGCCCCTTCTCTAGTTGGTACCTCTATATATTGCTCCAAAAAATTATCTTGCACACATTTGACAAACTCCAAACCATCCAGCCCTGTTACAGAATGGGCTTCCCAGTCTATGTGTGGAAAATTAAAATCTCCCACAATCACAACCTTGTGCTTACTACAAATATCTGCTATCTGCTTCCAAATTTGCTCCTCCAGTTCTCGGTCCCCATTAGGTGGTCTATAATACACCCCTGTAAGCGTCACAATACCTTTCCTATTCCTGAATTCCACCCAAATAGCCTCCCTAGACGAGTCCACTAAATCTATCCTGCCAGAGCACCGCTGTTATATTTCCTCTGATGAGCAATGCAACACCTCCCCCTCTTGCCCCTCCTATTCTTTCACACCTGAAGCAACGAAATCCTGGAATATTTAGTTGCAAATCACACCCGTCCTGCAGCCACGTTTCACTAATAGCTACAACATCATATTTTCAGGTATCAATCCAAGCTCATCCACCTTTCTTACAATGCTCCTAGCATTAAAGTAGATGCATTTAAGAAACTCTCCACCTCCTACTCTCTGTTTATCCTTAATGGAGCAAACAACTTTGTTATCTTTTTCTTCCTTGTCCCCTACGTCTTTGGTCTGAGAGCTCCTGATCTCTGTCCCCTGCCTATCCTCCCTCACACACTGTCTACCTGCTTCCTCTATTTGTGAACTAACCTCCTCTCTCCTAATCTCTTTAATTTGATTCCCTCCCCCCAACCATTCTAGTTTAAAGTCACCTCAGTAGCCCTCGCAATGAAATAGTCTATTCTTATATATACGGAATGGGGGGGCAGAATAATAAGTGTAATCCATTCTGTCGGGGAAAAGGTCCCTCCATATATCAATTAGATCAACATCCTCAAAAAAGAGTATTAACTTTCATATGTAAGGACTTTGTTTCATAAGTTTTTCTATTGGAAGAGTTTAACTTTGGTTGTAATCGTAAATTTATGTCCCCCCCACATATCAAGAGACCTTCTGTTTCCTTTACCATAATATTAGTAATTTTCTGGAAGAAACTAATATCACTTCCTGGGGGTGCGTATATATTCAATAAAGTAACTGGATTTCCATCTATATTCCCCCTTACCAGAATATATCTTCCCTCCTTCTCTCCCATTTTGAATACTTTTTCAAAATTTAGCTTACTTGAGATGAGAATAGCAACCCCTCTTCTATGTCCTGATTTATATGAGGAGAAAAATAAATTAGTGAAGCCCATTCTCTTTAATTTTCCATGCTCATTATCACTTAAGTGAGTTTCCTGTAAATATCCACTATATGGGCTTGTTCTTTTTTCATTTTTGATAGAATTTTACAGGTGTCCCCCGCTTTTCGAACGTTCGCTTTACGAAACCTCACTGTTATGAAAGGCCTACCCTGTTTTCGCTTTCAGAAAGTGTTGTGTTTTCACTGTTACAAAGAAAGGCAGCGTGCAAAAAAAGTCAGCGCACGATAAAAGGCAGTGCGCACCCCGAGCAGCCGCTCTCCCCCGGATTCGGAACGGCTTTGCTTAAACATGTTGCATTGAGCAGCTGTTTGCAAGATGAGTTTTAAGGTGTTGGAAAAGCCTGGAAGAGCTTGTAAGGGTGTTACACTTAGCGTAAAACTAGACATAATTAAGCGTTTCGATCGTGGTGAACGAAGCAAGGACAAAGTGAGTTTGGCTTGTGGAAGCTGAAGAAGATGATGTTGAAGAGGTTTTGGCATCCCATGACCAAGAACTGATAGGTGAAGAGCTGATACAATTGATCAGAGATTAAGGGAGCTAGGGCTTTACTCTTTGGCGAGAAGGAGAATGAGAGGAGACATGATAGAGGTGTACAAGATAATAAGAGGAACCGATGGAGTGGATAGCCAGCACCTCTTCCCCAGGGCACCACTGCTCAATACAAGAGGACATGTCTTTAAAGTAAGGGGTGGGAAGTTCAAGGGGAATATTAGAGGAAGGTTTTTCACTCAGAGAGTGGTTGGTGCGTGGAATGCACTGCCTGAGTCAGTGGTGGAGGCAGATACACTAGTGGTGGGGGCTTATATGGGAGGCAGGGTTTGAGGGTCGGCACAACATTGTGGGCCGAAGGGCCTGTACTGTGCTGTACTATTCTATGTTCTATGTTCTAGGAATGGATAACAATCGAAACCGAATGCAACCGAATGCAGAAAGTGAAGCAACTGCGTGAGATTTTCGCTGCAATGATAAAGTATGACTTTAATTTTGAAAGAGTACGTAGGTTTAGGGGATATTTGCAGGATATTTTGAGTCCTTACAAAGAATTGTGTGATAGAAAAATGCTCGAGGCTCAGCAGTCAAGCAAGCTTTCAACATCAGCCACAGCAGACGACGAACCTCGACCTTCGACATCGAGGCAGGCAGTCATAGGAGAAGATGAGCTGCCTGCCCTGATCGACGATGAGATGACACCCCCGTGTCCCACTACCCCAACCCCCAGGCCCCGGACAGATACTGTACCGATTCGCAGAGAATGCAGTAGTAACCAGGAGGCACACAGCACATCTTTAAGAAAAAAGCCGAAATGAACATGCTAATTAAATAGCATGTCGTAGTTGTCGGCCCAGATCAGTGCCGATGCAATCAGCAATCGCCTCTGATCTGCGCCGACATTTACGTGCCGGGCAGCACCTAACTAATTAGCATGTTTATTTCGACTTTTTTCTTAAAGATGTGCTGGGTGCCTCCCAGCTACCCCTGCGTGCTTCGCGGCAATGTATTGGGTCGGCGGCCCGGAGGGTGGGGGCCACTGCACCACCCCAGCCTGCGACGACTCAGTCTAACATAACCATCATTAGTGTGCTCGATGTCTTCCCAATTCCCGTAAGTGATACTACACTGTACATACATTATTTCTACTTTATATAGGCTGTGTATTTTTACGTGTTATTTGGTAGATTTGGCAGCTTCATAGTTTAAAGGTTACTGGAGAGTGCGTTTATGCCAACAGCGCTTGCGTGAGATTTTCGCTACGGAGATCTATGCAGGCAATCGTTGTAGAGAAGTATTTCTACTTCATATAGGCTGTGTATTTATCATATCATTCCTGCTTTTACTATATGTTACTGTTATTTTAGGTTTTATGTGTTATTTGGCATGATTTGGTAGGTTACTTTTGGGTCTGCGAACTCTCACAAAATTTTCCCATATAAATAAATGGTAATTGCTTCTTCGCTTTACGACATTTCGGCTTACGAACCGTTTCATAGGAACCCCCTCCCTTCGGATGGCGGGGGAAACCTGCGCTTGACTGGATTCCACACCCCTTTAACATTAAAAGAAATGAATTTTACTTTGTCCTTAGCCATGTGTATTTATCTATTAGTATATCATTGAAATTTGCAGAATATAACTTAATCAATCTACTGCCTGAACAAATAAGAGCCAAGAAACGCAAATAATTTTAAAACAGGTAACGAAGTTGTGATTCCAAGGCTGGGGTCTCTAGATGACCCTGGGTTGTACCTATAAAAGTAAGTGAAAAAACTACGTCCATTACACAGAAATGATTTCCCTGTGTACTCCCCCCATATATATATTCTCATTTAGATGGGGGAAAAGGAATGAGTGAATGAATTTTTAAAAATTGAGTAATATAAAATCCACATTATAATACGTATTTATTGAGATAGGTATATCACCGTCTATTTTTGCTTCCGTTTAGTTTATCAGCACTTTTAAAGTTAGCCAAACCTTATGGCTCTTCTGGAGGAGGTGAGGGCTGTCCTCGGAGAGCTAACAGTCTCTTCCTAATATCCTTCTCTCATCCTGCTCCCGTCCCCTGCTGTCTCGATTCTCTTACTATTTCCCAAGCAGTTCGGGATAACTGCTGAGCCAGACTTTCCCTTGGTTTGACCACGCTAATGGACAGTCCTCTGTTGTTCATGTCTGTAGTCGCTTCTTCCACCGTCTGGTATAGTCATATTAGCAGGGTACAGGGTTTGGAATTTAATCTTTTCTTGCTTTAATATTCATTTTGCTTTGGAATATTTCTTCCATTTCTGTAGGACCTCCGGGGGGGGGGGGGGGGTGGTAATCATGATCGAAGTATATTAACTTCCCGTTCCAACAAAAACCTCTTCTTACCCCAGGCCCTTTGTAGAATCTCCGCCTTGCTCTTGAATCGAAGGAATTTAACTATTATTGAGCGCGGTTTACCTTCTCTGTCTCCGGAAAGCCTCAGGATGAGCAAACGATGCGCCCTCTCAAGTTCAATCTCCATAGTCTGGGGAATCTTCAGTGCTTCCCGCAGCAGCTTTTCTACAAAGTCCATCATGGATAATCCCTCCGCTCCTTCGGGAACATTATAAATCCTGATATTTTTCTGTCATGATCTTCCCTCCTGGTCAGGCAATTTACTTTCCTGTTGATTTAATATTTTTTTATTGTCTTATTTAGTATCTGTTCCACGTTTTGCACACGATCTTCCACCTTCTCAATTCGCGTCTCTGCCACAGCTATTTTCTGATTGACGTTGGCGAGCTTTGACTTTATATCATTGAGTTGCTGTTTTATATCTTTTTGGACTTCCCTTATCTCTTCCAGAATCCTTATCATATTTGCTGCTTCGCTTGAACGAGGCCCCGCGTCAGCTTCACCACCACGCTCATGGGTAGGAGAGCAGCACGCTGCACCTCTCTCTTCTATAGGCTCCGTAGTGATGCTTTTTTTATCTCCATTTTTTCCCCCATTCTTGCCCCCCTTATCAATTCAGATATCTTCGAAACATCTTATATTTGATGGATAATGGGGCAAAATATGCGTTTTTCCAGAGGAGCTGTTGATTTAAGCTGCCATTCTGAACGATGATGTCACCGGAACCGCACACCATATGCCTTCTTAACAACAGTCAACCTGCGCAGCAGCTTTGAGTGTTCTATGGACACAGACCCCAAGATCTCTCTGATCCTCCACACTGTCAAGATTCTTACCATTAATATTATATTCTATCTTCAAATTTGACCTACCAAAATGAACCACTTCACACTTATTTGGGTTGAAGTCCATCTGCCACTTCTCAGCCCAGTTCTGCATCCTATCGATGCCCCGCTGTAACCTCCAACAACCCTCCAGACTATCCACAACACCCCCAACCTTTGCGTCATGAGCAAACTTACATGCATTTTCTATCTCCCATTGTAATTTGTAGACCACATCCTTACTACTGTTTGGGGATCTGTATACAGCTTCCATCAGGGTCTTTTTACCTTGCAGTTCCTTAGCTCTGTCCACAATGATTCAACACCTTCTGACCCTATGTCACCTCTTTCTAATGATTTGATTTCATTTTTTACCAACAACAATGCTGCCCCCTCTGCCTTCTTGCCTGTCACAATGTGTGTCCTTGGACATTAAGCTCCAGCTATAATCTTCTTCGAGACATGATTCAGTGAAGCCTACAACATCATAGCTGCCAATCTGCAACTGTGCTGTTCATCTACCTTATTTCATATACTACACACTTTCAAATACAGCACCTTCAATCTTGTTTTCAACCTTTTCAATTTTGTCTGCCTTTTACATGGCAACTCATTCTGTTGACTGCAATTCTGTCCTATCAACTGCCTTTCCTCACTACACATAGCCTCTGTTTGTAAACCAGCTACTCATCTTCAGCTCTGCCATCTGCCTGTCCTACGATACTTCTTGCATTGAAATACACAGGCATATAAAGGTTGCACCATGCTCAACCTTTTGACTCCTAACTTTGTCTGAAGTTTTACCAACATCTGTATCCATAACCTGTCCACTAACTGTTCTGGCACTCTGGTTCCCAGCCACCTGCAACGCTAGTTTATATGCCTCAATGCAGTATTAACAAACCTTCCCGTTAGGGTATTAGACACCTCCAGTTCAAGTGCGAACCATTGGATATGTACAGGTCCCACCTTCTCTGGAAGAGAACCGAATGATCTAAAAAATCTTATGCCCTCCCTCCTTAGCCATGTATTAAACTGTATAACCTTCCTAGTTCTGGCCTCACGTGGCATGGGTAGCAATCCTGAGATCAAAGCCTGTAGGTCCGACCATTTAGCTTAGCACCTAACTCCCTGAACTCCCTATACAGGACCTCATCAATCATCTTATCCATGTCATTCGTACCTACATGGACCACAGCTTCTGGCTGTTCACCCTCCCACTTAAGAATACTGAGGACTCAATCTGGATATCCCCGACCCTGGGACCCGGAAGGCAACATGCCATTTGGGAATCTTGTACTTACCCACAAAACCTCCTGTTTGCTCCCCTAACGAATCCCCTATCACCATAGCATGCCTCTTCTCCCTTCTGAGTCACAGATGCAGATTCACTGCCAGATACCTGAGTGCTGTAACTTTCCTCTGTTAGGACATTCCCCCCCACCAACCGCCCCACTGATAGTATCCAAAGTGATGTACCTGTGGTTGTGGGGGATGGCCACAGGGGCACTCTGCACTGGCTCCTTAACCCCTTTCCCCTTCCTGACTGTCACTCAGCCTCCTGTGTCCTGCACCTTGGGTGTAATTTCCTCCCTCTATATGTCCTGTCTATCACCTCCTCAGCCTCCTGATCGATCTGGAGTTCATCCAGTTCCAACTCCTTAGAAGCCGAATCTGGACACACTTCTCGCAGTTGTAGTCATCAAGGACACTGGAGATCTCCCTGCCTTCCCACATCCCACAAGAGGACCCTGGCATCTCTACTATCCCAGCTGAGCAGATATAAAGAAGGGAAGGGAAAAAAACTTGAGCTGGGAATTCTTAAAATGTAGGATATCAATTCAACACAAAATTTAAACCGTCTATTTTTTATTTACTAATTAAATAGCCACCACTTTACAGCAATGCAATCAGATAGTGAATGATGCTATGAGGGCAGTTGACCAAACATTAAATGGGGAAAATGGCATTGAAATCATTGATGTGGCATCAAAACAGGCATGTACCGACTTGTGGAAGTCATTTTGTTTGGTCTCAGTTAAGATTGGTATTGATTTTGTTTTATTTATTGTCACATGTACCAAGATACACTGAAAAGTTTGTCTTGCGTGCTGTTGATACAGATCAAATCATTGCACAGTGCGCTGAGACAGAATAAGGTAAAACAATAACATTGCAAGATAAAGCATAAGAACTACCAAAAAAGTGCAGTGCTTGTAAACTACCATCCACAAGATCATAATGAGGTAGATTGTGAGGCCAAGAGTATCTTATTGCACATGAGGTCCGTTCAAGAGTTTGTTAACAGTAGGATAGTAGCTGTCCTTGAGTCTAGTTGTATGTGCTTTAAGACTTTTGTATGCTCTGCTCAATGGAGGAGGGAAGAAGAGTGGGTGGGACCTTTGATTATTTTGGCTACTTTACCCAGGTAGCGAGAAGTATATATGGAGTGCATAGAGGGGAGGCGGTTCCTGTAATGTTCTGAACTGAGTCCACAACTCTCTGCAATTTCTTAATTGCTGATATACTGACTGGTTGATCGATTAGTAAACAGTAGTACAAGTTTACAATTAGTGAAACAATTATGAAAATATGCATCTGTATTTTTCTCTCGGTGGATCTCTTTCAGCTGACATCATCTTGCATTCTTTGTAGGTCCTTTTTGTTCCCAGACACTGGTGGCACTATGTGGAATCCTTGGATCCAGTCACCATCAGCATTAACTCCTGGATTGAACTGGTAAGGTATATAGGCTTCCTATGAATATCGGATTCTCTTGCAATACTGCGTGTCTACTTCAGATTTTATCAACTTGTTATAAACTATTGAACCGTTAAGGTCAGCCATCAACAAGCCTCCCTCAGCAGGCACCACCACTGCTATCTCATTCAGTTGCTCTTGCTCCCTCTTGTTTCACAAACATTCTGTCTGTTTGACTCATAAGGGAGAATGAGGCAGACATAGATGAGAGCTACAGGGAGGTAGTCACACCTAGGCTGCCGAAAGCAGGTCGTTGGGTGACAGTCAGAGGGGAGAAAGTGAAGGTGAGTAGACAGGTAGTGCAGAGCACCCCTGTAGCCACTCCCCTGAATAATAAGTTTACCGTCCTGGATACTATTGGCGTGGACGACCGACCAGGTGTGAGCCACGGTGGCAGGGCTTCCGGCACTGAGTCTGCCCCGGTGGTGCAGAAGGATGGGACAGAAAAGAGGAGAGCTGTCGTCATTGGAGACTCTATAGTCAGAGGAGCAGACAGGAGATATTGTGGACGTGAGAAGGACACCCGCATGGTTTGTTGCCTCCCGGCTGCCAGGGTCCAGGATCCTGGTACAAGAGGGAAAGCAACCACAAGTCGTGATACATGTTGGCACCAATGACATGGGCAGGAAGAGGGATCAAGGGTGGCGTTCTCAGGATTGCTGCCAGTCCTACGTGATAGTGATGGTAAGAATTGGAGGAGATGGCAGTTGAATGCGTGGCTGAGGAGTTGGTGCAGGGGGCGTGGTTTTAGATTTTTGGATCATTGGGATCTCTTCTGGGGAAGGTGGGACCTGTACAGATTGGATGGGTTGTACCTGAACTCGAGGGGGAGCAATATCCTTGCAGGTAGGTTTGCTAGCATGGTTCGGGAGAGTTTAAACTAATTTGCAAGGGGGATGGGACCCAGAGCGATAGAGCAGTAAAAGAAGTGATGGAGTAAAGCCAGATCTAACATATCGAGAGGCTTTGAGGAAAGAGAAGCAGAATAAAGGGTGTGAAGGTAGAAGGGCTAAAGTGCGTGTACTTCAATGCAAGAAGCATCAGGAACAAAGGCGATGAACTGAGAGCTTGGATACATGCATGGAATTCTGATGTAGTGGGCATAACAGAGACTTGGCTGGCACCAGGGCAGGAATGGATTCTCAATGTTCCTGGATTTCAGTGCTTTAAAAGGGATAGAGAGGGCGGGAAAAGGGGAGGAGGGGTGGCATTACTGATCAGGGATACTATTACAGCTACAGAAAGGGTGGGTAATGTAGCAGGATCCTCTTTTGAGTCAATATGGGTGGAAGTCAGGAACAGGAAGGGAGCAGTTACTCTATTGGGGGTATTCTATAGGCCCCCTGGTAGCAGCAGAGATACCGAGGAACAGGTTGGGAGGCAGATTTTGGAAAGGTGCAAAAATAACAAGGTTGTTATCATGGGTGAACAGCTTTGGGAACAGCTTCTTTCCAACTGTGATAAGACTGCTGAACGGATCCTGACCCGGATCTGGGCTGTTAATATTTAATATTTGTAATCCAGGGAGTGGGAAGCGCAGAATCAAATATCGCTGTGATGATTGTACGTTCTAGTATCAATTGTTTGGCGACTATAAAGTATAAAGTGACTTTAACTTCCCTAATATTGATTGGCACCTGATTAGTTCCAAGGGTTTGGATGGGGCAGAGTTTGTTAAGTGTGTCCAGGACGGATTCCTATCACGGAATGTTGACAGGCTGACTAGGAGGAATGCCAAACTAGATCTAGTATTAGGTAATGAACCAGGTCAGGTCACAGATCTCTCAGTGGGTGAGCATCTGGGGGACAGTGACCACCGCTCCCTGGCCTTTAGCATTATCATGGAAAAGGATAGAATCAGAGAGGACAGGAACATTTTTAATTGAGGAAGGGCAAATTATGAGGCTATAAGGCTAGTACTTGCGGAGGTGAATTGAAATGATGTTTTTGCAGGGAAATGTACTATGGACATGTGGTCGATGTTTAGAGATCTCTTGCAGGATGTTAGGGATAAATTTGTCCCAGTGAGGAAGATAAAGAATGGTAGGGTGAAGGAACCATGGGTGACAAGTGAGGTGGAAAATCTGGTCAGGTGAAAGAAGGCAGCATACATGAGGTTTAGGAAGCAAGGATCAGATGGGTCTATTGAGGAATATCGGGTAGCAAGAAAGGAGCTTAAGAAGGGGCTGAGAAGAGCAAGAAGAAGGCATGAGAAGGCCTTGGCGAGTAGGGTAAAGAAAAACCCCAAGGCATTCTTCAATTATGTGAAGAACAAAAGGATGACAGGAGTGAAGGTAGGACAGATTAGAGATAAAGGTAGGAAGATGTGCCTGGAGGCTGTGGAAGTGAGCGAGGTCCTCAATGAATACTTCTCTTCAGTATTCACCAATGAGAGGGAACTTGATGACGGTGAGGACAATATGAGTGAGGTTGATGTTCTGGAGCATGTTGATATTAAGGGAGAGGAGGTGTTGGAGTTGTTAAAATACATTAGGACAGATAAGTCCCCGGGGCCTAACGGAATATTCCCCAGCCTGCTCCACAAGGTGAGGAAAGAGATTGCTGAGCCTCTGGCTAGGATCTTTATGTCCTCGTTGTCTATGGGAATGGTACCGGAGGATTAGAGGGAGGTGAATGTTGTCCCCTTGTTCAGAAAAGGTAGTAAGGATAGTCCGGGTAATTATAGATCAGTGAGCCTTACGTCTGTGGTGGGAAAGCTGTTGGAAAAGATTCTTAGAGATAGGATCTCTGGGCATTTAGAGAATCATGGTCTGATCAGGGACAGTCAGTATGGCTTTGTGAAGGGCAGATCATGTCTAACAAGCCTGATAGAGTTCTTTGAGGAGGTGACCAGGCATATAGATGAGGGTAGTGCAGTGGATATGATCTATATGTATTTTAGTAAGGCATTTGACAAGGTTCCACATGGTAGGCTTATTTAGAAAGTCAGAAGGCATGGGATCCAAGGACGTTTGGCCAGGTGGATTCAGAATTGGCTTGCCTGCAGAAAGCAGAGGGTCGTGGTGAAGAGAGTACATTGGGATTGGAGGGTTGTGACTAGTGGTGTCCCAGGAGGATCGGTTCAGGGACCTCTACTTTTTGTGATTTTTATTAACAACCTGAATGTTGGGGTAGAAGGGTGGGTTGGCAAGTTTGCAGACGACACAAAGGTTGGTGATGTTGTAGATAGTGTGGAGTAGGGGTCGCCAAACCGTCGATCACGATCAACCGGTCTATCTTTGAGACTTTCCCAGTAGATCCCGAAAAAAATCAAAAATAAATTCACAAATACTGTTGTAATGTGAGCATTATAAAAGTAAGTAATACTAATTAGGATAATGGTAATATAGCAATATTTTCGCTGCAAAGCTGTTTGTAAAGAGAGATTGTTTCCAGGTTGCAGGGTTTTAGTTCCGTTCTTTCTGCCCAGTGCGCATGTACGTGGTTCCCCCGCCATGCACCGCGTTTTCAGCATATCCTGTGCTGCATCAAAGTGACCAATCAGATTAGGGATAAGAGTACTGATTGTCGCAAACATCAATATACGGCAGTGGTCCCCAACCTCCGGGCCGCGAAGAATGCAGTGGTGCGGCAATAGTCGGAATGCACACAGCACGTCTTTAAGAAAAAAAAAGCTGAAATAAACAAGTTAATTAATTAGGTGCCGCCCGGCACATAAATGTCGGCCCAGATCAGAGGCGACGCAATTGGCAATCGCTCGTGATATCCTGATAGCATGGTGGAGGCTCCAGGAAAGAAGGCAAAAATGTACAAATTCTATCCAGAATGGGAAGAGGAGTTTCTTTTAACCTTGGTGAAAGATAAGTGGGTATGTATGTTGTGCCACCAAACACAAGCACTGATTAAAAGAGGGTATCTGGAGCAGCACCACAACACCAACCACCAGAAATTTAAAGACACCTGCCCCACAAAGAGCGCAATCCGTGCCAGGAAAGTTGAGGAGCTGAAATCAGGGTTGAAGGCCCAGCAATCGTTTTTCACAAAACATGCTGCTCAAAATAAGGCTGCTATTGAAGCATCATTTCATGTAAGTCACCTTTTGGCTAAACACAAGAAGCCTTTTACAGATGGCGATTTATTCAAGGAAGCAATGGCCATTACCGCAGAGACTGTTTTTAATGACTTTAAAAACAAAAACGTCATCACAACCACAATACATAATATACCGTTTGGCTCTGCAACAGTGACAAGGAGGGTAGAGTCATTGTCAGAGGATGTGGATCAACAAGTGTTAAAGGACTTGTCACTCTATGAATATTTTTCACTACAGTTCGATGAATCCCTGGATGTAATGCAAACAGCTCAGATTGTTGTATTTGTCAGAATGGCTTTCCAGGATTTTACAACAAAGGAGGACTTCCTCACTCTTTTGCAATTAAAGGAGAGAACAAGAGGTGAGGATATCTACAATGAGTTTAAAAAATATGTCCGTGAAAATAACATCCAGATTCATAAACTGCTGGCAATTACTACTGATGGGGCCTGAGCAATGCGCGGTGTGCACGTGGGTTTTATAGCACTAAGAGTCAGTGCCTACTTCAGGTCAACTTATCTATGTGGAATTGCATTTTCACAGATGAAAATTATTAAATCTAAGTACAGGAGCTGATTTACTGACAGACACCTCACTAGGGTTGCCAACTTTCTCACTCCCAAATAAGGGACAAAAGTAGCATTCAAATCCCGGGACATTTGTGTTTACCCCGAGAAAGACTACCATGACCATGAAGCCTTGCACAGGCACCTGTGTGTGCATGCGCGTACGTGCCAATTTTTTTACCCCACGAATCGGTTTTGGCTTAATCTTCATTATTTCTACTTTATATAGGCTGTGTATTTATCATATCATTCCTGCTTTTACTATATGTTAGTGTTATTTTAGGTTTTACGTGTTATTTGGTAGGTTATTTTTTTGGGTCTGGGAACGCTCAAAAAATTTTTCCATATAAATTAATGGTAATTGCTTCTTCGGCGTAAAGCATTTCCGCACGAAAGATTTCATAGGAACGCTCTACCTTACCGGGGGAAATACGGGACAGTTGGCAACCCTACACCTCACAGACTGTCTCAGACTGGCTGTCTGTAGTGATGAGCCAAATTTCAGGGAACTAGCAAAAAGTATTCAGCCCCAGTCATCACACTGACTGCAATAGTCAATTTTTATTCATTTATTTTTCGTGTTGAAATAAAATTAAATAATGAAACTTAGAATTAAAGGTGTGAAGTATTGTAATATTCTTAAAGAAAGACAGCTATGGCCTGTTTGATATGCTAGTTACAGTGTTTTCTTGTTTGAATTAATTTGAAAGTTTGACAAAATTATTTTGTGTAATTCAAATACAATTAGCCCAAATAAAAGGCCTCAAATTGGAAGTACAATCTGAACTGTTTTTTCTCTAAAAGATTTAGTAGGTAGATCTTGCCTTTCACTAAGGTCGAGGTAGGGGATCTTGGGCTTAAAAAGGTTGGTGACCACTAGTGTAGAGGATTGTCGAAGACTGCAGAGACATTGATAGGATGCAGAAGTGGGCTGAGAAGTGGCAGATAGAGTTCAACCCGGAGAAGTGTAAGGTGGTACACTTTGGAAGGACAAACTCCAAGGCAGAGTACAAAGTAAATGGCAGGATACTTGGTAGTGTGGGGGAGCAGAGGGATCTGGGAGTACATGTCCACAGATCCCTGAAAATAGCCTCACAGGTAGATAGGGTAGTTAAGAAAGCTTATGGGGTGTTAGTTTTCATAAGTCGAGGGGTAGAGTTTAAGAGTCGCGAGGTAATGATGCAGCTCTATAAAACTCTGGTTAGGCCACACTTGGAGTACTGTGTCCAGTTCTGGTTGCCTCACTATAGGAAGGATGTGGAAGCATTGGAAAGGATACAGAGGAGATTTACCAGGATGCTGCCTGGTTTAGAGAGTAAATGATCAGAGATTAAGGAAGCTGGGGCTTTACTCTTTGGAGAGAAGGAGGATGAGAGGAGACATGATAGAGGTATACAAGATATTAAGAGGAATAGATAGAGCGGATAGCCAGTGCCTCTTCCCCAGGGCACCACTGCTCAATACAAGAGGACATGGCTTTAAGGTAAGGGGTGGGAAGTTCAAGGGGGATATTAGAGGAAGTTTTTTTACTCAGAGAGTGGTTGGTGTGTGGAATGCACTGCCTGAGTCAGTGGTGGAGGCAGATACACTAGTGAAATTTAAGAGACTACTGGACAGGTATATGGAGGAATTTAAGATGGGGAGTTATATGGGAGGGAGGGTTTGAGGGTCGGCACAACCTTGTGGGCCGAAGAGCCTGTACTGTGCTGTACTATTCTATGTTCTATGTTCTCTTCCGCTGTCCTCTTTCTCTGCAACATAATGAATCTGTACAGATAGCATGCAAATTACTTCAAACCCAGTTTAAGACTACTAGCTAGTTTTCTAGTGCAAAAAATTGGACTATTGACCCCAATCTACCTTGTTATGATCTTGCACATTATTCTTTACCTGCAATGCACTTTCTCTGTAGCTGTAACAATTTATTCTGCACTCTGTTATTGTTTTACCTTGTACTACCTCAATGCACTATTGTTCTGAATTGATCTGTGTGTACAGTATGCAAGACAAGCTTTTCACTGTTCTTCAGTCCATGTGCCACGGTAGTTAATGCAACACTAATACAGTTCTACAGTTGGAGTTCTGAATTCAATCCCAGCGTCCTCTGTAAGGGGTTTGTACGTCCTTTCTGTGCAATGTGGGGTTTCCTCCCACAGTCCAAAAACGTAGCAGTTAGTAGGTTAATCGGCTATTGTAAATTGACCCACGATTAGGCTAGGATTATTTCGGGGGTTGCTGGCAGCACCGTTCAGAGGGCCAGAAGGGCTGTATCTTTAAATAAATGTATGTGGTAATAATAAACCAAGTTAGCAATTTAATCAGCATTCTTTGCTGTTTCTCCAGGTGTTAGTAGTGCTCATTTGGCCTCACTCTTGTCTCCAAAATTTGTTACTCATGTACACACTTCATTTAATCCAAAGCAAGGTATCACAGATGCATGTCATCTGAAATAAAATTTGAAAATGCATGAAGGCTCAGCAAGTCCAGCAGCATCTGCAGAGAGAAACACTTTCTCCTTTCACACTATGTTAAGGAACTGTTAATTCCATTTCTCTCCACAGATGCTGCTTGACTTGCTGAACATTTACAAATTTTGTTTTTTCATTGTGTTTTTTGGGTCTGCTGAAAAAAGTTACAGGAGCTAACGTTTAAATTAGTGTCAATCAGGGCCTTTTTTCCTTCTCGGGTAGATGCTAAAGACCCTTTGCCAACAGATTGAAAGAAAGCAGATTAGTGCCTTGAGCTAGTACTTAATTAGAAAATGGTTTGTCATTGGCACATGTATACTGCGATAGTGAAAAGCTTTGTTTGTGTGCAGGTTGTTCCATACCTCAATACATTGAGATAGAACAAAAGAAAACAATAAGGCAAGTCTTTGGGCATATTTAAAGTACAGCTTGATAGATTCTTAATTAGTAAGGGCATCAAAAGTTACAAGGATAAAGCAAGAGAATAAGTCAGCCACAGTGGAATGGTGGAGCAGATGTGATAGGCCGAATGGACTAATTCCACTCATCAAATAACAGAATGCAAAATGTATCGTTACATTCATTGAAGAAATGCAGTGGAGGTAGAGAACTAGGATGTACGATCCGTGCCAAGGTAGACTGAAAGATCAACCCTCCTCCTCTTCTTGGACATCTTGCTCAAGTTTTCTGCCTGCTCTGGATCTTGTCATCCCTATTAGTAGACGAGACATCAACCAGCTCAACTCAGCACTCCTCTGTCCTTAGCCTCTCAGAACACACTGCCCTTCACTCTCTCTACACTAATCTGAACCTCGCCATCAAACCCGCAGACAAAAGGGTGTGCTCTACCTTGCAGGGACCAGGCAGCAACTTTCAGACAGCTCCTCATACCTACCCTTTGTAAAGAACCTCACTCTGGACCATCCGACCACCGTCTCCCACATCAATTTTGGAGATTTTCCAACCACTGCCACCAACCTCATGGTTTCCTTACCCTACGCTGTTCATTTCTACTTCTTACACAAGAACCACAAACCACAAACCTGACTGTCCAGATAGGCTATTGCCTCTGCCTGTTCCTGCACCATCGAACTCATGCCACATACCTCAACTCCATTCCATCCTCGTTGATTTAGTCCTTTCCTACCTACATCTGTGACAATTCACATGCTTGTAATCTCCTCGACAACTTTCAATTCCTGTTTCTGACTGCCTCATTTTCACCGTGGATGTCCAGTATCTATACACTTCTACCCCCAAAAAAGAAGCCCTTGGAGCTCTCCACTCCTTTCTCAACAAAGGACCTGACCAATTCCCCTCCACCACGACCACTGTCCTCCATCTGGCAGAACTAGTGCTCATCCTCAACAATTTCTCCTTTGTCTCCTCCCACCTTCTCCAAACTCAAGTGATAGCCATGGGCATCCATATGGGCACCATAAATTCATTAAGTGATTGGGCCAAGGTCTGGCAGATGAAATACAGCATTGGTAAAAGCGAGATCGTCCACTTTGGAAGGAATAATAGAAGAGCAGATTATTATTTAAATAGTGAAAGATTGCAGCATGCTGTTGTGCAGAGGGACTTGGGAGTGCTTGCGCATGAATCACAAAAAGTTGATTGCAGGTACAACAGGTAATGTTGGCCTTTATTGCTAGAGGGATTGAATTCAAGAGCAAGGAGGTTATGCTGCAACTATACAGGGTACTGGTGTACTGTGTGCTGTTCTGGTCTCCATACTTGAGGAAGGATATACTGACTTTGGAGGCAGTGCAGAGGAGGTTCACCAGGTTGATTCCAGAGATGAAGGGGTCACCCTATGAGGAGAGATTGAGTCGCCTGAGACTATACTCTCTGGAATTCAGAAGAATGAGCGGGGATCTTATAGAAACACAAAATTTTGAAAGGGATAGGTAAGATAGAAGTAGGAAAGTTGTTTCCATTGGTAGCTGAGACTAGAACTAGGGGACATTGCCTCAAGATTCAGGGGAGAAGATTTAGGACGGAGATGAGGAGAAACTGTTTTTCCCAGAGAGTGGTGAATCTGTGGAATTCTCTGCCCAGGGAAGCAGTTGAGACTTCTTCACTAAATATATTTAAGATACAGTTAGATAGATTTTTACATAGTAGGGGAATAAAGAGTTATGAGGAAAAGGCAGGTAGATGGAGCTGAGTTTACGGACAGATCAGCCATGATCTTATTGAATGGCAGGGCAGGCTCGATAGGCCAGATGGCCTACTCCTGCTTCTATTTCTTATGTTCTTATGTTCAATGATCTGGATGATAATCTGGGTAACTGGATCAGCAAATGTGTTGTGGACAGCGAGGAAGACTATCAAAGCATACAGCATGATCTGGACCAGCTGGGAAAATGGGCAGAAAAATGCAGATGAAATTTAATGCAGACAAGTGTGAGGTTGTCTCATACACAGTAAGTGGTAAGACACTGAGGAGTGCAATAGAACAACGGGATCTGAGAATACAGGTCCATAGTTCATTGAAAGTAGCATCACAATCACAAGTAGATAGGGTCCTTAAGAAAGCTTTTGGCACATTGGCTTTCATAGATCAAAGTACTGAGTTCAAGAATTGGGATGTAATGTTGAAATTGTATAAGACCTCGGTGAGGCCTAATTTGTAGAATTGTATCCAGTTTTGGTCACCTACCTACAGGAAAGATGTTAATACGATTGAAGGAGTACAGAGGAAATTTATACAAGGATGTTACGGGGACTGGAGGAGCTGAATTATGAGGAAAGATCGAATAGGTTACAACATTATTCCCTAACGTAGAAGATTGAGGGGAGATTTGATAGAGTATAAAAAATTATGAGCAGTATAAATAGACTCTACAACTCATGCTGTCAGTATCACTCATTTACTTATTTATTGATAAATAAATTGACTTTGAACTTTGAATTTTGAATCTGTGACGGGGAAATCCAGTGAGAAGGGAGCCTTGAATTAGACTGTTCTGTACACAAATCATACAAGTAACTCAGCCAAATGATTCCAAATGCTGGCTATTAACAGCATGTTACACAGACAAACATAAAATGCTGGATGAACTCGGTAAGCCTAACTGCATTGTTCAAGATTACCAGCATCTGCTACATAGACAAGGAGCTTAACTGACTGTTAGGTCACTTTATTTCACCCTACCGCAGAAATTCTCTCCGTTCCACCCTTTGCTCTCCACCAGCTCCTCTGTAACCTAACTAGCTTGTGTCTCTCTCCTTTCCGATAAATGGCCCCAGACCTGAGATATTGTTTCTCATTCTACAGATGAGCATTTCCAGCACTTTCTTTATTTTATTTTTTAGAGAAGGTTTACAAGGTTGTTGCCGGGACTTGAGAAACTCAGTTACAGAGAAAGGTTGAATAGGTTAGGACTTTATTCCCTGGAGCGTAGAAGAATGAGGAGAGATTTGATAGAGGTATATAAAATTATGATGGGTATAGATAGAGTGAATGCAAGCAGGCTTTTTCCACTGAGGCAAGGGGAGAAAAAAACCAGAGGACATGGGTTAAGGGTGAGGGGGGGAAAGTTTAAAGGGAACATTAGGGGGGGCTTCTTCGCACAGAGAGTGGTGGGAGTATGGAATGAGCTGCCAGACGAGGTGGTAAATGCGGGTTCTTTTTTAACATTTAAGAATAAATTGGACAGATACATGGATGGGAGGTGTACGGAGGGATATGGTCCGTGTGCAGGTCAGTGGGACTAGGCAGAAAATGGTTCGGCACAGCCAAGAAGGGCCAAAAGGCCTGTTTCTGTGCTGTAGTTTCTATGGTTCTATGGTTCTATAGACCTACAGCACGGTAACAGACCCTACCAGCCCAGGGAGCCCATGCTGCCCAATTACACCCATGTGACCATTTACCCTACCAATGTACTTCTTTGGAATGGGGGAGAAAACCAGAGCATCCGGAGAAAATCCACATGGTCATGAGGAAATTGTGGAAACTCCTTACAGACGGCGGTGGAATTGATTCTGGCTGGCTTTTGCTATATTGGTATTGTGCTAACCATCACCCTACCATGCTGGCTTTGTTGTATATTTTAGGTTACTAGATGGAAAAGAAATCAAACAAAAGTATTAAAAAGTTGAATGCAGTCTCGATCCAATTGAACAGGTTAACTCTTCAAGCCTATCTCTGTTTCTAATAAAAATACATTGAAGGTTCTCTCATTGTCATAGATGCCACACCACAGAAACAGGACCTTTGGAACATCTAGTCCGAGCTGAACTATTATTCTGCCTCGTCCCATTGGCCTACACAACAATTTATGCTTAGAAAATTAGTCTCACTCTCCTGTAGAATAGAATGAAGACCAGGAATGATAAAATGCTACCAATATCCCTAACTGGAAAACGGTAAGCACATATCTTTCTTAGTCTTGAAAACTGAGACAGGAACAGTGTAATCAGGCAGCCAGACACTTTTGATAGTTTAAGACAAAGGAGACAGTAATTAAGAGAGCAATGAATAGGAGCCAGAGTAGACCGTACAATCTCTTGACGCTGCTCCGGCATTTAGGACAGTCAAGGCTAATCTAGTCTTGGTCTTGTTCCATGCCCTAAATACGACTCTGCCTCAACTGAAGAAGAAAATTACAAACATTTACGGGTTGATGAGAGAAGAAACTCCTCACTTTAGTCTTAAATGAGTTTCCCCTTATTCTGAAACAACGCTTCCTAATTATGCCCATCAGATTTCTGAACAGGGGCAACACACACAAAATGCTGGAGATCAGCAGGTCAGACTGCATCTGTAGAAATGAATAAACAGTCAAACCTTTGGTCTGTGACCCTTCTTCAAGGCTGGAAAGGAAGAGGGAAGGTGCCAGTGTAAAAAGGTGTGGGGAGGGGAAGGACTAGCTGAACAGTGATAGGTGAAGCCAGGTGAGTGGGAAAGATAAAGGGCTAGAGAGAATCTGACAGGAGAGGAAAATGGACCATGGGGGAAAGAGAAGAAGAGGCACCAGAGGTAAGTGATAGGCAGGTGAAGAGTAGAAGCCAAAGTGGGGAATAGACCAAAAGACCATAAGATATAGGAGCAGAATTAGGCCATTTGGCCCATTGAGTCTGTTCTGCCATTTCATCATAGCTGATCCAATTTTCCTCTCAGCCCCAATCTCCTGCCTTCTCCCCATATCCCTTCATGTCTTGACCAATCAAGAATCTCAACCTCTGCCTTAAATATATATAAAGATTTAGTCTCCACAGCTGCCTGTGGCAAATAATTCCACAGATTCACCACTCTCTGACGAAAAAAATTCCTCCTCATCTCTGTTCTAAAAGGATGCCCCACTATTCTGGTCTTGGGCTGTTCCACCATAGGAAACATCCTCTCCACATCCACTCTGTCAAGGCCTTTCACCATTCAATAGGTTTCAATGAGGTCACCCCTCCTTCTTCTGAAATCTGATGCCAGAGCCATCAAACTTTCTTCATATGATAAGCCACTCAAACCTGGAATCATTTTCCTGAACATCTTTTGACCCCTCTCTAGTTTCAGCACATCCTTTCTAAGATAAGGGCCCAAGACTCCTCACAAGACCCCAAATGAGGCCTTACTGGTGCTTTATAAAGTCGCAACATTACATCCTTGCTTTTACAGTACCTATTAAAAATATTCAGCCCCCCCCTCTTGGAAGTTTTCATGTTTTATTAGTTTACAACATTGAACCATAATGGATTTAGTTTGGCTTTTTTGACACTGGTCAACAAACAAAGACTCTTTCATGTCAAAGTGAAAACAGATCTCTATAAAGTGATCAAAATTAATTACAAATATAAAACACAAAATAATTGATTGCATAAGTATTCACCCCCCCCTCCCAATATCATCATGGGTGCAGCCAATTGGATTTAGATTTTTCACCTTGACACGAAAGAGTCTTTTTCTGTTGATCAGTACCAAAAAAGCTAAATTAAATCCACTGTGATTCAATGTTGTAAAACGACAAAACATGAAAACTTCTGGGGGGGGGGGGGCTGAATATTTTTTATAGGCACTATATATTCTAGACATCTTGAAATGAATGCTTACATTGCATTTCCCTTCCTCACCACAGACTCAACCTGCAAACTAACTTTTTTGGAATACTGCACAAGGACTCCCAAATCTCTTGCATATCAGATTTTTGTATTTTCTCTTTATTTAGGAAATAGTCAACCCATTCAGAATCAGAATCAGGTTTATTAACACCAGTAAACACAAAATACTCTGCAGATGCTGGGGTCACTGACATCTTCTACAAGCCCACTGACTCTCATAACTACCTTGACTATACCTCTTCCCACCCTGCTACATGCAAAAATGCCATTCCCTATTCCCAGTTCCTCCGTCTCCGCCGCATCTGCTCCCAGGATGAGGCTTTCCGTTCCAGGACATCTCAAATGTCCTCTTTCTTTAAGGATCGTGGTTTCCCTTCTGCTGTTATCAATGATGCCCTTACCCGCATCTCCTCCATTTCCCGGACTTCGGCCCTCACCCCATCCTCCCGCCACCACAACAAGAACAGATTTCCCTTTGTCCTCACCTACCACCCCACCAGCCTCTGGATCCAGCACGTTATCCTTCGCAACTTCCACCACCTTCAACAGGACCCCACCACTAAGCACACCTTTCCCTCTGCACCTCTCTCCGCTTTCCACAGGGATCGGTCCCTCCATGACTCCCTGATCCACATGTCCCTCCCCACGGATCTCCCACCCGGCACTCATCCCTGTAAGCGTAAGTGCTACACCTGTCCCTACACCTCCTCTCTTGCCACCATTCAGGGCCCCAAACAGTCCTTCCAGGTGAGGCAACACTTCACTTGTGAGTCTGTTGGGGTCATCTATTGCATCCGGTGCTCCTGGTACGGCCTCCTCTACATCGGTGAAATACGACGCAGATTGGGGGACCGCTTCGTCGAGCACCTCCACTCCGTCCGCCACAACAGACAGGATCTCCCAGTAGCCACCCACTTCAACTCTGCTTCCCATTCCCATTCAGATATGTCCATACATGGCCTCCTCTACTGCCATGATGAGGCTAAACTCAGGTTGGAGGAGCAACACCTCATATACCGTGTAGGTAATCTCCACCCCTTGGTATGAACATAGAATTCTCCAACTTCTGGTAATTCCCTCCCCCTCCCTTCCTCTATCTCTATTTCACTCTGCCCCCTCCCCCAGCTGCCTATCACCTCCCTCATGGACTCTTTGTACTACCCATTGTGTTTTCCCCTATTCCTTCTTCACCTTTCTTGCCTATCACCTCCTTGCTTCCCCTCCCTCACCCCTTTATCTTTCCCCTTACTGGTTTTTCACCTGGAACCTACCAACCTTCTCCATCCCCCCTCCCCCCGCCTTCTTTATAGGGCCTCTGCCCCTTCCCTCTTCAGTCCTGACGAAGGGTTCCGGCTCGAAATATTGACTGATCGTTTCCACGGATGCTGCCTGACCTGCTGAGTTCCTCCAGTGTGTTGTGAGTGTTATTAACACCAGCATGTGACGTGAAATTTGTTAACTTAGCAGGAGCAGTTCAATGCAATACATAATCTGGCAGTGAGAGAAAAAATAATAATAATAAATAAAACAAGTAAATCAATTACGTATATTGAATAGATTTTTTTAAATGTGCAAAAAACAGAAATACTGCATATTTTAAAAAAAGTAAGGTAGTGTCCAAAGCTTCAATGTTCATTTAGGAATCGGATGGCAGAGGGGAAGAAACTGTTCCTGAATCGCTGAGTGTGTGCATTCAGACATCTGTACCTCCTACCTGATGGTAACAGTGTGAAAAGGACATGCCCTGGGTGCCAGACATCCTTAATAATGGACACTGCCTTTCTGCTCCCTAAAGATGTCCTGGGTACTTTGTAGGCTAGTGCCCAAGATGGAGCTGACTAGATTTACAACCTTCTGCAGCTCCTTTCGGTCCTGTGCAGTAGCCCCTCCACACCAGATGGTGATGCAGCCTGTCAGAATGCTCTCCACGGTACAACTATAGAAGTTTTTGAGTGTATTTGTTGATGTACCAAATCTCTTCAAACTCCTAATAAAGTATAGCTGCTGTTTTGCCTTCTTTATGACTACATCGATATGTTGGGACCAGGTTAGATCCTCTGAGGTCTTGACACCAAGGAACTTGAAGCTGCTCACTCTCTCCACTTCCGATCCCTTTATGAGGATTGGTATGTGCTCCTTCATCTTTCCCTTCCTGAAGTCTACAATCAGCTCTTTCATCTTATTGACGTTGAGTGCCAGGTTGTTGCTGCAGCACCATTCCACTAATTGGCATATCTCACTCCTGTACGCCCTCTCATCACCCTCTGAAATTCGACCAACAGTGGTTGTATCATCAGCAAATTTGTAGATGGTATTTGAGCTCTGCCTAGCCGCACAGTCATGTGTATACAGAGAGTAGAGTAGTGGGCTAAGCACACACCCCTGAGGTGCGCCAGTGTTGATCGTCAGCGAGGAGGATATGTTATCACCAATCTGCACAGACTGTGATCTTCCGGTTAGGAAGTCGAGGATCCAATTGCATTTCTTCTACCAAAGTGCATGACTGTACACTTCCCAACACTGTATTCCTTTGCCATTCTCCTTATCTGTCTAAGTCCTTCTGTAGTCTCTCTGCTTCCTCAAAACTGCCTGCCCCTTCACCTATCTTTGAATCATCTGCAAACTTTGTAACATATCCATCAATTCCATCACCCAAATCATTGACAAATAGCATAAAAAGAATAAGCCCAACACAGACTCCTGTGGAACACCACTAATCATTGGCAGCCAACTGGAAAAGGCTCCCTTTATTCACTCTCTTTGCCTCCTGCCCATCAGTCACTGCTTTTTCAATGCTGGAATCTTTCTCTGTAATACCATAGGATTGTAGCTTGTTAAACAACCTCATGTATGGCACCTTGTCAAACGCCTCTGAAATTCCAAGTACACAACATCAGCTGATTTTCAATTGAGGAACCCATGCTGACTATCACCTATTTTACCATGTGCCTTCAAGTATCCTGAGATCTCATCCATCTTCCCAACCACTGAGGTCAGACTAACTGGCCTATAGTTTTCTTTCTTCAGCCTCTCTTTTCCTTCTTGAAGTGTGGATGGACATTTGCAATTTTCCTGCCTTCCGGAACCATTCCAGAAGCCAGTGATTCTTGAAAGAGCATTACTAATGCTCCACAATCTCTTCAGCCATCTCTTTTAGAACTGTGTGGTGTACACCATCAGGTCCAGGTGACTTATCTACCTTCAGATCTTTAAGTCTGCCAAGATCCTTTCCTCTAGTTCTGGTAACTTCGCACACTTCATGATCCCTGACACCTGAAACTTCCAGCATACTGCTAGTGTCTTCCACAGTGAAGACTGGCACAAAGTATTTATTCAGTTGGTCCACCATTTCGTTGTCTCCCATTACTACCTTTTCTGCATTATTTTCCGGCAGCTCATTATCAACTCTCTCGCCTCTCTTTTACATTTTATGTACATGAAGAAAATTTGGTATCCTCCTTAATACTATTCACAAGCTTACATTCGTATTCCATCTGAATGACTTTTTAGTTGACTTCTATTGTTTTTTAAGCCTCCCAGTCCTCTAACTTCCAACTATTTTTGCTGTAATATATGCCCTCTCTTTGCCTTTTATGTTGACTTTGACTTCTCGTGTTAGCCACTGTTGCATCATCTTGCCTTTAGAATATTTGCACCATAAATAATAAATAGTAATAGAACCATAAATAGTTAAATAGTAATATGTAAATTATGCCAGTAAATTATGAAATAAGTACAGGACCAGCCTATTGGCTCAGGGTGTCTGACCCTCCAAGGGAGGAGTTGTAAAGTTTGATGACTTCCTATGACGCTCTGTGTTGCATCTCGGTGGAATGAGTCTCTGGCTGAATGTACTCCTGTGCCCACCCAGTACATTATGTAGTGGATGGGAGACATTGTCCAAGATGGCATGCAACTTAGACAGCATCCTCTTTTCAGACACCACCGTGATAGAGTCCAGTTCCATCCCCACAACATCACTGGCCTTATGAATGAGTTTGTTGATTCTGTTGGTGTCTGCTACCCTCAGCCTGCTGCCCCAGCACACAACAGCAAACATGATAGCACTGGCCACCACAGACTCGTAGAACATCCTCAGCATTGTCCGGCAGATGTTAAAGGACCTCAGTCTCCTCAGGAAATAGAGACGGCTCTAACCCTTCTTGTAGACAGCCTCAGTGTTCTTTGACCAGTCCAGTTTATTGTCAATTCGTATCCCCAGGTATTTGTAATCCTCCACCATGTCCACACTGACCCCCTGGATGGAAACAGGGGTCACTGGTACCTTAGCTCTCCTCAGGTCTACCACCAGCTCCTTAGTCTTTTTCACATTAAGCTGCAGATGATTCTGCTCACACCATGTGACAGAATTTCCTACCATAGCCCTGTACTCAGATGCATCCAAATATGGCAGAGTCATCCGAAAACTTCTGAAGATGACAAGACTCTGTGCAGTAGTTGAAGTCTGAGGTGTAAATGGTGAAGAGAAAGGGAGACAAGACAGTGCCCTGTGGAGCCCCAGTGCTGCTGATCACTCTATCAGACACACAGTGTTGCAAGCACACGTACTGTGGTCTGCCAGTCAGGTAATCAAGAATCCGTGATACCAGGGAAGCATCCACCTGCATCGCTGTCAGCTTCTCCCCCAGCAGAGCTGGGCGGATGGTGTTGAACGCACTGGAGAAGTCAAAAAACATGACCCTCACAGTGCTCGCTGGCTTGTCCAGGTGGGTGTAGACACGGTTCAGCAGGAAGGCGATGGCATCCTCAACACCTCATCGGGGCAGGTAAGCGAACTGGAGGGGATCTAAGTGTGGCCTGACCGTAGGCCGGAGCAGCTCCAGAACAAGTCTCTCCAGGGTCTTCATGATGTGGGAGGTCAATGCCGCCGGTCTGTAGTCATTGAGGCCGCTGGGGCGCGGCGTCTTCGGCACAGGGACGAGACAGGACGTCTTCCACAGTACAGGAACCCTCCGGAGCCTCAGGCTCAGGTTGAATACATGGCGACGTACTCCACATAGCTGAGGGGCACAGGCTTTGAGCACCCTGATACTGACACCATCTGGTCCTGTAGCCTTGCTTGGGTTGAGACATTTCAGCTGTCTTCTCACCTATTCAGCTGTGAAGCCCACTGTGGTGGTTTCGTGTGGGGAGGGGGTCATGGCAGCAGGGTGGGGGACTGTGAGGAGGGGTAGGAGGGGAGAGTGGAATATGTGTTGGTTGGGGGCCGACAACAGATGGCTCATGTGGGGATGGGCAGGGGCCACAATGTCAAATCTGTTAAAGAACAGGTTAAGTTCATTGGCCCTGTCCACACTGCCTTCAGCTCCTCTGTTGCTAGTTTTCCGGAACCCAGTGATGGTCCTCATCCCCCTCCAGACCCCTCTCATGTTGTTCTGCTGGAGTTTCCACTCAAGCTTCCTCCTGTACCTGTCTTTAGCCTCCCTGATCCTGGCTTTCAGGTCCCTCTGTATTGCCCTCAGCTCCTCCCTATTTCCATCACTAAACGCCCTCTTTTTAGCGTTCAGGATGTCCTTAATGTCCTTTGTCACCTGTGGCTTGTTATTTGAATAACAAAGGACAGTTCTTGTCGGAACATTGCAGTCCACACAGAAGTTGATGTAATCAGTGATGCACTCTGTGAGCCCATCAATATCAATCCATGTGGCTCACAGAGTGCTTGCCAGTCTGTCACCTCAAAACAACCCTGGAGCGCCTCATAAGCCTCCTCCGACCATTTCCTCACTGTCCTCGAGGTTACAGGTTTACTCTTCACCAGAGGCACGTAGCAGGGTTTTAGATGCACCAGGTTGTGATCTGTCCTTCCGTGGGGGGAGGGGAGAGGAGCTGTATGCATCCTTAACATTAGCGTGCATCAAATCCAGAGTCCTCTCCCCTCTGGTTGTACAGCTCACATACTGCATGAGGTTGGGCAGTGTTCTAGCCATGGTAACCTGGTTGAAGTCACCCGAGATGGTAATGAGGGCACTCGGGTGCTGGGTTTGTAATCTGGCTATGACGGTGTAAATGATGTTACACGCCGACGTTGGGTTGGCAGAGGGAGGGATGTACACAACAACCACAATTGCATGCGAGGTTTTCCTTGGCAAAAAATATGGCCGGAGTCCAACAGCAAAAAGTTCAATATCCGGGCTACAGACACGTTCCTTGATCGTAATATGCCCAGGATTGCACCATCTGTTATTTACCAGAACCACCAGCCCCCCTCCTTTACGCTTACCACTCTCCGTGCAATTCCGTTCAGCTCGAACGGTCTGGAAGCCCTCTATGGAAATGCTTTGATCAGGTATGTCCTCGTGCAGCCACGTTTCAGTAAAACACATGACACTGCTCTCCCGAAATGTTCTCTGACTCCTGACAAGCGCCATCAATTCATCCATTTTATTCCCCAGCGATCTCACATTTCCCGTGATGAGAGAGGGGAGACACGGCTTATAACTTCTCTGTAACGAAAACCAATTTCTCCCGGGGTCAATAAAGTATGACTATGACTATGACTATGACTATTTCTTGCTCTTTGGGATGTATATATCCTGTACCCTCCCATGTGCTTCCAAAAATTCCAGCCATTGCTGCTCTGCCGATATCCCTGCTAGTGTTCTTTTGCAACCAGTTCTGGGCAACTCCTCTTTCATGTCTCTGGAATTCCCTTTACTCCACTGGAATACTGATACATCAGACTTTAGCTTCTCCTTCTCATATTACAGGGTGAATTTGATCATGTTATGATCACTTTCCCCAAAGGGTTCTTTTACCTTAAACTCTCAAATCAATTCTGATTTTTTGCACAACACCCAATCCAGAATAGCTGATTTCTTAGTGGGCTCAACTATGAGCTGCTCTGAAAAGCCATCTCATAGGCACTCTAGAAATTCTCCCTCCTGGAATCTTGCACCATCCTGATTTTTCCAATCCAGCTGCATATCAAACTATTGTAACATTGCCCTTTTGGCATGCATTTTCTACCTCCCATTGTAATTCGTAGGCCATATCCTTACTACTGTTTGGGTTCTGTATACAACACCCATCAGTGTCTTTTTACCTTGCCGTTCCTTAGCCCTATCCACAATGATTCAACACCTTCCGACTCTATGTCACCTCTTTCTAATAGTTTGATTTCATTTGTTACCAACAGCAATTCTGTCTTCCGGCCTCGCCTTTCTATACAATGTGCATCCATGGAGATTAACCTCCCAGCTGTAATCTTTCAACCATGATTTAGTGATGCCTATGACATTATACGTGTAAATCTGCAACTGTGCTGCAAGTTCATCATTATTCCGTATACTGTGCGCATTCAAATACAACACCTTCAGTCCTGTGTTCACCCTGTGTCAGCCTTTTACTTTACAACTCATCCTGTTGATGGCAATTCTGCCCTGTCATCAGCCTCTCCTCACTACACATTGCCTCTATTTGAAAACCAGCTACCCCATCTTCAGCTCTATCATCTGCCTTTCCTACAATAGGCAGCTCAGGACACTCATTGCATCAAGCTCAACGTTTTGATTCCTAACTTTGTCAGAGGTCTTACCAACATCTGCCTCCACAACTTCTCCACTAACTGTTCTGGCGCTCTGGTTCCCATTCCCCTGCAACTCTAGTTTAAACCCCACCGTGCAGCATTAACAAACCTTCCCACTAGGAAGAGAGCCCAATTATCCAAAAATCTTATGCCCTCCCTCCTTGGGCTCAAATTAAACTGTATAATCTTCCTAGTTCTGTCCTTGCTAGCACACAGCACGGTTAGCAGTCTGGAGACCTCAACCCTGGAGATCCTGCCCTTTAACATAGCACCTAATTTCCTGAACTCCTTATGCAAAACCTCGTCACTCATCCTCCCCATATCTTTGGTACCTGCATGAACCACAACTTCTAGCTGTTCACCTTTCCACTTAAGAATATTGTGGGCTCGATCTGAGATATCCCAGACCCTGGCACCCATGCAACAACGTGCCATCCGGGAATCTCCGTTCTCGCCCACAGTACCTCCTGTCTGTTCCCTTAATTAGTGAATCCCCTATCACCACAGCGTGGCTCTTTTCCTCCCTTCCCTTCTGAGTCACAGAGGCAGACTCAGTGCCAGAGACCCAAGCACTCTGACTTTCATCCCTCTGACAGTGTCCGAAGTGGAAAACCTGTTGTCGAAAGGAATGGCCACAGGGGTACTCTGTCCCTCTGACAGTGTCCAAAGTGGAAAACCTGTTGTCGAAAGGAATGGCCACAGGGGTACTCTGCACTGGCTCCTTAACCCCTTTCCCCCTTCCTGGCTGTCACACAGTTTCCTGTGTCCTTCACCTTGTGTGTAACTGTCTCTCTGTGTCCTTTCTGTCCTATCTACCACCCCTTCAGCCTCCTGAGCGGTCCGGAGTTCATCCAGTTCCATCTCCAATTCCTTAACGTGAATTTTTAGAAGCCGCATCTGGATGCACTTCTCGCACACTGGAGGTCTCCCTGCCTTCGCATATCCCACAAGAGGAGCATTCGACTATCTTGTATGGGATCTCTACTCTCGTAGCTGAGCAGATATAAAGAAGGGATGGCAAAAAAAAAATTAACCTAGAGCTTTTCTTTTGCTTTCTCTGACTGAAGCCTCTCTCAGCAGAAAGCTCAAAGAGCTAAAGCCTCAAGATTACCACTCTGACTCTATCCACTCAGACGACGGCCACTGTGATGATGGCTGCTGTGCTTGCCCTTGCCTTCCTTTAATTTACTCTTACTAATCAATCACACATGCTGATTGGCCGCTGGACAAACCTCTTTTTTGCTACACCAATCCACTACTCCCTTCTGTACTTGGGCAGTGGACCTGAAGTCCCTTCCTCTCAAAACTTGCGATGTCCAGTTTGGCCGCTGGTCAAAGCACTTTACTGGAAGGAGAAATTGATGTTCATGGCATCAGGTCACTACCTAGATGGAATATGAGGTGTTGCTCCTCCAATCTGAGAATGCAAATGGGATTGGAATCAAAATGGTTGACGGATGAATTGGAGGTGCTTGACAAAGCGATCCCCCAATTTATGTTAGGTCTCATCATGTAGAAGAGGCTGCATCAGGAGTACCAGATACAATAAACGACCCCAACAGATTAGCAGGTGAAGTGTTGCTTCACTTGGAAGTACTGTTTGGGGCTCTGAATGGAGGTGAGGGAGGAGTTAAATGGGCAGGTGTAGCATTTCTTTCACTTGCAGGGAATATATGCAAGGAGGGAGATTAGTAGGAAGGGACAAATAGACAAAGGAATCATGGAGGAAGCAATCCCTGTGGAAAATGAAGAGTGGGGTGGGGAGGTAAAGATGAGTTTGGTGGTAGGATCCCATTGGAGATGTCAGAAGTTACGGAGAATGATGTGTTGGATGTGGAGGCTCATGGAATAGTAGGTGAGATTCATGGGGTGGTAGGTTAGGACCCCATTCCCATTCTGACTTGTGGGTCCATGGTCTCCTCTTTTGCCATGATGAGGCCACTCTCAGGGTGGAGGAGCAGCACCTCATATTCCATATAGGTAGACTCTAACCTGGTGGCACAAATGTTCAATTCTCCTTCTTGGTAAATTTTATTTCTTCCTCCTTCCCTCTTCTTCTATTCCGCACTCTGACTTCCTACCTCTTCTCCTCACCTGCCAACACTTCCCCCTTGTTCCCCTCCTCCTTCCCTTTCCCCCATGATCCACTCTCTTCTCCTATCAGATTTCTTCTTCTGCAGCCCTTTCCAGTTCTGATGAGGGCCTGAAACGTCAACTGTTTGTTTATTTCCATAGATCCTGCTTGACCTGCTGAGTTCCTCCAGCATTTTGTATGTGTTGTTCTGAATTTCCAACATTTGCAGAAACTCTTTTGTTTAAGATTTATGAATGATCCTTTTTTTGCACAACTTACTTATTTTTCTAATTTATAGATTTTTATGTCTTTGCATTGTACTGCTGCTGCAAAACAACAAATTTCATGTCATATGTCAATGATAAGAAATTTGATTCTGATTCTGATACGTTAGGGACATTTAAAAGATTGTTCAATAGGCATGTGGATGAAAGAAAAACGGTTCTATGGGAGGGAGGGGCTAGATTGATCATGAAGTAGGTCAAGGGGTTGGCACAACCTCCTGTGCTGTGGGGCCTGTACTATACTGTTCTATGTTCTATGTTCTTGGCAGTGTATATCTTAACTACATGTAGTTAAGGTCTATACACTAGCAGAATGAGAATTAGAATCAATTTTAACATCACTGGTGTATGTCGTGACATTTGTTGTTTTGCGGCAGCAGTGCAGTGCTATACATAAACAAAACAATAAGATATATATATATAAAAAAATTAAATTAGTGCAAAAGGAATGCAAAAATAGTGAGGTAGTGTTCATGGTTTCATTGTCCATTCAGAAATTTGATGGTGGAGGAGAAGAAGCTGTTCCTAAAACACGTGTGTACGTCTTCAGGCTCCTCCCTGATGGTAGTAATAAGAAGAGAGTAGGTCCTTGGTGATCCTCAGGAATCCGTAATGATGGATGCCATTTTTTTCATGTATTGTCTTTTGAAGATCCTCTTGATGCTGGGGAGGCCAGTGGCTGAGTTTGCAACTTTTTCCAATCCTTTGCAGTGGCCTCTCCATATCAGGCAGTGATACAGCAGTTAGAATGCTCTCCATGGTACTTCTATAGAAATGTGTTCGAGACTTTGGTAACATAACAAATACCAAACTGCTCAATCACTTCTGGATTAATTGACTGTTTCTTTTTAAGGAAAGAGTTATTTCTGTTGAATCTCCAGTTTTTCCCCTTCTTACTATAGTAATGGCGCTGCCTCTAATTCTGTTTCGCACCATTTCCAGGGTGACGATGATGAAGCCAGAGTTGGAGAGGCGTTGGCTCGGACAGTGGTCTGTGCTGTGAAGTCTGCAGATCCTCATGCTGACCCTGCCAGCTGGCTGAATACCACTGAGGTGTGTGATCCTCTGTTTAATTTTTGAAGTATAGATATAGCATCCTGGATTACCAAATTCAAATGTAAAACCCTCCAGGAGATGTTTGAATCAATAAGTCCAAGTGTGTATTCACCTGCTCTCACCTGTATCTCCTCCATACCCCACACATCTGCCCTCACTTCATCCTTCCATCACTATTACCTCTTGTCCTTATCCACCACCCCATAACCCTCCATATCCAGCACATTATTTTTGCAAATTCTGCCATCTTCAATGGAACCCTACCACCAAACGCATCTCCCCCCACTCCCCGCCACTCTCTGCTCTCGATGTGAATCCTTTGTCCACTCTTCCTTCAGCATGGATCTCCTTGCACATATCCCTGCAAGTAGAACAAGAACTACACCTCCTCCTTCACCAAACAGTCCTTACAGGTGAAATAACTTGTGAGTCTGTTGGGGTCATCTACTGTATCCTTTGCTCCTGGTGCAGCCTCCTCTACATCGGTGTGACCTGCTGTAGATGGGGGAACAGCTTTGTCGAGCACCTTCATTCTGTCTGCCACAAAAGGCGGAAATCATATCCTGGTTGCTACCAATTTAACTGAACTTCCAATTCCCATTCCAACACATTGGACCAGGGCCTCCTGTACTGCTGCGTTGAGACTACACTTGGGTTGGAAGAGCAGCATCTCATATTTCGTGTAGGTAGCTTCCAAGCTGATGCATGGATATCGATTTCTCTAACCTCCAGTAATATCTCCCAATCCATTTCTTTCTTTTTCCATTCCATATTCTGGTTCCCCTCCCTCACGTCAAGGGACATTATTTTAAGGTAATTGGAGGAAAGTATTAGGGGACATGTGAGAGGTAGATTTTATTACAGAGAGAGGGGTGGGTGTTTGGAACATGCTGCCAGGTTTGGTGGTAGAGACAGATACATCAGGGCATTTAAGAGACTCTTTGGTAGCACATGGATGAAAGAAAAATGGAGGGTTATGTGGGAGGGCAGTGTTAGACTGATCTTAGAGTAAGTTAGAAAGTTGGCACAACATTGTGGGCTGAAGGGCCTGTACGGTGTTGTACTGTTCCATGTGTGGATTCCAAAAGGGTGAGTTTCTAGAGTGCTTATGAGATGGCACTTTAGAGCAGTTCATGGTTGAGCCCATGGAGGGATCAGCTATTCTGGATTGGGTGTTGTTGAATGAACCAGAATTGATTAGAGAGCTCAAGGTAAAAGAACCTTAGGGGCAAGTGATCATAACATGATCGAATTCACCATGAAATTTGAGAAGGAGAAGCTAAAGTCAGATGTATCAGGATTACAGTGGAGTAAAGTGAATTACAGAAGCATGAGAGAGGAATTGGCCAGAATTAATTGGAAAAGAACACTGGCAGAGATGACAGCAGAGCAGCAATGGATGGAATTTCTGGAAGTAATTGGGAAGGTACAGGAAATATACATCCCAAAGAGCCAGAAGTATTCTAAAGGCAAGATGAACAACCATGGAAGACAAAGGAGTGAAGGCCGACATAAAAGCAAACAGAGGGCATATAATAGAGCAAAAATTAGTGGGAAGTTAGAGGATTGGGAAGCTTTTAAAAACCAACAGAAGGCAATTAAAAAAAATTCAGAAGGTAAAGATGGAATACAAAAGTAAGCTAGCCAATAATATTAAAGGGGATACCAGAAGTTTCTTCAGATACATAAAGTGTAAAAGAGAGGCGAGAGTGGATATCGGACCACTGGAAAATTATGCTGGAGAGGTAGTAATGGGGGGTAAGGAAATGGCAGATGAACTGAATAAGTCTTTTGCATCAGTCTTCACTGTGGAAAACACCAGCAGTATGGTGGAAGTTCCAGGTGTCAGGGGTCATGAAATGGGTGAAGTTACCATAGCTAGAGAGAAGGTTCTTGGGAAACTGAAAGGTCTGAAGTTAGATAAGTCACCTGTACTAGATGGTGTCCACACCAAGGTACTGAAAGAGGTGGTTGAAGAGTTTGTGGAGGCATTAGTAATAATCTTTCAAGAATCACTAGATTCTGGAATGGTTCTAGAAGACTGGAAAACTGCAAATGTCACTCCAGTCTTCAAGAAGGGAAAGAGGTAAAAGAAAAGAAACTATAGGCCAGTTAGTCTGACCTCAGTGGTTGGGAAGATGTTGGAGTCAATTATTAAGGATGAAGGCACGTGATAAAATAGACCGTAGTCAGCATGGTTTCCTCAAGGGAAAATCTTTCCTGACAAATCTGTTGGAATCCTGTGAAGAAATAACAAGCAAGATAGACAAAGGAGAATCAGTCGATGTCGTGTATTTAGATTTTCAGAAGGCCTCTTGACAAGGTGTCACACATGAGACAAGCTACAAGCCCATGGTATTATGACGAAATTCTAGCATGGATAAAGCAATGGCTGATTGGCAGGAGGCAAAGAGTGGGAGTAAAGGAAACCTTCTCTGGTTGAATGCCGGTGACTAGCGGTGTTCCACAGGGTCTGTGTTGGGACTAATTCGTTTTACATTAAATGTCAACGATTTGGATGATGGAATTGATGGATTTGTTGCATAGTATGCAGACAATATGAAGGTAAGTGGAAGGGCAGGTAGTTTTGAGGAAGCAGAAAGGCTACAGAAGGATTTAGACAGATTAGGAGAATGGCAAAGAAATGGCAGATGGAATGAAGTGTTGAGAAGTGTATGGTCATGCACTTGAAGAAATGAAGGGGTTGACTGTTTTCTAAATGGAGAAAAAATACAAAAAACTGAGGCGCAAAGAGATGATAATCTTTGTACAAGATTCCCTAAAGGTTAATTTGCGGGTTGAGTCTGTGGTGAGGAAGGCAAATGCAATGTTGATATTCGTTCAAGAAGACTAGAATATGAAAACATGGATGTAATGTTGAGACTTTAAAGCACTGGTGAGGCCTCATTTGGAGTATTATGAGGAGTTTTGTGGCCCTTATCTTAGAAAGGATGTGCTGAAACTGGACAAGGTTCAAAAAAGCTTCTCAAAAATAATTCCAGGATTGAACAGCTTATCATATGAAGAGTGTTTGATGGCTCTGGGCCTGTATTCACTGGAATTCGAATGAATGAAAGGTGACCTCATTGAAATCTATTGAATGGTGAAAGACCTTGATAGAGTAGATGTGGAGAGGGTGTTTCCTATGGTGGGAGAGTCTAAAACCAGAGGACGCAGCCTCAGAATTGAGGGGTGTCCTTTTAGAACGGAGATGAGGAAGAATTTCTTGAGCCAGAGAGTTGTGAATCTATGGAATTCTCTGCTACTTACAGCTGTGGAGGCCAAGACTTTGTGTATATTTAAGGCAGAGCTTTGAGAGATTCTTGATTGGTCAGGACATGAAGGATACATGGAGATGGAAGGAGATTGGGGCTGAAAGGAATATTGGATCAGCCATGATGAAATAGCAGAGCAGACTCAATGAGCCAAATGGCCAAATTCTGCCCTTATGGTCTTTATGTTGGTCAGCATGAGTGAGTTGAGCCAAAAGGCCTCTTTCTTTTTTTTTTGTAATTTATTTTTTATTGAAGTTCATCATCAAACAAACATTTCCATAAGATGTATTTCAGATACTGTACATATATGTCATATACAGGTTTCCCCCGCCATCCGAAGGTAGAGCGTTCCTATGAAACTGTTCGTAAGCCGAAATGTCATGAAGCGAAGAAGCAATTACCATTTATTTATATGGGAAAATTTTGTGAGCGTTCGCAGACCCAAAAATAACCTACCAAATCATGCCAAATAATACATAAAACCTAAAATAACAGTAACATATAGTAAAAGCAGGAATGATATGATAAATACACAGCCTATATGAAGTAGAAATACTTCTCTACAACGATTGCCTGCACAGATCTCCGTTGCGAAAATCTCACGCAAGTGCTCTCGGCAGAAAATCTCACACAAGCGCTGTTGGCATAACCGTGCTCTCCAGTAACCTTTAAACTATGAAGCTGCCAAATCTACCAAATAACACGTAAAAATACACAGCTTATATAAAGTAGAAATAATGTATGTACAGTGTAGTATCACCTACCGGAATTGGGAAAACAGCGCTGAGCACACTGATGACGGTGTGTTAGACTAAGTCGTCGCAGGTTGGGGTGGTGCAGTGGCCCCCACCCTCCAGGCCGCCGACTGATACATTGCCACGAAGAATGCAGCAGTAGCTGGGAGGCACACAGCACATCTTTAAGAAAAAATCCGAAATAAACATGCTAATTAATTAGTACTGCCCGGCATGTAAATGTTGGCGCAGGTGATTGCATCGCCTCTGATCTGGGCCAACAATTACGTGCTAGGTGGCACCTAATTAATTAGTATGGTTATTTCGGCTTTTTTCTTAAAGATGTGCTGTGTGCCTCCCGGCTACCGCTGCATTCTCTGCGGATCAGTACAGTATCTGTCTGGGGCCCGGGGGTTGGGGTGGTGGGACACGGGGGTGTCATCTCATCGTCAATCAGGGCAGGCAACTCATCTTCTTCTATGACTGCCTGCCTCGATGTCAAAGGTCGAGGTTCGTCGTCTGCTGTGGCTGATGTGGAAGGCTTGCTTGACTGCTGAGCCTCGCACATTTTTCTATCACACAGTTCTTTGTAAGCACTCAAACCATCTTGCAAATATCCCCTAAACCTATGTACCCTTTCAAAATTAAAGTCGTACTTTATTATTGCAGCGAAAATCTCACGCAGTTGCTTCACTTTCGCTACTGCATTCGGTTTCGATTGTTATCCTTTCCTCTTCCAATTGCATCAGCTCTTCGTCTATCGGTTCTTGGTCATGGGATGCCAAAACCTCTTCAACATCATCTCGTCAGCTTCCACAAGCCAAACTCACTTTGTCCTTGCTTCGTTCACCACGATCGAAATGCTTAATTATGTCTAGTTTTATGCTAAGTGTAACACCCTTACGAGCTCTTTCAGGCTTTTCCGACACCTTAGAACTCATCTTGCTAACGGCTGCTCAATGCAACGTGATTAAGCAATGCCATTCCAAATCCCGGGGAGAGCGCTGCTCAGGGCGCGCGCTGCCTGTCTTCGTAACAGTGAAAACACCTTCTGAAAGCGAAAACAGGGTACTAATGTAGGTCTGTCGTAACAGTGAGGTTTCATAAAGCAAACATACGAAAAGCGGGGGACACCTGTAATCATATTTATCACAAATCTCCACATAATATTTATCTGAGGTATACACTTATAGAAAGGAGAGGAAAGAAAGAACAATCAAAAGAAAATATGTACAGAGTAGGGAGTTATTTTTTTACAATATATTCATTGACTTGTGAGAATAAAATCAGGCCTACGAGGTGTTATGTAGTTAAACCATTTTTTCCAGTATGAATAAAATTGTTCCAACTTATGATTAACAGATGCTGTTATCTTCTCCGTTTTGTAAATGTCCATTGTAATTTCCATCCATATATTTAAAGTTGGGCTCTCCTATGATAATCATTTCCTGGTAAGGGTCTTTTTACCAGCCACCAGCAGTACATTCATTAAATATTTCTCTCTTTTCAACCATTCTTGAGGTATATACCCAAAATATATGGTCTTACTCTCTAAGGGTAGTTCACATTTAAAGATGTCTTGTAGGGCATTATGTATCCCACTCCAATAGTCTTTGATAATGGGGTATTCCCAGAAGATATGATAATTTTGATTTCCACAATTTCTCCAGCAAGCAGGTGGTTACTATCATAATGGGATTTCTGAGAGGGTGTATAAAGTATCTTATCAAGTTTTTCCACCCGAACTCCCTTCATTTCTGTGAACTGATACACTTCCATTGATACCTCCATATTATTGTCCATTCTTCCTCAGATATTATTATCCCTCCTTCCTTCTCCCATTTTGTTTTAATGTATGAAGTGGAATGTGTTTTAAGATTTGACAAACCCTTATAAGCGTTTGAAATTATTCTACTACTGTTGTCTGAATTATATGCTTTTCTAATCAGCTCTATCAGACATGTACTTGCCTTGGTTACATTTTTAACCGTCTTATTAACATACTGTTGCATCTGTAAATACCAATAAGAGTCTTGTTTTTCTAATAAGTGTTTCTCTTTGAGCATTTCAAAACTGAACAGTGTTCCTTCTTTCATTATATTGCAAATAGCTGTTATTCCTTTAGCTGTCCAGTCCTTAAATCTAGCATCCAGTTTATTCGGCATAAAATCTGAGTCATATGCACACCATTTAAGAATTGCAATGTCTCTCTCCAGTTTATATTCTTTTATAATAGTTTTCCATATTTTAAGAGTCCATTTCGCCCACGGGTTGTCAATATTATTTATGTAACTTTGTAGGTTGCTATCAGCCAAAATTGTCTGTATGGGGATGGAAAGTGTCCTCTCCTCAATGTTTTTCCATTGAGTGTCATGTGATGGGTTGCCAAAAGGCCTCTTTCGGTGCTGTATCACCCCATGACTTTATGAACTTTCTCTGCAGTGCAAATGCATCCAAAAATATGGGGCTTTCTTACCCAAATTGACCTGTACATTGCTAGCCTAGAGTGAGAGTTCACATTTGACATGGATGTGTTCATGCCATGTTCATGAGAAATATAGTTGGCAATGTGTAGCTGTTTCATATTAGCCTTGGTCTAATAAAGGCCAACAGAATGAAACATAGCAACTTCCTGTGCTGTAAATTTCTGTGATTCTATGTATCAAAGTGTTTGATAATTAATTCCAAATTTGTGCTAATTAGCTAATATAAATGGTGGCAAAAATTAGTATGTATTCTAATGGGCAGTCAGGGAAAGAAAGTGTAGCAGATTGTATACTTCAGGCGAATTTGTGTTGCACTTGATGGAGGGTCTGGCCTGAAACATCAACTGTTTATTCCTCAGGTGCTGCCTGACTGGCTGACTTCCTCCGGCAATTTGTGTGTGCCCCTCTACTGAAAATTGTAGATATCCAAAATTAAAGTGGTGGACACACTGGAAAACTGAAATAAAAGACATTGTCCACAGCTGGGCCAACAAGGTCCATTTGTGTGCCATCTGATTTTGTAGAGCAAGAAGGGATTAATGTGATCAATGATCTCCATTTACAGGTGTAAAAAATTAGTGAAAACCTGTTCTCAGTTGCAGAGAAGGTATGGGAACAGAGAGAACAAAGGGGTGGTCTGATTGTCTGGAAGGGAGGAGAGATTGAACATCGCAAATGGCAATGGTGCTGGTGAAAAGAGCATGATAACATTCAAAGGCTAACAGAAGGAGGTATGAATACAAATCTGGAGTCACCAAAAGAGATTAAAGAGAAACTGAAAGCTGAATCTCAGTCACATCAGAGTGCAGAAAGGAGTTTCTCATCAGTGAACATGAGAGTGTAGGGTAATGAAATGGGTGACAGATGACACATATTGTTCATAATAGAAACTGTTGTACATAGTTAACAAACACCATTGTTGATTTGTTGTGTTCACTGTAAGAGATGGTGTCTGACATAATGATGTCAGTGTAACTGCTTTTGGTTTGTTGGTTATGGAAGTAAAGGGGTGCAGCTTTTGTTAAGCATGTAAAATGATTCTTGCATGTTTTATTCACAAAATCCTACATCGGTGACCCCGACACTCTTGGATGTTTCCAGAGGTACTAAACGACACGTCAACCAACACAGTTTTTTTGAAGCTTGCCATAGTTTTGGTTTACACAGACAGAAGTCCAGTTCATGCTGCAAGAAATCACTGCGGACAATACCGAATTTTACTATATTATAGCATCACTAAGTAGTTCCACTGCACCCAGAGTGGGGAGTCGACTGGGGACCTGCCTGCAAATGATAAATATATCACTCTGAAAACTAACCTATTACAGACTTTTGGACTGTCTCTGTGTGAGCCTTGCCCGGCTTGGGTGACACCAGGCCTTCAGACCCATTAAACCACTTGCTTGCTCTCCTGGCAATCACCATCCTTGTTTTATTTTTAAAGAGCTCTTTATGTAACAAATGCCTGATCAAGTTTGCACAGTCCTCACTAATATACCTGTGAAGGACTATAGGGAATCTTCTAAAAGGGCTGATAGTCTACCCTTAGCCAGGCAGAGGTGCATTGGTCCTCCTGTCTCAAAAAGCCCTGGCAGCAGAGTCTCCAGCAAACTCACACCTGTGGCTCTGTACCAGACAACACTGGGTCTGTGTTTTTACCGTGCACGCTTCAGCAAGAACTCCAAGTGCCAACCGCCGTGCAACTTCAATGATGCCAATGCATTGGGACATCGGAGATCTGTGAACACCAAGGGTTCCAGCTACCAAGGGTTGTTTATTGTTCTTTACGGACACCTTTTCAGGGCAACGGTGTCTGTGTGACATAAGCACACAAGTGAGTGTGCTGTCAGCATTGCCCATTGCCTTTAAGGCCGAGGGCGACGGATCATAGCTGGAGGCCATCAGCAGTATCAGGATCTGGACTTAATGAGGCATAATGTTCTGCTTCAGTGGATGATGGTACACATGGGACTTTGTCTTAGTTGAAGTTGCTGGACCCCTGCTCAGCGCCGATTTCCTGTGTGCCAAAGGGCTGTTAGTAAATCTTAAGAAATGTCGGCTTGTGAACGCACAGGACTTTGGGTTGTTACTCTGTACCCCCAGTATGTTGCCCACAATGACTCTGTCCTGCACATACACCACCACATGTGAATTCATCATCTGCTGGGCGAATTGCCAAAGCTCACCAAGCCCACATTTTCCACTCCAGTCACAAAGCATGGGGTTCAGCACCACAATTCCACAACTGGTTCGCTGGTCCGCCACCGTGCACATAGGCAGGACTCGGAAAAGCTGGTCATCCTGAAGGCTGAGTTTGCTAACATGGAAATGCTTGGCATTGTATGCAGATCGAACAGCCCTTGGGCTTCACCCGCCCACATAGTCCATAAGCCCAATGGTGATTGCCGTCCATGTGCCAATTACCTCCACCTTAACGAGGCCGCCACCCCTGATCATTACCCAATTCCACATATTCAAGTCTTTTCATCGTGGTTAGTTGGAAAGCTAATTTTTTTCTAAAGTGCACTTAGGGCTACATCAGGTGCCGGTCTACGATGAGGATGCTCCCAAAACTACTGTTCGAACCCATTGGAGTTTCTGCAAATGCCACTTGGGCTGAGAAAGCAGCACAGAGTTTCCTGCGACGAATATTAAAAGACTTAGATTTTCTTTTTGTTTACCTGGACGGCATACTTATCACCAGCACATCCAACACCGAACACGTCACATCTCCACACACTTTCCAAGTGCTTATGCCAGTATGGGCTGATTATTAACCCTGCTAAATGCCAGTTCGAGTTCTCTACTATTGACTTTTTGGCCACTCCATTGTCAAAAGTCACTACTGTTATGGACTTGGCACTGCTCCAAACTACCAAAGCACTGCAAGAAGTCTTAGGTATGGTGAATTTCTTTCACCGTTTCATTCTGTGAGAACTTATGCTGCCCTTGTATAGTGCCTGTAAAGGTACTATACAAGGTAATTGCATGCTTGAGTGGTCAGCAGACATGACCAGAGAATTTGACAACACCAAATGAGCACCTTGAAACGTGACCCTACTGGCACACTTGCTCCACAATGCACCTATAGCCATCACTACTGACGCCTCAGACCATGCTGTGAGTGCTGTGCACAAACAGTTGGTTGGAGGCGTTTGGCAACTGCTCACCTTCTTCAGCCAGCATCTCTGCCCCCTGAGAAGTTTGACCATGAGCTTCTCGGTCTCTATCTGGCTATCCACTGTTTTCATTTTCTACACAAACCCCTTGTGCACACGATGGCCATGGCATCAGACCCTTGGTCTTCACAGCAGCAATGCTATCTGGCCTATATTTCAGAATTCACATCCAGGAGAAAGATAATGCTGTGGCTGATTGCCTCTCATGGCCCACTGTCGCTGCCATACACAGCGGGGTTAACTATGCCAACATGGCAGTGAACCAAGCTAGTGACCCAGAGGTTCAGGCTTAATGTTCAGTAGACTCAGACCTGCGGTTGGCTGTCGTCAAGTTCAGGGATGCAGGAGTTTCTCTCCTGTACGATGTCTCAACTGGTTGCCCTCAGCCCATAGTGCCTGCAAACTGGAGGCATACTGTTTTTAACTCCAGTCATGTCCTCTCATATACAGGTGGGAAATCTTCACAGAAACTGATTGCTTTAAAGTTTCTGTGGTATGGCCTTAGGAAGGATGTGCAAGACTGGAGTGCAGTCTATGTTGTGTGTCAGTGGTGAAAATTAACCATCAAGTTTGGGCAGCATTAGCACCTTTCAAGGTCCCTGAGCAACATCTTCATCTTGTCCTTGTGAACCTTGTTGGTCCTCTTCCACCCCCGACTGTTCCACACATCTCCTTACCATGGTGGCCTGTACTACCAGGTGGCCAGAGGTTGTCTCTCTAGTGTTGACGACTGCTTTGGACATGGCATGGGCATTCATCAAAACCTGAGTTGCTTAGTTCGTCACCCCATCTGATATTTCTTCCCTCCTCAATCCCCAGTTCATGCCAGACCTCTGGACTGTAGTGGCCCAGAACCTTGGTGTTAAATTGATTCACACCACAGCATATCACCCACAGTTCAAAGCCTGTACAAGCTGTTTCACCATTCCTTAAAAGTTGCTCTGAGGGCCTCCTTGACAGATAATTGTTGGCATGATCCTGTCCTGTGGGTCCTGCTTGGGCTCAGAATGGCTCCAAAGGAGGACCTGCAGTTCTTCACAGCTGAGTTGCTGTGCCAAGTGGTTTTATTCCTCACCTGGTCTGCGAGCCAGCAGCATTCTGCTCTCCTCAGTAAACTCAATTCTTTTACACCTGTTCCTACCTTCCACCATGGTGTACAGCTCTTTTGAGTTACAGTTCACTTGTGTTCTACCTTGTTCATTTTTGCCCACCATGATGCATATCAACACCCCCTTAATCGCCCCTACAATGGCCCTTTCTGTGTTTTGGACAGGGCAAAAAGACTTACTGTAGATGGGAAGGTTAAACCTGAAAGCATTTCTGTAGGTCGCTTCAGACGGCCCACCAAGACCTAGATGGTTCCACGACCGTTCTCCCAGCATCACAACATAACCATGTGCATGTCAGCACACCCCCGATGAGCCAGGGTCACCTACTGCTAATCCAACCAAGCAACACAGGGCCCAAGTCGGGCAGCTCGTACAAGCTGCAGACAGACTCACAATGCTGGTTTTGATGAATTCTAGGGGGTTTGTGTAGGTAATGTAATGGGTGACGGATGACACATACTGTTCATAGTAGTAACTGTTGTACATTATCACAAACGCCCTTACTGAATTGTTGTCTTCACATTAAGAAGTGGTGTCTGTTGTAATGAAGTCAGTGTAAGGGGACTGCTTTAGGTTTACTTGTAATGGAAGTAAACGGCTGAGGCTTTTGTAGAGCACATAAAATGACTCGTATGTTTTATTCACAAAATCCTGCAAGTGTCCTGTGATCACCAACGGGTCCAAAATCACATTCACGCTGATGAACTTCCAAGATGTTGGCCAAAGAATGATCATTGGACCATGCTGGATACAGTCTGAAATTGCTGAATGTGCTGCTAGGTCACTGTAGATGATGAGATACCTTTTCCTGATCTTGCATTAGGCATCATTGCAAAAGTATGAGAGATTAAAACAGGAAGAGGATAGTGAATTAAGAGAAATCAACTATGGCACAGCATGTGAACTGAAAGGAAATATTTCATAAAGATGAATTTGGATTGGTAATTTTGAGGGTTCTTGTGGTGAAGCTTTTTATTGTAATTTAGCGTATTGAGTACAGGAGTTGGGATATTCTGTTGAAGTTATATAAGATATTGGTGAGGCCTAATTTGGAGTATTGTGTGCATTTCCAATCACCTACTTTCAGGTAGTTATCAATAAAATTAAGAGTACAGAGAAAAATTCCAAGGATGTTGCCAGGACTTCAGGACCTATCTTATAGGCAAAGGTTGAATAGGTGAGGACTTTGTTACAAGAATCACCCCTTGTAATAATGATCAGGGAGGAACAAAGAGAATCTGTAATTACCAACAAGTACCTTTATATCTCAATGGATGAACATGTGAACTTACACAACCAGGTACCTGTGTGCACACCAACTAAGTTCCCCTGACCTTCTATGAACAGTCATAGAACAGAAAATATAATACCAGTTAAAAAGGAGTTTGTGCTGCAGAGCACATGTTCCTCGTAGTTCCATTTTGAATCTCCACATCCATGGGCCCCTCCTCATCTGCGACGGTTGTTCTCCTACAAAGTTACTGTTGCCAGCACACTTGGAGAGTCTGTTTTTATATTCATTCCTTACCAATTCAAATGTTATATTCCATTGTCATCGGCTGTAAGTCATGTATCTGACTTTTAACATCTTTTTATTGGCTCTGCTCCAGGCCAGCATCCATTTATTGCCCTCTTCCCAGCAAGTGACAGTCGGTAATTTATGGCACTTTGTTCTCAATCAGCAACCAGCTTGAATCACACAGAACAGATTCAAACCCCAACAGTCAAAAATCTGCATGTTCTATCCAACCAAAGAACACATAACAAATAACTTCTTTGGAAATGATCTCTAGTCCTGCAGATTACCTGGAGCATCATTATGTCAACTTTAAAACACTGATCAAGCAAGTGACTTTAACTCACAAAATGAAGAACACAGTCTCTTCATAAAAGGACAGCCTCCATCTTCCCCCCCCACCCCACCATGGCAAGAACAGAAACAATTGGTCTGCCTGCTTCCACTGTCCTTGATTCATTCAAATTCACTGATTATAGACTGTAATTCTTCCTGCCAACAACTTTATTCCCTGGAGTTTAGGAGAATGGGGCAAGATTTGATAGATGTATATAGAATGATAAGTGTATCTTTTATTTATTTATTTAGAGATGCAACATGGTAACAGGCCCTCCCGGCCCAATGAGCCTGTGCAGCCCAATTGCACCCATGTGACCAATTGATCTACTAATTCGTATGTCTTTGTGATGTAGGAGGAAACCGGAGTACCTGGAGGAAACCCATATTGTCACGGGGAGATCGTACAAACGATTTATAGACAACAACGGGAATTGAACCCCTGTCGCTTGCTCTGTAAAGCTGTACACTAACCACTATGCTACTGTGCCAACCTCTATAGAGAGAGTAAATGCAAGCAGACATTTTCCCCTCAGGTTGGGTGAGACTATAGAAGTCATATGCCAAGAGTGAAAGGTAAATATTTAAGGTCAACCTGAGGGGGAGCATCTTCACTCAGAGGATGGTGAGCCAGCAAAAGTAGTGGATGCAGGTTTGACTGAAACATTTAAGAGAAGTTTGAATAAGTACATGGATGGAAGAAGTATGGAGGGTATGGTCTGGGTGCGGGGTGAATATTTGTTCTGCACCAAGTAGATGGGCTGAAGGGCCCGTTTCTGCTGTAGTGCTCTATGTTCAAGTTAAAGGTTTTCATTTCACCTATACTGGTTTCTCATTGTAGATAACTTTTTCATTGCACTTGTGCATATGACAATAGACTCGACTTTGACTTTGAACGCCTAGTGCAATATTTTGAACTGGAGGTGCAATTATGTAATCCTTTCAGATTTTTTTTTTTTTTCATTTATGTGGTTGGGCAGAAAGGGAGATGATGAAAGGGCAATGATGCTCCAGGTACCACAGGAAGGTGTGGGAATTGTTGAAGGTAGAATAGTGAAATAAAGCATATAAGATATGGGAACAGAATTTGCCCCATTAATTCAGCTTCACCTTCCGTCATGGCTGATGTAATATCCCTCTCAATCCCATTCTCCTGCCTTCTCCCCATAACTTTTGCTTCCTTACAAATCAAGAACCTATCAACCTATGCTTTAAATATTTCAAATGACTTGGCCTCCACAGCCATCTGCAGTAATAAATTCCACAGATTCACCACCATCTGGCAAAAGAAATTCCTCTTAATCACTATTCTAGAGGGATGTCTTTCTCTCCTGAGGCTGTGCCCTCCAGTCCTAAACTCCCCAACTATAGGAAACATCTTCTCCATATCCATTCCATCGAGGCCTTTCAATATTAGATAGGTTTCAATGAGATGTGCCCCTCATTCTTCTAAACTCCAGTGAGTACAAGACTAGAGTTCCTCCTACTTAACCATAAGACTATAAGATACAGGAGCAGAATAAGGCTATTTGGCCCATTGAGTCTGCCTTCCAGTTTTCCTCTCAGCCCAGTCTCCTGCCTGCTCCCTGTATCCCTTCATGCCCTGACCAATCAAGAATCTATCAACCTGTGCCTTAAATATACATAGAGACGACCTCCACAGCTGCCTGCGGCAAAGAATTCCACTAATTCACCACTCTCTGGCTAAAGAAATTCCTCCTCATCTCCATTCTAAAAGGACATCCCTCTTGTCACGTACCCCGTGACGGATTAAAGAATCAGCAGAAATGGAAAACACCTTGGAGTCCAGTATTGTTATTAACTAATGGTATTTATTAGTAACTACACAATACAGTAATATAAATACAGATAAATCAAACAGGTTAGCAATGATTATATGTAAGTAAGTGTGGAAATATATGAAAATCAAGCTTCTTCGAGTCTAGGGGTAAATAGATAGTCTTACGATGATGAGTAGAGTTCAGTTCAGTTACGGTATTGAGTTGAGTAGTGATGGAGAGAGAGGGGGAGAGGTTTGAGTCTTCAGGTGAGCTGACGCCGTCAATCTTCCCGTTGTCCTTTGGAAGTCAGCGACTGTGACCACAACAGAGGGGACCTTTCTTCTGTGGTGGAATTATCAACCCAGGTGAAGGTTGGACACACAAATAACTCCCCACCGGTCACTCCCTTTTCACACTGCGAGAGCCACTGATCGATCTGCCTGATCGATCCTCCAAAACCCACTTTTTCTGTGGGCACAACAAAGCTCATTCAGTGTCCAAAACCATGTGTCTGTCCGTTTATCATCCGACCTTCTATTTATCTCACCGTGCTGATTACCAACTGTCACTCAAACAGCTCCTCCCTTCTCTGTCTGTAAGAATACAGAAGCTGAAACCAGTGTCCTTGTAAAAATGTAAATATGCTGCAGAAAACCCATAACATCATCCAAAGCTATCCTCATCTCTCTCTCTCTCTCTCTCTCTTAAAAACAAGACGTCGGTGTTAAATATCTCTGTCTCTCTCTTTTCAAAAGCACAGTTCATGGGGGGTAATTCAGGACCCCGTCACACTCTATTCTGAGGCTGTGTCCTCTGGTCTTAGGCTCTCCCACCATTGGAAACATCCTCTCCACATCCACTCTATCAAGGCCTTTCACCATTCGATGAGGTCACCCCTCATTCTTTAGAATTCCAGAGCCCAGAGCCAACAAACGTTTTTCGTATAGCAAGCTGTTTAATCCTGGAATCATTTTCATGAACGTCCTTTGAACTCTCTCCAGTTTCAGCACATCCTTTCTAAGATAAGGGGACCAAAACTGCTCACAATCCTCCCAGTGACGCCTCACCTGTGCTTTATAAAGCCTCAACATTGCATTTTGCCTTTATGTTCCAGTCCTCTTGAAATTCCCAGGATCATTCTCATGAATGTGCTCTGGACCCTCTCCAATGCCAGCATATACTTTCTTAAATAAGAGTGCCAAGGTAGCTGTCCAAGGTAGTGTAGCAGTTAGCACTACACTATTACAGCTCGGGGCAGAGTTCAATTTCACTGCTGTCTGTAAGGAGTTTGTACATTCTCCCTGTGAGCGCGTAAGCTTCCTCCAACAGTCGGTTAATTGGTCAATGTACATTGTCCTGTATTTAGGCTACTGTTAAATAGGTGGGTTCTGGGCAATGTGACTCATTGGGCTGAAAGGGCCTGTTCTGTGCTGTATCTCTAAATAAAATAAATAAGAGGCCCAATATATGAGCGGGAACAGACCAAACAATGGCTGTACACATTTATAATTCTATATATTCTTTTTTTTGTGTGTGTAGGGTGCTGTCACATCGTATGAAACAAACCTACACTACGTCAACCTTGCAGTTCAATCCTGTTTAGATAACGCCAAGACCCATTCAGCCAGCTGCACAAAAGGAAGCGATCAGTCAGTGCAGCTTTCCTCTGGCCTTCCGAAAAAAAGAAAAGGTGGTTCAGGAGCGGCAGAATTTGCAGCCAAGGATGGACGAGGGAAGCTTGCAGAACCTAAAGCTGGCCTGAGCACCAACATCTGTATTGGACCGAATCTGGTTCCTGTTCAGCAGGTAGCTGCTGCTCCAGAAGAGGACCCAGTTTCCAGCACATCTGGTGATCCATCTCTGGCCAGCAGATTGGAAGCTAAACAGTGTAGTTTGGACTGTGATTCCAAACCTGCTGACAATGTTAGGAGATTGATATCCACTGATGATTTACTAAACTGCTTGGTCCACCCTGACATCATTCAATTAATGACTGAGATTCTGCTGGGTAGGCATTGTTCTCATTAGTCTCACCCAATCATTAATGTTACTTGTGTTTTTGCAAATTTATCATTAATAAGAAAGTATTTGTCTCCACATATCTATGTTATTAAAAATATTGTGCATGGTGTGCAAATAACCAAGTAAAACATGGGGGTCCTTAAACCTGCCCCACTATTCAGTACAATCGTGTTTGATCATTTACTTCAGCTTTATTCTCAATCTGCTTTATTCAAAGTTCAAAGTAAATTTATTATCCAACTACACCTAGTATACACTCAGTGGCCACCACCTCCTGTACCTAATGAAGTGGCCCCTAAGTGTATGTTTGTGGTCTTCTGCTGTAGCCCACCCACTTCAAGGTTCAACATGTTGTGCGTTCAGAGATGCTCTTCTCCACATCACCATAGTAACATGTGGTTATTTGAGTTAGTCTCCTTCCTGCTAGCTTGAATCAGTCTGGCCATCATTAATAAGGCATTTTCAATCGCAGAACTGGCACTCACTGAATGCTTTTTTTGTTTTTCGCAGCATGCTCTTTAATTTCTAGAGTGTGTTGTACATGAAAATCCCAGGATATCTGCAGTTTCTGAGATACTCAAACCAGCTGTCGGGTTCTGTCAAGTTTCAGTGGGACTCAAGTGCAGACCAATGAATACTTTTTCACCAGGATTTATTGGGGAGCACAAAGGCAACAGTCTTTCAAAAACAGAAGGCAGGCACGAATCCGAAATGGCAGGCAGAGGTCTTACCAGGAAAGGCAGTCAGGTGAGGGCAGACAATCTAGAGCGCACAATCAAAAATCAGGTCCAGGAACAGGCAAAATCCAAAACACAGAACCGGGCAAAATCGGTTGGCAGAAGTCACAATGACAAGCTAGAACAACACAGGTCAGAACTGGGACAAACTGGCAGAGTGAGTCAGTCTGTCTGTCTGTCTGTCTGTCTGTCTGTCTGTCTGTCTGTCTGTCTGTCTGTCTGTCTGTCTCTTGTTTTACGGCAGTCAGCATCCACTGGCAGAGACTGCTAGTCAAGGCAGGATTTAAATGGCCAGGGTAATGAGTGATAATTAGAAACAGGTGGATGCAAATGAGGAGACAAGCAGGTAATTGGAGGAAGTCCAAAAAGGAAAGGGGCTGGGCCAGAACCCACATGGCCAGGTGAAAGAAAACAGAAATTAAAGACTGTTGTGATCCAGAGCTACCAGCAGAGGCCCTTCGACACAGTGTTCAGGCCGGATCCTTAACACCAGCCCATCTGGCACCAACGATCATTCCACAGTCGAAGTCAATTAGATCATATTTTTCCCCATTCTGATGTTTGGTCTGAACAATAACTGAACCTCTTGACCATGTCTGCGTGTTTTTGTGCATTGAGTTACTGTTGCATGATTGGCTGATTTTCATTAATGAGCTGGTGTACAGGTATACCTAACAAAGTGGCCACTGAATACATGTTACCATATCACAAACGAGAAAATCTGCAGATTCTGGAAATCCGAGCAACACGCACAAAAAGCTAGAGGCAGCATCTATGGAAAAGAGTACAGTCAACATTTCTGGCCAAGACCCACATCAGGACTGGGAAAAAAGGCTGATCCCAGTCTTGATGTGGGTCTCGGCCCGAAACGTCGACTGTACTCTTTTCCATAGATGCTCCCTGGCCTGCTGAGTTCCTCCAGCATTTTGTGTGTGTTGCTTGTTACCATATGCTACTTGAGATTCAATTTCCTGCAGACATTTATAGGAAAAAAAGAACTATAATAGAATTTCATGAAAAACTATACATAATCAGACAAAGACTGAAAAAGTGCAAAAGAAGATAGAATGGGCAAATAAAAAAATGATATTGAGAACAAGAATAGTGAAGAGTCCTTGAAAATGAGTCAGTAGGTCGTAGAATTAGTTCAGAGTCATGGTGAGTGAAGCTTTTCATACTGGTTCAGGAGCCTAATGGTTGTAGGGTAATGTCCAAAGACACATCAGCTTTGGTTGTTAGTAAAGGTCTCAACTATCAATCATTCACAGCCTTTAAGAGTAGAGAAGAAAAAGAGATTTACAGCATCTGAGTGAAGAATTTATATCTTATCATGAGACAGTAATCTATAGATGCTTCTTGGCTACAAATCTTAATGTCTATTGTCACAATTTCTGTTTGCATTTTCCTGTCCACACTCCCCACTAGAAATCACTGCGTCAATTACATCAGTGTATGTATGGGTTTTGGTAGACAGATGTAGTCAGTTACACAAGAGCATCTGCAGATGCTGGAAATCCACACAAAATGCTTGTTTAAGATTATAAGACACATAGATAGAGTGGACAGCCTTTCTTCGAGGGCAGCAATAGCCAATACCAGAGGACATTTAAGGTGAGTGGAGGAAAGTTTAGGAGGGATGTCAGAGGTAGGATTTTTACATGGAGAGTGGTGGATGCCGGGAATACACTGCCGGGAGTGGTGAAATAATAGGAACATTTAGGAAAGTATTAGATAGGCATGTGGATGGAAGACAAATAGAACGGTATAGTCTGTGAGGGAGGAAAGGGTTAGATTGACTGTGGACTAGGTCTGTTTAGGTTGATGGGGCAACAGGACAGGCAGCAGCTATGGAGGGAACGGAACCGTTAACATTGGGAATGCTGGAAAGGAGGAAGCCATAATGATAAATTAGAGATTCTGCAGATTCTGGAAATCTTGAGCAACACACACAAAATGCTGGAAGAATTGGACAAGTCAGTCAGCTTCTAGGGAGGGGAATAAACAGTCAACATTTTGGACTAAGTGAGTCAGTGACTTGTTTTTCCACCCAGTGTATATCTAAACATAATGCTTAGCAACTACAATGCTACACAAGAATTTTGGGGAAAACTGTAATATCACACTTCCATTTCTCAATGGTTCTACATTAGAATTAGAGTCTAAATTTACCTGTGGCTTGTGTTTATTAAATATAAAACAGGTTAAGATTTTGAAGATGTAAGGACATTCAGATGCTGAAATTTGGAACAAAAAAAGAACACACTGCCAGGGGTGGCACAGAAGTGTAGAAGTTAGCCCAAAGCTTTACAGCACCAGCTATGAGGTTGGGGTTTGATTTCTGTTGCTGCCTGTGAGGAATTTGTATATTCTCCCTGTGAACACATGGGTTTTTCCAGGTGCTCCAGTTTCCTCCCACATTCCAAAGATGGCACAGTAAGGGTTAGTGAGTTGTGGGCTGCTCTGTTGGCACCAAAGCATGGTGACCCTTGCGGACTGTCCCAACTCAATCCTCACTGGTTTGATTTGATACAAACGACACATTTCACTGTATGTTTCGATGTACATGTGACAATTTTAATCTTTTCTCATTATCTTTAGGGAAAATGAATTGTTGACGTTTCCAGTCAAGACCCTGCATCAAGACCAGGATGTAGAGGGAAGGTGACCAATATAAGGAGATGTGAGACAGGGGCTGGTAGCTGATAGGTGATAGGAGATATAGCCTTGGCTGGGGATGAAGTTGGGAAACAGGTGTGCATCAATTTTTGTCTCCACCTGCCTCTCTCTCCCAATTTCCCTTTTATCATTACTAATCCCTCTTCTCCTCATCTTCCATCAAGCAGAAAATACAAAACCTTGCCACCAGGCTTAGGGACAGCTTCTATCCTGCTGTTATAAGAATCTTAAATGGACTCCTTGTACAACCAAGATGAACTCTTGACCTCGCAGGCTACCTCATCATGTCCTTTGCATCTATTTTCTACCTAGACTGCACTTCCTCTAACACTATTCTTTTTTCAGTTATTGTTGTTTTTATACTACCTTGACGTACTTTATGTTTTGAAATGATCTGTGTGGATAGCATGCAGAACAAATGTTTCACTCTATTTTGGTACTATGTGTCAAGAATTTACCAGTTACCAACTTCACCCCACCATTCTCCACCTGCTATTACGCTTCAATCTTCCTTGAGCTACCTATCACACCCTTCCTGCCTCTCCTCTACTCCAGCTGTCTTCCCTCTAAACTCGCAGCCTTACTGCAGGGTCCTGACCTGAAATATCAAGTTTCTTTCCTCCCACAGATGCTGAGTTCCTCCAGCAGTTTGTTTTTCCATGCTCTTTCTCTGTTGGAATCTGTTCTGCATGATTCCATCAGGTTGTTTGCTGGGCTGTATCATAACCAGGTTGTGCTTGTATATCTCACAAAATTCATATAACCATATAACAATTACTACATGGAAACAGGCCATCTCAGCCCTTCTAGTCCATGCCGAACTCCTACTCTCACCTAGTCCCACCGACCTGCACTCGGTCCATAACCCTCCATTCCCTTCCTGTCTATATATCTATCCAAATTAACTTTAAACGACAACATCGAACCTGCCTCAACCACTTCTGCTGGAAGCTCGTTCCACACAGCCACCACTCTCTGAGTAAAGAAGTTCCCCCTCATGTTACCCCTAAACTTTCGCCCTTTAACTCTCAACTCATGTCCTCTTGTTTGAATCTCCCCTACTCTCAATGGAAAAAGCCTATCCACGTCAACTCTATCAATCCCCCTCATAATTTTAAACACCTCTATCAAGTCCCCTCTCAACCTTCTACACTCCAAAGAATAAAAACCTAACTTGTTCAACCTTTCTCTGTAACTTAGGAGATGAAACCCAGGCAACATTTTAGTAAACCTCCTCTGTACTCTCTCAATTTTATTGACATCTTTCCTATAATTCGGTGACCAGAACTATACACAATACTCCAAATTTGGCCTTACCACTGCCTTATATAATTTCAACATTACATCCTGTGACGGGAATACACATAGATAAGATGTTAGCTGTCCTGTGTGATCACAGTTGGTCTGCCACCTGTCTTCAAGAGAGAGATAAGGAACACAATGAAACAGCATCTGGAGATGTGTAATGAAGGGATGGGAGAGAGAGAGCTGTGTGGAGCGGCTCCCCCTTTGAACCCTGAACTGTTTGAAGTGGTGGACAGGCGATACCCCAGCAGGGGGATAAAAAGGGACCGGTTCGCTAAGGCAGGGACACACGACACCCGAGGTAACGAGACCCTGGAAGCGGTGCACCTCTCACGAGTCAGTGGGAAGTACCGGACAACGCACAGGGTGGAAAGGTATGATCAGCGGGAACCCGGTGTGTGTCCGCCCGTGCTTGGGTGCCGGGTTCACTGCAGAAGATCGACCGCATCTGGAGGAGGGGTCACAGTCGGTGACCTCAGGTGACATCACCAAGGACCTGCCCAAAAGTTGCTTGTGAGCAATTATCGCCGGTCTGTGAGTGGAAGCCGTTTCTGAATGATCAGTCGTTCCCATTCTCTCTCTCTCTCTCTCCCCCCGCGTTGTCCATCGCCATGGCAACGATTACTGCGAACTGAACTAAATTGGACTGAACTTTTGTGTCACTTTGAAATTTGGTCATTTACCCCTAGACAACGATAGAGCTTGATTGATGCTGTTATCTTAATTCTGTGCACATGTGTGTTTATCATTGCTGAACTGTTGCATTTATTATCCTTTCGATTACTGTGTTGCTTGTTTCTTTAATAAAACTTTCTTAGTTCTAGTAATCCAGACTCCAACTGAGTGATCCATTTCTGCTGGTTTGGCAACCCAGTTACGGGGTACGTAACAATCCCAACTCCTATACTCAATGCTCTGATTAATAAAGACCAGCATACTAAAAGCTTTCTTCACCACCCTATCCACATGAGATTCCACCTTCAGGGAACTATGCACCATTATTCCTAGATCCCTCTGTTCTACAGCATTCTTCAATGCTCTACCATTTACCATGTATGTCCTATTTTGATTAGTCCTACCAAAATGTAGCACCTCATATTTTTCAGCATTAAACTCCATCTGCCATCTTTCAGCCCACTCTTCTAACTGGCCTAAATCTCTCTGCAAGCTTTGAAAACCTACCTCATTATCCACAATGCCACCTATCTTAGTATCATGCATACTTACTAATCCAATTTACCAACCCATCATCCAGATCTTTAATATATATGACAAACAACATTGGACCCAGTACAGATCCCTGAGGCACACCGCTACACACCGTCCTCCAATCTGACACACAGTTATCCATCACTACTCTGTGGCGTCTCCCATTCAGCCACTGCTGAATCCATTTTACTACTTCGATATTAATGCCTAACAATTGAACCTTCCTAACTAACCTTCCATGTGGAACCTTGTCAAAGGCCTTACTGAAGTCCATATAGACAACATCCACTACTTTACCCTCGTCAACTTTCTGAGTAACCTCATCAAAAAATTCAGTAGGATTTGTCAAACATGACCTTCCACGTACAAATCCATGTTGACTGTTCTTAATCAGACCCTGTCTATCCAGATAATTATATATACCATCTCTAAGAATACTTTCCATCAATTTACCCACCACTGACGTCAAACTCACAGGCCAATAATTGCTAGGTTTGCTCTTAGAACCCTTTTTAAACAAAGTAAAATTATTATCAAACTTGGTGTATATCACCATATACCTCCCTGAGATTCGTTTTCTTAAAGGCATTCAGCACAAAAACTACCCATGAAGTGCAAAGTAAATTTATTATCGAAGTACATATATGTCACCATATACAACCCTGAGATTAATTTTCTTGCGGGCATACTGAATAAATTCATAATAAAATAAGAACCATAATAGAATCAACATAAGACCAAACAGCCAATACCAAAAGAGGACACACTGTGCAAATACAAAAACAAAGTAATATATATAAATAAATAGATAGATAAATAAATAATTTGAGGGCAAGAGTTGTAGAATCCTTGAAAGTGAGCCCACAGGTTGCAGAGTAAGTTTCGTGTTGAGGTGAGTGAAGTTATCCATGCTGGTTCAGGAGCCTGATGGTTCAAGGATAATAACTGAACCTGGTGGTGTGGGACATAAGTCTCCTGTATCTCCATCCTGAACCTGGTGGTGTGGGACAAGTCTCCTGTATCTCTGTCCTGATACAGCAGCAAGAGGAGTGAGAGTTCAGAAAGAAGTCATTTGGTCCACCATGTCTGCTTCAACTCAAAGCAGAGGGTACAGCATTAATTACCATGTGTGGGTGTGCACAAGAGTTTAAATTTGACCAACTTTTGGAGGAGGGGGCAATGTAACATATAGATACAGGGGTTCCCCAGGTTATGAATGACATGATTTATGAAATTCAGCGACATGCAAATTCTCCCATATATTTGAAAGCATTTATTAAGCTAGTAATAACATAGAATATTTTATGGTATTCATTAACAACTGAATACAGTATATATTTCTTTGTTTTAATTACGGATAATGCTAAGGCGATTATTCAATGTAATGAAAGAATTACATCAAGTTTTTGTAGATCTTTTTGACACAGCTGTTCGAGCCTCAGCTGTGGCAGCGTGTTTGTGTCCTTGAGCAAGGCACTTAACCACACATTGCTATAGTGTCTGTGCGAGGAGTGGCGCCCCACACAGACTTCCAATCTGCGCCTTGTAAGGCATGAAAATGCCCAACGCAGGCCTCTCATGGTCTGAGTTGACTTTCCCTCCTGTTTGACACAGCTTACCGACAGCTTTTAGGAATGAACTCTTTGTGTAAGCTAGGTGCTGCCTGTACACATAATAATATGTGCACATGCCTTAATGATTACTTGGAGGGATGGTGCTGTGTAGATTTGTGTGGTAGATATGAGCTATGCTGCTGTTTCACCCCCTGACTGTGCCTTTGCTATTTGAATTTAGATGGACTGGAACATGGGTAGGGGAAGATTGGGAACATATTGGAGGTGTATGGAGGGATATGGTCCGTGTGCAGGTCAGTGGGACTAGGCAGAAAATGGTTCGGCACAGCCAAGAAGGGCCAAAAGGCCTGTTTCTGTGCTGTAGTTTCTATGGTTTCTATATTAACAGATCTCTTGCTATGCATTACTGCTCAGGGCATTCCAGAGTACCGAGTTCAATTCTGGCGCTGTTGCGTGTGGGGTCTCTGTTTGTCTTGCCCATGGAATGCATGGGTTTCCCTGTGTGCTCCAGTTTCCTCCCACAGCCCAACAGCAAACCAGATGGGTTAATTGGTCATGGTAAGTTCTCCCGTGATTAGGTTAGGGGTAATCAGGGCTATGGGGTTTCTGGGGCAACCTGGCTCGAAGGGGTGGAAGGACCTACTCCACACTATGTTACTAAATAAAGTAAACCCGAGAAGCTTAAGTATCCTGAATTATTTTCCTAATTTGAATGCTGCTGATACATACAACATTGAACAGTACAGGCCTTTTAGCCCACAATATTGTGTCAATCTTTTAACATACTCTGTAATAAACCTAAACACTCTTACACAGCCCATCACCCTCCATTCTTCTTGCACTCATGTGCCTATCGAAGTATCCCTAATCTATCAGCATCTACCAGCAACCATGGCAGGGCATTCCAGGCACTTACTGCTCTAACAAGTCCTACCTCTGACATCTCTCCTAAACATTCCCCCACACACCTCTGACATCTCTCCAAAACATTCCCCACACAACTTAAACACCACACACCTCTGACGTCTCTCCTAAACATTCCCCACACAACTTAAACACCACACACCTCTGACGTCTCTTCTAAACATTCCCCATACACCTTAAACACCACACACCTCTGACTTCTCTCCTAAACATTCCCCACACAACTTAAACACCACACACCTCTGACGTCTCTCCTAAACATTCCCCACACAACTTAAACACCACACACCCATGACATCTCTCCAAAACATTCCCTACACAACTTAAACACCACACACCTCTGACGTCTCTTCTAAACATTCCCCACACACCTTAAACACCACACACCTCTGACTTCTCTCCTAAACATTCCCCACACACTTAAACACCACACACCTCTGACGTCTCTTCTAAACATTCCCCACACACCTTAAACACCACACACCTCTGACGTCTCTCCTAAACATTCCCCCACACACCTCTGACATCTCTCCAAAACATTCCCCACACAACTTAAACACCACACACCTCTGACGTCTCTTCTAAACATTCCCCACACACCTTAAACACCACACACCTCTGACTTCTCTCCTAAACATTCCCCACACAACTTAAACACCACACACCTCTGACGTCTCTCCTAAACATTCCCCACACACCTTAAACACCACACACCTCTGACTTCTCTCCTAAACATTCCCCACACACTTCTGACGTCTCTCCAAAACATTCCCCACACAAATTAAACACCACACACCTCTGACTTCTCTCCAAAACATTCCCCACATAACTTAAACACCACACACCTCTGACTTCTCTCCTAAACATTCCCCACACACTTCTGACGTCTCTCCAAAACATTCCCCACACAAATTAAACACCACACACCTCTGACTTCTCTCCAAAACATTCCCCACACACCTTAAACACCACACACCTCTGACGTCTCTCCTAAACATTCCCCACACACTTTAAACACCACACACCTCTGACATCTCTCCTAAACATTCCCCCACACACCTCTGACATCTCTCCAAAACATTCCCCACATAACTTAAACACCACACACCTCTAACGTCTCTCCTAAACATTCCCCACACAACTTAAACACCACACACCTCTGACTTCTCTCCTAAACATTTCCCACACAACTTAAACACCACACACCTCTGACATCTCTCCTAAACATGCCCCCACACACCTTAAACACCACACACCTCTGACATCTCTCCAAAACATTCCCCACACACTTTAAACACCACACACCTCTGACATCTCTCCTAAACATTCCCCCACACACCTCTGACGTCTCTTCTAAATATTCCCCACACACCTTAAACACCACACACCTCTGACTTCTCTCCTAAACATCCCCCACACACTTTAAACACCACACACCTCTGACATCTCTCCTAAACATTCCCCCACACACCTCTGACATCTCTCCAAAACATTCCCCACACAACTTAAACACCACACACCTCTGACATCTCTTCTAAACATTCCCCACACACCTTAAACACCACACACCTCTGACTTCTCTCCTAAACATTCCCCACACAACTTAAACACCACACACCTCTGACGTCTCTCCTAAACATTCCCCACACACCTTAAACACCACACACCTCTGACTTCTCTCCTAAACATTCCCCACACAACTTAAACACCACACACCTCTGACATCTCTCCAAAACATTCCCCACACAACTTAAACACCACACACCTCTGACTTCTCTCCTAAACATTCCCCACACAACTTAAACACCACACACCTCTGACGTCTCTCCTAAACATTCCCCACACACCTTAAACACCACACACCTCTGACTTCTCTCCTAAACATTCCCCACACAACTTAAACACCACACACCTCTGACATCTCTCCAAAACATTCCCCACACAACTTAAACACCACACACCTCTGACTTCTCTCTAAAACATTCCCCACACAACTTAAACACCACACACCTCTGACGTCTCTCCTAAACATTCCCCACACAACTTAAACACCACACACCTCTGACATCTCTCCAAAACATTCCCCACACAACTTAAACACCACACACCTCTGACATCTCTCCTAAACATGCCCCCACACAACTTAAACACCACACACCTCTGACGTCTCTCCTAAACATGCCCCCACACACCTCTGACATAGAACCATTGAACATAAGAGCACAGAAAAAATCCTTTTGGCCCTGCTTTGCTGTGCCAAACCATTTTTTTTGCCTAGTCCCACTGACCTGCATCTGGACCATATCCCTCCATACACCTGTCATCCATGTACCTGTCCAAGTTTTTCTTAAATGTTAGAAGTGAGCCCGCATTTACCACTTCATCTGGCAGCTCATGCCACACTCCCACCACTCTCTGTGTGAAGAAGCCCCAACCCCAATGTTCCCTTTAAACTTTTCCCCCTTTACACTTAACCCATGTCCTCTGGTTTTTTTTTCTCCCCTTGCCTCAGTGGAAAAAGCCTGCTTGCATTCACTCTATCTGTACCCATCATAATTTTATATACCTCTATCAAATCTCCCCTCATTCTTCTACGCTCCAGGGAATAAAGTCCTAACCTATTCAACCTCTCTCTGTAACTCAGTTCAGTTCAGTTCAATTTTCATTTATTGTCATTTAGAAATGCATGCATTAAAAAATGGTACAATGTTCCTCCAAAATGATATCACAAGAAAACACAGGACAAACCAAGACTAAAGCTGAGAAAACCACGTAATTATAACATATAGTTACAACAGTGCAAAGCAATACCATAATTTAGAAACATAGAAACATAGAAAATAGGTGCAGGAGTAGGCCATTTGGCCCTTCGAACCTGCACCGCCATTCAGTATGATCATGGCTGATCATCCAACTCAGAACCCTGTACCAGCCTTCCCTCCATACCCCCTGATCCCTTTAGCCACAAGGGCCATATCTAACTCCCTCTTAAATATAGCCAATGAACTGGCCTCAACTGTTTCCTGTGGCAGAGAATTCCACAGATTCACCACTCTCTGTGTGAAGAAGTTTTTCCTAATCTCGGTCATAAAAGGCTTCCCCTTTATCCTCAAACTGTGACCCCTCGTTCTGGACTTCCCCAACATCGGGAACAATCTTCCTATATCTAGCCTGTCCAATCCCTTTAGGATTTTATACGTTTCAATCAGATCCCCCCTCAATCTTCTAAATTTCAACGAGTATAAGCCTAGTTCATCCAGTCTTTCATCATATGAAAGACCTGCCATCCCAGGAATCAATCTGGTGAACCTTCTTTGTACACCCTCTATGGCAAGGATGTCTTTCCTCAGATTAGGGGACCAAAACTGCACACAATACTCCAGGTGTGGTCTCACCAAGGCCTTGTACAACTGCAGTAGTACCTCCCCGCTCCTGTACTCGAATCCTCTTGCTATAAATGCCAGCATACCATTCGCCTTTTTCACCGCCTGCTGTACCTGCATGCCCACTTTCAATGACTGGTGTATAATGACACCCAGGTCTCGTTGCACCTCCCCTTTTCCAAATCGGTCACCATTCAGATAATAATCTGTTTTCCTGTTTTTGCCACCAAAGTGGATAACTTCACACTTATCCACATTAAATTGCATCTGCCATGAATTTGCCCACTCACCTAACCTATCCAAGTCACCCTGCATCCTCTTAGCATCCTCCTCACAGCTAACACTGCCGCCCAGCTTCGTGTCATCCGCAAACTTGGAGATGCTGCATTTAATTCCCTCATCCAAGTCATTAATATATATTGCAAACAACTGGGGTCCCAGCACTGAGCCTTGCGGTACCCCAGTAGTCACTGCCTGCCATTCTGAAAAGGTCCCGTTTATTCCCACTCTTTGCTTCCTGTCTGCCAACCAATTCTCTATCCACATCCTTACATCCTCAAAAACTTCTATAAGATTCGTCAGACATGATTTTTCTTTCACAAATCCATGCTGACTTTGTCCGATGATTTCACCGCTTTCCAAATGTGCTGTTATCACATCTTTGATAACTGACTCCAGCAGTTTCCCCACCACCGATGTTAGGCTAACCACATTTGATAAAGAGCAGACCATGGGCACGGTAAAAAAAAGTCTCAATGTCCCAATAGCCCATCATCCCACGCAGGCGGCAGGAGGGAGGAACTCTCCCCACCATGACTCTCTAAGCACCGCCAACTCGCCGATGCAGCACGATTGGAAGCACCCGACCGCAGCAGACTCTGAGTCCATCCGAAAACTTCGAGCCTCCGACCAGCCCCTCCGACACAGCCTCTCCAAGCATCATCCTCTGAGGAGCACTTCAACCCCGCCCCGGCCACTGAGCAACAAGCAAAGCCGAGGACTCGGGGCCTTCTCCTCTAGAGATTCTGGACCATACAGTAACAGCAGCAGCGAAGCAGGCATTTCAGAAGTTTCACCAGCTGTTCCTTCGTGCTCTCACATCCGTCTCCATCAAATCAGGATTGTGCCTGGCACCCTACTTGACAAATAACAGACATCACCACTGGAGTGGCCGCTGCGAGCTGCATCACGCCGCCATCTTCCACTATCCGCTCAGTTTCTCAAGTCCCGGCAACATCCTTGTAAACCTTCTCTGCACTCTTTCAATCTTATTAATATCATTCCTGTAATCTGGTGACCAAAACTGCACACAGTACTCCAAGTTCAGCCTCACCAATGCCTTATACAACCTCACCATAACATTCCAGCTCTTATACTCAATACTTCGATTAATAAAGGCCAATGTACCAAAAGCTGTCTTTACAACCCTATATACCTGTGACGCCACTTTTAGGGAATTTTGTATATGTATTCCCAGATCCCTCTGTTCTACTGCACTCCTCAGTGCCCTACCATTTACCTTGTATGTACTACCTTGGTTTGTCCTTCCAAAGTGCAATACCTCACACTTGTCTGTATTAAACTCCATCTGCCAATTTTTAAGACCATTTTTCCAGCTGGTCCAAATCCCTCTGCAAGATTTGAAAACCTCCCTCACTGTCCACTACACCTCCAATCTCTGTATCATCAGCAAATTTGCTGATCCAGTTTACCACATTATCATCCAGATCATTGATATAGATGACAAATAACAATGGACCCAGCACTGATCCTTGTGGCACACCACTAGTCACAGGCCTCGACTCAGAGAAGCAATTCTCAACCACCACTCTCTGGCTTCTTCCATTGAGCCAATGTCTAATCCAATTTACCACCTCTCCATGTATACCTAGCGACTGAATCTTTCTAAGTAACCTCCCATGCGGGACCTTGTCAAAGTCCATGTAGACAACATCCACTGCCTTCCCTTCATCCACTTTCCTGGTAACCTCCTTGAAAAACTCTAATAGGTTGGTTAAACATGACCTACCATGCACAAAGCCATGTTGACTCCCCCAATAAGTCCCTGTCTATCCAAATACTTGTAGATCCTATCTCTTAGTACTCCTTCCGATAATTTACCTACTACCAACATCAAACTTACCGGCCTATAATTTCCTGGATTACCTTTAGAGCCTTTTTTAAACAACAGAACAACATGAGCTATCCGCCAATCCTTCAGCACCTCACCTGTACATACTGACATTTTAAATATATCTGCCAGGGCCCCTGCAATTCCAACACTAGTCTCTTTCAAGGTCTGAGGGAATACCCTGTCAGGTCCTGGGAGTTTATCTACTCTGATTTGCCTCAAGATAGCAAGCACCTCCTCCTCTTCAATCTGTATAGGTTCCATGACGTCACTACTTTTTTGCCTTATTTCCATAGACTCCATGCCAGATTCCTTAGTAAATACAGACTGAAAAAAACATTTAAAATCTCCCCCATTTCTTTTGGTTCCATGCATTGCCGACCACTCTGATCTTCAGGAGGACCAACTTTATCCCTTACTATCCTTTTGCCCTTAATATACCTGTAGAAGCTCATCGGATTATCCTTCACCTTGACTGCCAAAGCAACCTCATGTCCTCTTTTAGCCCTCCGTATTTCTTTCTTTTTTTTTTGTAATTTATTTTATATTGAATTTCATCATCAAACAAACAATTCCATAAGATGTATTTCAGGTACTGTACATATATATCGTATAAACATATTTGTTACAAATCTCCACATAATATTTATCTAAGGTATACACTTACAGAAAGGAGAGGAAAGAAAGAACAATCGAAAGAAGGAAACTATGTACATAGTAGAGAGTGATCTTTTTTTTTACAACATATTCATTGACTTGTGAGAATAAAATCAGGCCTGTGAGGTGTTATGTAGTTAAACCATTTTTTTCCAGCATGAACAAAATTGTTCCGACTTATGATTAACAGATTCTGTTATCTTCTCCATTTTGTAAACGTCCATTGTAATTTCCATCCATACATTTAGAGTTGGGCTCTCCTGTGATAACCATTTCCTGGTAAGAGTCTTTTTACCAGCCACCAGCAGTACATTCATGAAATATTTATCACTTTTCAACTATTCTTGAGGTATATACCCAAAGTATATGGTCTTACTCTCTAAGGGTATTTCACATTTAAAGATGTCTTGCAGGGCATTATGTATCTCACTCCAATAGTCTTTGATAACGGGTCATTCCCAGAAAATATGATAACTGTTTGCATTTTGATTTCCACAATTTCTCCAGCAAACAGAGGGGTTGTTATCATAATGGGATTTCTGAGAGGGTGTCATAAAATATCTTATCAAGTTTTTCCACCCGAACTCCCTCCATTTCTCCCTACATTTCCATTGATATCATATTATTATCCAGTCTTCCTCAGATATTATTATCCCTCCTTTCTTCTCCCATTTTGTTTTAATGTATCAAGTGGAATGTGTTTTAAGATTTGACAAACCCTTATACACGCTTGGAATGATTTTACTACCGTTGTCTGAATTATATGCTTTTCTAAACAGCTCTATCAGACATACACTTGCCTTGGTTACATTTTTAACCGTCTTATGGACATACTGTCGCATCTGTAAATACCGGTAAAAGTCTTGTTTTTCTAACAAGTGCTTCTCTTTGAGCATTTCAAAACTGAACAGTGTTCCTTTTTTCATTATATTGCAAATAGCTGTTATTCCTTTAGCTGTCCAGTCCTTAAATCTAGCATCCAGTTTACTCGGCGTAAAATCCGAATCATATGCACACCATTTAAGAATTGCAATGTCTCTCTCCAGTTTATATTCTTTCATAATATTTTTCCATATTTTAAGAGTCCATTTCACTCACGGGTTGTCAATATTATTTATGTAACTTTGTAGGTTGTTATCAGCCAAAATTGCCTGTATGGGAATGGAAAGTATCCTCTCCTCATGTTTTTCCATTGAGCGTCATTAGCTGGATTGCACCAGCATATCACAGCTCTCAACTGTGCTGCAAAATAGTAATCTCTAAGAGAGGGTAGGCCCCATCCCCCTTTTCCTTGGCTAACTGCAAAGTTTTGCGACAAACCCGAGGCCTTCAACCCTGCCATATATATCTTGTTAGCATCTTGTTCCATTCATTGAATTGATTTAGGTTAATCTCTATTGGTAGGGTCTGAAAGAGATATAGTAGTCTGGGAAGCATATTCATTTTAATAGATTCAAACCTTGATCTAAGACCAAGAAAAGAGATTAGGCTCCACCTTGTTATATCTTCCTTAATTTTTTAATATATTGGCTGATAATTGCATTCTGATAATTTTGCCATATCTTTTGGCATAATAATGCCCAAATATTTGATGGACTCTGTTTGCCATGCCCAAGGATATCTACTTTCAATTTCTCTTGGTTGGCTATAGTTATATGAAAGTAGTTGAGTTTTATCTATGTTGATGTTGTATCCTGATAATTGGCCATATTGTTCAAAAGATTGCATCAATTTAGGTAAGAGTTTGTTGGTTGCTCCAGATAGATCAAAATGTCATCTGTGTAACAGGCCAATTTATGCTCTGTCCCTTTATTAGTAATTCCCCTGATATCTTCACTTTGTCTGATGTGTTGAGCTAATGATTCCAGATATAACGCGAAGAGTAGTGGGGACCATGCACAACCCTGTCTCGTGCCTTTTTCTAGGGTAAAACTATTAGATAAATATCCATTGATTTTAATCTTGGCAGTAGGATTGTCATATAGTGCCTGTATAGTTTTAATAATTGTGTCATGTAGACCAAATCTATGTAAAACTTTATAGAGAAAATTCCAATTAACCAAATCAAATGACTTTTCAGCGTCCACGCTTATCACTATTGCTTCAATTTCATTTTTTTTATATGATCCACAATGTGAAGTGTCCTTTGTATATTGTCTTCTGTTTGGCGTTGTTGTATGAAACCTGTCTGATCATTATGCAACAGTGTGGGTAGAAACTCTTCTATAATCCACATTAAGAACAGATATTGGTCTAAATGACCCACATTACCTTTTATCCTTGCCTTTTTTCGGTATGGCTGAGATTATCGCCTCCTTCCAGCTGGATGGCATTTGTGCCTTTCTCAGGGCCCTGTTCAGTGTGGGAAGTAAAACAGGATTAACTCACTTCTAAACTCTTTATACCACTCTGCCGTGTATCCATCTGATCCTGGTGACTTGCTTAATTTAAGCCTACTAATTGCAGTTTTTAGTTCAGCTTCAGTTATGTCAGCAGTCATCTCTTTATTTTGTTCTTTGCTTAAAGTGGGTAACTCTAAAGAATTCAGGAAGGTGTCAATTTGGGTTATGCTTCCCCCTGGAACTTTGGAATATAGAGCTTTGTTGTGTACATACATTTATTGATGCTTCTGGACACATCTTCAGTGATGTTCCTGGAATCATCGGGTGTTTCGGGTCTTTCAACATCATACAACCTCCTCCAGGTGACCCAGCCGGGGCTGATCAGACCCCGGCTTGTGTCCAGATGGCTAGCTACTTATGATTCCATGGCTCCCCTCTTTTGAGCCACAGCCATCTTGAGGCCCTCTCTGCCACATCGGTGGTACTCGGATGGCTCTCCTCTTTCTCTCTCCCTCAATACCCAAAATGCTGAAGGCTCTAACTAAAGAACGGGCTACGAATCCCCTACAACCAACCTCCAATGGGAGACACCTCGCTTTCCATCCAGCCTGCTGACAGTTGCTGACCAGTCCTGCGTACTTGGAGAGCTTCCTTTCAAAGGCCTCTTCCAAGCTATTTTCCCATGGGACTGTCAGCTCCAACAGCACCACTTGCTTAGAAGACTCAGACACTAGGGCAATGTCTGGTCGCAGGGTGATGGCTGCGATATGGTTGGGGAACTTCAGCTGCCCTTCAAGATCCACCAACAGCTGCCAGTCCCTTGCAGAGGTCAGAATGCCTGCAGATGTTCTTTTGGCAGGTATTGGCTGCTCCCCAGCTCTGACAAAGGCAATGGTCTGCTTGGAGGGTCGGGACCGCTTCGCCCACTCAACTCCTGCACTGACGGCTTCAGCGATGGTCGTCAGGACCTGATCATGCCTCCACCTGTACCGTCCCTCACCAAGTGCCCTTGCACAGCCGCTGAGGATGTGCTCCAGGGTTCCTCGCTTGGAGCACAGATGACTCTGCCTTGCCCCATGTGTGCAGGTTTAATGGGCTTGGAAGCATCGTACATTGCCTGGATGAGAAATTGGGTGTGGTATGGTTGGGCTTTCCAGAGATCAGCCCAGGTCACTTTCCTCTCAACTGCATTCTCCCATCTTGTCCAAGCTCCCTGTTGCTTCATTCCCACCGCCTCGCAGGCTATCATCTCCTCCACTACTGCTCTCACCTCCTCCAGAACTAGACGACGCCTTTCCTTCCCTCTGGTGTCCATTTGGGGAGTTGGAAAGGATCCTAGCCCAGCTCGGCCTCGTCTGACCACTCCCACCAGCCTCCTGTGATGCAGCCTCGCCTCTGCCTCCTGAACAGCTTCCTCTGCCCTCCACTTCCTGCCAGTACTTACTTGGATCCCTGCTCTAGCCACCTCCGATTTGTAAAACATTTCAAAACCTTCATGAATTTCACTTAGCTTATGTTTTATCACTTATGTTCTTGAATCCCTAATTCTATGAATTGTATTTTCTGCTATCTTCTTTTTCAGTTTCCATGCCAGTATTTTCATAGATTTAGATCCACTTTCGTAGTGTCTCTGTTTCAGAAACATTAAATTTTTTCTAATTTCTTGTGTAGCCAAACTATTAATTGCATTCCTATTTTTAAAAATTTCCTCTAGTATATCCTGTGCCAAACTCAGTTTGTGATTTTTTTCTAGTTCCTTCAGCTTAGTTTGTAATTCCTCTTATGTTCTATTCCTTATTTTTTTCTTATATGAAGATATCGCTATAATTTTCCCTCTTAAGACAGCCTTCAGAGTATCCCATAGAATGGGAGGTGAAGCCTCTCCATTATCATTGAATTCTAAGTAAAGACCAATTTCTTTTTTAATTTTTTCCTTAAAATAGGGATCATTGAGTAGACTTGAATTTAGTTTCCAAATAGTATTTTTTGGTTGTAGGTCAAAATCAACAGATAAATATATAGGTGCATGGTCACTTACATCTATTGTCCCAATTCCACATGTGATTATTTTGTCTCTATCTTTTCTAAATGTTATGAAATAGTCTATTCTTGTATATACGGACTGGGGGGCAGAATAATGAGTGTAATCCCTTCTGTTGGGGAAAAGGTCCCTCCATATATTAATTAGTCCAACATCCTCAAAAAGAGTGTTAACTTTCCTATGCAAGGACTTTGTTTCATACGTTTTCCTATTGGAAGAGTCTATCTTTGGTTGTAATTGTAAATTTAAGTCTCCCCCACATACCAAGAGACGTTCTGTTTCCGATACCATAGTATTAGTAATTTTCTGGAAGAAACTAATATCACTTCCTCGGGGTGCGTATATATTCAATAAAGTAACTGGGTTTCCATCTATATTCCCCCTTACCAGAATATATCTGTCCTCCTTATCTCCCATTTCGAATACTTTTTCAAAATTTAGCTTACTTGAAATGAGAATAGCAACTCCTATGTCCTGATTTATATGAGGAGAAAAACAAATTAGTGAATCCCATTCTCTTTAATTTTCCATGCTCATTATCACTTCAGTGAGTTTCCTGTAAATATACTACACAGGCTTGTTCTTTTTTAATTTTTGATAGAATTTTACTGCGCTTGACTGGATTCAACAGCCCATTGACATTAAAAGGAATTAATTTTACTTTGTCCTTAGCCACGTGTATTTATCTGTTAGCATATCGTTGACATTTGCAGAAAATAGCTTAATCGATCTACTCCCTGAAACAATAAGAGCCAAGGAACGCGAATAATTTTAAAAAAGGTAATGAAGGTGTGATTCCAAGGCTGGGGTCTCTAGATGACCCTGGGTTGGGCTAGAAGAAAAGTCTAGCCGAGGGGGATAGTCCCTCCTACCTGTGGGTTGATGGCCCCCGTTGCAGTACCTATAAAAGTAAGTAAAAACAATTACATCCATTACACAGAAATGATTTCCCTGTGTATTCCTCCCATATATATATTCTTATTTAGGTGGGGAAAAAGGAATGAATAAATGAATTTTTTTTTAAATTGAGTAATATAAAAAACACATTATAACACGTATTTCTCGAGATAGGTATATCACCGTCTATTTTTGCTTCCGTTTAGTTTATCAGCACTTTTAAAGTTAGCCAAACCTTATGGCTCTTCTGGAGGAGGTGAGGGTTGTCTTTGGAGAACTCACAGTCTCTTCCTAATATCCTTCTCTCATCCTGTTCCTGTCCCCTGCTTTCTTGGTTCTCTTACTATTTCCCAAGCAGTTCGGGACAACTGCTCAGCCAGACTTTCCCTTGGTTTGACCACGCTAATGGACAGTCTTCGATTGTTCATGTCTGTAGTGGCCTCTTCCACCGTCTCGTACAGTCGTATCCCTTCTTGGTAAAATACTCTTAGTTTAGCAGGGTACAGGGTTTGAAATTTAATCTTTTCTTCTTTTAATATTCGTTTCGCTTCAGAATACTCCTTCTGTTTCTGTAGGACCGCCGGGGGGGGGGGGGCGGAATCATGATCAAAGTATATTAACTTCCTGTTCCGAAAAACCCTCTTCTCATTGCAGGCCCTTCATAGAATCTCCGCCTTGCTCTTGAATCAGAGAAATTTATGTACAATGGATCACGGTTTACTTTGCCTCCGGCATGCCGCTGGGCGAGAGAACAGTGCGCCCTTTCTATTTCCATCTCCATATTTGGGGGAATCTCCAGCGCTTCCCGCAGCAGCATGTCTACAAAGTCTATCATCGACAATCCCTCCGCTCCTTCAGAAATATAAATCCTGATATTTTTCCATTGCAATCTTCCCTCCTGGTCAAACAATTTACTTTCCTGTTGATTTAATATTTTTATCATCTTATTTAGTATCTGTTCCACGTTTTGCACACGATCTTCCACCTTCCCAATTCAAGTCTCTACCACTGCTATTTTCTGATTGACGTTGGCGAGCTCTGACTTTATATCATTGAGTTGCTGCTTTATATATTTTTGGACTTCCCTTATCTCTTCCAGAATCTTCATCATATTTACCGCTTCGCCTGAACAAGGCCCAGCGTCAGCCTCGCCGCCACACGCACGTGTAGGAGAGCCGCGCGCTGCACCTCTCTCTTCCATAGGCTCCACAGTGGGGCTTTTTTTATCTCCATTCTTTCTCCCCATTTTTTTAAAATATAATTTTTTTATTGAATTTTCAAACTTGGTTACATGGAATAATAATATCTACCCTCCCCCCTCCCCTTAACCCTTCCCCCCAATACATACTCCTATCTGAAAGAAAAGAAAGAAAAAGAAAAAGAAAGGCTGCCTGGATATTGGAAGGTCTCCACATGCTCCATGGGATTCGAAATAAATTTAATATATTTATTTGTTTCTTTCCCCAAAGGACCGACATCTTTATCATCGGAGCACCTATCTTTTGTAAATAAGGGCGCCAAATATTCAAAAATGTATCATATTTGTCTCTTAAATTATAAGTAAGTTTTTCAAGTGAAATATAGCTAAAAATTTCATTATTCCAACGATCCATACTTAAATACAAATCCTTTTTCCAAGTAAGTGCAATAGCCTTCTTGGCTACTGCCAATACAATTTTTATAAATTCTTTCTGGTATTTATTCAATTTAAGTTTTGGTTTTATCCCTTCAATGTCACCTAATAAAAATAATATAGGGTTATGTGGAAGTTGAGTTCCAGTAATTTGTTCCAATAAAACTCTTAAATTTATCCAAAAAGGTTGAATTTTGGAACAGGACCAAGTAGAATGTAAAAAAGTACCAATTTCTTGATTACACTGAAAACATTGATCAGATAAGTTTGAATTTAATCTATTCATTTTTTGCAGTGTAATATATAATTGGTGTAAAAAATTATATTGTACTAATCTGAGTCGAACATTTATTGTATTTGTCATACTGTCAAGACATAGTCTTGACCAATTTGTTTCATCAATATTAATAATCAAATCCGTTTCCCATTTTTGTCTTGACTTGTGGATTCCTTGTTTAAGTGTCTGTTTTTGAATCAGATTATACATAAAAGAAATAATTTTCTTAATTTTTCCTTTTTGAATTAAAATTTCAATTTCATTAGGTTTCGGCAAAAACATTGTTTGACCTAGTTTGTCTCTTAAATAAGCCCTTAATTGAAGATAACGAAAGAAAGTATTATTTGATATTTTATATTTATTCTTTAATTGTTCAAATGACATCAATATACCTCCTTCATAACAGTCTCCTATACATCTAATCCCTTTTTGGTACCAATTATGTAAAAGTTGATTTTGAATCAAAGGTCTCCTTGCTAATAAAGATTTCTGTATTTCATCATCAACGTTTATCTTATTCCATAGATCAATCAAATGTTTTAATATAAGAGATTCTTTCTTTTCCCGTAGCCATTTAGATTCCCATTTATATATAAAATCTTCGGGTGTATTTTCTCCTATCTTATCTAATTCTATTCTAATCCATGCCAGTTCATCAAAGAAAGATGCAATAAATCTAAATACGAGGAACTCTGCAGATGCTGGAAATTCAAGCAACACACATCAAAGTTGCTGGTGAATGCAGCAGGCCAGGCAGCATCTCTAGGAAGAGGTACAGTCAACGTTTTGGGCCGAGACCCTTCGTCAGGATTGCACACATGAGCCCCGTGGCGATTGGTCAGTATTTCTTCCAGCTCCCCCGTAACAAAAAATTTGTATATATATTTTAAAAAATTAATGTCACTATTCCCAACTAATATTCCTCAAACTTTTACATTTCTTCCCCTCTATCATATAATTAATAATGTATTTATATATTCTGCCACCTTTAAAAATCCACCAAGTCTATTCCCTGTCCCAGTCTTCATCCTTAATCCATCTCGCTCCCCTAGATTTCTTCTTGTGTCTGGTGAATATTCAAAGATTCTCACACAAACTCCTCTGCCATCTGGTAATCATTAAAAAATCTTTTTTCTCCGCCGGCCAAAAAAATCTTCGAAGTTGCAGGATAGCGCAGTATAAATTGATAACCATGATCCCATAGGACTTTTTTCACTGGGTTGAATTTCTTCCTTCTCTTCAAAAGTTCATAACTGATGTCAGGGTAGAAAAAAATTTTGTTCCCTTCCATCATCAATGGCCCTTTTCTATTCTTGGCAGCTTAGGCAGCCGCTTGTATGATCCTTTCTTTATCTTGAAATCTTAAACATTTTACTAAAATTGATCGCGGATTTTGGTCATGTTGTGGTTTTGGTCTTAGAGCTCTGTGTGCCTGTTCAATGTCAATTGACCAATTTCCTTCTTCCATTTACAAATTTTCCAGGATCCATCTTTGAAAAAATTCTATTGGATTATCTCCCTCTATACTTTCTTTAAGACCAACAATCTTAATATTATTTCGCCTACTAAAATTTTCCAGAACATCCACTTTTTCCAACAGCCGATCTCTTTGCGTTTTCCAGGCAAGAATATTATTTTCTGTTTTTTCCACTCTATCATTGATATCTTCCATTGTTCTTTCCAACTTTTGTAGTTTCTTATCCGTTTTCTCCTGTCTTTTCATAGCTTTATCATACTTAATCTTCATGTTTTTAACCTCTATTTTTATTCCTTTTAATTCAAGCATTATTTGCACTAAAGTCTCTCTTATGTCTCCATGATATCCTTTACTTTTAATCTCTTCTTGTTCTTCCTCCTCCCCTTCTTCATCTGTATTCTCCGGGGAATCCAATTCTGACTCTAGGTCACTTTCACTTTCAGTGGTAGTTGGTTCATGTAGTTCGACTTGTACTAATGTGTGCATGCCTACTTCTTTGTGCATGCGCAATTCCCGCTTCTTCTTCCCAGGGACCACTGCCGCTGCCATTGTCTCCTGTTCTTCAACGCCAGAGATAAAATATGTCTCCTCCGAAGGAGATCCAACCTGAGGCCAAGGTTCCATCACTGTAGTAGGCCCTTTTTCCTTCCCATCTCGCAGTGTCTTCAAAACAGCAGTCTTCATCTGTTTCTGTTTACAAGGCATATCGTAAAATAGTCTTGACTAGTTTATAAGTGGTTTTCAAAAACTATTTATTAACTTTTCTTTGTTTAAACGGTACTGATATGTTCAAAAGGTCTTCAATTAGATGCATTAATGGGGCAAAATATCCGTTTTTCCGGAGGAGCTATTGATTTAAGCTGCCATTCTGAATGATGACATCACCCGAACCGAGCTCCTGATTTCTTTCTTAAGTGTTTTTTTGCACTTTTTATACTCCTCAAGCACCTTATTTGCTCCCTGTTTCCTATACATGTCATACATCTCTGTCTTCTTCTTTATCAGAGTTCCAATATCCCTTGAGAACCAAGGTTCCATATTCTTATTCACTTTGCCTTTAATCTTGACTGGAACATACAAACTCTGCGCTCTCAAAATTTCTCCTTTGAAGGCCTCCCACTTACCAATCACATCCTTGCCAGAGAACAACCTGTCCCAATCCACACTTTTTAGATCCTTTCTCATTTCTTCAAATTCGGCCTTTTTCCAGTTTAGAACCTCAACCCAAGGACCAGATCTATCTTTATCCATGATCAAGTTGAAACTAATGGTGTTATGATCACTGGAACCAAAGTGTTCGCCTACACACACTTCCGTCACCTGTCCTAACTCATTTCCTCATAGGAGACCTAATACTCTAGTTGGTACCTCTATATATTGATTTAGAAATATTTCCTGAACACATTTTACAAACTCTAACCCATCTAGACCTTTAACAGTATGGGAGTTCCAATCAATACATGGAAAATTAAAATCCCCTACTATCACAACTTTATGTTTCCTTCAGTTGTCTGCTATCTCTCTGCAGATTTGCTCCTCCAATTCTCACTGACTATTGGGTGGTCTGTAATACAACCCCATTAATGTGGTCATACCTTTCCTATTTCTCAGCTCCACCCGTATGGCCTCGGTAGACAAGCCCTCTAATCTGTCCTGAGCACTGCTGTAGCATTTTGCCTGACTAGCAATGCCACAACACCACCCCCGCCCCACCTTTCATTCCTCTGCCTGTATCACATCTGAAACATTGGAATCCTAGAACATTAAGCTGCCAGTCCTGCCCCTCCTGCAGCCAAGTTTCACTAATGGCTATAATGTCATAATTCCATGTGTCAATCCACGCCCTCAGCTCGTCAGCCTTCCCCACAATACTCCTCGTAATGAAATAGACACGTCTCAGAAGATTATTACCACCACTCACAGCCCTTCTATTTGTGACTTTGCATGGATTTATAACATCATTTATTTTCACCCCTGCTCCACTATCTGCTCTGGCACTCTGGTTCCCATCCCCCTGCAGATCTAGTTTAAACCCTCCCCATTAGCACCAACAAACCTTCCTGCAAGGATATTGGTCCCCTTGTAGTTCAGGTGTAACCCGTCTCTCTTGTACAGGTCCCACCTGCCCCAGAAGAGATCCCAATGATCCTGAAATCTGAAACCCTGCCCCCTAGACCAGTTCCCCAGCCACGTGTTCATCCTCCAGAGAATCCTATTCTTATCGTCACTGGCACGTGGCACAGGTAGCAATCCTGAGATTACCACCCTCGAGCTCCAGCTTTTTAACTTCCTACCAAGCTCTCTATTCTCACTTTTCAGGACCCCCTCACTCTTTCTTCCCGCATCACTGGTACCGAAGTGTACCATGACGTCTGGCTGATCACCCTCCCACTTCAGAATGCTGTGCACGCGATCAGAGACATCCCTGACCCTGGCACCCGGGAGGCAACAAACCATCCAGGAGTCTCTGTCACGACCACAGAACCTCCTTTCTGTACCTCTAACTATCGAGTCCCCTATCACTACCGCTCTCCTCTTCTTCCACCCTCCCTTCTGCACTGCAAAACCGGACTCAGTGCCAGAGATCCAGCTGCCGCAGCTTGTCCCAGTTAAGTCATCCCCCCCAACAGTATCCAAATCGGTATACTTGTTGTTGAGGGGAATGGTCACAGAGAACCCTGCTCTACCTGCCCTTTCCCCTTCCCTCGCCTGACGGTAACCCAATTACCTGTGTGCTGCTGCTTTGGCGTAACTACCTCCCCGAAGCTACTATCTCACTCCTCATTCTTCATTCTTCCGAATGATCCGGAGGTCATCCTGCTCCTGCTCCAGTTCCCTAATGCGGTTTGTCAGGAGCTGCAGCTGGATGCACTTCTTGCAGGTGTCGTTGGCAGAGACACCGGAGGTCTCCCTGACTTCCCACATCCTGCAAGAGCAGCATTCCAACATCCTGCCTGGCATTCTCTCTACTCTAACAAACAAAACAAAACTTACCAGAACCTACCCACGCCTCTGCCTGTTCACGCCGAAGCCTGTTGAGCCAAAGCCGTCCCACTCTGGTCCCTCTCGCTCTGCTGCCTTCTGTATATGGTGGTCTTTTTTTCAAAACCTTTGGTGCTCTACATCACGTGCCTGCGCAGTCTGGCCTCTTTTCCCTGAGCAGTGTAAAAAAAATGACTTGTCTCCAAGATTCCGTTACTCCTTCACTCTCAGCCTCTTGCTCCGATTTAAAAAAGACTGTTGAAAATTCCTCTGCCTTTTAAACCTTTGGCACTCTAGGTAAAGCTCCTACACAGTCTAGCTTCTTTTCCCCAAGCAGTGTAAAACAAATGACTTCTCTCCGAGTTTCCTTTACTTCTTGACTCTCACACTCTTGCTCCAACATCTCCCCTAAACATTCCCCCACACACCTTAAACACCACACACCTCCATCATCTCTCCTAAACATTCCCCACACACCTCTGACATCTCTCCTGAACATTCCACAACACACCATTGGCATCTCTCCTAAACATTCCCCCACGCACCTTAAACACCACACAACTCTGACATCTCTCCCAAACATTCCCCCACACACCATAAACACCACAAACCTCTGACATCTCTCCTGAATATTCCCCTACACACCTCTGACACCTCTCCAAAGCATTCCCTCACACACCTCGTCATCTCTCCAAAACATTCTCCACAGACCTTAAACACCACACACCTCGTCATCTCTCCGAAACATTCCCCACACACCTTAAACACCACACACCTCTGCCATCTTTCCTAAACAGTCCGCCACACACCTTAAACACCACACATCTCGTCATCTCTCCTAAACATTCCCCACACACCTTAAACACCACACACCTCTGACATCTCTCCTAAACATTCCCCACAACCTTAAACACCACACACCTCTGACATCTCTCCTAAACATTCCCCACAACCTTAAACACCACACACCTCTGACATCTCTCCTAAACATTCCCCACAACCTTAAACACCACACACCTCTGACATCTCTCCTAAACATTCCCCACACACCTTAAACTCCACACACCTCGTCATCCCTCCTGAACATTCTGAATGTGTGGCTAAGGAGCTGGTGCGGGGAGCAGGGATTTAGATTCTTGGACCACTGGGATCTGTTTTGGGGTAAGGATGAATTGTACAGAAGGGACAGGTTGCACCTTAATAGACGGGGGACCAGCGTTCTGGCAGGCAGGTTTGCCACTGCTACTTGGGTGTGTTTAAACTTAGTAGTGGGGGTGAGGTGGGGGATGAACTGGAAATATAAGAATGGAGTTAAAGGGAAAGAGAGAATAAGAAAAGTTAAGAAAGACAACAGAATTAACAGGGCAGAAAGCTCAGGAAAGGATCGGACAGGAATCGATGTGAAAGGTGAGGGGAGTAAAAGTATTACTTTAAAAGGATTAAAAGTATTATATATGAATGCAAGGAGTATAAGAAATAAAGTGGATGAGCTTGAGGCTCAATTGGTAATTGGCAAGTATGATGTTGTGGGAATAACAGAGACATGGCTGCAAGAGGACCAGGGCTGGGAAATGAATATTCAGGGTATACATCCTATCGAAAGGACAGGTAGGTTGGCAGAGGGGGTGGGGTGGCTCTGTTGGTGAGGAATGAAATTCAGTCACTTGCGAGGGGGGACATAGAATCAGGAGATGTAGAGTCAGTATGGATAGAACTGAGAAACTGTAAGGGCAAAAAGACGCTGGTGGGAGTTATCTACAGGCCCCCTAACAGTATCCTGGATATAGGGTGCAAGTTAAATCAAGAGTTAAAATTGGCATGTCGCAAAGGTAATTCTACGGTTGTTATAGGGGATTTCAACATGCAGGTAGACTGGGAAAATCAGGTTAGTACTAGACCCCAAGAAAGGGAGTTTGTGGAATGCCTCAAAGATGGATTCGTAAAGCAGCTTATACTGTATTAGAGCCTACCTGGAAGAAGGCAATTCTGGATTTAGTGTTGTGTAATGAGCCAGATTTGATAAGGGAACTTGAGGTAAGGACCCATTAGGAGGCCGTGACCATAATATGATAAGTTTTAATCTACAATTTGAGAGGGAGAAGGGAAGATTGGAAGTGCCAGTATTACAGTTGAACAAAGGGGACTATGAACCCATGAGGGAGGAGCTGGCCAAAGTTGACTGTAAAGATACTCTAGCAGGAATGACAGTGGAACAACATTGGCAGGTATTATTTCCAGAAATACCTGCCATTGTTGTTCCACTGTCGTCCCTGCTAGGGTATCTTTCCAGTGGTGCAGGCTCAGTTTATTCCAAAGAGGAAGAAAGATTCTAAGGGGAGTAAGGGGTGGCCGTGGATGACAAGGGAAGTCAGGGATAGTATAAAAATAAAAGCGAGGAAGTATATCATAGCAAGGATGAGCGGGAAGCCAGAGGATTGGGAGACTTTAAGGAGCAACAGAAGATAACTAAAAAGGCAATACAGGGGGAAAAGATGAGGTACGAAGGTAAGCTAGCCAAGAATAGTAAAAGCTTCTTTAGGTATGTGAAGAGGAAAAAATTAGTTAAGACCAAAGTTGGGCCCTTGAAGACAGAAACGGGTGAAATTATTATGGGGAACAAGGAAATGGCAGACCAGCTGAACAGGTACCTTGGATCTGTCTTCACTAGGGAAGACACAAACAATCTCCCAGATGTAATAGCAGCCAGAAGACCTAGGGTAACAGAGGAAGTGAAGGAAATTCGCTTTAGGCAGAAAATGGTGTTGGGTAAACTGATGGGACTGAAGGCTGATAAATCCCCAGGGCCTGATGGTCTGCATCCCAGGGTACATAAGGAGGTGGCTCTAGAAATCGTGGATGCATTGGTAATCATTTTCCAATGTTCTATAGATTCAGGATCAGTTCCTGCGGATTGGAAGGTAGCTAATGTTATCCCACTTTTTAAGAAAGGAGGAAGAGAGAAAACAGGCAATTATAGACCAGTTAGTCTGACATCAGTGGTGGAGAAGATGCTGGAATCAATTATAAAAGATGAAATAGCGGCATATTTGGTTAGCAATAGCAGGATAGGTCCAAGTCAGCATGGATTTACGAAGGGGAAATCATACTTGACTATTCTTCTGGAATTTTTTGAGAACGTCTATGAAAATGGACATGGGAAAGCCACTGGATGTAGTGTACCTGGACTTTCAGAAAGCCTTTGATAGAATCCCACATAGGAGGTTAGTAGGCAAAATTAGAGCAAATGGTATTGTGGGTAGGGTATTGACGTGGATAGAAAATTGGTTGGCAAACAGGAAACAAAGAGTAGGGATTAATGGGTCCTTTTCAGAATGGCAGGCAGTGACAAGTGGGGTACCGCAAGGCTCGGTCCTGGGACCGCAGCTATTTACAATATACATAAATGATTTAGATGAAGGGAATAAAAGTAACATTAGCAAATTTGCAGATGACACAAAGTTGGGTGGCAGTGTGAAATATGAGGAGGATGTTATGAGAATGCAGGGTGACTTGGACAGGTTGGGTGAGTGGGCAGATGCATGGCAGATGCAGTTTAATGTGGATAAATGTGAGGTTATCCACTTTGGTGGCAAGAGCAGGAAGGCAGATTACTATCTGAATGGTGTCAAGTTAGGTGAAGGGGAAGTACAATGAGATCTAGGTGTCCTTGTTCATCAGTCACTGAAAGTAAGCATACAGGTACAGCAGGCAGTGAAGAAAGCTAATGGCATGTTGGCCTTCATAACAAGGGGAGTTGAATATAGGAGCAAAGAGGTCCTTCTGCAGTTGTACAGGGCCCTGGTGAGACCACACCTGGAGTGTTGCGTACAGTTTTGGTCTCCAAATTTGAGGAAGGACATTCTTGCTATTGAGGGAGTGCAGCGTAGGTTCACGAGGTTAATTCCCGGGATGGCGGGACTGTCATATGTTGAAAGATTGGAGCGACTGGACTTGTATACAATGGAATTTAGAAAGATGAGAGGGGATCTGATTGAAACATATAAGATTATTAAGGGATTGGACACGCTAGAGACAGGAAACGTGTTCCCGATGTTGGGGGAGTCCAGAACCTGAGGCCACAGTTTAAGAATAAGGGGTAGACCATTTAGAACAGAGTTGAGGAAAAACTTTTTCACACAGAGGGTAACAACAGGAATTCTGCAGATCCTGGAAATTGATGTGTGTTGCTCACACAGAGGGCTGTGGTTCTGTGGAATGCTCTGCCTCAGAAGGCAGTGGAGGCTGATTCTCTGGATTCTTTCAAGAAAGAGTTAGCTAGAGCTCTTAAAGATAGAGGAGTTAAGGGATATGGGGAGAGGGCAGGAAAAGGGCACTGATTGTGGATGATCAGCCATGATCACAGTGAATGGCAGTGCTGGCTCGAAGGGCTGAATAGCCTACTCCTGCACCTATTGTCTATTGTCTATTGAAAGGACAGACAGGTGGACAGAGGGGGTGGGGTGGCTCTGTTGGTGAGGAATGAAATTCAGTCCCCTGAGAGGGGCGACATAGAATCAGGAGATGTAGAGTCACTATGGATAGAACTGAGAAATTGTAAGGGCAAAAAGACCCTAATGGGAGTTATCTACAGGCCCCCAAACATAGCCTGGATATAGGGTGCAAGTTGAATCAAGAGTTAAAATCAGCATGTCGCAGTTAATGCTACGGTTGTTATGGGGGATTTTAACATGCGGGTAGACTGGGAATTTCAGGTTGGTACTGGAACCCAAGAAAGGGAGTTTGTGGAATTCCTCCAAGATGGAGTCTTGTACTGGAACCTACCTGGGAGAAGGCAATTCTGGATTTAGTGTTGTGTGATGAACCGGATTTGATAAGGGAGCTCGGGGTAAAGGAGCCATTAGGAGATCGTGACCATGATATGAGAAGTTTTAAACTACAATCTGAGAGGGAGAAGGGAAAATCGGAAGTGTCAGTATTACAGTTGAACAAAGGGGACGAAAGAGCCATGAGGGAGGAGCTGGCCAAAGTTGATCGGAAAGATACCCTAGCAGGGATGACAGTGGAACAACAATGGCAAGTATTTCTGGGAATAATACAGAAGGTGCAGGATCAGTTCATTCCAAAGAGGAAGAAAGATTCTAAGGGGAGTAAGGGGCGACCGTGGATGACAAGGGAAGTCAAGGATAGTATAAAAATAAAAGAGAGGAAATATAACATAGCAAGGATGAGCAGGAAGCCAGAGGATTGGGAGACTTTAAGGAGCAACAGAAGATAACTAGAAAGGCAGTAACCGGGGGAAAAGATGAGGTACGAAGATAAGCTAACCAAGAATATAAAGGAGGATAGTAAAAGCTTCTTTAGGTATGTGAAGAGGAAAATATTAGTTAAGACCAAAGTTGAGCCATTGAAGACAGAAATGGGTGAAATTATTATGGGGAACAAGGAAATGGCAGACCAGCTGAACAGGTACTTTGGATCTGTCTTCACTAGGGAAGACACAAACAATCTCCCAGATGTAATAGTGGCTAGGGGACCTAGGGTAGCGGAGGAACTGAAGGAGATTTACATTAGGCAGGAAATGGTGTTGGATAGACTGATGGGACTGAAGGCTGATAAATCCCCAGGGCCTGATGGTCTGTACCCCAGGATACATAAGGTGGTGGCTCTAGAAATCGTGGACACATTGGTAATTATTTTCCAATGTTCTATAGATTCAGGATCAGTTCCTGAGGACTGGAGGGTAGCTAATGTTATCCCACTTTTTAAGAAAGGAGGGAGAGAGAAAACAGACCAGTTAGCCTGACATCAGTGGTGGGGAAGATACTAGAGTCAATTATAGAGGATGAAATAGTGGCACATTTGGATAGCAGTAACTGGATCGGTCCGAATCAGCATGGATTTACAAAGGAGAAATCATGCTTGACTAATCTTCTGGAATTTTTTGAAGATGTAACTATGAAAATGGACAAGGGAGAAAGTACCTGGACTTACAGAAAGCCTTTGATAAGGTACCACATAGGAGATTAGTGGGCAAAATTAGAGCACATGGTATTGGGGGTAGAATACTGACATGGATCGTAAATTGGTTGGCAGACAGGAAACAAAGAGTAGGGATTAACGGGTCCCTTTCAAAATGGCAGGCGGTGACAAGTGGGGCACCGCATGCCTTGGTGCTGAGACGGCAGCTATTTACAATATATATTTAGTCACAGTCATAGGCATAGTCATAGTCATACTTTATTGATCCTGGGGGAAATTGGTTTTTGTTATATTTGCACCATAAATAATAAATAGTAACAGAACTATAGATAGTTAAATAGTAATATGTAAATTATGCCAGTAAATTATGAAGTAAGTCCAGGACCAGCCTATTGGCTCAGGGTGTCTGACCCTCCAAGGGAGGAGTTGTAAAGTTCGATGGCCACAGGCAGGAATGACTTCCTATGACACTCTGTGTTGCATCTCGGTGGAATGAGTCTCTGGCTGAATGTACTCCTGTGCCCACCCAGTACATTATGTAGTGGATGGGAGACATTGTCCAAGATGGCATGCAACTTAGACAGCATCCTCTTTTCAGACACCACCGTGAGAGAGTCCAGTTCCATCCCCACAACGTCACTGTCCTTACGAATGAGTTTATTGATTCTGTTGGTGTCTGCTACCCTCAGCCTGCTGCCCCAGCACACAACAGCAAACATGATCGCACTGACCACCACGGACTTGTAGAACATCCTCAGCATCGTCTGGCAGATGTTAAAGGACCTCAGTCTCCTCAGGAAATAGAGATGACTCTGACCCTTCTTGTAGACAGCCTCAGTGCTCTTTGACCAGTCCAGTTTATTGTCAATTCGTATCCCCAGGTATTTGTAATCCTCCACCATGTCCACACTGACCCCCTGGATGGAAACAGGGGTCACGGGTACCTTAGCTCTCCTCAGGTCTACCACCAGCTCCTTAGTCTTTTTCACACTAAGCTGCAGATAATTCTGCTTACACCATGTGACAATGTTTCCTACCGTAGCCCTGTACTCAGCCTCGTCTCCCTTGCTGATGCATCCAAATATGGCAGAGTCATCAGAAAACTTCTGAAGATGACAAGACTCTGTGCAGTAGTTGAAGTCCAAGGTGTAAATGGTGAAGAGAAAGGGAGACAAGACAGTCCCCTGTGGAGCCCCAGTGCTGCTGATCACTCTGTCGGACACACAGTGTTGCAAGCACACGTACTGTGGTCTGCCAGTCAGGTAATCAAGAATCCATGACACCAGGGAAGCATCCAGTTGCATCGCTGTCAGCTTCTCCCCCAGCAGAACAGGGCAGATGGTGTTGAACGCACTGGAGAAGTCAAAAAATCTGAACCTCACAGTGCTCGCTGGCTTGTCCAGGTGGGCAAAGACATGGTTCAGCAGGTAGACGATGGCATCCTCAACTCCTAGTCGGGGCTGGTAGGCGAACTGGAGGGGATCTAAGTGTGGCCTGACCATAGGCCGGAGCAGCTCCAGAACAAGTCTCTCCAGGGTCTTCATGATGTGGGAGGTCAATGCCACCGATCTGTAGTCATTGAGGCCGCTGGGGCGCAGCGTCTTCGGCACGGGGACGAGGCAGGACGTCTTCCACAATACAGGAACCCTGCGGAGCCTCAGGCTCAGGTTGAATACTTGGCGACGTACTCCACATAGCTGAGGGGCACAGGCTTTGAGCACCCTGGTACTGACACCATCTGGTCCTGCAGCCTTGCTTGGGTTGAGACGTTTCAGCTGTCTTCTCACCTGTTCAGCCTGGAAGCCCACCGTGGTGGTTTCATATGGGGAAGGGGTATAGTCATGAGAGCAGGGTGGGGGACTGTGAGGAGGGGTAGGAGGGGAGAGTGGAATGTGTGTTGGTTGGGGGCCGACAACAGATGGCTCATGTGGGGGATGGGCAGGGGCCACAATGTCAAATCTGTTAAAGAACAGGTTAAGTTCATTGGCCCTGTCCACACTGCCTTCAGCTCCTCTGTTGCTAGTTTTCCGGAACCCAGTGATGGTCCTCATCCCCCTCCAGACCTCTCTCATGTTGTTCTGCTGGAGTTTCCACTCAAGCTTCCTCCTGTACCTGTCTTTAGCCTCCCTGATCCTGGCTTTCAGGTCCCTCTGTATTCCCCTCAGCTCCTCCCTATTTCCATCACTAAACGCCCTCTTTTTAGCATTCAGGATGTCCTTAATGTCCTTTGTCACCTGTGGCTTGTTATTTGAATAACAAAGGACAGTTCTTGTCGGAACATTGCAGTCCACACAGAAGTTGATGTAATCAGTGATGCACTCTGTGAGCCCATCAATATCCTCTCCATGTGGCTCACAGAGTGCCTGCCAGTCTGTCACCTCAAAACAACCCTGGAGCGCCTCATAAGCCTCCTCCGACCATTTTCTCACAGTCCTCCAGGTTGCAGGTTTAGATGAAGGGATTAAAAATAACATTAACAAATTTGCAGAAGACACAAAGCTGGGTGGCAGTGTGAAATGTGCAGAGGATGTTGAGATAATGCAGGATGACTTGGACAGGTTGGGTGAGTGAGCAGATGCATGGCAGATGCAGTTTAATGTGGATAAATGTGAGGTTATCCGCTTTGGTGGCAGATTACTATTTGAATGGTGTCAAGTTAGGAAAAGGGGAAGTACAACGAGATCTAGGTGTCCTTGTTGATCAGTCACGGAAAGTAAGCATGCAGGTACAGCAGGCAGTGAAGAAAGCTAATGGCATGTTGGCCTTCATAACAAGGGGAGTTGAGTATAGGAGCAAAGAGGTCCTTCTGCAGTTGTACAGGGCCCTGGTGAGACCATACCTGGAGTATTGTGTAGTTTTGGTCTCCAAATTTGAGGAAGGACATTCTTGCTATTGAGGGAGTGCAGCGGAGGTTCACGAGGTTAATTCCCGGGATGGCGGGACTGTCATATGTTGAAAGATTGGAGCGACTGGACTTGTATACAATGGAATTTAGAAAGATGAGAGGGGATCTGATTGAAACATATAAGATTATTGCGGGATTGGACACGCTGGAGGCAGGAAGCATGTTCCCGCTGATGGGTGAGTCCAGAACCAGAGGCCACAGTTTAAGAATAAGGGGTAGGCCATTTAGAACGGAGTTGAGGAAAAACTTTTTCACCCAGAGAGTGGTGGATATATGGAATGCTCTGTCCCAGAAGGCTGTGGAGACCAGGTCTCTGGATGCTTTCAAGAAAGAGATGGATAGAGCTCTTAAAGATAGCGGAATCGAAGGTTATGGGGATAAGGCAGGAACTGGATACTAATTGTGGATGATCAGCCATGATCACAGTGAATGGCGGTGCTGGCTCGAAGGGCCAAAGGGCCTACTCCTGCACCTATTGTCTATTGTCACACACCTTTGTCATCTCTACTAAACATTCCCCCACACACCTTAAACACCACACACCTTGTCATCTTTCCTAAACATTCCCCCACACACCTTAAACACCACACATCTCTGACATCTCTCTTAAACATTCCCCCACACACCTCTGACATCTCTCCTAAACATGCCCCACACACCTCTGACATCTTTCCCAAACATTCCCCCACACACCTTAAACACCACACACCCCTGACATCTCTCCTAAACATTCCCCCACACACCTTAAACACCACACACCTCTGACATCTCTCCTAAACATTCCCCCACACACCATAAACCCCACACACCTCTGATATCTCATAAACATTCCCCCACACACCTTAAACACCACACACCTCTGACATCTCCCCTAAACATTCCTCCACACACCATAAACACCACACACCTCTGACATCTCTCCTAAACATTCCCCACACAACTTAAACACCACACACCTCTGACATCTCTCTTAAATGTTCCCCCACACACCTTAAACACCACACACCTCCGACATCTCTCCGAAACATTCCCCACACACCATAAACACCACACACCTCTGATATCTCATAAACATTCCCCCACACACCTTAAACACCACAAACCTCTGACATCTCCCCTAAACGTTCCCCCACACACTTTAAACACCACACACCTCTGACATCTCTCCCAAACATTCTCCCACACACTTTAAGCACCACACACCTCTGACATCTCTCCTAAACATTCCCCCACACACCTTAAAGAGGATGATAGTTCTCTCAGATAGAAACCAGCCTTTCTGACATTGTTGAGTTGAGCTTTCAAATGTTCTCAGCATGATCAAACATGGGGTTAAGAGGTGAGGAAACCTAAAGATAGTTCATGTTAACAAGCTTGTTCTGTAACACTACTACCATAGTAAGCCATAGAGTCATCCAATGCAGAAACAGGACTGTTTTGGTCACCTACCTACATGAAAGAGGTCAATAAGTGCAGAGAAAATTTACAAGGTTCTTGCCAGGACTTGAGGACCTGAGTTATGTGGAAAGGTTGAATAGGAGAGGAATTAATTCACTAGAGCAGGGGTTTCCAACCATTTTTATGCCAGGGACCAATACCACTAAGCAAGAAGTCCGTGGACTGCAGATTGTGACCCCTGCCCGGGAGCATAGAAGAATGGGACATTGGCGGAGGTATACAAAGCTATATGAAGAACAGATAGGGTGAATGTAAGCAGGCTTTTTCCACTGTGTTAGGTGAGACTAGAACTGGAGGTCATAAGTTATGGGTGAAAGGTGAAATGTTCTTTGCCAATCCAGACGGGAGGAGAAGATGGCAGCGCACTGCGCGTGCGCAGCTCTCCGATGAAAATGATGTCGTATCTGTTAAATAGGGGCCGTGGACAATTTCTGATTTGATGGAGATAGATGTGAAAGCACAGAGGAACATCTGGAGAAATTTCTGAAACGTCCATCCACTGCTGTCATTACTGTGTGGTCGGGAATCTTTCGGAGGGTAGGCCTCAAAATCCCCGGCTGTGCCTACTTTTGGCGACCGAGAAAGAGGTCAAGTCACTTGGACAGAGATGACGCTCAGTACTCGGTGTCGGAGAGCTGATCAGAGCTCGAAGTTTTCCGATGACTCAGAGTCGGATTGTGGTCAGCATGGCAGGGAGAGTTTTTCTTCCCTCTCCCGTCTGCGTGAGATGTGGGACATTTGAGAATCTTTGAACTTACTGTGCTCACAGACTTTCTTCATCAAATTATGGTATTGTGCACTGTTGCAACTATAAGTTTAATTATGTGGTTTTGTCAGTTTTTTCAGTCTTGGTTTGTCCTGTGTTTTTGTGATATCACACCGGAGGAAATAATGTATCATTTCTTAATGCATGCATTACTAAATGACAATAAAAGGGGACTACGAGTCTTCATAATCTAATCTAAATGTTTAAGGGGAACATAAAGGAGAACTTCTTCACTCAGAGGGTGATGAGAGTGTGGAATGAGCTGCCAACAGAACTGGTGGAAATCAATATTGAAATGTTGATTTCAACATTTAAGAGAAATTTGGATAGGTACATGGATGGGAAGGGCATGGTCCAGGCGTAGGTAGGCAGGACTAGGCTGTTTAAATGCTTCAGCACACACTACTGTAGATGGATCGAAGGGCCTGTTTCTATGTTGTAGTGTTCTATAACTAGTCCATGCTGACCAAAATTAACTATCTAATCTTGTTCCATTTGCCATGTTTGGCCAATATCCCTTTAAGCTTTTCCTATCTATGTACCTGTCCAAGTGACTTTTAAATTTATTATATATTAATTATTATTTACATTTATTATTAAGCCTACCTCCACCACTTCCATATATTCATCACCCTCTGTGTGAAGAAGTTCTTTTGGCCCCTTTTAAATCCTTCTCATCTCACCTTAGACATAAACACAAAATAGTCTTCAGATGCTGAGATCAAAGCAACACTCACAACACGCTGGAGGAACTCAGCCTGTCAGGCAGCATCCGTGGAAACGATCAGTCAATGTTTTGGGCTGGAACCCTTCCTCAGGACTGAAGAGGGAGGAGGTAGAGGCCCTATAAAGAAGGTGGGGGGAGGGTGGGAAGGAGAAGGCTGGTAGGTTCCAGGTGAAGAACCAGTAAGGGGAAAGATAAAGGAGTGGGGGAGGAGAAGCAGGGAGGGGATATGCAGGAAAGGTGAAGAAGGAATTGGGGAAAGCACAATGGGTAGTAGAAGGAGGCGGAACCATGAGGGAGGTGATAGGCAGCTGGGGGAGGGGCAGAGTGAAACCGGGATAGGGGAAGGGAGGGGGATGAAATTACCGGAAGTTGGAGAATTCAATGTTCATACCAAGGGGCTGGAGACTACCTAAACAGTATACTTTATACTTTACTTTATTATCGCCAAACAATTGATACTAGAACATAACAATCATCACAGTGATATTTGATTCCTGCTTCCCGCTCCCTGGATTGCAAATATTAAATACTAAAAAATATTAAAAATTGTAAAAATTTGTAAATATTAAAATTTTAAATTATAAATCATAAATAAAAAATAGAAAAATGGAAAGGTAATGAAAAAAAACCGAGAGGCAGGTCCGGATATTTGGAAGGTATGGCCCACATCTGGGTCAGGATCCATTCAGCAGTCTTATCACAGCTGGAAAGAAGCTGTTCCCAAATCAGGTCATATGAGTCTTCAAGCTCCTGAGCCTTCTCCCGGAGGGAAGACGGACGAAAAGTGTGTTGGCTGGGTGGGTCGTGTCCTGGATTATCTTGGCAGCACTGCTCCGACAGCGTGCAGTATAAAGTGAGTCCAAGGACGGAAGATTGGTTTGTGTGATGTGCTGTGCCATATTCACGATCTTCTGCAGCTTTTTTCGGTCTTGGACAGGACAACTTCCATGCCAGGTTGTGATGCATCCTAGAAGAATGCTTTCTACAGTGCATCTATAAAAATTAGTGAGGGTTTTAGGGGACAGGCCAAATTTCTTTAGTTTTCTCAGGAAGTAAAGGTGCTGGTGGGTCTTCTTGGCAGTGAACTCTGCTTGGTTGGACCAAGTCAGGTCATTTGTGATATTGACCTCAAGGAACTTAAAGCTTTTGACCTGTTCCACTTGTACACCATCGATGTAAATTGGGTCCTGCGGTCCGCTACTCCTTCTGAAGTCAACAACCAATTCCTTCGTCTTGCTGACGTTGAGGGATAGGTTATTGTCTTCGCACCATGCCACCAGGTTCTTAATTTCCTCTCTGTACTCAAACTCATCATTACCCGAGATATGGCCTACAATTGTTGTGTCATCAGCAAACTTATATATTGAGTTTGATGGAAACTTGGCTACACAATCATGGGTGTACGGCAGGGGGCTGAGTACACAGCCTTGTGGGGCACCGGTGCTCAGAATGATTGCAGAAAAGAGCTTGTCCCCTATTTTTACAGCCTGGGTCCTGTCTGTGAGGAAGTTGAAGATCCAGCTGCAGATCTGAGTGCTAAGGCCCAGGTTCCAGAGCTTAGGAATCAGTTTATTTGGAATGATGGTATTAAAGGCAGAGCTGTAGTCAATGAAAAGGAGCCTTATGTATGCGTCTTTATTCTCCAGGTGTTCTAAGGAGGAATGTAGGGCCAGAGAGATGGCATCTGCCGTTGACCTGTTGCTCCGGTAGGCGATTTGCAAAGCGTCGAGGTTGACCGGTAGGCTGTGGTTGATGTGTGCCATAACCAATCTCTCGAAGCACTTCATAGCAATTGATGTCAGAGCCACAGGTCAATAGTCATTCAGGCATGCCACTTTGCTCTTCTTCAGCACTGGGATTATCATTGCCTTCTTAAAACACGAGGGGATCTTAGACTGAAACAAGGAGCAGTTGAAGATATCAGCAAACACTCCAGCTAGCTCGCTTGCACAAGCCCAGAGAACCCGTCCTGGAACGCCATCTGGGCCCGTCACCTTCCTTGGATTTATCTTCAGGAAGGCCTTTCTAACGTCCTCCTCGGTGACGATGAATCTCGATGCCACCAGGTCCGGTTCATCCAGAGGGAGCGGGAATACGTTAAGGTCGTCAGGAAGAGAAGCGCCACAGTTATTGATATTCCCAGCCTTTTCTTTGCACCCAGTGATCTCATTTAGACCCTACTGGCATCCCTCTGGTTAGCCTGGGCTTCCAACTTGGCTCGATATTGCCTCGTAGCGTCCTTAATGGCTTTCCGGAGCTCACGCCTGGGTTCCGTGTAGTGACTGGTATCCCCAGACCTAAAAGCCACAGCTCTAGCCTTTAAAAGGGACTTGACCTCATAATTCATCCAAGGTTTCCAGTTAGGGAATACCTGGATCGTCTTGCGAGACACACAGTCATTTCCAAATAATGTCCGTGACAGCTGAGGCATACTCATCAAAGTTAGCTGCCGAGTCCTTGAATACTAACCAGTCCACCGATTCAAAGCAGTCACGGAGGACCTCATCTGTTTCCCCCGTGACACTACTTTTGACACCGTGACCTCCTGCTTCAGTTTCTGTTTGCAAGCCGGGAGGAGGAGTACAGCCTGATGGTCTGATTTTCCGAAGTGAGGTCGTGGGACAGAACAGTAGGCATCCTTGGTCAAGTATATTCGGGCCTTTAGTGGGGCAGGAGACATGTTGGTATAACTTTGGCAGCGCCTTTCTGAGGTTGGCCTGGTTAAAGTCCCCAGATGTAATGTGCAAAGCCTCCGGATACCTGGTCTCAAGTTCACTGATTTTGGCATACAGTATGTTCCGAGCACACTCTACGGCCGCCTGGGGGAATGTGGACCACTGTCAGTATGACCGAGGTGAATTCCCGTGGAAGATAGTAGGGACGACACTTCACTGACAGGTGGGCACGGAACTCACTGAGGTGTGGACGGGGGGAAAAAAAAGTTATTGAAGAGGTGGAGGGCATGGGATGTGTCCCAGATGTAGGTGGGGAGGGTCTGAACTATGGGTGACAAAATGGAGTCCAGGTAGGCAGATACAAGTTCGGTAGGGCAGGAGCATGCGGAAACTATGGGTCTACCGGGACAGTCCAGCTTGTGGATTTTGGGGAGGAGGTAAAACCGAGCAGTACGGGATGTGGGAGTTATGAGTTTAGTGGCTGAGGATGGAAGGTCTCTGGAGTTGATACGGGCGGTGATGGTGCGGGAGACAAGTAAGAGGAGGTGTCAGAGAGCTGCCGTATGGCCTCAGTGAGGTAGAGGTCCGTCCGCTACTTTATCTGCAGGTTTGATGGTGAGGTTGGGATTAGTGTGGAGAGAGTGGAGGGCAGTGTGTTCAGAGGGAGGGAGGTTGGAATAGGAGAGAGAAGTAGTGAAGTTGAGACGGTTGATGTCTCAGCAACAGTTGGAGATGAAAAGATTGAGTGCAGGTAGAAGGCCTGGACGGGGTGTCCAAGAGGAGGAGGAGGGTTGAAAACGGGCAAAGGGGTCAGCAGTAGGGGAAGGGGAATCCTTGCCAAAGAAGTAGGCTCGGAGACGTAGGTGATGGAAGAAGAGTTCAGCGTCATGGCGGGCACGGAACTCACTGAGGTGTGGACGGGGGGATAATAGTGAGGCTCTTGCTAAGGATAGAGTGTTCTGCCTCAGAAAGGGGAAGGTCAGAGGGGATGGTGAAGACACAGCAAGGGTTGGGGCTGGGGTCAGAGGAGGGTGAAGAGTGGGAGGTCTCAGGAGGGAGAGGGGGGTTGGGATGTACAGGGAGAGCGGGGTTAGGGGAGGATGACCTTAGACATGTTTTTTAAATTCACTTTCCCTGGGAAAATAATGACTGAGCATTCATCTTATTTATTTCCCTCATGATTATACACCCCACATCATGCTTAGCTCCAAGGGATAAAGTCCTAGCTGCCCAACCTCTCCCAATAGCTCTAGCCTTTTATTCTCATCCCCATTTCCATTCCAACAAGTTGATCGATTCATGGGTTCCATCCCTGCCACAATGAGGCCACTCTTAGGTTGGAACAACACCTCATATTGTCTAGATAGCCTCAAACCTAATGTAATGAAGATTGACTTCGCCAACTTCCTGTAAATTTTCCCCTTCCCCTTTGGCTCTTTTCAATTCCCCGCTCTGGCACTCCTCTTAGCTCTTCTGCCTAGCATTTGCCCCTCCTCCTTCCCTTTCTCCCATGGTCCACTCTCCTCTCCAATCATATTCCTTCTTCATCAGCCCTTTACCTTTTCCACCTCTCACCTCCCATGTTCTTACTTCACCATCCCACCCACCTGGCTTCAGCTATCACCTTCTAGCCAGTATTCAGGTCCCTCCCTCACCTCCTGGTGTCATATAACCATATGTAGCCCCCCTGGCTAGCCTCAGGGTCGCTCGGCTCGCTGTCGTCTAGGGAAACAGCCAAACTGAGTAATCAGTTTGTGTGGATGCTGTGTGATGTACTCCACCCCACCCAAATAACAGACAATGCACCAGATACGATTAAATGATTTACAGTTTATAGATATTACTGGAACTATATAATTAATAGAGAATAAAATATAAAAGGGAAATAAAAGGCGCCACACTTATCAAAGTTCAATCTCTTCGTGCACAAACAGTTGGATCTCAGGACCCTTCTTCTTCACCCTGCGACCCCTCGGACCACCTCGACCGGCTGCCTGGGACCAAAAATGGTGGTCAACCAGACGCTCCACACGAGTCCATCTCCGTCTCCTTTCCTCGCCGAACGCCCTGCTCGGGGTCCAACCCTGTTAGCAGATTCACAGCACCTGGTCCATCCTCTGTCTCGCTCTCCCGCCTTCTCCCTCCAAAACCCCACGCATACGGTAGCTTCAAATACACCAAAAACATAACAACTATCCCAATTGGTTCATTCGTCCTCATATCAATAGATAATACAAAACAAACTGCTAGCGGGAGGACTTTCTCAGCAGTTAACATAACAAAGAAGCCCTTTCAATTATAACATAACAAAGAAGTCATTTTAATTAGACTACACAGTGGCATAAAAAAAGAAATCCCTTACACATGTAACCATATAAAAATTACAGCATGGAAACAAGCCATCTCAGCCCTTCTAGTCCGTGCCAAACTCTTACTCTCACCTAGTCCCACCGACCTGCACTCAGCCCATAACCCTCCATTCCTTTCTTGTCCATATATCTATCCAATTTAACTTAAATGACAACATCGAACCTGCCTCAACCACTTCTGCTGGAAGTTTGTTCCACACAGCCACCACTCTCTGAGTAAAGAAGTTCCCCCTCATGTTACCCCTAAACTTTTGCCCTTTAACTCTCAACTCATGTCCTCTTGTTTGAACCTCCCCCATTCTCAATGAACAAAGCCTATCCACGTCAACTCTATCAATCCCCCTCATAATTTTAAACACCTCTATCAAGTCCCCCCTCAACCTTCTACGCTCCAAAGAATAAAGACCTAACTTGTTCAACCTTTCTCTGTAACTTAGGAGATGAAACCCAGGCAACATTTTAGTAAATCTCCTCTGTACTCTCTCAACTTTATTGACATCTTTCCTATAATTTGGTGACCAGAACTGTACACAATACTGCAAATTTGGCCTTACCAATACCTTATACAATTTCAACATTACATCCCAATTCCTATGCTCAATGCTCTGATTAATAAAGGCCAGCATACCAAAAGCTTTCTTCACCCCCCTTTCCACATGAGATTCCACCTTCAGGGAACTATGCACCATTATTCCTAGATCCCTCTGTTCTACAACATTCTTCAATGCCCTACTATTTACTATGTATGTCCTAATTTGATTAGTCCTACCAAAATGTAGCACCTCACATTTTTCAGCATTAAACTCCATCTGCCATCTTTCAGCCCACTCTCCTAACTGTCCTAAATCTCTCTGCAAGTGTCATCCCCCTTCCTGATGAAGGGTCCCGGTCTAAAACATCAACTATTTATTTATTTCTGTAGATGCTGAGTTCCTTCAGCACTTTGCTCTGGATTTCCAGCATCCGCAGAATTTCTATGTTTAGCGTCTTTGTGAATCTGCTTTGCACACTTTCCAACTTTGCTTTGAGATTGCTTTGGGAGTCAAGTGTACATCTAAAACTTAATGGAAAAAACAGGTTAAAATTCTCTAGTTCCATTAGTTAATGCAGCTGGCATTAAGACAGTTGTAGAAGGATGAACATTGGGGATACAATTGATTTCATGTCACTGTTCATGAAAGATACTTAGAAAATCAATGCAGGACGGGGACTTCCGGGTCATCAAGGGAATGGTGGCGTAAGGAAAAGGTCTCTTGACAAAAAAGAAGGTAAACTGCCCCAAAATCGAAATTAGACAAATACTTAATATTGTATAACTATATTAATAAAAGGGGCAAGGATGATGTCTAAGAACAAGATTAAAAAGTCCGCTCAGAAGGCTGATAAAAACAAAGAGACGCAGCAAGGCGACAGGCCTAGCTCCCCCACGGCAAGCCAGGATGGAGATAATAGAAACATAGAAACATAGAAAATAGGTGCAGGAGTAGGCCATTCGGCCCTTCGAGCCTGCACCGCCATTTATTATGATCATGGCTGATCATCCAACTCAGAACCCCGCCCCAGCCTTCCCTCCATACCCCCTCCATACCCCCTGACCCCTGTAGCCACAAGGGCCATATCTAACTCCCTCTTAAACATAGCCAATGAACTGGCCTCAACAGTTTCCTGTGGCAGAGAATTCCACAGATTCACCACTCTCTGTGTGAAGAAGTTTTTCCTAATCTCGGTCCTAAAAGGCTTCCCCTCTATCCTCAAACTGTGACCCCTAGTTCTGGACTTCCCCAACATCGGGAACAATCTTCCTGCATCTAGCCTGTCCAATCCCTTTAGGATCTTATACGTTTCAATCAGATCCCCCCTCAATCTTCTAAATTCCAACGAGTACAAGCCCAGTTCATCCAGTCTTTCTTCATATGAAAGTCCTGCCATCCCAGGAATCAATCTGGTGAACCTTCTTTGTACTCCCTCTGTGGCAAAGATGTCTTTCCTCAGATTAGGGGACCAAAACTGCACACAATACTCCAGGTGTGGTCTCACCAAGGCCTTGTACAACTGCAGTAGTACCTCCCTGCTCCTGTACTCGAATCCTCTCGCTATAAATGCCAGCATACCATTCGCCTTTTTCACCGCCTGCTGTACCTGCATGCCCACTTTCAATGACTGGTGTATAATGACACCCAGATCTCGTTGCACCTCCCCTTTTCCTAATCGACCACCATTCAGATAATAATCTGTTTTCCTATTTTTGCCACCAAAGTGGATAACTTCACATTTATCCACATTAAATTGCATCTGCCATGAGTTTGCCCACTCACCCAACCTATCCAAGTCACCCTGCATCCTCTTAGCATCCTCCTCACTGCTAACACTGCCACCCAGCTTCGTGTCATCCGCAAACTTGGAGATGCTGCATTTAATTCCCTCATCCAAGTCATTAATATATATTGTAAACAACTGGGGTCCCAGCACTGAGCCTTGCGGTACCCCACTAGTCACCGCCTGCCATTCTGAAAAGGTCCCGTTTATTCCCACTCTTTGCTTCCTGTCTGCTAACCAATTCTCCACCCACACCAATACCTTACCCTCAATACCGTGTGCTTTAAGTTTGCACACTAATCTCCTGTGTGGGACCTTGTCAAAAGCCTTTTGAAAATCCAAATATACCACATCCACTGGTTCTCCCCTATCCACTCTACTAGTTACATCCTCAAAAAATTCTATGAGATTCGTCAGACATGATTTTCCTTTCACAAATCCATGCTGACTTTGTCCGATCATTTCACCGCTTTCCAAATGTGCTGTTATCACATCCTTGATAACTGACTCCAGCAGTTTCCCCACCACTGACGTTAGGCTAACCGGTCTATAATTCCCCGGTTTCTCTCTCCCTCCTTTTTTAAAAAGTGGGGTTACATTAGCCACCCTCCAATCCTCAGGAACTAGTCCAGAATCTAACGAGTTTTGAAAAATTAACACTAATGCATCCACTATTTCTTGGGCTACTTCCTTAAGCACTCTAGGATGCAGACCATCTGGCCCTGGGGATTTATCTGCCTTCAATCCCTTCAATTTACCTAACACCACTTCCCTACTAACATGTATTTCACTCAGTTCCTCCATCTCACTGGACCCTCTGTCCCTTACTATTTCTGGAAGATTATTTATGTCCTCCTTAGTGAAGACAGAACCAAAGTAATTATTCAATTGGTCTGCCATGTCCTTGCTCCCCATAATCAATTCACCTGTTTCTGTCTGCAGGGGACCTACATTTGTCTTTACCAGTCTTTTCCTTTTTACATATTTATAAAAGCTTTTACAGTCCGTTTTTATGTTCCCCGCCAGTTTTCTCTCATAATCTTTTTTCCCCTTCCTAATTAAGCCCTTTGTCCTCCTCTGCTGAACTCTGAATTTCTCCCAGTCCTCAGGTGAGCCACTTTCTCTGGCTAATTTGTATGCTACTTCTTTGGAATTGATACTATCCCTAATTTCTCTTGTCAGCCACGGGTGCACTACCTTCCTTGATTTATTCTTTTGCCAAACTGGGATGAACAATTGTTGTAGTTCATCCATGCAACCTTTAAATGCTTGCCATTGCATATCCACCGTCAATCCTTTAAGTGTCATTTGCCAGTCTATCTTAGCTAATTCACGTCTCATACCTTCAAAGTTACCCCTCTTTAAGTTCAGAACCTTTGTTTCTGAATTAACTATGTCACTCTCCATATTAATGAAGAATTCCACCATATTATGGTCACTCTTACCCAAGGGGCCTCTCACGACAAGATCGCTAATTAACCCTTCCTCATTGCTCAAAACCCAATCCAGAATAGCCTGCTCTCTAGTTGGTTCCTCGACATGTTGGTTCAAAAAACCATCCCGCATACATTCCAAGAAATCCTCTTCCTCAGCACCTTTACCAATTTGGTTCACCCAGTCTACATGTAGATTGAAGTCACCCATTATAACTGCTGTTCCTTTATTGCACACATTTCTAATTTCCTGTTTAATACCATCTCCGACCTCACTACTACTGTTAGGTGGCCTGTACACAACTCTCACCAGCGTCTTCTGCCCCTTAGTGTTACGCAGCTCTACCCATATCGATTCCACATCTTCCCGGCTTATGTCCTTCCTTTCTATTGCGTTAATCTCTTCTTTAACCAGCAACGCCACCCCACCTCCCCTTCCTTCATGTCTATCCCTCCTGAATATTGAATATCCCTGAACGTTGAGCTCCCATCCCTGGTCACCCTGGAGCCATGTCTCTGTGATCCCAACTATATCATAATCATTAATAACAATCTGCACTTTCAATTCATCCACCTTATTACGAATGCTCCTTGCATTGACACACAAAGCCTTCAGGCGCTCTTTTACAACTCTCTTAGCCCTTATACAATTATGTTGAAAAGTGGCCCTTTTTAATGCTTACCCTGGATTTGTCGGCCTGCCACTTTTACTTTTCTCCTTTGTACTTTTTGCTTCTACGCTCACTTTACACCCCTCTGTCTCTCTGCACTGGTTCCCATCCCTCTGTTGTGAACTAACCTCCTCATGCCTAGCCTCTTTAATTTGATTCCCACCCCCCAACCATTGTGTTGTTGCATCCACCCTTCTATCGTTTTCTGTTTTTATAATTTAGTCCTTTCTAGGTTCAATAATGCATTATGAGTTTATAAGCTTTGAGGTGTGTGTCTTATCGCACCACAAAATTACTTCCTTCCTTTGCTTTTCCTGAGCCAAATTTGTGTTGCACAAACATTTGAAAGTCCACGAGAATTTATTTTAAATTTTACTAATTTGCACTTTTATATCCCTTGCTTTCGCTCACTAGCAGGATCTAACTTAACAACTCCCGAGGCTCTCCGTTTAGTTGCCACTTTGTTAGATGCACCTGTACACTGTTCATTAATGCCAAGAGCTAATCAGCCAATCATGTAACAGCAACTCAATGCATAAAAGCATGCAGACATGGTCAAGAGGTTTAGTTGTTGTTCAAACCAAGCATCAGAATGGGGAATAAATATGATCTAAGTGACTTTGACCACGAAATGATAATTGGTGCAAATGGATTGTTTGAGTATCTCAGAAACTCCTGATCTCCTGGGGTTTTCTCGCACAACAATCGCTAGAGTTTACAGAGAATGGTGCAAAAATTTTAAAAGAACATCCAATGAGTGGCAGTTCTGTAGGCAAAAAACCCTTGTTAATGAGGGGTCAGAGGAGAATGGTTAAACTAGATCAAGCTGACAGGAAAGTGACAATAACTCAACTAGCCAGGCATTACAACAGTGGCGTGCAGAAGAGCATCACTGAATGCACAACATATCAAAGCTTGAATTGGCCGGGCTACAGCAATCGAAGACCATGAGCATGCATTCAGTGATCACTTTATTAGCTGCCTCCTGTATGTTAACCAGCTGTTTTAAATTTGTTTGCAGGATGCTGATGTTTTTGACAATGAGAAGGTCAGCATTTATTTCTTATTTCTAAATGCCCATGTACTGAGTTGAAAGGCTTGCTGGACCATTCCAGATTTTGAGTCAATGCTGTGGGCTGGGTAGAGGGCACTTTCACTCCACCCAGCACAAAAGGCAGGATATCCTGATGGCTTCTCATTACTAGGCATGTCCACGGCCTCCTCTACCTCCACGATGAGGCCAAACTCAGGTTGGAGGAGCAGCACCTCATATTCCATCTGGCTAGCCTCCAACCTGACAGCATGAGTGTTGATTTATCTAACTCCCATTAATTTCTCCCTCCATCCCTCTTTCTTTTTTTTTCCATTCCCAATTTTAACTACCCTCTCACCCTTTCTCCTCCCCTTTATTGACTTCCTCTGGTACCCCTCCTCCTCTTTCTGCCACGGTCCACTGTCCTCTCCTATCAGATTCCTCCTTCTTCAGCCTTTTACCTTTTCTACCTATCACATACAAGGTTCTTTCTTCATCCTCCTCTCCCCCACCTACTGCGGTGTATTTTCTGGCTTTAGGGTCAAAGCCATTTGGATTGTGACGGGCACACTCAGGCTCTTGTTGATGAGTGAATGAAATGGCTTCCCTCATTCTTCACTCTGAAAGAGTAAAAACATCAATTCTTTATTTCCCTCCACAGCTGCTGCCTGACCGATTGACTTCCTCCAGTACTTTTCATGTACTGCTCAAGATTTCCAGGGTGCCTCAAGATGGCATCGAACTGAAGTCTCCGTCAAAGTTGTGGCTTGGACTTAATTGCTTTTTAGGCTCATAAGGATGGTTTTGGGGACTGAGAGGGGAATTGGGGTTAGGACAGAATTTAGGGAGAGGAATGTAGAGAAAATTAGAGTATAGGACTGTGTATGTTTGTGGATGGAAGTGATGGATGGGGCTTGTTTTGTTTCTTATTCTTCTTTTTCCTTCTTTCTTTCTTGATGAAGTGTCCCAGCCATGTTGATTGTTTCTTCCTCTCCATAGATGCTGCCTGACTTGCTGACTTCCTCCTGTGTTTTCCTGTTGCTTTCCTGTTTGGTATCTTCTGTTTTGTTGTGTTCAGAGTTGCTCTGCTCGGCATGGTGAGCACCAGAATGTGACTTGGGTGAGCTGGCTGTTCTTGCAAATGATGCATTTCACTGCATGTTGCGATGTATACGTGATAAGCATATCTGAATCTGACCTGTAGGTTCTCTTGTGAAGGTGACTACATGTTGGATTGGAAAATAGGGAGACCAAGTGACTACCTTTGGCCCCAGCCATATAATATGGAGGAAGCATGAGCTCCAGTATGAGCTGGCAACATGCCTGATAATCCCATGGAGAACATCAAGTAGTCCACAGTGGAGTCAGTGAAGATATACAGTAGACATATGGGGGTTATGCCTGCCAGCAGTCATAGCCTCGGGTGCACACCCATTTTGGATTGCCATGTCCCATCCAGGATGCATGATAATATTGACCTGGATTATTTCCTTCCATTATTTCACTGAGGCATTAAAGTGACCATTAATGCTGCAGAATAGACTTTTAATAAAATCAGAGAACTCTGGGAATATCCAGCAGATTGGGCACTACAAGCCATTCAACCCATGATGTTTTACCCACCTTTTAACCTACTCTAAGATCAATATAACCCTTCCTTCCTACATAGCCCTTTATTTTTCTATCATCCATGTGCCAATCAAAGAGTCCTTGAAAATTTCCCCAACTGTATCTACCTCTACCACAGATCATGCCCACGATATTCTAAGAGGGGAGGGTGAGCAGCCAGACGTCTTGGTACAAATTAGATAATTGAACATAGAAATCTACAGCACATTACAGGCCCTTCAGCCCACAATGTTGTGCTGACCATGTAGCCTACTCTAGAAACTGACTAGAATTACCCGACTGCATAGCCCTCTATTTTTCTAAGCTCCATGTACCTATCTAAAAGGCTCTTAAAAGACCCTGTTGTATCTGCCTCCACCACCTTAAAACTGTGCCCCCTCGTGTTAGCCATTTCAACCCTGGGAAAAAGCCTCTGGCTATCCACATGATGAATGCCTCTCATTATCTTATATACCTCCATCAGGTCACCTCTCTTCCTCTGTCATTCCAAGGAGAAAAGGCTGAGTTCACTCAACCTATTCTCACAAGGTACGCCCTCCAATCCAGGCAACATCCTTGTAAACCTCCTCTACACTCTCTCTACAGTATCCACATCCTTCCTGTAGTGAGGTGACCAAAACTGAACACAATACTCCAAGTGGGGTCTGACCAAGGTCCTATATAGCTGTAACAATATCTCATGGCTCTTGAACTCAGTCCCACGGTTGATGAAGGCCAACACACCATATGCCTTCTTAGCAACACTGTCAACCCGTGCAGCAGCTTTGAGTGTCCTATGAACATGGACTGCAAGATCTCTCTGATCCTCCACACTGCCAAGAGTCTTACCATCAATATTATATTCTGTCTTCAATAACATAGGAAGAAAATGAGAGGAGATCCTATAAAGAGAATTCAGAGTTAGATAGAAAGCTGAAAAGCGGACCTCAAGGGTAACTATCTCTGGATTGCTGCCTGTGCCATGTGCCAGTGAGAGTAAGAATAGGATGATTTGGCAGATGAGTGCATGGCTGAGGAACTGGAGCAGGGAGCAAACTTTTAGGTTTATGTGTGCTATTGGGATCTCTGGGGAAGGTATGACCTGCACAAAAGGGACAACACACACCTGAACCCAAAGGGAACCAATATCATTGCAGGCAGGATTATTGGAGCTGTTCGAGATGGCTTAAACTAATCTGGCAAGGGGATGGGAACTGGAGTGATAGAGCTGAGGATTGTGATGTTGGTTTACAAGCAGGGGTAGTGTTTAGTGAGAATGTCAGGAAGGAAAGTGCAAAATTTCAGTCAGTGGGATGAGTTGCAGTGTAAACTACACAAAGTGGACAAAATTCAAAAGGGGATAAATACAGGACTGAAGGTGTTAAATTGGAATACACAAAGTGTATGAAATGAGGTAGATAATCTTGTAGTGAAGTTAGGTATGATGTTGTGGGGATCACAGAGACATAGCTGAAAGATAATTATAGTTGAGAGCTTAATATCTAAGGATACACAGTCTATAGAAAGGACAGGCAGGTTAGCAGAGGAGGAGGAGTGGCATTGATGGTAAAAAAATAAGATCAAATCTTTAGAAAGAGCTGACATAGGATCGGAAGATGTAGAATCCTTGTGAGTAGAATTAAGAAACTGTAAGGATAAGAAGACCGGGATGGGAGTTATTTACAGGCCTCCAAAGAGTAGCCAGGATGTGGTCAACAAACTACACAAACTACAGCAGGAATTAGAAAAAGCATGCCAAAAGGCAATCAGCAGGCCAGGCAGCATCAATGGAGAAAAGTATAGTCGACGTTTTGGGCTGAGATGCTTCAGCAGGATTTCCAGCATCTGCAGATTTTCTCTGTTTGTCAAAAAGGCAATGCTATGCTAGTCATTGGGGATTTCAATATGCAGACAGATTGAGGAAATTAGGTCGATGCTAGATCCCAAGAGAGAGAATTTGTGGAATCCCTCTGAGATGGCTTTTAGGAGCAGATTGTGATTGAGCCCACTAAATCAGCAATTCTGAATTGGGTGTTGTCCAATGAACCAGATTTGATTAAGGTAATGGAATCCCTAGGAAACTGATCATATTATGATAAAATTAACCCTGCAATTTGAGAGGGAGAAACTAAAGTAAAATGTATCAGTATTACAGTGGAGTAAAGGGAATTTCAGAGCCATGAGAGAGGAGTCGGCTAAAGTTGATTGGATGGGAGGAAGGGGACACTGGCAGGAATGACAGAAAAGCAGCAATAGCTGGACTTTTGGGGAGGAATTCAGAAGGCGCAGTATAGATACATCCTAAAGAGGAGGAAGTATTCTCAAGGCAGGATGATGCAACAGTGGCTGACAAGGGAAGTCAAAGCCAACATAGAAACAAAAGAGAGGGCTTCTAACTGAGCAAGAATTAGTAGGTTAGATGACTGGGAATTTTTTTAAAACTAACAGAAGGCGACTAAAAATCCATAAGGGAAGAAAAGATGAAATATGAAGGTAAGCGAGCCAATAAAATTTTTTAAAAATGATACCAAAAGATATTTCGGATATATGAAGAGTAAAAGAGTGGTGAGAGTAGATATTCGACCACTAAAAAATGACACTGGAGAGATAGTAAAAGGGGATAAATGCCACAATGGCGGGGGCATTGGGAGCAAGGGTGGACCCAGATGCAAGACACATCTTGTGAGGTTAATTAGATTTAGTTTATTGTTGACACCAGGAGAGCAAGGCAGGAGCAGGAGTAGCAAACTGGACAAGGACTCAGGACTACGACTAGGCTGGGACTAAGGGTCTGGGCTTGGACTCGGAATCGGCTCCCAGAACTAGAGGAGACATAAAGAGGCTATGGTATGGACTCCGAGCCAGAGACTGGGCAAGGACCCAATACCTGGGTCTTGCCCCTGGCTCGGACCCCAGAACCAGGTAAGGACATGACATGGGCTAGGGAGAGGAGGAACATGGAAAACAGAGCCTCGGTCTCGGGAGAGCAGGTACATGTAACCATGGACACATACACAGAACACAAGGCCAGGACCCCTCCTTGGGAACAGGACATAGGGCCGGGACTCACACATAGAACAGAGAACTGGGACCCCTCCTTGGGTACAGGACATAGGGCCGGGACTCATGACCCCCACGGGGCAACGGCAAGATGGCCTGTCTTACCCCATGGAGGCGAGGACAAGACAAGATAAGACAAGACAAGACCCCCCGCAGAGAAACGGCAAGACGGCCAGACTTACCCCACGGAGGCGAGGACAAGACAAGACAAACACCAAAGAACAACACAGTTCCTATCTAGCTCCAGCGATGGAACTAGACCGAGGTGCAGGCGAGGGCTACAGAGGAGGGCTAGAGGCGAGAGGGGCAGAGAAGGGATTCAGATGGGGGGGGGGGTAGGACAGGAATCACAGACCACCAGGGCCAGGACTTGACTTGGTACTCGGATGCCGCCAGGGCCAGTACTTGACTTGGTACTCGGATGCCGCCAGGGCCAGGACTTGGACTTGGACGTGGTACTTGGATGCCACTGGAGCCAGGACTTGGACTTGGACGTGGTACTTGGATGCCGCCAGGGCCAGGACTTGGACTTGGACATGGTACTTGGATGCCGCCGGAGCCATGTCGTGGTACTTGGAGCCTCCGGGTAGTGGCGAGCTCTAGACTCGGCCCAAGAACAGTAGACAGTGGCTCCTGATTCCCTTCGGCAGGTTAACTGACGGATCCATCTTGATGAGGAAACTTTGCAGGCTCGCTTCGGCGAGGTAACTGGACAGGGTTGCTCCGGTAAGGAAGGGCGAATTACCGGCACTCACTTCAGCAGAGACTAGGCTTGCTCCGGCCAGATGACATCGGCACACCGTACCTTCGATGACTTTGCAGACGCTCCCACGCCAAACAGCTGAAAGCCGGAGACTATGAACTACCGGTTCAGCCAAGTGTTAATTGCCTCTAATCACCAAAGCTGAGGGACACAGGAAAACAGGAAATCAACGGTCCGGATCGTAACATAAACCAGGTAAATTTAAAGGGGCCCCGATCCAGACCATGACAATAAAGAAATGTAAGAAACTACTACTAAAAATGGTGGAAGTTCGAGAGTGTCAAGGGGTAGAAGTGAATGCACTTGCTATTACTAGAGAGAAGGTGCTTGGAAAACTGAAAGGTCTGAAGGTAGATAAATCACCTGGATCTGATGGTCTACACCACACAGTTCTACAAGAGGTAACTGAAGAGATTATGCCATTTGTTAAAGAATAAAGTCCTTCACATTCCCATGTAATCTTACTAAATTGGCAGTAATGGTTTCTTTCTGTAATTACTGTTGCTTGTTCTTCCGCTACCCCGCTCACACTGATTTCTGCCCACTCGTTCCCTATCAGCTCCATTCTGGTGAGCCTTTGCTGAAATCACCTCAGGCAGCTGCACTCCTTCTAACAGCTCCTGACTGTGCTCAGACTCTCCCCTTGAGACATCCTGATACGATTCCCACACATCGTCCTGTCTCCCCTCCCTGCTTGGAGCTGCTGTCTCTCTCTCTCTGGGCCATGTTAGCTGCTTTGCGGGTCACACACGTTCATTGTCCCTGTCTTGTCCATGCTATTTCTCCTTTCCCTGTGTCAGTGGTTGCACCTGTCTTACTCAATGTGTCTATCCCCAGGGTAGTACCTTCATTGTTTGGGCACACCCAGAAATCTACAGGAAGCTCCACTCCCCCAATCTCAAATACCTGGTGTTGACTTCTCTCCACCCTCATTGTTTCACAGGCTGCACCGGTAATGTGAAGTACCTCTCCAGTCGTGGACAGGGTAGATCAGTTATCGATACTGACGACCCCTTGTCCACTAACATGGCACATCGCTGGCCCCCTAATCAACCTCTTGTGTTGACCACTGTTGGCAATAGAGGCAGTCGCCAGCCTTTTGTCTGACCTCACCAGCTCTATAATCTGGTCAGCAGCCGGATTGGAAAGACAGGATGCTGCTGTGGATTCTGCCTGCTTTGGTGAGAGATTTTTACACCTTCCTCTCTTTTCAGGTCACTGCCTCCAACCATGGCCTGAGAAGCCACAGCTGTAACAAGTCATCTCCTTTACCCTCTCATGTCTATTCCCACAGTTATTTGTTACGTGCCCCAGCTGCTGGCATGCAAAGCTAGCTCTCTGTGGAGTCACAGTAGCTATCTTCACCACAGCCACTTTTGACTTCCCCTCCCCCTCCTCTGGTCTATGTAACCAGCCCATGATACTATTGCTGAGTAAGTCAATCCCATGACTCTCCCCAAATCTAAAACTTCGTGGTGGCCTGAGCTCAGGCCATCCTTCAGCATTTTCAGGAAGACTGAGTCATCCCTCTCTGGAATGGCCTGCCCTGAATACTCCTCATACACTAGATATTTGAATTCTGCATAATCCATGTCTGGCTCTTCAGTCTCTGAATCAGTGCCATTATCGTTCCCCAGTTACTCTCACCTCCCCCTGGTTGCTGTCTCACTTCCCCCTTAAAGAAGTGATATCTTTCTTTATTGTTAGCATTCCCGGTAGTTGCCCATGTACCATCCACACCCCCTGGGCCATACTGTATCCCTCGGGCACTTCACTTTTACCACCACGTGTATATCTTTAGGGTACCTCTGGTGAATTTCAACCATTTCCTCAAGCTTGTGCCAGAATCCTGCATTCTGGCAGGCAATTTTAAGTGAGGGCAACTCTGACAAAATGCTGTTTCTCCCTGAGGATGGAGGGCTTACAAATGGTTGTAATCAGGGTCATGGGCTGGCTCGAGTCATCAGGATTGACATTGCCTGACCTCAGTTGGTGCCATTCTGACAAATATATCTCCACACTAATTGCCACACTCTGCAAAACATAAACGATGGGTACCAGTTAAACAGTACACATTTAAAACTGCAGCGTATGTCTATTTAAAACCGCAATCTGCCACTCACATGTGTCTAAATTTATGAATCCTGCTGTATTCTTTTGGATCAGTTAACCAAGGCACACATACTCAAAAATGTGTAAGCTAAAATACTTCCCCTGGAATGAGGATACATGCCCCCAGTGGTATCCTAAACCTTCAATAACCACTCTTTGCAACTGGTGGCCATATCTCACCAAATTAACACACAAACTTTAGGCTCTTACATAAACACACATGCATGCACACACACACACACAACTTTTATATCTACTAGTTCAGCTCTCCGCCGTGTTTGTGATACCTAGCTATCCTTAGCCACTGATCTGAACAGGTCCAAGTGTGATACTAATTTTCAAAATAGTCACCTAGACTGCTGAGATTGTTGGCCACACAATGGGTCACAAAGACATCCTGGACGAGCCCCCAAATGTTGTCGAGTGAACAAAATCAATGGAGAGAAGTACTGGTAGATATAAAGTAGTCTCTTTGACAAAATAAGACAGAGCAGGCATTATACTGAAACCCCTTTGGAAAGAAGAAGGTCTGCCTAACCCAACATGACATGACATTTTGTATGCTGAAGATCAAAGGAAAATTCCATATTTACAATGCTTCCTTTGAACTACTCAGCACCCTCACACCTCCCTCTTCACACCCACATGACAAACACCCAAATAATGAATTTAATCACCATTGCAGGTCTTCAAGTTAACTGTAGTGTTTTCCAATTAACTGTGGTTCATGGTTTTAGGAACCCATTGTTCAGATTTGTATTTTAGACTTAATCCACGGTTCACATTTACATCTGAAGATTAGTGGCTGAAGTCAGTTGCTGAAGTTATTTGCTATATGTGCTAACCCCCCCAAGAATGCGCTAACACCCATCATTCCCTGTGTAAAAAAAAACTTACCTCTGACGTAACCCCATACTTTCCTCCAATCACCTTAGAAATGTGCCTCCTCATATTAGCCATTTCCAAACTGGGGAAAAATTGATGGAGAAGATCCTGACAGGCAAGATTTCTGAACATTTGGAGAGGCATAATATAATTAGGAATAGTCAGCATGACTTTGTCAAAGGCAGGTCGTGCCTTATGAGCCTGATTTAATTTTTTGAGGATGTGACTAAACACATTGATGAAGGTAGAACTGTAAAGGTAGTGTATTTGGATTTCAGCAATGCATTTGACAAGATACCCCATGCAAGGCTTATTGAGAAAGTAAGGAGGCATGGGATCCAAGGGGACATGGCTTTGTGAATCCAAAACTGGTTTGCCCACAGAAGGCAAAGAGTGGTTGTGGGCGGGTCATATTCTGCATGGAGGCCGGTGACCAGTTGTGTGCCTCAGGGATCTATTCTGGGACTCCTATTCTTTGTTATTTTTATAAATGATCTGGATGAGGAAGTGGATGGATGGGTTAGTAAATTTGCTGATGACACAAAGGTTGGGGGTGTTGTGGATAGTGTGGAGGGCTGTCAGAGGTTACAGCGGGACATAGATAGGATGCAAAACTGGGCTGAGAAGTGGCAGATGGAGTTCAACACTGATAAGTGTGAGGTGGTTCATTTTGGTAGGTCAAATATGATGGCAGAGTATAGTATTAATGGTAAGACTCTTGGCAGTGTGGAGGATCAGAGGGATCTTGGGGTCTGAGTCTATCAAACCCTCAAAGCTGCTATGCAGGTTGACTCTGTGGTTAAGAAAGCATACGGTGCATTGGCTTTCATCAATCGTGGGATTGAGTTTAAGAGCCAAGAGGTAATGTTGCAGCTATATAGAACCCTGGTCAGACCCCACTTGGAGTACTGTGCTCATTTCTTGTCACCTCACTACAGGAAGGATGTGGAAACCATAGAAGGGGTGCAGAAGAGATTTACAAGGATGTTGCCTGGATTGGGGAGCATGCGTTATGAGAATAGGTTGAGTGAACTCGGCCTTTTCTCAATGGAGCGACAAAAGGATGAGAGGTGACCTGATAGAGGTGTACAAGATAATGAGAGGCATTGATCGTCAGAGGCTTTTCCCCAGGGCTGAAATGGCTAGCATGAGAGGGTATAGTTTTAAGGTGCTGGAAGTAGATACAGAGGAGATGTCAGGGGTAAGTTTTTTACGCAGAGAGTGGTGAGTGCGTGGAATGGGCTGCCAGTAGCGGCGGTGGAGGCGGAAATGATGGGGTCTTTTAAGAGACTCCTGATGGGTACATGGAGCTTTGAAAAATAGAGGGCTATGGGTAACCCCAGGTAATTTCTAAGGTAAGGATGTGTTCAACACAGCTTTGTAGGCCGAAGGCTTACTATTGTATTGTACTGTAGGTTTCCTATGTTTCTATTTTTGTATGAAACATTGCAGAGCTGCCTCCACTGGATCACACTTTTGTTCTCATCCGCCCTTTCAACCAGAGCTGACTTCACATGTACACCTGTATCTCACCAGGCTATGAGGTCCACAGACTACCCTCAGCTGGTTTAGCCCACCTGTCAAAGTGATATATTGGGACGTGGCCACTGTTGCATGCAAACAGCTACCTGGAGCCACAGGTGAGAGCTGAGAGTCCAGAGGGGCCCAAAGGTGAGTGAGCTGCCAAGAATGAACACAACAAGCCCCTTCATCAGAGATGCTACCTCTGCTTGGACAGCCCATACACCCCCATGCAGGGGTTGAATGAATGGGTTGCTAGGCACTACGGCTCACCGAGCCTGTTCTTCACTGTATCTCTAGATAAATAAATGAATAACCTTCCCATTGGCTCCCGTGTTCCTTTCCTTTCTCCTATGGTCCACTGTCCTTTCCTAACAGGTTCCTTCTTCACCCTTCAATGAGGACTGGTATGCCAAGCTATGAAACCAAGTCGAGAGCACTCTGGTGAGACCAAGTCAGCCAGCTGCTGCTCGAGATTCTGCGGGTGCTGGAAATCTTGAGCAACCCACATGAAATGCTGGATCCTTTAAAGTTGGTCAGTTTCATGACTGTGTTGCATAATGCACTCCACTCTCTCTAAGTTCTGCAGTATATGCTTAGAGAAAGTTTTTAGTTTTGTGGCGGTTATGGCTGAACTTGCAGGACTAAGTATCTTGACACATTATTGAACAGTCTGTGGCAATATCAAGTCTATTTGCTATTTTATTGCACCAGTACTGTGTAATTCTACTTTCTCATTGTTTGGATAAACTTCAAACCCATGAAGTGCTACTTTCTGATGTTATTTCAAATTCCCATTGAAATTACTTCTGTGCTTTATTCAGCTTAGAATCTGCACCCTGTCAAATATTGACCTTTCTTTTGGCAATTGCAACACTTGGCTCTGCTCAATTGACAAGATTATTGTAATTGAAGTCCATAACAATGGTAGCAGCTAACTGACCTGGTCTCACCAATGTGCTCTGGGCTTGGTTTCATAGCTCAGATTTGCATTAGCTCTCGGACTGTTGACATACCAATTCCACGTGGGGGCTAAATTTCAGTGGCATTCTGCATTGCCCTTTCCATCAATTGCAGTTTCACAGCAAGTTCAAATGTTAAGTTTTCCATGTTTTCAATGGTTTGAATGAGTCTGTGCATATATCAATCCAGACATAAACTTACAGTTAAAGCTGGAGTCAACAACACTAAAATTACAGTGTTGGGATGGTTTTTCCTGCAGACTAAGAGGTGACCTTATTTAAGCATATAAAATCATAAGGGGCATGGATGACAACAGGAATTCTGCAGATGCTGGAAATTCAAGCAACACACATCAAAGTTGCCGGTGAATGCAGCAGGCCAGGCAGCATCTCTAGGAAGAGGTACAGTCGACGTTTCAGGCCGAGACCCTTCGTCAGGACTAACTGAAGGAAGAGCTAGTAAGAGATTTGAAAGTTGGAGGGGGAGGGGGAGATCCAAAATGATAGAGGAAGACAGGAGGGAGAGGGATGGAGCCAAGAGCTGGACAGGGGATTGGCAAAAGGGATACGAGAGGATCATGGGACAGGAGGTCCAGGAAGAAAGACAAGGTGGGGGGGGGGGAACCCAGAGGATGGGCAAGGGGTATCTTCAAAGGGACAGAGGGAGAAAAAGGAGAGTGAGAGAAAGAATGTGTGTATAAAAATAAATAACAGATGGGGTACGAGGGGGAGGTGGGGCATTAGTGGAAGTTAGAGAAGTCGATGTTCATGCCATCAGGTTGGAGGCTACCCAGACGGAATATAAGGTGTTGTTCCTCCAACCTGAGTGTGGCTTCATCTTTACAGTAGAGGAGGCCGTGGATAGACATGTCAGAACGGGAATGGGATGTGGAATTAAAATGTGTGGGCACTGGGAGATCCTGCTTTCTCTGGCAGACAGAGCGTAGGTGTTCAGCAAAGTGGTCTCCCAGTCTGCGTCGGGTCTCACTGATATATATGAAAAAGGCCACACCGGGAGCACCGGACGCAGTAAATCACCCCAGCCGACTCACAGGTGAAGTGTCGCCTCACCTGGAAGGACTGTTTGGGGCCCTCAATGGTGGTAAGGGAGGAAGTGTAAGGGCATGTGTAGCACTTGTTCCGCTTACAAGGATAAGTGCCAGGAGGGAGATCAGTGGGGAGGGATGGGGGGGACGAATGGACAAGGGAGCCGTGTAGGGAGCGATTCCTGCGGAAAGCAGAGAGTCGGGGGAGGGAAAGATGTGCTTAGTGGTGGGATCCCGTTGGAGGTGGCAGAAGTTACGGAGAATAATATGTTGGACCCGGAGGCTGGTGGGGTGGTAGGTGAGGACCCTATTCCTAGTGGGGTGGCGGGAGGATGGAGTGAGAGCAGATGTACGTGAAATGGGGAAGATGCATTTAAGAGCACCTACGCTCTGTCTGCCAGAGAAAGCAGGATGTCCCAGTGGCCACACATTTTAATTCCACATCCCATTCCCATTCTGACATGTCTATTCACGGCCTCCTCTACTGTAAAGATGAAGCCACAGTCAGGTTGGAGGAACAACACCTTATATTCCGTCTGGGTAGCCTCCAACCTGATGGCATGAACATCGACTTCTCTAACTTCCGCTAATGCCCCACCTCCCCCTCGTACCCCATCTGTTATTTATTTTTATACACACATTCTTTCTCTCACTCTCCTTTTTCTCCCTCTGTCCCTCTGAAGATACCCCTTGTCCATCCTCTGGGATCCCCCCCCCCTTGTCTTTCTTCCCGGACCTCCTGTCCCATGATCCTCTCGTATCCCCTTCTGCCTATCACCTGTCCAGCTCTTGGCTCCATCCATCCCCCTCCTGTCTTCTCCTATCATTTTGGATCTCCCCCTCCCCCTCCAACTTTCAAATCTCTTACTAACTCTTCCTTCAGTTAGTCCTGACGAAGGGTCTCGGCCTGAAACGTCGACTGTACCTCTTCCTAGAGATACTGCCTGGCCTGCTGCGTTCACCAGCAACTTTGATGTGTGCTGCAGGGGCATGGATGAGGTGGGTGGTCACAGTCTTTTCTCCCAGGGTAGAGGTGTCTGAAGCTAGAAGGCATAGACTTAGGTTGACAGGGGAGAAATTGAAAGGAATTCAATTGATACCAGAGGGCGTACATTGAAGCTGAGAGGGGTGAGGTTCAAGGTACGCTGCACCTATGGCGTACATTTGATGCAAAAGTATAAATTAGCCTTCAAAGAGTGGTCGATCCCTGGAATCCACAGTCTGCTGTGGTGGTGGAGGCAAATAAATTAGATGCTTTTAAAAGACATTTGGAACGGCGCATGGATATAAGGAAGGTGCAGGGAAAATATGGACATTGTGTAGGTGGGGGATATGGACATTGTGTAGGTGGGGGATATGGACATTGTGTAGGTGGAGGATATGGACATTGTGTAGGTGAGGGATATGGACATTGTGTAGGTAGAGGATATGGACATTGCGTAAGTGAGGGATATGGACATTGAGTAGGTGTGGGGATATGGACATTGTGTAGGCGGAGGATACGGATATTGTGTAGGTGGTGGGATATGGACATTGAGTAGGAGGAGGATATGGACATTGTGTAGGTGGGGGATATGGACTTTGTTTAGGTGAAGGATATGGACGTTGTGCAGGTGCGGGGATATGGACATTGTGTAGGTGGGGGATATGGACATTGTGTAGGTGAGGGATATGGACATTGTGTAGGTGGAGGATATGGACATTGTGTAGGTGAGGGATATGGACATTGTGTAGGTGAGCAATATGGACATTGTGTAGGTGCGGGGATATGGACAATGTGTAGGTGGGGGATATGGACATTGTGTTGATGGGGGATATGGACATTGGGTAGGTGGAGGATATGGACATTGTGTAGGTGGAGGATATGGACATCGTGTATGTGAGGGATATGGACATTGTGTAGGTGGGGGATATGGACATTGTGTAAGTGGGGGATATGGACATTGTGTAGGTGGTGGGATATGGACATTGTGTAGGTGAGGGATATGGACATTTTGTAGGTGGGAGATATGGAAATTGTGTAGGTGGAGGATATGGACGTTATGTGGGTATGGGGATATGGACATTGTGTAGGTGAAGGATACGGACATGGTGTAAGTGAGGGATATGGACATTGGGTAGGTGCGGAGATATGGACATTGTGTAGGCGGAGGATACGGACATTGTGTAGGTGGTGGGATATGGACATTGTGTAGGTGGAGGATATGGACATTTTGGGGGGTATGGACATTGTGTAGGTGCGGGGATATGGACATTGTGTAGGTGGTGGGATATGGACATTGTGTAGGTGGAGGATATGGACATTGTGTAGGTGGAGGATATGGACATTGCGTTGGTGCTGGGATATGGACATTGTGTAGGGGGGATATGGACATTGTGTAGGTGGAGGATATGGACATTGTGTAGGTGGGGGATATGGACATTGTGTAGGTGGGGGATATGGACATTGTGTAGGTGAGGGATATGGACATTGTGTAGGTGGGGGATATGGACCTTGTGTACGTGCGTTGATATGGACATTGTGTAATTGGTGGGATATGGACATTGTGTAGGTGGATGATATGGACATTGTGTAGGTGGGGGATATGGACATTATGTAGGTGAGGGATATGGACATTCTGTAGGTGGGGGATATGGACATTGTGTAGGTGAAGGATACGGACATGGTGTAAGTGAGGGATATGGACATTGGGTAGGTGCGGGGATATGGAGACATTGTGAAGGTGGGGGATATGGACGTTGTGTAGGTGGAGGATATGGACATGGTGTAGATGCGGGGATATGGACATTGTGTAGGTGGAGGATATGGACATTGTGTAGGTGGGGGATATGGACATTGTGAATGTGGGGATATGGACGTTGTGTAGGTGGGGGATATGGACCTTGTGTAGGTGCGGTGATATGGACATTATGTAATTGGTGGGATATGGACATTGAGTAGGAGGAGGATATGGACATTGTGTAGGTGGATGATATGGACATTGTGTAGGTGGGGGATATGGACATTATGTAGGTGAGGGATATGGACATTCTGTAGGTGGGGGATATGGACATTGTGTAGGTGAAGGATACGGACATGGTGTAAGTGAGGGATATGGACATTGGGTAGGTGCGGGGATATGGAGACATTGTGAAGGTGGGGGATATGGACGTTGTGTAGGTGGAGGATATGGACATGGTGTAGATGCGGGGATATGGACATTGTGTAGGTGGAGGATATGGACATTGTGTAGGTGGGGGATATGGACATTGTGAATGTGGGGATATGGACGTTGTGTAGGTGGGGGATATGGACCTTGTGTAGGTGCGGTGATATGGACATTATGTAATTGGTGGGATATGGACATTGAGTAGGAGGAGGATATGGACATTGTGTAGGTGGGGGATATGGACAGTGTAGGTGGAGGATATGGACATTGTGTAGGAGGGGGATATGGACATTGTGTAGGTGAGGGATATGGACATTGTGTAGATGCAGGGATATGGACATTGTGTAGGTGGAGGAGATGGACATTGGGTAGGTGGGGGATATGGACATTTTGTAGGTGAGGGATATGGACATTGTGTAGGTGGGGGATATGGACCTTGTGTAGGTGCGGGGATATGGACATTGTGTAAGTGCTGGGATATGGACATTCTGTAGGAGGAGGATATGGACATTGTGTAGGTGGGGGATATGGACATTGTATAGGTGGAGTATATGGACATTGAGTAGGAGGAGGATATGGACATTGTGTAGGTGGGGGATATGGACATTGTGTAGGTGGAGGATATGGACATTGTGTAGGAGGGGGATATGGACATTGTGTAGGTGGAGGAGGTGGACATTGTGTAGGTGAAGGATATGGACATTGTGTAGGAGGGGGCTATGGACATTGTGTAGGTGAGGGATATGGACATTGTGTAGATGCGGGCATATGGACATTGTTTAGGTGGTGGATATGGACATTGTGTAGGAGGGTGATATGGACATTGTGTAGGAGGGGGCTATGGACATTGTGTAGGTGAGGGATATGGACATTGTGTAGATGCGGGCATATGGCCATTGTTTAGGTGAGGGATATGGACATTGTGCAAGTGGTTGATATGGACCTTGTGTAGGTGCGGGAAATGGACATTGTGTAAGTGGTGGGATATGGACATTGTGTTGGAGGAGGAAATGCACATTGTGTAGGTGGGGGATATGGACATTGAGTAGATGGAGGATATGGACATTGTGTACGTGAGGGATATGGACATTGTGTAGGTGGGGGATATGGAAATTGTGTAGGTGAGGGATATGGATATTGTGTAGGTGTAGGATACGGACATGGTGTAAGTGAAGGATATGGACATTGGGTAGGTGGAGGATACGGACATTGTGTAGGTGGTGGGATATGGACATTGTATAGGTGGAGGATAAGGACATTTTGGGGGATATGGACATTGTGTAGGTGCGGGGATATGGACATTGTTTAGGTGGGGATATGGACATTGTGTAGGTTAGGGATATGGACGTTGTGTAGGTGAGGGAGATGGACATTGTGTAGGTGAGGGATACGGACATTGGGTAGATGAGGGATATGGACATTGTGTAGGTGGGGGATATGGACATTGTCTAGGTGCAGGGATATGGACATTGTGTAGGTGAGGGAGATGGGCATTGTGTAGGTGAAAATATGGACATTGGTAGGTGAGGGATACCGACATTGTGCAGGTGAGTGATATGGACATTGTGTAGGTGGGGGATGTGGACCTTGTGTAGGTGTGGGGATATGGACATTGTGTAAGTGGTGGGATATGGACATTGTTTTGGAGTATGTTATGGACATTGTGTAGGTGAGGGATATGGACATTGTGTAGGTGGAGGATATGGACATTATGTAGGTGAGGGATATGGACATTGTGTAGGTGGGGGATATGGACATTGTGTAGGTGGGGGATATGGACATTATGTAGGTGGAGGATATGGACATTGTGTAGGAGGGGGATACGGACATGGTGTAACTGAGGGATATGGACATTGGGTAGGTGCGGGGATATGGACAATGTGTAGGCGGAGGATACGGACATTGTGTAGGCGGTGGGATATGGACATTGTGTAGGTGGAGGATATGGACATTTTGGGGGGTATAGACATTGTGTAGGTGCGGGGATATGGACATTGTGTAGGTGGTGGGATATGGACATTGTGTAGGTGGAGGATATGGACATTGTGTAGGTGGAGGATATGGACATTGTGTTGGTGCTGGGATATGGACATTGTGTAGGGGGGATATGGACATTGTGTAGGTGGAGGATATGGACATTGTGTAGGTGGGGGATATGGACATTGTGTTGGTTAGTGATATGGACATTGTGTAGGTGGGGGATACGGACATTGTGTAGGAGGGGGATATGGACATTGTGTAGGTGATAGATATGGAATTGTGTAGGTGGGGGGATATGGACATTATGTAGGTGGTGGGATATGGACATTCTGTAGGTGGAGGATATGGACATTGTGTAGGTGGGGGATACGGACATTGTGTAGGAGGGGGATATGGACATTGTGTAGGAGGGGGATATGGACATTGTGTAGGTGGTGGGATATGGACATTGTGTAGGTGAGGGATATGGACATTTTGTAGGTGGGAGCTATGGAAATTGTGTAGGTGGAGGATATGGACGTTATGTGGGTATGGGGATATGGACATTGTGTAGGTGAAGGATACGGACATGGTGTAAGTGAGGGATATGGACATTGGGTAGGTGCGGAGATATGGACATTGTGTAGGCGGAGGATACGGACATTGTGTAGGTGGTGGGATATGGACATTGTGTAGGTGATAGATATGGAATTGTGTAGGTGGGGGATATGGACATTGTGTAGGTGCGGGGATATGGACATTATGTAATTGGTGGGATATGGACATTGAGTAGGAGGAGGATATGGACATTGTGTAGGTGGATGATACGGACATTGTGTAGGTGGGGGATATGGACATTATGTAGGTGAGGGATATGGACATTCTGTAGGTGGGGGATATGGACATTGTGTAGGTGAAGGATACGGACATGGTGTAAGTGAGGGATATGGACATTGGGTAGGTGCGGGGATATGGAGACATTGTGAAGGTGGGGGATATGGACGTTGTGTAGGTGGAGGATATGGACATGGTGTAGATGCGGGGATATGGACATTGTGTAGGTGGAGGATATGGACATTGTGTAGGTGGGGGATATGGACATTGTGAATGTGGGGATATGGACGTTGTGTAGGTGGGGGATATGGACCTTGTGTAGGTGCGGTGATATGGACATTATGTAATTGGTGGGATATGGACATTGAGTAGGAGGAGGATATGGACATTGTGTAGGTGGGGGATATGGACAGTGTAGGTGGAGGATATGGACATTGTGTAGGAGGGGGATATGGACATTGTGTAGGTGAGGGATATGGACATTGTGTAGATGCAGGGATATGGACATTGTGTAGGTGGAGGAGATGGACATTGGGTAGGTGGGGGATATGGACATTTTGTAGGTGAGGGATATGGACATTGTGTAGGTGGGGGATATGGACCTTGTGTAGGTGCGGGGATATGGACATTGTGTAAGTGCTGGGATATGGACATTCTGTAGGAGGAGGATATGGACATTGTGTAGGTGGGGGATATGGACATTGTATAGGTGGAGTATATGGACATTGAGTAGGAGGAGGATATGGACATTGTGTAGGTGGGGGATATGGACATTGTGTAGGTGGAGGATATGGACATTGTGTAGGAGGGGGATATGGACATTGTGTAGGTGGAGGAGGTGGACATTGTGTAGGTGAAGGATATGGACATTGTGTAGGAGGGGGCTATGGACATTGTGTAGGTGAGGGATATGGACATTGTGTAGATGCGGGCATATGGACATTGTTTAGGTGGTGGATATGGACATTGTGTAGGAGGGTGATATGGACATTGTGTAGGAGGGGGCTATGGACATTGTGTAGGTGAGGGATATGGACATTGTGTAGATGCGGGCATATGGCCATTGTTTAGGTGAGGGATATGGACATTGTGCAAGTGGTTGATATGGACCTTGTGTAGGTGCGGGAAATGGACATTGTGTAAGTGGTGGGATATGGACATTGTGTTGGAGGAGGAAATGCACATTGTGTAGGTGGGGGATATGGACATTGAGTAGATGGAGGATATGGACATTGTGTACGTGAGGGATATGGACATTGTGTAGGTGGGGGATATGGAAATTGTGTAGGTGAGGGATATGGATATTGTGTAGGTGTAGGATACGGACATGGTGTAAGTGAAGGATATGGACATTGGGTAGGTGGAGGATACGGACATTGTGTAGGTGGTGGGATATGGACATTGTATAGGTGGAGGATAAGGACATTTTGGGGGATATGGACATTGTGTAGGTGCGGGGATATGGACATTGTTTAGGTGGGGATATGGACATTGTGTAGGTTAGGGATATGGACGTTGTGTAGGTGAGGGAGATGGACATTGTGTAGGTGAGGGATACGGACATTGGGTAGATGAGGGATATGGACATTGTGTAGGTGGGGGATATGGACATTGTCTAGGTGCAGGGATATGGACATTGTGTAGGTGAGGGAGATGGGCATTGTGTAGGTGAAAATATGGACATTGGTAGGTGAGGGATACCGACATTGTGCAGGTGAGTGATATGGACATTGTGTAGGTGGGGGATGTGGACCTTGTGTAGGTGTGGGGATATGGACATTGTGTAAGTGGTGGGATATGGACATTGTTTTGGAGTATGTTATGGACATTGTGTAGGTGAGGGATATGGACATTGTGTAGGTGGAGGATATGGACATTATGTAGGTGAGGGATATGGACATTGTGTAGGTGGGGGATATGGACATTGTGTAGGTGGGGGATATGGACATTATGTAGGTGGAGGATATGGACATTGTGTAGGAGGGGGATACGGACATGGTGTAACTGAGGGATATGGACATTGGGTAGGTGCGGGGATATGGACAATGTGTAGGCGGAGGATACGGACATTGTGTAGGCGGTGGGATATGGACATTGTGTAGGTGGAGGATATGGACATTTTGGGGGGTATAGACATTGTGTAGGTGCGGGGATATGGACATTGTGTAGGTGGTGGGATATGGACATTGTGTAGGTGGAGGATATGGACATTGTGTAGGTGGAGGATATGGACATTGTGTTGGTGCTGGGATATGGACATTGTGTAGGGGGGATATGGACATTGTGTAGGTGGAGGATATGGACATTGTGTAGGTGGGGGATATGGACATTGTGTTGGTTAGTGATATGGACATTGTGTAGGTGGGGGATACGGACATTGTGTAGGAGGGGGATATGGACATTGTGTAGGTGATAGATATGGAATTGTGTAGGTGGGGGGATATGGACATTATGTAGGTGGTGGGATATGGACATTCTGTAGGTGGAGGATATGGACATTGTGTAGGTGGGGGATACGGACATTGTGTAGGAGGGGGATATGGACATTGTGTAGGAGGGGGATATGGACATTGTGTAGGTGGTGGGATATGGACATTGTGTAGGTGAGGGATATGGACATTTTGTAGGTGGGAGCTATGGAAATTGTGTAGGTGGAGGATATGGACGTTATGTGGGTATGGGGATATGGACATTGTGTAGGTGAAGGATACGGACATGGTGTAAGTGAGGGATATGGACATTGGGTAGGTGCGGAGATATGGACATTGTGTAGGCGGAGGATACGGACATTGTGTAGGTGGTGGGATATGAACATTGTGTAGGTGATAGATATGGAATTGTGTAGGTGGGGGATATGGACATTGTGTAGGTGCGGGGATATGGACATTATGTAGGTGGTGGGATATGGACATTCTGTAGGTGGAGGATATGGACATTGTGTCGGTGGGGGATATGTACATTGTGTAGGTGGTGGGATATGGACATTGTGTAGGTGAGGGATATGGACATTGTGTAGGTGGGGGATATGGAAATTGTGTAGGTGGAGGATATGGACGTTATGTGGGTATGGGGATATGGAGAGATTGTGTAGGTGGGGGATAAGGACATTGTGTACGTGGAGGATATGGACTTTGTCTAGATGCGGGGATATGGACATTGTGTAGGTGGAGGATATGGACATTGTGTAGGTGGGGGATATGGACATTGTGTAGGTGAGGGATATGGACATTGTGTAGCTGGGGGATATGGACCTTGTGTTGATGAGTGATATGGACATTGTGTAGGTGGGGGATACGGATATTGTGTAGGAGGGGGATATGGACATTGTGTAGGTGATAGATATGGAATTGTGTAGGTGGGGGATATGGACATTGTGTAGGTGCGGGGATATGGACATTATGTAGGTGGTGGGATATGGACATTCTGTAGGTGGAGGATATGGACATTGTGTCGGTGGGGGATATGTACATTGTGTAGGTGGTGGGATATGGACATTGTGTAGGTGAGGGATATGGACATTGTGTAGGTGGGGTATATGGAAATTGTGTAGGTGGAGGATATGGACGTTATGTGTGTATGGGGATATGGAGAGATTGTGTAGGTGGGGGATAAGGACATTGTGTACGTGGAGGATATGGACTTTGTGTAGATGCGGGGATATGGACATTGTGTAGGTGGAGGATATGGACATTGTGTAGGTGGGGGATATGGACATTGTGAAGGTGGGGATATGGACGTTGTGTAGGTGGGGGATATGGACCTTGTGTAGGTGCAGTGATATGGACATTATGTAATTGGTCGGATATGGACATTGAGTAGGAGGAGGATATGGACATTGTGTAGGTGGGGGATATGGACATTGTGTAGGTGGAGGATATGGACATTGTGTAGGAGGGGGATATGGACATTGTGTAGGTGAGGGATATGGACATTGTGTAGATGCAGGGATATGGACATTGTGTAGGTGGAGGAGATGGACATTGGGTAGGTGGGGGATATGGACATTTTGTAGGTGAGGGATATGGACATTGTGTAGGTGGGGGATATGGACCTTGTGTAGGTGCGGGGATATGGACATTGTGTAAGTGCTGGGATATGGACATTCTGTAGGAGGAGGATATGGACATTGTGTAGGTGGGGGATATGGACATTGTATAGGTGGAGTATATGGACATTGAGTAGGAGGAGGATATGGACATTGTGTAGGTGGGGGATATGGACATTGTGTAGGTGGAGGATATGGACATTGTGTAGGAGGGGGATATGGACATTGTGTAGGTGGAGGAGGTGGACATTGTGTAGGTGAAGGATATGGACATTGTGTAGGAGGGGGCTATGGACATTGTGTAGGTGAGGGATATGGACATTGTGTAGATGCGGGCATATGGACATTGTTTAGGTGGTGGATATGGACATTGTGTAGGAGGGTGATATGGACATTGTGTAGGAGGGGGCTATGGACATTGTGTAGGTGAGGGATATGGACATTGTGTAGATGCGGGCATATGGCCATTGTTTAGGTGAGGGATATGGACATTGTGCAAGTGGTTGATATGGACCTTGTGTAGGTGCGGGAAATGGACATTGTGTAAGTGGTGGGATATGGACATTGTGTTGGAGGAGGAAATGCACATTGTGTAGGTGGGGGATATGGACATTGAGTAGATGGAGGATATGGACATTGTGTACGTGAGGGATATGGACATTGTGTAGGTGGGGGATATGGAAATTGTGTAGGTGGGGGATATGGACATTGTGTAGGTGAATGATACGGACATGGTGTAAGTGAGGGATATGGACATTGGGTAGGTGGAGGATACGGACATTGTGTAGGTGGTGGGATATGGACATTGTATAGGTGGAGGATAAGGACATTTTGGGGGATATGGACATTGTGTAGGTGCGGGGATATGGACATTGTTTAGGTGGGGATATGGACATTGTGTAGGTTAGGGATATGGACGTTGTGTAGGTGAGGGAGATGGACATTGTGTAGGTGAGGGATACGGACATTGGGTAGATGAGGGATATGGACATTGTGTAGGTGGGGGATATGGACATTGTCTAGGTGCAGGGATATGGACATTGTGTAGGTGAGGGAGATGGACATTGTGTAGGTGAAAATATGGACATTGATAGGTGAGGGATACCGACATTGTGCAGGTGAGTGATATGGACATTGTGTAGGTGGGGGATGTGGACCTTGTGTAGGTGTGGGGATATGGACATTGTGTAAGTGGTGGGATATGGACATTGTTTTGGAGTATGTTATGGACATTGTGTAGGTGGGGGATATGGACATTGTGTAGATGGAGGATATGGACATTGTGTAGGAGGGAGATATGGACATTGTGTAGGTGAGGGATCTGGACATTGTGTAGGTGGAGTATATGGACATTGTGTAGGTGAGGGGATATGGACGTTGTGTAGCTGGAGGATATGGACATTGTGTAGGTGAGGGATATGGACATTGAGTAGGTGGAGGATATGGACATTGGGTAGGTCGTTAATATGGATATTGTATAGGTGAGGGAGATGGACATTGTGTAGGTGAGGGATACGGACATTGTGTAGGTGAGGGATATGGACATTGTGTAGGTGAGGGATATGGACATTGTCTTGCTGGTGGGATATGGACCTTGTGTACGTGGAGGATATGGACATTGTGTAGGTGAGGAATATGGACATTGTGTAGGTTGGGGATATGGACACTGTGTAGGTGTAGGAAATGGACATTGTGTAAGTGAGGGATATGGACATTGGGTAGGTGCGGGGATATGGACATTGTGTGGGCGGAGGATACGGACGTTGTGTAGGTGGTGGGATATGGACATTGTCTAGGTGGAGGATATGGACATTGTGTAGGTGCATGGATATGGACATTGTGTAGGTGCGGGATATGGACATTGTGTAGGTGCATGGATATGTACATTGTGTAGGTGAGGGGATATGGACATTGTGTAGGTGGAGGATGTGGACATTGTGTAGGTGGAGGATATGAACTTTGTTTAGGTGAAGGATATGGACATTGTATAGGTGCGGGGATATGGACAATGTGTAGGTGGGCGATATGGACATTGTGTAGGTGAGGGATATGGACATTGTGTAGGTGCGGGATATGGACATTGTGTAGGTGCATGGATATGTACATTGTGTAGGTGCGGGGATATGGACATTGTGTAGGTGGAGGATGTGGACATTGTGTAGGTGGAGGATATGAACTTTGTTTAGGTGAAGGATATGGACATTGTATAGGTGCGGGGATATGGACAATGTGTAGGTGGGCGATATGGACATTGTGTAGGTGAGGGATATGGACATTGTGTAGGTGCAGGGATATGGACATTGTGTAGATGGGGGATATGGACATTGTGTAGGTGGAGGATATGGACATTCTGTAGGTGGGGGATATGGACATTGTGCAGGTGGGGGATATGGACATTGTGTAGGTGCATGGATATGGACATTGTGTAGGTGCGGGATATGGACATTGTGTAGGTGCATGGATATGGACATTGTGTAGGTGCGGGGATATGGACATTGTGTAGGTGGAGGATGTGGACATTCTGTAGGTGGGGGATATGGACATTGTGCAGGTGGGGGATATGGACATTGTGTAGGTGCATGGATATGGACATTGTGTAGGTGCGGGATATGGACATTGTGTAGGTGGAGGATGTGGACATTGTGTAGGTGGAGGATATGGACTTTGTTTAGGTGAAGGATATGGACATTGTGTAGGTGCGGGGATATGGACATTGTGTAGGTGGGGGATATGGACATTGTGTAGGTGCAGGGATATGGACATTGTGTAGTTGGAGGATATGGACATTGTGTAGGTGAGGGATATACACATTGTGTAGGTGCGGGGATATGGACATTGTGTAGTTGGAGGATACGGACATTGTGTAGGTGAGGAATATGGACATTGTGTAGGTGAGGAATATGGACACTGTGTAGGTGCGGGGATATGGACATTGTGTAGGCAGAGGATACGAACATTGTGTAGGTGAGGAATATGGACATTGTGTAGGTGAGGAATATGGACACTGTGTAGGTGCGGGGACATTGACAATGTGTAGGTGGGGGATATGGACATTGTGTTGATGGGGGATATGGACATTGTGTAGGTGGAGGATATGGACATTGTGTAGGTGGAGGATATGGACATTGTGTAGGTGAGGGATATGGACATTGTGTAGGTGGAGGATATGGACATTTTGGGGGATATGGACATTGTGTAGATGCGGGGATATGGACATTGTGTAGGGGGGGATATGGACATTGTGTAGGTTAGGGATATGGACATTGTGTAGGTGCGGGGATATGGGCATTGAGTAGGTGGAGGATACGGACATTGTGTAGGTGAGGAATATGGACATTGTGTAGGTGCGGGGATATGGACAATGTGTAGGTGAGGGATATGGACATTGTGTAGATGGGGGATATGGACATTGTGTATGTGAGGGATATCGACATTGTGTAGTTGGGGGATATGGACCTTGTGTAGGTGCGGGGATATGGACATTGTGTAAGTGGTGGGATATGCACATTGTATAGGAGGAGGATATGTACATTGTGTAGGTGGGTGATATGGACATTGCGTAGGTGGTGGATATGGATATTGTGTAGGAGGGGGATATGGACATTGTGTAGGTGAGGGCTATGGACTTTGTGTAGGTGCAGGGACATGGACATTATGTAGTTGGTGGGATATGGACATTGTGTCGGTGGGAGATATGGACATTGTGTAGGTGAGGAATATGGACATTGTGTAGGTGGGGGATATGGACATTGTGTAGGTGGAGAATATGGACATTGTGTGGGTGCAGGGATATGGATACATTGTGTAGGTGGGGAATATGGACATTGTGTAGATGCGGGGATATGGACATTGTGTAGGTGGGGGATATAGACATTGTTTAAGTGAGGGATATGGACATTGTGTAGGTGGGGGATATGGACCTTGTGTAGGTGGAGGATGTGGACATTGTGTAGGTGAAGGATATGGACATTGTGTAGGAGGGGGCTATGGACATTGTGTAGATGCGGGCATATGGACATTGTTTAGGTGGAGGATATGGACATTGTGTAGGTGGGGGATATGGACTGTGTAGGTGAGGGATATGGACATTGTGCAGGTGGTTGATATGGACCTTGTGTAGGTGCGGGGATATGGACATTGTGTAAGTGGTGGGATATGGACATTGTGTTGGAGGAGGAAATGCACATTGTGTAGGTGGGGGATATGGACATTGAGTAGATGGAGGATATGGACATTGTGTAGGAGGGAGATATGGACATTGTGTAGGTGAGGGATATGGACATTGTGTAGGTGAAGGATACGGACATGGTGTAAGTGAGGGATATGGAGATTGGGTAGGTGGAGGATATGGACATTGTGTAGGTGGTGGGATATGGACATTGAGTAGGTGGAGGATACGGATATTGTGTAGGTGGTGGGATATGGACATTGAGTAGGTGGAGGATACGGATATTGTGTAGGTGGTGGGATATGGACATTGTGTAGGTGGAGGATAAGGACATTTTGGGGGATATGGACATTGTGTAGGTGCAGGGATATGGACATTGTGTAGGTGGGGGATATGGACATTGTGTAGGTTAGGGATATGGACGTTGTGTAGGTGAGGGAGATGGACATTGTGTAGGTGATGGATACGGACATTGGGTAGATGAGGGATATGGACATTGTGTAGGTGGGGGATATGGACATTGTCTAGGTGCAGGGATATGGACATTGTGTAGGTGAGGGAGATGGACGTTGTGTAGGTGAAAATATGGACATTGGTAGGTGAGGGATACCGACATTGTGCAGGTGAGTGATATGGACATTGTGTAGGTGGGGTTGTGGACCTTGTGTAGGTGCGGGGATATGGACATTGTGTAAGTGGTGGGATATGGACATTGTTTTGGAGTATGTTATGGACATTGTGTAGGTGGGGGATATGGACATTGTGTAGATGGAGGATATGGACATTGTGTAGGAGGGAGATATGGACATTGTGTAGGTGAGGGATCTGGACATTGTGTAGGTGGAGTATATGGACATTGTGTAGGTGAGGGGATATGGACGTTGTGTAGCTGGAGGATATGGACATTGTGTAGGTGAGGGATATGGACATTGAGTAGGTGGAGGATATGGACATTGGGTAGGTGGTTGATATGGACATTGTATAGGTGAGGGAGATGGACATTGTGTAGGTGAGGGATACGGACATTGTGTAGGTGAGGGATATGGACATTGTGTAGGTGAGGGATATGGACATTGTCTTGGTGGTGGGATATGGACCTTGTGTATGTGGAGGATATGGGCATTGTGTAGGTGAGGGATATGGACATTGTGTAGGTTGGGGATATGGACACTGTGTATGTGTAGGAAATGGACATTGTGCAAGTGAGGGATATGGACATTGGGTAGGTGCGGGGATATGGACATTGTGTGGGCGGAGGATACGGACGTTGTGTAGGTGGGGGATATGGACTTTGTTTAGGTGGAGGATATGGATATTGTTTAGGTGCGCGGATATGGACATTGTGTAGGTGGGGGATATGGACATTGTGTAGGTGCGGGGATATGGACATTGTGTAGGTGGAGGATGTGGACATTGTGTAGGTGGAGGATATGAACTTTGTTTAGGTGAAGGATATGGACATTCTGTAGGTGCGGGGATATGGACAATGTGTAGGTGGGTGATATGGACATTGTGTAGGTGAGGGATATGGACATTGTGTAGGTGCAGGGATATGGACATTGTGTAGGTGGGGGATATGGACATTGTGTATGTGGAGGGTATGGACATTGTGTAGGTGGAGGATATGGACATTGTGTAGATGCGGGGATATGGACATTGTGTAGGTGGAGGATACGGACATTGTGTAGGTGAGGAATATGGACATTGTGTAGGTGAGGAATATGGACATTGGGTAGGTGTGGGGACATGGACATTGTGTAGGCAGGGGATACGAACATTGTGTAGGTGGGGATATGGACATTGTGTAGATGCGGGGATATGGACATTGTGTAGGTGGAGGATACGGACATTGTGTAGGTGAGGAATATGGACATTGTGTAGGTGAGGAATATGGACATTGGGTAGGTGCGGGGATATGGACATTGTGCAGGCAGAGGATACGAACATTGTGTAGGTGGTGGGATATGGACATTGTGTAGGTGGAGGATATGGATATTGTGTAGTTGGGGGATATGGACATTGTACAGGTGCGAGATATGGACTTTGTTTAGGTGAAGGATATGGACATTGTGTAGGTGCGGGGATATGGACATTGTGTAGGTGGGGGATATGGACATTGTGTAGGTGCAGGGATATGGACATTGTGTAGTTGGAGGATATGGACATTGTGTAGGTGAGGGATATACACATTGTGTAGGTGCGGGGATATGGACATTGTGTAGGTGGAGGATGCGGACATTGTGTAGGTGAGGAATATGGACATTGTGTAGGTGAGGAATATGGACACTGTGTAGGTGCGGGGATATTGACAATGTGTAGGTGGGGGATATGGACATTGTGTTGATGGGGGATATGGACATTTTGTAGGTGGAGGATATGGACATTGTGTAGGTGGAGGATATGGACATTGTGTAGGTGAGGGATATGGACATTGTGTAGGTGGAGGATATGGACATTTTGGGGGATATGGACATTGTGTAGATGCGGGGATATGGACATTGTGTAGGTGGGGGATATGGACATTGTGTAGGTTAGGGATATGGACATTGTGTAGGTGCGGGGATATGGGCATTGAGTAGGTGGAGGATACGGACATTGTGTAGGTGAGGAATATGGACATTGTGTAGGTGAGGAATATGGACATTGTGTAGGTGCGGGGATATGGACAATGTGTAGGTGAGGGATATGGACATTGTGTAGATGGGGGATATGGACATTGTGTATGTGAGGGATAGCGACATTGTGTAGGTGGGGGATATGGACATTGTGTAAGTGGGGGATATGGACATTGTGCAGGTGGAGGATATGGACATTGTGTAGGTGAGGGATAAGGACATTCTGTAGGTGAGGGATATGGACATTGTGTAAGTGAGGGATACGGACATTGAGTAGGTGCGTGGATATGGACATTGTGTAGGCGGAGGATACGGATATTGTGTAGGTGGTGGGATATGGACATTGTGTAGGTGGAGGATATGGACATTGTGTAGGTGGGGGATATGGACATTGTGCAGGTGGGGGATATGGACATTGTGTAGGTGGGGGATATGGACATTGTGTAGGTGGGGGATATGGACATTGTGCAGGTGGGGGATATGGACTTTGTTTAGGTGAAGGATATGGACATTGTGTAGGTGCGGGGATATGGACAATGTGTAGGTGGGGGATATGGACATTGTGTAGGTGGAGGATATGGACATTGTGTATGTGAGGAATATGGACATTGTGTAGGTGGGGGATATGGACATTGTGTAAGTGGGGGATATGGACATTGTGTAGGTGGAGGATATGGACATGATGTAGGTGAGGGATAAGGACATTCTGTAGGTGAGGAATATGGACATTGTGTAGTTGGAAGAATTGGACATTGTGTAAGTGAGGGATATGGACATTGAGTAGGTGCGGGGATATGGACATTGTGTAGGCGGAGGATACGGACATTGTGTAGGTTGTGGTATATGGACATTGTGTAGGTGGTGGTATATGGACATTGTGTAGGTGGAGGATATGGACCTTGTGTACGTGGAGGATATGGACATTGTGTAGGTGAGGAATATGGACATTGTGTAGGTTGGGGATATGGACACTGTGTAGGTGTAGGAAATGGACATTGTGTAAGTGAGGGATATGGACATTGGGTAGGTGCGGGGATATGGACATTGTGTGGGCGGAGGATACGGACGTTGTGTAGGTGGTGGGATATGGACATTGTCTAGGTGGAGGATATGGACATTGTGTAGGTGCATGGATATGGACATTGTGTAGGTGCGGGATATGGACATTGTGTAGGTGCATGGATATGTACATTGTGTAGGTGAGGGGATATGGACATTGTGTAGGTGGAGGATGTGGACATTGTGTAGGTGGAGGATATGAACTTTGTTTAGGTGAAGGATATGGACATTGTATAGGTGCGGGGATATGGACAATGTGTAGGTGGGCGATATGGACATTGTGTAGGTGAGGGATATGGACATTGTGTAGGTGCGGGATATGGACATTGTGTAGGTGCATGGATATGTACATTGTGTAGGTGCGGGGATATGGACATTGTGTAGGTGGAGGATGTGGACATTGTGTAGGTGGAGGATATGAACTTTGTTTAGGTGAAGGATATGGACATTGTATAGGTGCGGGGATATGGACAATGTGTAGGTGGGCGATATGGACATTGTGTAGGTGAGGGATATGGACATTGTGTAGGTGCAGGGATATGGACATTGTGTAGATGGGGGATATGGACATTGTGTAGGTGGAGGATATGGACATTCTGTAGGTGGGGGATATGGACATTGTGCAGGTGGGGGATATGGACATTGTGTAGGTGCATGGATATGGACATTGTGTAGGTGCGGGATATGGACATTGTGTAGGTGCATGGATATGGACATTGTGTAGGTGCGGGGATATGGACATTGTGTAGGTGGAGGATGTGGACATTCTGTAGGTGGGGGATATGGACATTGTGCAGGTGGGGGATATGGACATTGTGTAGGTGCGGGATATGGACATTGTGTAGGTGGAGGATGTGGACATTGTGTAGGTGGAGGATATGGACTTTGTTTAGGTGAAGGATATGGACATTGTGTAGGTGCGGGGATATGGACATTGTGTAGGTGGGGGATATGGACATTGTGTAGGTGCAGGGATATGGACATTGTGTAGTTGGAGGATATGGACATTGTGTAGGTGAGGGATATACACATTGTGTAGGTGCGGGGATATGGACATTGTGTAGGTGGAGGATGCGGACATTGTGTAGGTGAGGAATATGGACATTGTGTAGGTGAGGAATATGGACACTGTGTAGGTGCGGGGATATTGACAATGTGTAGGTGGGGGATATGGACATTGTGTTGATGGGGGATATGGACATTGTGTAGGTGGAGGATATGGACATTGTGTAGGTGGAGGATATGGACATTGTGTAGGTGAGGGATATGGACATTGTGTAGGTGGAGGATATGGACATTTTGGGGGATATGGACATTGTGTAGTTGCGGGGATATGGACATTGTGTAGGTGGGGGATATGGACATTGTGTAGGTTAGGGATATGGACATTGTGTAGGTGCGGGGATATGGGCATTGAGTAGGTGGAGGATACGGACATTGTGTAGGTGAGGAATATGGACATTGTGTAGGTGAGGAATATGGACATTGTGTAGGTGCGGGGATATGGACAATGTGTAGGTGAGGGATATGGACATTGTGTAGATGGGGGATATGGACATTGTGTATGTGAGGGATAGCGACATTGTGTAGGTGGGGGATATGGACATTGTGTAAGTGGGGGATATGGACATTGTGCAGGTGGAGGATATGGACATTGTGTAGGTGAGGGATAAGGACATTCTGTAGGTGAGGGATATGGACATTGTGTAAGTGAGGGATACGGACATTGAGTAGGTGCGTGGATATGGACATTGTGTAGGCGGAGGATACGGATATTGTGTAGGTGGTGGGATATGGACATTGTGTAGGTGGAGGATATGGACATTGTGTAGGTGGGGGATATGGACATTGTGCAGGTGGGGGATATGGACATTGTGTAGGTGGGGGATATGGACATTGTGTAGGTGGGGGATATGGACATTGTGCAGGTGGGGGATATGGACTTTGTTTAGGTGAAGGATATGGACATTGTGTAGGTGCGGGGATATGGACAATGTGTAGGTGGGGGATATGGACATTGTGTAGGTGGAGGATATGGACATTGTGTATGTGAGGAATATGGACATTGTGTAGGTGGGGGATATGGACATTGTGTAAGTGGGGGATATGGACATTGTGTAGGTGGAGGATATGGACATGATGTAGGTGAGGGATAAGGACATTCTGTAGGTGAGGAATATGGACATTGTGTAGTTGGAAGAATTGGACATTGTGTAAGTGAGGGATATGGACATTGAGTAGGTGCGGGGATATGGACATTGTGTAGGCGGAGGATACGGACATTGTGTAGGTTGTGGTATATGGACATTGTGTAGGTGGTGGTATATGGACATTGTGTAGGTGGAGGATATGGACATTGTGTAGGTGGGGGATATGGACATTGTGCAGGTGGGGGATATGGACTTTGTGTAGGTGGAGGATATGGACATTGTGTAGGTGGGGGGGGATCTGTGGTTTTTTTTGTTTGGTTTTTAGCTGGTTCAGCACAATACTGTGGGCTAAAGTGCCTGTTGCTGTGCTGTACTGTTCTGTGTTCTATGTAATTCTAAGGGCTAAATGTTCTATGTAATTCTAAGGGCTAAATGTTTCACAAGGAAGTTGGTAAGTGTTCATAATGAGGTGCCAGAGGAAGCTGTAGGAGTGGGTTCAATTACAAAATTCTATTTATTTATTGATTGTTTGAGAGACAGCGCAGAATAAGCCTTTGAGCTGCACCATCCAGTAACCTCTCAATTTAATCCTTGGCTAATCATGTGACAATTTACACAGACCAACTAACCTACCCATTGGTACATCTTTTAACTATGGGAGGAAACTGCAGCTCCCGGAGGAAACCCATGCAGTCACTGGGAGAAATACAAACTCCTCACAAGTAATGTTGCGAATTGAACCCGAGTTGCTGGTCCCATAAAGTTTTGTGCTAACCACTATGCTACCCTGCCACCCCTTTTAAAACACATTTGGACAAGTACATGGAATGAAAACGCCTCAAGGGATATTTGCCCTTTGACCCTTACCAATATTTTTTGATCAATACCACGAAGAAAGCTTCCTCTCTAGATTCATCACAGCTTGGTTTAACAACTGCTCTGCCCAGGACAGGATATTGCTGAGAGTTGTGGATGTAACTCAGTACATCATGGAAACCAGTCCGCCCCCCCCCCCCCACCACCCGATAATTCTGTTACACTTCTTGCTGCTTGGTAAAGAAGCCAACAGGCTCAAAGTTTCCACCCACCCCAATCATTGCCTCTTCTACCTCTCCTATTGGGCCGAGTCTACAAAAGCCTGCAAGCTTACTCCTCCAAGCTCAAGGACAGCATCTATGCCCCTGTTATAAAACCACTGACTGATCCCCTAATGCAATAAATTGGACTGTTGACCTCATAATCTACCTAGTAATGGTCTTGCACCTTATTGTCTGCAGGCACTGCATTTTCTCTGTAACTGTAACACATTATTCTTCATTTCCCCTTGAGCCACCTCAATGCAACAAAGCAAAGAAATAGTCTGCATAGATGGTACACAAACCATTCAACTGAAGTACAGTTTTTCACTGCGCCTCAGACAATATAAACCAATTTAATATATTTACCAAATGGGACTACCTTGGATAGACATCCTGGTTGGTATGGAGGAGTTGGCCCAAAGGGCCTGTTTCTTGTTGCTATAACTCTATGACAACAAAACTCTTGACTTTCCTTTATGTAATCTCAAACCCCCCTCCCACAGCCCTTCTCTGTGTTTTACTGTCCCTCTGCACAACCAGCACATCACACAAGCATAAGCCAGAGACAAGTGGGTTTACACAGAAGTTTATACAAGCATTTGGAAAACCTTGTATGACATTCTTAAAGCAGAATGAACACAAATTTGAATTCTGCACTTATCCGCATCATGGGTATTTACCAGTTAAGGTATAAAAACATGATATTCCCAGTATGCTTCTATGATATCAGATTCTATTTTATTTGTCTTATAGAATTATGGATTCATAGACTCATACAGTGTAGAAACAGGTCCTTTGACACAATGAATTTCGGGCATGAGGAAGCAATGAGCAGCAGAAGGGCATCTTGAGAACAAGTCCCGGGTTTGTTGAAGGTGAAGGTGACCCCTGAAGAATGCATCTACAAGAGTGCTGCCACATGTATTCAACATCAAGGACCCTCACCTCTCGCTGCTGCCTTCGGGAAGGAAATACAGGTGCTTTGGATCACACATGTTCCAGATTCAGGAACATTTCTAATCTTTCAACCATCAGGCTCCTGAACCAGATCAAATGATTTCACTCTCTCACCACTAAATTGATTCTGCAACCCATGGACTCATTTTCAGGGACTCTACAACTCATATCATCAGCATTATTTGTTTATTTATTTATGTATTTATTTTGCAGAGTTCGTCTTCTGTACTTTGGTTGTTTGTCAGCTTTCTGTGTAATACTCATTGATTCTATTCTATTTTAGTGTCAATGCCTGCAAGAAAACAAATCTCAGGGTGGTATATGGTGATATGTAATAAATATGATAATTAATATGATAATAAATTTAGACTGTAAGACCATAAGTCATTGGAGCAGAATTAGGCCATTCCACCCATTGAGTCTGCTCTGCCATTCCATCATGGCTGATTCCGGTTCCCATACACCTGTCTTCTCACCAATCAGGAAACTATCAACTTTTGCCGTAAACATACCCATGAACTCCACTGCCGTCTGTGGCAGAGCATTCCACAGATTTACTACTCTCTAGCTAAAAAAATTCCTCCTTACCTCCTTTCTAAAAGACCACCTCTCAGTTTTGAGTCTGGTTTAGGAAACCCCCACCACAGGAAACATCCTTTCCACATCCACCCTATCTAGTCCTTTAAACATTCGGTAGGTTTCAATGAGATCCCCACCCCTGCATTCTTCTAAATTCCAGTGATTACAGGCCCAAAGCTGTCTAATGCTTCTCATATGTTAACCCCTTCATTTAACCCCTGAATTTGCTTTGAACTTTGAAAGTTAAGAAAAAAGTACAGATGCTTCAAACCTGAAATAAAAGCAGAAAATGTTGGAAAATACTTAGCAGTTGAGGCAGCATCATTGGGAAGAGAAACAGAGGTAATGTTTCAGATTGAAGAGTTTTCATCAAAAATGGAAAGGAGACGGGGAAGCTTGTTAAACTGTAGGGAGGCAGAGGTATGGAGGTGGGTATCTCTGGTCTTTGTCCCTTATCCCAATGCTACCTGGCTTTACCCTATTCTTCCCCACCTTCTCTGTAACAAGATTCTTTGATCTCCTTCCCAGTTCTGGTGAAGGGTCCTGGAATCGAAACGTTAACCTTGTTTCTCCTCCCACAGATGCGGACCAACTGCTAAGTATTTTCTGTTTTCACTTCAGATAGCTTGAATGTAAAATGCAAAACAAGGTAAGGTGGTGAAGAAAATTATAAACACAGGAGATTTTGCAGATGCTGGAAATCCAAAGCACACACACAAAATGCTGAAGGAACTCAGCAGGCCAGGCAGTGTTCATGGAAAAGAGTAAACAGTCGACGTTTCAGGCTGAGACTCTTCATCAGGACTGGAAAGGAAGAGAAGTGGGGAAGGGGAGGAAGAAGTACAAGGTGGTAGGTGATAGGTGAAACCAGGAGAGGTGGGGGTGAAGTAAAGAGCTGGAAAGTTGATAGGTGAAAGAGCTAAAGGGCTGGAGAAGGGGGAATCTGATAGGAGAAGACAGAAGACCAAGAAAGGAAGGGAAGGAGGAGGGGCACCAGAGGGAGGTGATGGGCAGGTAAGGAGATAAGGTGAGAGAGGGAAATAGGAATGGGGAATGGTGAAGGGAGGGGTCAATTACCGGAAGTTTGGGAAATCGATGTTCATGCTATCAGATTGGAGTCCACCCAGATGGAATTCAAGGTGTTGCTCCTCCAACCTGAGTGTGGCCTCATAGAGGAGGCCATGGACTGCCATGTTGGAATGGGAATGGGAAGTAGAATTCAAATGGTTGCCTACAGGAGAACCCACTTTTTCTGGTGGATGGAGTGTAGGTGCTTGGTGAAGCGGTCTCCCAATTTATGTCAGTCTCACTGATACACAGTCGGCCACACCGGGAGCACCGGATACAGTAGATGATCCCAACAGACTCGCAGGTGGAGTGTTGCCTCACCTGGAAGGACTGTTTGGGGCCCTGAATGGTAGTGAGGGAGGAGGAGTGGGAGCAGGTGTGGCAGTTGTTACGCTTGTAAGGATAAGTACCATGAGGGACATTAGTAGAGAGGGATGACTGGACAAGGGAGTAGTGTAAGGGAATGATTCCTGCGGAAAGTGGAGAGTCGGGGGGAGAGAAAGATGTGCTTGGTGGTGGGATCCTGTTGGGATGGCTGAGGCTATGGAGAATTACGTTCTGGACTTCTGAATCCGCTTGGGATCGTTGCAACCAGTTTTGGCGATATTGGTGCCACCGGTACAGAGGTGTCCAGATTCGGAGAAATTAATAATCTGGGGGCATCCGATGGCATTGAAGTTAGCAGCAAGGATCGTGACATCGGATTCTGCAAATGCTGGAACTCTTGAGCAACTTACACAAAATGCTGGAGGAACTCAGCAGGTCAGGCAGCATCTACAGAGAAGAATAAACAGTCAACGTTTCGGGTGGAGACCCTTCTTCAGGACTCGATCCAAAACATTTTGTTCTGTAAATGCTACCTGACGTGCTGAGTTCCTTCAGCATTGAAAGTGGTGAAGAAGGTGTGCAAGATACTTGTCTTCATTAGCCAGGGCCTAGAATATCAAACTGTGGTACAAGTTGTATGTGCCACAGCTGGAGTGTGGTGGTCATCACACTATAGGAAGGGATACTATTGTACTAAAGGAAGAGTGAAGGAGATTCACAGGATATTGCCTCACTTTCTCATCCTTCATTGCTATACCACTGCTTGTTTTTATTATAATTGTTTCAGCAACATTATACTGCCTTACACAAACATGCACTTCGCAGTTTATGACAACCTGTCAACCTTCAGGCCATGTCACTTGGAGATTTGTGCTAATATTATTTTGTGACTGTACGTGCTGGATTGTATGCTGTGTATGACTATTTGTTCTGTGCTTTGCATTTTGGCCCCAGAGGAACTATAATTCATTGTGTCTGATTGAACGACAATAAACTTGAAGTTTGTAGGGACTGTAATATAGAACGTCTTTCAGCCAGAGGGTGGATGGAGTCTGTAGCACACTGGCTGAGGAGACGGAGGAGACAAGTACAGGCTCTTCATTGTTGTGCTGACCTTTTTTTAACCTACTCCATGATTAATTTAACCATTCGTTCCTTTCGTGTGGCCTTCTGTTGGTCAAGGTTGACCATGGATGTTGCGCCCTACCCGTCTGTAGTTGGGGCAGCACCATTGTGGCTGACGAGACCAATGAGAGAGTGCCAGGCTCTGTTGCATCTATAAATGGTCTCAGTTCTGCGGGAGATGCAGTGCACCCTTTCTATGGGCCCGTTTGTCTTCTGCCGCTTTCAGGAATTTTTCCTCATCTGACTTAACGCGTTTCAGAGTGCTTCTCCACCTGGTGCCATCGGCTGCAAGCTCCTCCCAGGACTCACCGCTTTCCTGTCCCGCTCGCGGACATTCTTGTAGCACGGTTGCAGGCAGGCGACGGTCCTCTTACCTGAAGCCAGAGGATGTCCTTTGGGATGCGGCAGACATGGTCCTGCCAGTCAGCCTACGTTGCCTGAACAGGGTGTACACAGTAGGGAAGTTGGCACGAGAAAGAACCTCAGCACTGGGTACTCTGTCTCTCTAGGAAACACCCAAGATGCGATAGACAATAGACAATAGACAATAGGTGCAGGAGTAGGCCATTCGGCCCTTCAAGCCAGCACTGCCATTCACTGTGATCATGGCTGATCACCCGCAATCAGTATCCAGTTCCTGCCTTCTCCCCATAGCCTTTGATTCCGCTATCTTTAAGAGCTCTATCCATCTCTTTCTTGAAAGCATCCAGAGACTTGGCCTCCACAGCCTTCTGGGGCAGAGCATTCCATATATCCACCACTCTCTGGGTGAAAAAGTTTTTCCTCAACTCCGTTCTAAATGGCCTACCCCTTATTCTTAAACTGTGGCCTCTGGTTCTGGACTCACCCATCAGCGGGAACATGTTTCCTGCCTCCAGCGTGTCCAATCCCTCAATAATCTTATATGTTTCAATAAGATCCCCTCTCAGCCTTCTAAGTTCCAGAGTATACAAGCCCAGTCGCTCCAATCTTTCAGCATATGACAGATGAAGGCATGTTAAGTGGAAGGTGTTGAGCTTAGCATATATTGCGGTACAGCAGTGTGCTGGTGATACAAGCGTGTATAACACCATCTTTCTTTTGACTGAAAGTTTGGAGTTCTCCTGGACTCGTGATGAGGCAGGCAAGATTTGATGCAGCTTCCTGATAGCTTGCTGATTTCTGCATCCAAGGAGAGGTTGTCACTGATGATGGACTGCAGGTATGTGAGCTGATGAACAACATCCAGTTTGTCGTTTTCAATGGCAGTGATGGCTAGTGCCTCCACATCTTGTCCCAAGATATTTGTCTTTTTCAGGCTGATAGTCAGATCAATGTAACTAGATGGGCTGAAGGGCTTGTTTCTGTGCTGTATTTTACTATGACTGACTATGGTTTCTCAGTCTGAGGAGAGGAGAACATGGCGACGTGACGCAGCTTGCAACGGCCACTCCAGTGGTGATGTCTGTTATTTGTCAAGTAGGGTAGCGTGCACAATCCTGATTTGATGGAGACGGACATGAGAGCACAGAGGAACATCTGGTGAAACTTCTGAAATGCCTGCTTTGCTGCCGCTGCTACTGTGTGGTCTGAAATCTCCGGAGGAGAAGACCCCAAGTCCTCGGCTTTGCTTGTTGCTCGGCGGCCGGGGCAGGGTCAAAGCACTCGGCAGAGGATGGTGCTCGGTGCTCAGTGTCGGAGGGCTGGTTGGAGGCTCGAAGTTTTCAGACGGACTCAGAGTCCGCTGCGGTCGGGTGCTTTCAATGGTGCTGCATTGGCAAGTTTGCGGCGCTTGGAGGTTCATGGCAGGGAGAGTTTCTTCCTTCTACCGTCTGCATGAGATGATGAGGCTATCGGGACTTTGAGACTTTTTTTTACCGTGCCCATGGTCTGCTTTTTATCAAATTACAGTATTGCTTTACACTGTTGTAACTATGTGTTATAATTATGTGGTTTTGTCAGTTTTAGTCTTGGCTTGTCCTGTGTTTCTTGTGATATCATTCTGGAGGAACATTGTATCATTTTTTAATGCATGCATTTCTAAATGACAATAAACGAGGACTGAGTGTCCTCATAATCTAATCTAATCTCAAATCCATCAATAGTTAAGTAATCTCACATAGGGCCTCAGCAAAGTCACCAGGGAATGGTGGAATTCGTTGCCACAGGCAGCGATGGAGGCCAAGTCATTAGTATATGTAAGGCAAAATTTGATAAATTCTCTTATTAGTCAGGGTATGAAGGGTTACAGGGAGAAGGCAGGAAATTGGGGCTGAGGGAGATCAACATGATGAAATGGAGGAGCAGACTTAATGGGTCAAATGGCCTAATTCTGCTCCTATATCTTATGGACCAACTATGTCCCTTGCAATCCTTTTGCTCTTAACATATCTGTAGAATCCCTTAGGATTCTCCTTCACCTTGTCTGCTAGGGAAAGCTCATGCCTTCTTTTAGCCCTCCTGATTTCTTATACTCCATAAGTAACTCATTTGTTCCCATCTGCCGATACCTACTATGCACCTCAATCAATTCACCTCTCATCATCCTTCACTTCAAAGGGAAAAACCCTAGCTTGCTCAACCTTTCCTCACATGATGTGCTCCATAATCCGGGCAGCGTCCTGGTAAATCCCCTCTGCAATCCCTCTGAAACTTCCCATCCTTCCTACAATGAGGCGACCAAAACTGAATGTAATATTCCAAGTGTGGTCTAACCAGACTTTTATAGAGCTGCAACATTACCTCGAGTTTAGTTGAGAGAAAATTTGATAGTTTGATTTAAAATTATAAATGGTGTAACTAAAGCAAATGAAATATGGTTATGCATTTCTGTAGTGTAGTGGTTATGACATTCAACTAACACACAAAAGGTCCCTGATTTCAAACAAGGTAGAAACATTCCGAAATCCTTTGGGTGGTGTTAGAGGCAGATACATTAGGGACATTTAAGGGACAGGTGCATGGATGAAAGAAAAATGGAGGACCATGTGGGAGGAAAGGGTTAGATTGATCTTGTGGTATGTTAAAAGGTTGCTACAACATTACAGGCTAAACTGTTCTATGTTCTCTGAGGATCCTCGCTTTGTCATGGTGGAGTGGCTTGTGAGATTGTGAGATCCCGAGAGTGATGCTGTCTGGAGCTTAGCTTCTGGTAGGTGGTAAGGTAAAGGGTGAGGTTTTTATTTTACTTAGAGATACAGTGTGAAACAGGCCCTTCCTGTCCAACCAGCTGCATATCCAGCAACCCACCTATTTAACACCAGCTTAATCAGAGGACAATTTGCAATGACCAATTAACTCTGGAGTGTGGAGGGGGGGAACCTACGTGGTTATGGGACAATGTACAACCTCCTAGCAGGTGGTGCCGGAATCCAGTGCCCTGAGGTGTTAGTGCCGACCCAAGGGTTCCCAACCTGGGGTCCACAGAATCCTTGCTTAATGGTTTGATCCATGGCATAAAAAAGTTTGGGAAACCCTGCGCTAACTGCACTGCTACCATGACACCCAGACAAAGAACGATCCAAGATGTTAATGTTGGAGCTGGCGAAAGATGATGACAGCAGTGAAAGCTGAGGAAGGCTGCAGAAGTTGTCTTGAATTCCATGCCGCTGCATCCTGACCCCAATCTGTCAAGTACTGTGTGTCAAACAAAGTCAGGCACAGGCCTCTAAAGCCACCTGAAGACCTGCCATAGACATCCCCTTAGGAGAACATTATAGTCAACTTGAGTGATGACACTACTAGTACAATGCTGTGCAAAAGTCATAGGCACACTTAAAACAATTCTGAAGAGCAGTAATCAGTAAAAAACTAAATCAAATCAATAATTGGTGAGACTACCCTTTGCACTTAAAACTGCAATGATTCTCTTCAGTACACTGTTGTGCAGTTTATGAAGAAAATTGGCTGGTCGGTTGTTCCAAGAATCTTGGAGAACTTGCCACAGTTCTGCAGACTTTGGCTGTCTCGCTTGCTTCTGTCTCTCCAAGTGATCTCAGACAGCCTTGATGCTGTTGCGATAGGGCTGAAACCATATAAAGAATCTAGGTTGCCTAAGACTTTTGCATGGTCTATAATGTTTCTACGAAATGTTCAGGGACTGCAGGACAAAGGTTTAAACTCAAACACCACAAGGTCTCACAAGAAAACATTTTTGTAGGTATTAGTTTATAATCTGGAATCTAATGCCTAGAAGGGCAGCGGAAGCAGGCTCGATAGTAAAAGACTAATTAGAATTTGTTAAGTACTTGAAGGGACAATTGTACTGGACAATGAGAGGAAAGCAGGAAATGGGATTAATGCGTAGTTCTGTTAAAAAGCCGGCAGAAACACAACACGTTTCATTCTGTGGTGTATCATTGAGTATTTTTAAATCATATACACTTTCACTCATTGGGACAGCAAGGAATAGGTAGTGAATTATGTGAGATGTGGTTAGAGGCAATAGAGCAAATTGTTTTGTTTGATTAACTTCTGAGAAATTTAAGCCGATTAAACTAAGTAGTTTGTCAGCTGGCTTTTTTTTTCAAAATTGGCTCAAAGTTTGAACAAATTGGCATGAATCAAATTGAATTCACCCATTTAAATTGATATTTGAAACAATTTATTTATGTAACGTGATTTCAAGCTTACAAACCCAGGAGCATAATAACTGGAGATTCCAGTATAAAACGTCGATGAGAGTTTATTCACAGAAGAATCAACGAAGATCTGCAGGTCAGGTTCCAGAGACGCGGCATGCTGGGTCTGCACAGACAGGCATCTCCCAGTCTCCATCCAGCTAACAGAAACCATCTGCCACTTTTTTCTCACTCATCACTTGCAGCTCACTTAAACCCAGCTCTCATCCAGCCATGCCCCTAGCCTTGTTGTGTTATGTATCAGTAAAATATCATTTACTGCTAAATTGTCTGCTTCTGTGCTTTTGGGTCGAGCCTCCTCTACATTTTCTGATAGATTCTTCAGTGTGGCCGTCTTCCTGCCATTGTGATGTGCCATCGTCTTCGGCCAGTTCCACCACTCAGGTCTTGGTCGGATCGCTCTTCATCTGAAACCTCCCCATCACCCTACCACCATGGGCAACCCTCCAGAAGGCTTCGTGCTCTGGATCTCAGGAACTCAGAAGCCTCTCAGCACAACATGGTGATGATGCTCAGAGAATTGTGAGGAGCTGTTATGGAATATACTATTGACTGTGGGCTAGTTAAATTCAGGAGTTATGAGCCAATTAATGAAGAGAAGTGACAGTGAAAATTGTAGTGGCTCTGACAGCACTTTCCAATTCTCCCTGGCTACAGAAGTGGTGACAGAGTACTAGAGGATTGCAAATGTTCTGATTAGGTTTAAAAGAGATTTGTGGAATAAATGATTTCACACGGAGAGTATTGAGTGCCTGGAACATGCTGACAGGCATGGTAGTGGCTGCAGAAATGGTTGTGGCATTCAAGAGGATTTTAGATGAATCAGGTATAACATACTAACATATATCATGAAACCTGTTGTTTTGTGGCAGCAGTACAGTGCAGTACATAAAAGAATATTTCAATAAGAAATATTCACCAGAGGCCATTTAATAAAGTGGTTAATTGAGTTATTGTTGCTTTCCTATCGGTTTGAACCAGTCGGATCATTCCCCTCTGACCTCTCATTAACAATTAATAAAGAACTGCCACTCACTAGATGGTTTTTGTTATCTGTACCATTCTTTGTAAACTCTAGAGACAGGTATGCGTGAAAATCCCAGGAATTTAGCAGTTTGTGGGGGGGCCACTGCACAGGATTGGGAAAACCCGCAGAGTGCGGTCTGCAAACTCAGCCATCTCCATCATGGATATGAGCATCCTCGCGATCAAGGACATCTTCACAAGTTGATACCTAGAAAAGGCACCATCCATAATTTAGGACCCCCATCCCCTAGGTCATGCCCTCTTCTCATTGCTACCATCAGGGTGGAGGTACAGCAGCCCAAAGAAACACACTCAACATTTTACAAATGGTCTTTCCCCTCCACCATCAGATTTCTGAATGGACAAAGAGCCAACCCATGAATACAATCTCACAATTTTTTTGGCTCTCTTACACGATTTATTAAATTTATATATATATATATATATTTAAATGTATGTATTATGATTATATATATATATATCCTTTTGTATCTACAGTTTGTGTCACAGAACAGCAAATTCTATTACATATGTCAGTAATAAACCTGATTCTGATTCTTACAAAGCAATTCATTGCATGTTTCAATGTACATTTGACAAATAAAACTAACCTTTATCTTTAAGGAATGTTAAAGCTGTGAATTGGAGAGTTGAAAATAAAAGCACAATCTAAAATAAAGGAATTTGAATGCTGAAACTCAGTGGGTCAAGCACCATCTATTGCAGGGAGAAGCACAAGAGATTCTGCAGATGTTGGAAATCCAGGGTAACACACACAAAATGCTGAAGGAACTCAGCAGGTCAGGCAGCATCTACAGAAAAAAATGAACAATTGATGTTTTGGGTTCAGACTTTTCAGCAGGACTGGAAAAAGCCAGAATAAGAAGGTAGGGGTAGGGGAAGCTAGAAGGTGGTAGGTGCAGCCAGGCAGGTGAAGTAAGAATCTGGGAGGTGTTAGGTGGAAAAGGTAAAGAGATGGTGAAGAAATAATCTGATGGAAGAGGTGAGTGGGCCATGGGAAAAAGGAAAAGAGGAGAGGCACCAAGAAGTAAGAAGGGGGCCAGGGTGGGGAATTGATGAAAAGGGAAGGGGGGGAAACATTACTAGAAGTTGGAGAAGCCAATGTGTTTCATTTAGTTTGAGGCTACCCAGAAGGAAGATGAAGTGTTGCTCCTCTTAGCTGAGAGTGGCCTCCCCGTGACATGCTGAGATTGGAGTTAAAATGGTTGGCCACCAATAAATACTCCTATAAAACAGAGGGCAGAGCGAAGTTATGATGGCGCTAAATGGCCACTCCTTTGCTTGCATCTTCAGAAACAGCTCTATTTCTATCTTTGATATATCTTTTTTTAACCTTTTTATTTTTAGATCTTTTTATTAATTATTATTGAAAATCAACAAAAAGATACATCAAAGTAGTCAAATCAACATATTAGATTAGATTAGATTATGAGGACACTCAGTCCTCGTTTATTGTCATTTAGAAATGCATGCATTAAAAAATGATACAATGTTCCTCCAGAGTGATAACACAGAAAGACAGGACAAACCAAGACTAAAACTGACAAAAATCATATAATTATAACATATAGTAACAACAGTGCAAAGCAATGCCATAATTTGATAAAAAGCAGACCATGGGCACGGTAAAAAAAAGTCTCAAAGTCCCGATAGCACCATCATCTCACGCAGACGGTAGAAGGGAGAAACTCTTCCTGCCCCTCCGAGCACTGACAACTTGCTGATGCATTGGAAGCACCCAAACCGCAGCCGACTCTGAGTCCGTCCGAAAATTTCGAGCCTCCGACCAGTCTTCTGACACCGAGCACCGAGCACCATTCTCTGCCGAGCGCTTCGACCCCACCCTGGCCGCCGAGCAACAAGCAAAGCCAAGAACTCGGGGCCTTCCCCTCCGGAGATTCTGGATCACACAGTAGCAGCGGCAGCAAGCAGGCATTTTCAGAAGTTTCACCAGATGTTCCTTCATGCTCTCACGTCTGTCTCCAGCAAATCAGGATTGTGCACAGCACCCTACTTGACAGATAACAGACATCATCACCAGAGTGGCCGCACGAACTGCGTCGCACTGCAATCTTCTCCTTCCGCCATACAATTTTTTTTTACAATAAGAGTTAAACTATCAAATAACTGATTAACCAAACTAAACAGTATACCAATAATAATAAGAAAAAACAAAATGTTAAAACTATAATTTTTTTGGAAAAAAGAAAGAAGGAAAAAAGAACCCCTACTAACTAAAACAAAAAAGACGAGAAAAAAAAACCATTGGGAGCACAACCCGAGAGCTATACGCCATACAAGCTACCATAAAAGAAAAATATCAATCTGCCAACCAAAACTAATTACACAAGAATCAGAAGGGAACCACCTTAATTAACTCGAATCAAATGATAGTAGCAGGCAAAAGAACCCCACCTTTTCTCAAAGTCAAATCGAGGATCAAAAGTTTGACTTCTAATTTTCTCCAAACTAAGACATAATATCACCTGAGAGAACCATTGTATCAAAGTGGGAGCAGAGACATCTTTCCATTTCGATAAAATAGCCCTTCTGGCCAATAATGTGACAAATACAATTACATGTTGGTCTGATATAGAAATACCGTGAGTATATTGAAGAATTATACCGAACAAAACTGTCAATTTATTGGGTTGTAAATTAATTTTTAAAGCTTTAGAAATTATAGAGAAAATAGATTTACAAAACTGTTTCAATACAGAACATGACCAAAACATATGTGTCAATATAGCCATCTCAGTTTTACGTCTATCACACTGACTATCAACATTAGGAAATATTTTAGACAGTCTCCCCTTTGTCAAGTGGTAATGATGTACAATTTTAAATTGAATTAGAGAGTGACTGGCACAAATCGAAGAAGAGTTAACCAACTTCAAAATTCGCAACCAATCCTCTGTTATCAAGGTCATGTTAAGCTCTCTTTCCCAATCTTGCTTAAACTTAAGTAAAGGATAATTATACTGTTGTAATAGTAAATTATAAATTTTCCGAATAAAACCTTTCATTAAAGGATTCATTTTTAAAATAATGTCTAACATGTCAGAATCTTGTATATATGGAAAATTACTTAAATATTCTTGTAAGAAATGTCTGACCTGAAGAAATGTGAGTGCGAGAGAGAATATTTAGTTACTAATTCCTCAAAAGACATCAATCGACCTTCTTGAAACAGATCCATGAAGGAATAAACTCCTTTATTTCTCCAAAGAAAAAAGGTAGGATCACTATGTGAAGGTTAAAAAAATTGTTTCGATAAATTAAACTAAGAAGGTTAAATTTTTTAAGATTAAAAAAATTACGAAACTGGTACCAAATTTTTAATGACTGCTTAATCATAGGATATAAATTTAGAATAGAAATTTGGCCATTGGAGAAAGGAAAAGAGGAGAGGCACCAAGAAGTAAGAAGGGGGCCAGGGTGGGGAATTGATGAAAAGGGAAGGGGGGGAAACATTACTAGAAGTTGGGGAAGCCAATGTGTATCATTTAGTTGGAGGCTACCCAGAAGGAAGATGAAGTGTTGCTCCTCTTAGCTGAGAGTGGCCTCCCCATGACATGCTGAGATTGGAGTTACAATGGTTGGCCACCAATAAATACTCCTATAAAATGGAGGGGCAAGACGAAGTTATGATGGCGCTAAACGGCCACTCCTTTGCTTGCATCTTCGGAAACAGCTCTATTTCTATCTTTGATATCTCTTTTTTCCCTTTTCAAGGTACTTTTGAAGACCCTGACCTGGAGATACACTCGAACTTCAGTTCTTTGTGGAATTGGGACCCGCTCTCAGGGGCTCATGGCCAGCTGCTTTTTGATATCCCAACGACAGGGCCTGGAAGAACAGCATGCTTTCAGGGTGCCAGATTTTCGTGGCTCTGGAGACGGGCTGATTCTAGGCTGGTGCCTCTGACTGAAGCGTTGCAAGAGAACACAGAGCATTGAGAGCAGCGGATTAGCTGCCGTGGGTTGTGTGTCCAGAAATCTGCGCCTTTCTGGGGCCGACTCAATGGGCACAGAGCTCAGAAAAAGCGACGCAACAGACATTTAACATCATAAATCAGTGAGTTGTTTATTATGTCTCCCCTGGAAAAAGGTGAAATGGGAACACTTCTTTTTCCCTTATTAGGGAGAGAGAGAACCTGTGGTATGTCGAATTATTGGGTGAACAAGTAGTTTTTGGGGTACTGCAAGCCTGTGCCTTTATTGATGCTTTGCTGTATGCTTGAGTGCTTGGTGGAGGGTCCCAATGTGTTTTTGTTGGTGGGGGTGGGAGGGGTCATTGTCTTCCTGTTGCCTGTGCATGAGAGGGGGAGTTGGGGGGTCTTTGAGGTTCTAACATTTTAACTGTCACTCATTCTTTGGGGCACTCCTCGGTTTTAGAAAACATAGAAAACCTAGAGCATAATACAAGCCCTTCGGCCCACAGTGCTGTGCCGAACATGTACTTATTTGCGAAATTACCTAGGGTTACCCATTGACCTCTATTTTTCTAAGCTCCATGTATCTATCCAGGAGTCTCTTAAAAGACCCTATTGTATCCGCCTCCACCCAGCCATTGATATTCCATTCCACGCAATCACCACTCTGTGTAAAAAACTTACCCCTGACATCTATTCTGTACCTACTTCCAAGCACCTAAAAACTGTGCCCTCTCATGTAAGCCATCTAAATCCTGGAAAAAAGCCTCTGACTATCCACACGATCAATGCCTCTCATCATCTTATACACCTCCATCAGGTCACCTCTCATCCTCCGTCACTCCAAGGAGAAAAGGCTGAGCTTACTCAACCTATTCTCATAAGGCATGCTCCCCAACTCAGGCAACATCCTTGTAAATCTCCTCTGCAGCCTTTCTATGGTTTCCATGTCCTTCCTGTAGTGAGGCGGCCAGAATTGAACACAATACTCCAAGTGAGGTCTGACCAGGGTCCTGTATAGTTGCAATATTACCTCTCAGCTCTTAAACTCAATCCCACAGTTGATGAAGGCCAATGCACCATATGCCTTCTTAACCACAGAGTCAACCTGCACAGTAGCTTTGAGTGTCCTATGGACTCGGACCCCAAGATCCCTCTGATCCTCCACACTGCCAAGAATCTTTCCATTAATACTATATTCTATCATCATATTTGACCTACCAAAATGAACCACCTCACATTTATTTGGTTTGAACACCATCTGCCACTTCTCAGCCCAGTTTTGCATCCTATCAATGTCTCGCTGTAACCTCTGACAGCCCTCCACACTATCCACAACATTCTCAACCTCTTTGTCATTAGCAAATTTACTAACCCATCCCTCCACTTCCTCATCCAGGTCATTTATAAAGATCATGAAGCGTGGGGGTCCCAGAATAGACTCCTGAGGCACACCCACTGGTCACTGACCTCCACACAGAATATGACCCGTCTACAACCACTCTTTGCCTTCTGTGGCAAGCCAATTCTGGATCCACAAACCAATGTCCCCTTGGATCCCATGCCTTCGAACTTTCTCAATAATCGTTGCATGGGGTACCTTATCAAATGCCTTGCTGAAATCCATACACACTACATCTACTGCTCTACCTTCATCAACGTGTTTATTCACATCCTCAAAAAATTCAATCAGGCTCGTAAGGCACGAGCCTTACAAAGCCATGCTGACTATCCCTAATTATATTATGCCTCTCCAAATGTCTGTAATTCCTGCCTCTCAGGATTTTTTCCATCAATTTACCAAGCACTGAAGTAAGACTCACTGGTTTATAAATTCTTGGGCTATCCCTACTCCCCTTCTTAAATAAGGGAACAACATCTGCAACCTCCAATCCTTCAAAACCTTTCCCGTTCCCACTGATGGTACAAAGATCATTGCCAGAGGCTCAGCAATCTCCTCCCTCGGCTTCCACAGTAGCCTGGGGTACATCTCGTCTGGTCCCGGAGACTTATCCAACTTAATGCTTTCCAAAAACTCTAGCACATCCTCTTTCTTAATGTCTATATGCTCAAGCTTTTCAGTCCACTGTAAGTCAACCCTACAATCACCAAGATCCTTTTCCATAGTGAACACTGAAGAAAAGTATTCATTAAGTACTTCTGCTATCTCCTCCAGTTCCATACATAGTTTTCCACTGTCACACTTGATTGGTCCTATTCTCTCACGCCTTATACTTTTGCTCTTCACATACTCATAGAATGCCTTGGGGTTTTCCTTAATCCTGATCGCCAAGGCCTTCTCATGGCCCCTTCTGTCTCTCCGACATTAAAATAGACACATCTCAAACCATCGGTCTAAGTGCATCCCTTCTCTATCACCTGCCTATCCTCCCTCTCGCACTGTCTACAAGCTTTCTCTATTTGTGAGCCAACCACCCCTTCCTCTGTCTCTTCAGTTCAGTTCCCACCCCCCCCCAGCAATACTAGTTTAAACGCTAACCAATAGCCTTAGCAGACCTTCCTGCCAGGATATTGGTCCCTCTCAGATTCAAGTGCAACCCAACACACACAAAAATTGCTGGTGAATGCAGCAGGCCAGGCAGCATCTATAGGAAGAGGTACAATCGACATTTTGGGCTGAGACCCTTCGTCAGGACTAACTGAAAGAAGATTTGATAGTGGGAGGGGGAGGGGGAGATCCGAAATGATAGGAGAAGACAGGAGGGGGAGGGATGGAGCTAAGAGCTGGAAAGTTGATTGGCAAAAGGGATATGAGAGGATCATGGGACAGGAGGCCCAAGGAGAAAGAAAGCGGGAGGGGGGATGCCCAGAGGATGGGCAAGGAGTATAGTGAGAGGGACAGAGGGAGAAAAAGGAGAGAGAAAAAAATTATTAATAATAATAAATAAATAACCGATGGGGTACAAAGGGGAGGTGGGGCATTAACGGAAGTTTGAGAAGTCAATGTTCATGCCATCAGGTTGGAGGCTACCCAGACGGAATATAAGGTGTTGTTCCTCCAACCTGAGTGTGGCTTCATCTTTACAGTAGAGGAGCCCGTGGATAGACATATCAGAATGGGAATAGGACGTGGAATTAAAATGTGCGGCCACTGGGAGATCCTGCTTTCTCTGGCAGACAGAGCGTAGGTGTTCAGCGAAATGGTCTCTTAGCCTGCGTCGGGTCTCGCCAATATATAGAAGGCCACATCGGGAGCACCGGACGCAGTATATCACCCCAGCCGACTCACAGGTGAAGTGTCACCTCACCTGGAAGGACTGTCTGGGGCCCTGAATGGTGGTGAGGAAGGAAGTGTAAGGGCATGTGTAGCACTTGTTCCACTTACAAGGATAAGTGCCAGGAGGGAGATCAGTGGGGAGGGATGGGGGGGACGAATGGACAAGTGAGTTGCGTAGGGAGCGATTCCTGTGGAAAGCAGAGGGGGGGAGGAAAGATGTGCTTAGTGGTGGGATCCCGTTGGAAGTGGCGGAAGTTACGGAGAATTATATGTTGGACCCGAAGGCTGGTGGGGTGGTAGGTGAGGACAAGGGGAACCCTATTCCTAGTGGGGTGGCGGAAGGATGGGGTGAGAGCAGATGTGCGTGAAATAGGAGAGATGCGATTGAGAGCAGAGTTGATGGTGGAGGAAGGGAAACCCCTTTCTTTAAAAAAGGAGGACATCTCCTTCATCCTGGAATGAAAAGCATCATCCTGAGAGCAGATGCGGTGGAGACGGAGGAATTGCGAGAAGGGGATGGCATTTTTGCAAGAGACAGGGTGGGAAAAGGAATAGTCCAGGTAGCTGTGAGAGTCCATAGGCTTATTAATCAGAGCATTGAGAATAGGAGTTGGGATGTAATGTTGAAATTGTATAAGGCATTGGTAAGGCCAAATTTGGAGTATTGTGTACAGTTCTGATCACCGAATTATAGGAAGGATGTCAATAAAATTGAGAGAATACAGAGGAGGTTTACTAAAATGTTGCCTGGGTTTCATCTCCTAAGTTACGGAGAAAGGTTGAACAAGTTAGGTCTTTATTCTTTGGAGCGTAGAAGGTTGAGGGGGGACTTGATAGAGGTGCTTAAAATTACGAGGGGGATTGATAAAGTTGACGTGGATAGGCTTTTTCCATTGAGAGTGGGGGAGATTCAAACAAGAGGACATGAGTTGACAGTTATAGGACAAAAGTTTAGGGGTAACATGAGGGGGAACTTCTTTACTCAGAGATTGGTAGCTGTATGGAACGAGCTTCCAGCAGAAGTGGTTGAGGCAGGTTCGATGTTGTCGTTTAAAGTTAAATTGGATAGATACATGGACAGGAAAGGAATGGAGGGTTATGGGCTGAGTGCAGGTCAGTGGGACTAGGTGAGAATAAGAGTTCGGCACGGACTAGAAGGGCCGAGGTGGCCTGTTTCCATGCTGTAACTGTTATATGGTTATATGGTTATAGTAGACATCAGTAGATAAGCTGTCTCCAGAGATAGAAACAGAAAGATCAAGAAAGGGGAGGGAGGTGTCAGAAATGGACCAGGTAAACTTGAGGGCAGGGTGAAAGTTGGAGGCAAAGTTAATGAAGTCAATGAGCTCAGCATGCGTGCAGGAAGCAGCGCCAATGCAGTCGTCGATGTAGCAAAGGAAAAGTGGGGGACAGATACCAGAATAGGCACGGAACATAGATTGTTCCACAAAGCCAACAAAAAGGCAGGCATTGCTGGGACCCATACGGGTATCCATGACTACACCTTTAGTTTGGGGGAAGTGGGAGGAGCCAAAGGAGAAATTATTAAGTGTATGGACTAATTCCACTCAACAGAGCAGAGTGGTGGTAGAGGGGAACCGGTTAGGTCTGGAATCCAAAAAGAAGCAGAGAGCTTTCAGACCTTCCTGGTGGGGGATGGAGGTATATCAAGACTGGACATCCATGGTGAAAATAAAGCGGTGGGGGCCAGGGAACTTAAAATCATTGAAAAAATTCAGAGCATGAGAAGTGTAACGAACATAGATAGGAAGGGATTGAACAAGGGGGGATAAAACAGTGTCGAGGTATGCAGAAATGAGTTTGGTGGGGCAGGAGCAAACTGAGACAATGGGTCCACCTGGACAGGCAGGTTTGTGGATCTTGGGTAGGAGGTAGAAACGGGAAGTGCGGGGTGTGGGAACTATAAGGTTGGTAGCAATGGATGGGAGATCCCCTGAGCGGATAAAGTTGGTAATGGTGTGGGAGACAATGGCCTGGAGCCCCTTATTGGGGTCATGATCAAGGGGTAAATAAGAGGAGGTATCCGCGAGTTGTTGCTGTGCCTCGGCAAAGTAGAGGTCAGTACGCCAGACTACAACAGCACCCCCATTATCGGCGGGTTTAATAATGTTAGGATTATTGCGGAGGGAGTGGAGAGCAGAGCGTTCGGAAGGAGTGGGGATGGAATGGGAACAAGGTGTGGTAAAGTTGAGATGGTTGATGTCCCATCGGCAGTTAGCAATAAAGAGATTCAGAGCAGGCAGAAGGCCAGAGCGGGGTGTCCATGAAGAGGAGGAGGGTTGAAGATGGGAGAAGAGGTCATCGTTGGGGTGGGAGAGTCCTTGCCGAAGAAGTAGGCTCGAAGACGGAGCCGGTGGAAGAAGAGTTCAGCGTCATGGCGAATGTGGAACTCGCTGAGGTGTGGGCGAAGGGGGACAAAGGTGAGGCCCTTACTGAGGACAGAGCGCTGTGCCTCAGAGAGTTGAAGGTCGGAGGGGATGATAAAGACCCGGCACGGATGAGAGCTGGGATCAGAGGTGGGAGGGGAGAGGCTGGTGGTGTCAGTGGAGAGGGGAGGGTTGGGGTGAGAGGAAGATGGAGCCTTTGAGGGCCTAGGAGCTGATGGTGCAATCTGTTTGTACAGGTCGTGCCTGCCCCAAAAGAGGTCCCAATGATCCAGAAATCTGAATCCCTGCCCCCTGATGCAGTCCCTCATCAGCGTTTTCGTGGCTATCTGTGAAGAAAAAGTATTTCAGGATGTATATTGCAAACATGAGGAAATCTGCAGATGCTGGAATTTCAAGCAACACACATAAAAGTTGCTGCTGAACGCAGCAGGCCAGGCAGCATCTCTAGGAAGAGGTACAGTCGACGTTTCGGGCTGAGACCCTTCGTCAGGACTAACTGAAAGAAGAGCTAGCTGGCCTGCTGCGTTCACCAGCAACTATTACGTGTGTTGCTCAGGATGTATATTGTATACCTTTCTCTGACATTAAATGTACCTATTGAAACCCCTCCCCCCTCTGATCCCAGCTCTCATCCCCTCCGACCTTCAGCTCTCTGAGGCACTTGGTAAAGCTGTCCCCCAATATACGTAGAGGAGGCTGCATCGGGAATACCAGGCACAGTAGACCAATTCAAATTTAAAGAACAATTAACATTTTGAGCCTAGCTCCTTTTATCAGCACTGGGAAAGAAAATTAAATTACTTTTCAGTAGTGGAGGAGGGGGAGGGGGATGGATAAAACAAATGGCATAGATGTGATAGGATGAATCCAAATGTTAAATCTGGCAATTAGAAGCACATTATCTCTTGTTTTTATGTTTCTTTGTCTGTGTTACGTTTTGCAATTACTAGTGCAATGCAACTATGCACACTCATATTTGATCTGTATAAACAGTATGCGAATCAAGCTCTTCATTGTATCTTGATACATGTGATAACAATAAACTAACTGCTGGAGGGACTCAGAAGGTCAGGCAGCATCCATAGAAATGACCAGACAGTCAATGTCTCAGGCCTTAGTATATTGCTTTGGGTTTCCAGCATCTGCAGAATTTATGTTTATAATAAACTAATAACTGAATCATGGCTGAAAGAAGATTATAGCTGGGAGCTTAATGTCCAATGATACACATTGTACAGAAAGGACAGGCAGGAAGGCTGAGGTGGTGGAGTTGCTCTGTTGGTAAACAATGAAGAGGTGACATAGGGTCAGTCAGAAGGTGCTGAATCATTGCAGATAGAGCTGAGAAACTGCAAGGGTAAAATACCTTGACTGGAGATATATACAAAGCCCCAATCTTTAGCTGGGATGTGGTCAACAAATTACAATGGGAGATTGAAAATGCATGACAAAGGGGCAATGTTACAATAGTCATGGGGGACTTCAATATGCTGTAGATTGGGAAAATCAGGTTGGTGCTGGATTCCAGGAGGGGAATTTCTAGAATGCCTATGAGATGGCTTTTTAGAGTAGTTACACTTAAGCCCACTAGGGGATCAGCTATTCTGTCTGTAGGGGTCGCCAACTTGTCAATTGCGATCGACCGGTTGAACTTTGAGACTTTCCCAGTAGATCCCGAAAAAAATCTAAAATAAATACACAAATACTGTTGTAATGTGAGCATTATAAAAATAAGTAATACTAATTAGGATAATGGTAATATAGCAATACTTTTGCTACAAAGCTGTTTGTAAAGAGAGATTGTTTCCAAGTTGCGGGGTTTTAGTTCCGTTCTTTCTGCCCAGTGCGCACGTGTGTAGCACCCCGCCATGATCTGCGTTTTCAGCGTAGCCTGTGCTGCATCAAAGTGAGCAATTAAATTAGATATGCGGTGGTCCCCAACCACCAGGTCGCGAAGCACGCAGCGGTACAGCGGTAGTCGCAACGCACCCAGCACATCTCTAAGAAAAAAGCCGAAATAAACAAACTAATTAATTAGGTGCCGCCCAGCACATAAATGTCGGCCCAGATCAGAGGCGATTGCATTCTTCGTGGCCCGGAGGTTGGGGACCATGGATAAGAGTACAGACTGTTGCAAACATCAATATACGACACTTGCTCGTGATATCCTGATAGCATGGCAGAGGCTCCACAAAAGAAGGCGAAAACATACAAATTCCATCCAAAATGGGAAGAGGAATTTCTATTTACCTTGGTGAAAGACAAGTGTGTATGTATGCTGTGCCACCAAACACAAGCACTGACTAACAGAGGGAATCTGGAGCGGCACCACAACACCAACCACCAGAAATTTAGAGACACCTACCCCCCAAAGAGCGCAATTCGTGCCAGGAAAGTTGAGGAGCTGAAATCAGGGTTGAAGGCCCAGCAATCGTTTTTCACAAAACATGCTGCTCAAAATAAGGCTGCTATTGAAGCATCATTTTGTGTAAGTCACTTTTTGACTAAACACAAGAAGCCTTTTACAGATGGTGATTTATTCAAGGAAGCAATGGCCATTACCGCAGAGACTGTTTTTAATGACTTTAAAAACAACTTGTATAAAGCCAGGTATCTTTTGGAGAGATGTTTTTAAAACATTATCAAGAGTTTTGGATTTGGATATACAACCTCACTTGCTTATGGCAATTTTTGGGATTATCCCATCGGAAGCAAGAAATATTCCTGTTTCCGCTCGACGTATGATAGCCTTTTCGATGTTACTGGCTAGGAGAGCCATTTTATTGAAGTGGAAGGATTCTAATTCACCTACGGTTTTTTATTGGCTTTCCTCCATTATGTCCTGTTTAAGTTTAGAGAAAATAAGAAGTCGGACATTTGATACATCCTTTAAATTTGAGCAAATATGGCGACCTTTTATCCAATATTTTCATTTAATTTGAATTATTACGCTTTTAATTTTTTTTTGAAGTCTTAGATTTGATCAGAAAGTATTTTTTCTCTTTCTTTTTTTGTTGTATCCTCAATATGGACTGCCCAGTCCCTTTTTTTTGTTTTATTATAGTGTAGTTGGGTATTTTTTTTCTTTTCACTTAAAACCCAATGTTCTTTCCTTTCTCTCCATAAACTGGTAAGAGGAAAATTGTTATTTTCATTTTTTTCATTATATACTTTGTACTAGTTTAACAATATCTATGATTTTGACAATGTTTATCTTAATTTTGGTTTATAATGTAACTGATATATATATATATTTGAACTAATTCACCTCTTGACTGTATCTATGCCTTTTTAAAAAATCAATAAAAAGATTAATAAAGAAAGAAAGAAAGTAAAAACAAAAACGACATCACAACCGCAATACGTAATATTCCGCTTGGCCCTGCAACAGTGACAAGGAGGGTAGAGTCACTGTCAGAGGACGTGGATATTTTTCACTACAGTTCGATGAATCCCTGGATGTAATGCAAACAGCTCAGCTTGTTGTATTTGTCAGAATGGCTTTCCAGGATTTTACAACAAAGGAGGACTTCCTCACTCTTTTGCAATTAAAGGAGAGAATGAGAGGTGAGGATATTTACAATGAGTTTAAAAAATATGCCCGTGAAAATGTCCGTGAAGTTGGTTTTACAGCACTAAAAGTCAGTGCCTACTTCGGGTCAACTTATCTATGTGGAATTGCATTTTCACAGATGAAAAATTATTAAATCTAAGTACAGGAGCTGTCTTACTGATTGTTCCTGATGTTGGGGAAGTCCAGAACGAGGGGTCACAGTTTGAGGATAGAGGGGAAGCCTTTTAGGACTGAGATTAGGAAAAACTTCTTCATACAGAGAGTGGTGAATCTGTGGAATTCTCTGCCACAGCAAACTGTTGAGGCCAGTTCATTAGCTATGTTTAAGAGGGAGTTAGATATGGCCCTTGTGGCTACAGGGGTCAGGGGGTATGGAGGGAAGGCTGGGGCGGGGTTCTGAGTTGGATGATCAGCCATGATCATAATAAATGGCGGTGCAGGCTCGAAGGGCTGAATGGCCTACTCCTGCACCTATTTTCTATGTTTCTACGTTTCTATACCTCACAGACTGTCTCAGACTGGCTGTCTGTAGTTATGAGCCAAATTTCAGGGAGCTAGCAATAAGTATTCAGCCCCAGTCATCACACTAAGTCCAACAGTCAATTTTTATTCATTTATTTTTTGTATTGAAATAAAATTAAATAATGAAACTTAGAATTAAAGGCGTGAAGTATTGTAATATTCTTAAAGAAAGATATGTTAGTTACAGTGTTTGCTTGTTTGAATTAATTTGAAAGTGTGTCAAAAATATTTTGTGTAATTCAAATACAATTAGCTCAAATAAAAGGCCTCAAATTGGCAGCACAATCTGAGCTGTTTTCTCTCTAAACGATTTAGTAGGTAGATCTTGCCTTTCACTAAGGTTGAGGTAGGGGATCTTGGGCTTAAAAAGGTTGGTGACCACTACTGTACTGGGTGTTGTTCAATCAAGCAGAAATGGTTGGAAAGCTTAAGGCAAAAGTGCCCTTCGGAGGAAATGATTATAATATGATTGACTTTACCCTGAAATTTGAGAATTTGAAGCTAAACTCAGCTGTATCAGTATTACAGTGGAGTAAAGAGAATTAAGGAGGCATGAGAGAGGAGTTGGCCAGAATTGAATGGAAAAGAACACGGGCAGGGATGATGGTAGAGCAACAATAGCTGGAATTTCTGGCAGTAGTTGGAAAGGCACAGGATATATGCATTCCAAAGAGAAAGAAGCATTCTAAAGGCAAGATGACACAACCATTGCTAACATAAGAAGTCAAAGTCAACATAAAAGCCAAAGAGAGGACATATATAATACAGCAAAGATTAGTGGGAAGTTCGAGTATAGTGAAGCTTTTAAAAACCAACAGAAGCCAACTAAAAATGTAATCAAGAAGGTAAAGATGGAATATGGAAGTATGCTAGCCAATAATATTAAAGAGGATAACATAAGTTTCTTCAGATACATAGAGTGTAAAAGAGAGGCGAGAGTGGATATCAGACTGCTGGAAAACTATGCTGGAGAGGTAGTAATGGGGGACAAGGAGATGGTGGATGAACTTAATATGTATTCTGCATTAGTCTTCACTGTGGAAGACACTAGCAGTATGTCATGGGCCATGAAGTGTGTGAAGTTAGCATAACTGGAGAGAAGGTTCTTGGGAAACACACTAGGGTTCTTGGGAAACATACTAGGGTTCTGAAACAGGTGGCTGAAGAGATTTTGCATGATTTTTCAAGAATCACTAGGTTCTGGAACAGTTCCAGAAGACAGGAAAATTGCAAATCTCACTCCACTCTTCAAGAAGGGAGCAAGGCAGAAGAAAGGAAACTATAGGTCAGTTAGCCTGACCTCATTCATTGTGAAGATGTTGGAGTTGATCGTTAAGGATGTAGTTTCAGGGTACTTGGAGGTACAGGATAAAATAGGCCATAGTCAGCATGGTTTCCTCAAGGGGAAATCTTGCTGACAAAACTGTTGGAATTCTTTGAAGAAACAACAGGCAGGATAGACAAAGAAGAATCGGTTGATGTTGTGTACTTGGATTTTCAGAAGGCCTTTGACAAGGTGCTACACATGAGGCTGCTTAAGCTATGAGCCTATGGTATTACAAGAAAGAATCTAGCATGAATAAAGCAGTGTCAGCAGGCAAAGAGTGGGGATAAAAGGAGCCTTTTCTGATTGGCTGCCGGTGACTAGTGGTGTTCTGCAGGGGTCTGTGTTGGGACTGCTTCTTTTTACATTATTAGACGATGGAATTGATGGATTTGCTGCAAAGTCTGCAGATGATATGAAGATAGGTGGAGGTGCAGGTAGTTTTGAGGAAGCACAGAGGCTATAGAAGGACTTAGACAAATTAGGAGAATGGGCAAAGAAGTGGCGGATGGAATACATTGTTGGGAAGTTTGTGTAATGCACTTGGTAGAAGAAATGAAAGGGTTGACTACTTTCTAAACTGAGAGAAAATACAAAAAAAAACTAAGGTGCAAAGTGACTTGGAAGTTGTTGCAACACACATCAAAGTTGCTGGTGAGCGCAGCAGGCCAGGCAGCATCTCTAGGAAGAGGTACAGTCGACATTTCGGGCCGAGACCCTTCGTCAGGATTTACTGAAGAAACAGCTAGTGAGAGATTTGAAAGTGGGAGGGGGAGGGGGAGATCCAAAATGATAGGAGAAGACAGGAGGGGGAGGGATGGAGCCAAGAACTGGACAGGTGATTGGCAAAAGGGATGTGAGAGGATCATGGGACAGGAGGCCAAGGGAGAAGGAAAAGGGGGAGGGGGAGGAAAAACCGAGAGGATGGGCAAGGGGCAGAGGGAGAAAAAGGAGAGAGAGAGAAAGAATGTGTGTATACAAATAAATAACGGATGGGGTACGAAGGGGAGGTGGGGCATTAACGGAAGTTTGAGAAGTCAATGTTCATGCCATCAGGTTGGAGGCTACCCAGACGGAATATAAGGTGTTGTTCCTCCAACCTGAGTGTGGCTTCATCTTTACAGTAGAGGAGGCCATGGATAGACATATCAGAATGGGAATGGGATGTGGAATTAAAATGTGTGGCCACTGAGAGATCCTACTTTTTCTGTTGTTGTGCAGGATTCCCTAAAGGTTAACTTGCAGTTTGAGTCTGTGGTGAGGAAGACAAATACGATATTCGAATTCATTTCAAAAGGTCTAGAATATAAAAGCAAGGATGTAATGTTGAAACATTACAAAGCACTGTTGAGGCCTCACTTGGAGTATTGTGAGCAAGTTTTGAGCACATATCTTAGAAGGAATGTGCTGACACTGAGAGCGTTCAAAGGAGGTTCATGAAAATGATTCCGGGATGGAACAGCAGGTCATATGAAGAGCATTTGATGGCTCTGGGCCTGGGTATTCACTAGAATTCAGAAGAATGAGGGCTGACCTCATTGAAAGCTATTGAATAATGAAAGGCCTTGATGGAGTGGATGTGGAAAGGATGTTTCCTATGGTGGGAGAGTCTAAGACCAGAGGACACAGCCTCAAAATAGGGGGTCGTCCTTCTCGAATAGAGATAGGGAAGAATTTCTTTAGGCAGACAATCTGTGGAATTTGTTGCCACAGGCGGCTGTGGAAGCCAAGTCTTTGTGTATATTTAAGGCAGAGGTTGATAGATTCTTGACTTGTCAGGGCATGAAGGGATATAGGGGTACACGCACAAACATAAGAAATCCGTAAATGCTGGAAGACTAAGCAGTACACACAAAATGCTGGAGGAACTCAGCAGGCCAGGCAGCTTCTATGGAAAAGAGTTAACAGTCGACATTTCGGGACGAGCATTTCTGTCAGCATTTTGTGTGTGTTACTGGGATATGGAGAGTAGGGTCTGAGGGGAAAATAAATCAGCCACAATGAAGTGGTGGAGCAGACTCTAAGGGGCACATAAACTAATTCTGCTCCTATAACTCAAACAACAGGAATTCTGCAGATGCTGGAAATTCAAGCAACACACATAAAAGTTGCTGGTGAATGCAGCAGGCCAGGCAGCATCTCTAGGAAGAGGTGCAGTCGACGTTTCAGGCCGAGACCCTTCGTCAAGACTAACGGTTAGTCCTGACGAAGGGTCCCGTCCTGAAGCGTCGACTGCACCTCTTCCTAGAGATGCTGCCTGGCCTGCTGCGTTCACCAGCAACTTTTATGTGTGCTGCTCCTATAACTTATGGTCATTCCTGTATTCCAAGGCTGATAAGTGACTGGTAGAAGCTGTGGTAAAGATGAAGACTTTTTGAAAATGTTCAGCAGGGCAGGCAATCCTACAGAGAAATGTATTAATAAAATGATATAGAGAGGCTCAAGAGATTGCAGATGTTGAAATCTGGAGCAAGAGATATGATGTTGCACCTTCACTGAACTTTCTGTGTAGCTATTCCATTTTATTCTGCATTGTTATTGTTCTGCCTTAGTGCACCGTGTAATGAATTGAACTGTATGAACGCTTTGCAAGCCTTTCAGTGCGACTACAGGCGACAACAGTATTGTAATTACGTCTATAGAGGGAAAGTTTTGGTAGAGACCATAGCTCTGGATCAAATTGTAGTCCATCCGTTGATTTGCTTGGTTCACTCATTTGCCGGGATTAGAACATGCGATCTCAGGGTTACGCAATCAACAGCTCAGCTCCCTAAACCACAATAATATCGTGACGTCACCCCCAGCAAGGTTATTTGTGTAGAGTTTGTCACTGATTCTGTGCGCATGTTCGGAGGCTGTGAGTTGGAATTGTTTGTTACCAGGCTTTGAGGCACGGGCTACGGGTGACGGACGGGCTGCTGTGGCCCGCGATGTGGGCGGCCGAGGAATGGAGGCCGCTATTGGGCCCGGGGGCTTGCGAAGGAAGCCGGGTGTTCGGGCGCCGCTGGCTGGTGCTCGGTGTTTTTTCGCTGCTCAGCTTCGTGCAGGGCCTGGTGTGGAACTCGTGGGGCCCGATCCAGAACTCGGCCCGCCGCGCCCTCGGCTTCAGCACCCGCGATATCAGCCTGCTTGTGTTGTGGGGGCCCATCGGCTTTCTCCCCTGTATCCTCTTCACCTGGCTGATGGACAAGCGGGGTAAGCGGAGTGAGGGGTCATTGGGGTGAGGCGGTAACGAGGGAGAGGGGTAACGGGAGAGAGGGTGAGGTGTTACTAGGGAGTGGGATAACTGGGGAAGGGGAGGGGATCTAGGGAGAGGAAGTGAGGTGTGGGAGAGGGGTAATTGAGTGGCGACAAGGGGTAGTGGGAGAGTGGAAAGGGAAAAACGGTGGGGATGGGAGAGACGCGATTGCTGGAGAGGGGGGTGTTAAAGGGAGAAATAGACTTGGAATGGTTAAAGGAAGATAGGGAAAGGGGGTGAGCAAAAGGAGATTAAATTCGAAAAGTGGGGTCAGGAATTGATGGGGAAGTGGGAAGTGACTGAAGGAGGGGAAGAGAGCAAAGTTATGATGGGGGAAGGAATAAGAAGGAAATAGAAGAAAAGGATGATAGAAGGAGATGGGGTGGAATGTGCTTACTGTGATTTTCCACCATCCACGGGATGCCTGGAGGTCAGGAAGAGGCAATGCTATTGCAGATAGAAACTGTGCAAGCAACAGCTGTAATGGGTTGGAACAGTTTTCCCTGGTATTCTAGTTTTTTGTATCTTTTTGCAGTTTGGGGAGCTTTTTGTCTTTCTAATTGGTGTTGAAAATCAAACAACAGCATTCATTCCATGCTCTAAAGCAGACCTACATGATTAAATTTAATGTCTTTCGGAATCAAGTGTATCACTGACATGTCATGAAATTTGTCATTTTGTGGTAGCAGTACTCTACGATGCATAGAAATTACTACGCTGTATAAATTACTACATTTTTTATTAAAAAGAGAGGAAAATAGTGAGATATTGTTCTTAAGTTTATAGATCATTCAGAAATCTAATGGTGGGGAAGAAGCTGTTATGTGTGCATCTTCAGGCTCCTGTTCCTTCTCTCTGATGGTAGCAATGAGAAGAGGGCACGTTTGGATGGTGAGCATCCTTTAATGATGACACCTTCTTGAGGCATCGTCCATGATGGAGGTGGCTGAGTTTACAGCCCTCTTCAGCTTATTCTGATCACTTGCATTCGCGCTTCCATACCAGATGGTCGTGCAACTGGTCAGAATGCTGTCCATGGTACAATTGTAGAAATTTGCTAGTCTTTAGTGACATACCAAATCTCCTCAAACACCTATTGAAATTTAGCTGCCAAGCGCGCCTTCTTCATAATTGCATCAATGTGTTGGGCCCAGGATAGATCTTCAGAAATGTGGACACCTGTAATCAATAAGTAGCAAGCTGGCGTAGGTTTTGCTGTCTAGGTGGTCCGAGGTTGAGTAGAGAGCCAGTGAGATTGCATTGCTATAGTCCATGTAATGTTTGCTACGTTTAGTAGATACAAAGCTTTGCTGAAAGCCTGAATAATCTTGTGTAGAGATGGGAAACTCGGTAGGCTTACTTGCCTCTGTGGAACTGGATTACAGAACACTGAGGGCACTCGCATATGCGCACATTTTGCTGCAGAGTGCAAGGCGGCTTTGTACAGAACATCCAGAAGGCAAGGATCCTTGAACAACTTGACTGCTGCGCAACATTGTCCCTGACATTTTGATCTATGACGAGACCTTGGAAAATGTGGATCCCTTTCCATATCTCAGTGATGGCAGATCTCAATCTGTCTCTGAAATTTGAACACCACAGCTGAACTTAGTCATTTGAGAAAAGAATAAGACCTGAAATCCATTGTCAAGCTCACATGCTCCTGCGTTCTTCAGCAACATGGAAACCTCAAAGCACTGAAGCTCTTCAACAAAGCTGTTAATGTGGTATTGTCCTAATCATTACCAGGCCAACATTCCCAGCCCTGAGACTGATTGCGTTCAGTCTGCTCCAGTGAGTGGCCTACGTCATCCGTGTGTGTGATGCCAAACCACCAAAAGACGACTGCCACGTAAGAGGTGAGCAGGAGAACAGAGTAAGTGCTTCAAGGATGTTCTTAAGTTCTCCTTGGAATAAATTGTAGTATCCTCTCTGACCTGTGACAGCTCAGAGTAGAGAAGGAACATCCGGGCATTGAATACTTCCAGTCTCTGCAACTGTTTAGAATTGTCATTTATGACACCTTTCATGACACCATCCCACTCATCTTCCACTTATCAGTGCAGTTTAGCCCTTCCTTACAGGTTTCCAATTTCTACTTCCACATTCTTTTGACATTAATTGGCAGCAGAACCTCTCCATATTAAAGGTTTTCTCTTTGGAACTGTTTTTTCCCTGACTCTATACACTGAGCTAAAACAAAATTGCACTTTATTATTGCTTACTTGCTCAGTACTGCTGAATGCTTCTATCTGGTAAAACACCTTGGGGATTGTATTGGATTCAGAACATTTGTACTGATTGTCATCTTCCAGAGTTCCACACAGATTGGGAGCTAAAATTAAACCCTAAACATAAGATTTCTGCAGATGCTGGAAATCCAGAGTAACACGCAAAATGCTGGAGGAACTCAGGAGGTCAGGCAGTATCTACGGAAAAGAGTAAAGAGCTGACGTTTGGACCAAGACATTTCATCAGAAATATGGAAAGGTTCTTCAGGAAGGGTCTTAAACCAAAATGTTGACTGTTTATTCCTTTTGATAAATGCTGCCTGACCTACTGAGTTCCTCCAGCATTTTCTGTAAATTTAAACTCGTATTTGAGAAAGGATAAAGAGAATTAGCAGTGAACCATAGACCAGTTAGTCTCATATCAGTAGTTGAGAAACGACTGATATTTTAAAATAACCATAAGGCGCTGAATAATATGATTGGGTGGTGTTCAACATGTATTTGACAAATTGCATGAAAATTTCAGAGGTGGTACCAAGTGGAATTGATAAAGAATAGACCAGTGGATGTGGACTACTGGAATGCCTTTCACCATGCAGGAAGTTATTAAACAAATTAGGAGACTTGAAAGTGGAGGGTGCACTTTACTGCAGATTGAGTTAATGAGTGAAAAACAGCAGAATTAAGCTGGTCAACATAGAGTTGATTATTAGCATTGCCGCACTGATATGAACCATCCATGCACCATGGTTTTTGGGCTCCAGCAATCTATGTCAGGGATTTGATTGAGGGACCAAATGCAATACATTCAAGCAACACACATCAAAGTTGCTGGTGAACGCAGCAGGCCAGGCAGCATCTCTAGGAAGAGGTACAGTCGACGTTTCAGGCTGAGACCCTTTGTCAGGACTAACTGAAGGAAGAGTTGCTTGAATTTCCAGCATCTGCAGAATTCCTGTGGTTTGCAATACATTCAAATTTGCTGATGATATACTGCTGGACAGCAGTGTTAGAGGGAACACAGTGAGGAGCTGAGGGCATATGGACAGGTTGTGAATGGTCAAGGTGCAGCAAATAAATTGAAGACTTCATTCATTTTTGGGAAAAGTAGAAAAGGAGAACTTTTTATATGGTATTTATAAAAATGAGACTTGGGTGTCTTTCTACATGATGTGCTTGTTTAACAAGAAAAGAAAACTGTACAGTACCTTTATTGCATGTGGGTGAGAACAAGAGGAAACACATCTTACTACGGTATGCCATAGTAGACCAGTCCTATAATATCAAGAAGAGGCCAAGGTGACACTCCAATGAAGGATATATATGCTACAGTGAGAATGCATCAAATGTTCATGTGAATGAAAGGAGGTGTAGCTCTAAGAGAGGAAACAGATGAGCTCTGTTCTGTCAGGAGAAGATGGAAAGGTTTTTGGAACACCAGGTGTTATTTTGCAATCTTGAGAGGTGCAGCAATCACTTTTTTGAGAGCAGTGGTTTTCTCCATGGTGTCCTTAAAAACCATTCTTGCTCAGTATTTTTCTTAGTGGACACATAAACTGAGATTTTAGCAAATTCTAGAGATTTCTGCAGTTCTTTTGCTATTACTGTAAGACCATGATATTGGAGCAGAATTAGGCCATCTGGCCCATCAAGTCTGCTCTGCAATTTCATCATGGCTGATACAATTTTTCGCACAGCCCCAGTCTCCTGCCTTCTCCATGTATCCCTTCATGCCCTGACCAATCAAGAATCTAACAAGCTCTGTTTTAAAGAAACATACAGACTTGGCCTCCACAGCTGTCTGTGCCAACGAATTCCACAGATTTCACCACTATCTGGCAGGTACACTAGTGAAATTTAAGAGACTACTAGACAGGTATATAGAGGAATTTAAGGTGGGGGGTTATATGAGAGGCAGGGTTTTAGGGTCGGCACAACATTGTGGGCTGAAGGGCCTGTACTGTACTGTTCTATGTTAAAGAAATTCCTCGTCATCTCCGTTCTAAAAGGACATGCTATTTTGAGGCTGTGTCCTATTGCCTTAGACTCTCCCACCACAGGAAACATCCTATCTACATCCACCCTATCAAGGCCTTTCACCATTTCATCAGTTTCAATGAAGTCACCCCTCATTCTTTTAAATGCCAGTGAATGCAGGCCCCGAGCCATCAATTGCTCTTCATATGACAAGCCATTTAATTCTTGATTCATTTTTGTGATCCTCCTTTGAACCCTCTCCAGTTCCAGCACATTCTTTCTAAGATAAGGAGCCCAAAACTGCTCACAATGCTCCAAATGAGAGGCTTCACCAGTGCTTTGTAATGTTTCAACATTACATCCCTGCTTTGGTACTCTAGTCTTCTTGAAATGAATGCTAACATCACATTTGCCTTTCTCACCACAGATTCAACTTACAAGTTAACCTTCAGGGAATCCTGCAGAAAGACTCCCAAGTCCCTTTGCGCTTCAGATTTTTGTACTACTTCTCCAATTAGAAAGTAGTCAGCCCTTTCATTTCTTCTACCGAAGTGCATGACCTTGACAATCCATCTGCCACTTCTTTGCCCATTCCCCTAACCTAAGTCCTTCTGTAGCCTCCCTAATTCCTCAAAAGTACATGCCTCTTCACCTCTCTTCATTGTCAGTAAACTTTGTAACAAATCCATCAATTCCATCATCCAAATCATTAACATGTAACATAAAAAGAATCAGTCCCAATGCAGACCCCTGTGGAACACCACTAGTCACTGGCAAGTCAACCAGAAAAGGCTCCCTTTATTCCCATTTCTTGTCCCTTGCCAATCAGCCACTGCTTTATCCATGCTAGAATCTTTCCTGTAATATCATGGGCTTGTAGCTTGTTCAGCAGCCTCGTGTGGCACCTTGTTAAAGGCCTTCTAAAAATCCAAGTACAGGTGTCCCCCGCTTTTCGAACGTTCGCTTTACGAACCTGTTTCCGCTAACAGAAGGTGTTTTCACTGTTATGAAAAAAATGAACACGCGATAAAAAATCAGTGCGCGATAAAAGGCAACGCGTGCCCCGAGCAGCTGCACTCCCCCGGGAACGGCATTCTCGCCGGCATTGCTTAAACACATACCTGTGAGCAGCCGTTATCAAGATGAGTTCTATGGTATCGGAAAAGCCTGAAAGAGCTCGTAAGGGTGTTACACTTAGCGTAAAACTAGACATAATTAAGCATTTTGATCGTGGTGAACGAAGTAAGGGCAACGTGAGCTTGGCTTGTGGAAGCTGACGAATATGATGTTCCAGAGGTTTTGGCATCCCATGACCAAGAACTGATAGATGAAGAGCTGATGCAATTAGAAGAGGAAAGGATAACAATCGAAACCAAATGCAGTAGCAAAATGAACGCGAAGCAACTGCATGAGATTTTCGCTGCAATGATAAACTATGACTTTAATTTTGAAAGGGTACATAGGTTTAGTGGATATTTGCAGGATGGTTTGAGTGCTTACAAAGAACTGCATGATAGAAAAATGCACGAGGCTCAGCAGTCAAGCAAGCCTGCCACATCAGCCACAGCAGACGATGAACCTCAACCTTCGACATCGAGGCGGGCAGACATAGAAGAAGATGACCTGCCTGCCCTAATGGAAACAGATGACGACGAGATGACACCCCAGTGTCCCACCGCCCCAACCCGCAGGCTGCGGATAGATACCGATTCGCGGAGAATGCAGCGGTAGCCGGAAGGCACACAGCACATCTTTAAGAAAAAAGCCGAAATAAAGATGCTAATTAATTATGTGTCAGGCGGCACCTAATTAATTAGCATGTTTATTTTGGCTTTTTTCTCAAAGATGTGCTGTGTGCCTCCTGGCTACCGCTGTACCCCTGCATGCTTCGCAGATCAGTATCAGTTGGCAGCCCGGAGGGTGGGGGCCACTGCACCAGCCAAACTCTGACAACTCAGCCTAACACACCATCAGTGTGCTTGGTGCTGTCCCAACTCCGGTAAGTAATACTACACTGTATATACATTATTTCTACTTTATGTCGGCTGTGTATTTTACGTGTATTTACGTGTATTTTTATGTGTTATTTGGTATGATTTGGCAGCTTAAAGGTTACTGGAGAGAGTGTTTTTGCCAACAGCGCTTGCGTGAGATTTTCTGCCGAGAGCGCTTGCGTGAGATTTTCGCTTCAGAGAACAGTGGCGGCAGTGATTGTGGAAAAGTATTTCTACTTTATATAGGCTGTGTATTTATCATATCATTCCTGCTTTTACTATATGTTACTGTAATTTTAGGTTTTGTGTGTTATTTAGCATGATTTGGTAGGTTATTTTTGGGTCTGCGAACGCTCACAAAATTTTCGTATATAAATAAATGGTTATTGCTTCTTCGCTTTACGACATTTCGGCTTACGAACCGTTTCATAGGAATGCTCTACCTTCGGATGGCAGGAGAAACCTGTACTCAATATCAACCAATTCTTCTTTGTCTATTCTGCATGCTATTTCTTCAAAGAATTCCAAGATTCATCAGGCGGGATTTTCCCTTGAGGAAACAATGGGAAAAGTTGGCATGTCGCAAAGGTAATTGTATGGTTGTTATGGGGGATTTCAACATGCAGGTGGACTGGGAAAATCAGGTTGGTACTGGACCCCAAGAAAGGGAGTTTGTGGAATGCCTCAGAGATGGATTCTTAGAGCAGCTTGTATTAGAGCCTACCAGGGAGAAGGCAATTCTGGATTCAGTGTTGTGATTTGATAAGGGAACTCAAGGTAAAGGAACCATTAGGAGGTAGTGACCATAATATGATGTTTTAATCTACAATTTGAGAGGGAGAAGGGAAGATCAGAAGTGTCAGTATTACAGTTGAACAAAGGGGACTATGGACCCATGAGGGAGGAGCTGGCCAAAGTTGACTGGAAAGATGCCCAAGCAGGGATGACAGTGGAACAACAATGGCAGGTATTTCTGGGAATAATACAGAAGATGCAGGATCAGTTCATTCCAAAGAGGAAGAAAGATTCTAAGGGGAGTAAGGGGCGACCGTGGATTACAAGGGAAATCAAAGACAGTATAAAAATAAAAGAGAGGAAGTATAACATAGCAAGGATGAGTGGGAAGTCAGAGGACTGGGAGACTTTTAAGGAGCAACAGAAGATAACAAAAAAGGCAATACGGGGGGAAAAGATGAGGTATGAAGGTAAGCTAGCCAAGAATAGTAAAAGTTTCTTTAGGTATGTGAGGAGGAAAAAATTAGTTAAGACCAAAGTTGAGCCCTTGAAGACAGAAACGGGTGAAATTATTATGGGGAACAAGGAAATGGAAATGAACAGGTACTTTGGATCTGTCTTCACTAGGGAAGGCACAAACAATCTCCCAGATGCAATAGTGGCCAGAGGACCTAGGGTAACGGAGTAACTGAAGGAAATTCGCATCAGGCAGAAAATGGTGTTGGATAAACTGATGGGACTGAAGGCTGATAAATCCTGAGGGCCTGATGGTCTGCATCCCAGGGTACTTAAGGAGGTGGCTCTAGAAGTCGTGGTTGCATTGGTAATCATTTTCCAATGTTCTATAGATTCAGGATCAGTGCTTGCGGATTGGAGGGTAGCTAATGTTATCCCACTTTTTAAGAAAGGAGGGAGAGAGAAAACAGGCAATTATAGACCAGTTAGTCTGGCATCAGTGGTGGGGAAGATGCTGGAATCAATGATAAAAGATGAAATAGCGACATATTTGGATAGCATTGGCAGGATCGGTCCGAGTCAGCATGGATTTACGAAGGGGAAATCATGCTTGACTAATCTTCTGGAATTTTTTGAGAACATAACTATGAAAATGGACATGGGAAAGCCAGTGGATGTAGTGTACCTGGGCTTTCAGAAAGCCTTTGATAAGGTCCCACATAAGAGGTTAGTGTGCAAAATTAGAGCAAGTGGTATTGGGGGTAGGGTACTGACATGGATAGAAAATTGGTTGGCAGACAGGAAACAAAGGGTAGGGATTAATGGGCCCTTTTCAGAATGGCAGGCAGTGACTAGTGGGGTACCACAAGGCTCAGTGTTGGGACCGCAGCTATTCACAACATACGTTAATGATTTAGATGAAGGGATTAAAAGTAACATTAGCAAATTTGCAGATGACACAAAGCTGGGTGGCAGTGTGAAATGTGAGGAGGATGTTATGAGAATGCAGGATGACTTGGACAGGTTGGGTGAGTGGGCAGATGCATAGCAGATGCAGTTTAATGTGGATAAATGTGAGGTTATCCACTTTGGTGGCAAGAACATGGAGGGAGATGGCTATCTGAATGGTGTCAAGTTAGGAAAAGGGGAAGTACAACGAGATCTAGGTGTCCTTGTTCATCAGTCACTGAAAGTAAGCATGCAGGTACAGCAGGCAGTGAAGAAAGCTAATGGCATGTTGGCCTTCATAACAAGGGGAGTTGAGTATAGGAGCAAAGAGGTCCTTCTGCAGTTGTACAGGGCCCTGGTGAGACCACACCTGGAGTATTGTGTACAGTTTTGGTCTCCAAATTAGAGGAAGGACGTTCTAGCTATTGAGGGAGTGCAGCGCAGTTTACGAGGTTAATTCCTGGGATTGCAGGACTGTCATATGTTGAAAGATTGGAGCGATTGGGGTTGTATACACTGGAATTTAGAAGGATGAGAGGGGATCTGATTGGAACATTTAAGATTACTAAGGGATTGGACATGCTAGAGGCAGGAAACATGTTCCTGATGTTGGGCGAGTCCAGAACCAGAGGCCACAGTTTAAGAATAAGGGGTAGACAATATAGAACGGAGTTGAGGAAAAACTTTTTCACACAGAGGGTTGTGGATCTGTGGAATGCTCTGTCTCAGAAGGCAGTGGGGCCAATTCTCTGGATTCTTTCAAGAAAGAGTTAGATAGAGTTCTTAAAGATAGTGGAGTGAAGGGATATGGGGAGAGGGCAGGAAAAGGGTACTGATTGTGGATGATCAGCCATGATCACAATGAATGGTGGTGCTGGCTAGAAGGGCTGAATGGCCTACTCCTGCACCTATTGTCTGTTGTCTAATGCTGACTATGGCCTATTTTATCACGTGCCTCTAAATATCCAGAAACCGCATTCTTAACAATCGACTCCAACATCTTCCCAAGCACTGAGGTTAGACTAACTAGCCTATAATTTCCTTCTGCCTCTCTCAGTTCTGAAGAGTGGACTGACGTTTGCAATTTTTTGTCTTCCAGAACCATTCCAGAATCTAATGATTCTTGAAAGATCATTACTAATACCTCTACAATCTCTTCAGCCGCCTCTTTCAGAACCCTAGGGTGTACACCATCTTGTCTATCTTCAGGCCTTTCAGTTTCCCAAGAACCTTCTCAGTAGTTCATATACTTCGTATCCCCTGACACATGAAACTTCCATCATACTGCTAGTGTCTTCCACAGTGAAAATTGATGCAAAGTATTTATTTAGGTCATCTGCCATTTCATTGTGCCTCATTACTGCCTTCCCAGCATCATTTTCCAGCGGTCCAATATCCATTCGCACCTCTTTTACACTTCATATATCTGAAGAAACTTCGTGTCCTCTTTAATACTATCAGTTAGCATACTTTCATATCTTTACCTTAATGACTTTAGTTGCCTTCTGTTGGTTTTTAAAAGCTTCCCAGTCCTCTAACTTCCCACTAATCTTTGCTCTATTGTATGCCCTCTGCTGTTATGTCAGCTTTGACTCCCTTTGTTGTTCATGGTTGTGTCATCTTGCCTTTTAGAATACTTCTAGCTCTGTGGGATGTATATTTTCTGCGCCTTCAGAATTGTTTCCAGAGATTCTAGCCATTGTTGCTCTGCTGTCATCCCTGCCTGTGTTCTTTTCCAATCAATTCTGGCCAACTCTTCTCTGATGCCTCTGTAATTTCCTCTACTCTACTGTAATACTGATACATCTGACTTTAGCTTCTAAATTTCGGGGTGAATTAGATCACGTTATGGTCACTTTCCCCGAAGCGTTCTTTTTCCTTAAGCTCTCTAATCAATTCCGGTTCATATCTACTTGCATATTGAAATACCCCATGCCTATTGTAACATTGCCCTTTTGCCATGCAGTTTCTATCCCATTGTAGACTACGTCCTTACTTCTGTTTGGGTGTGGTCTGTATATAGAAGATCCCTTCAGGATCTTTTACCCTTGCAGTTCCTTAGCTCTATCTACAACGATTCAACACTTCCCAACCCTATGCCACCTCTTTTTTAATGATTTGATTTCATATTTTACCAACAGAGCCACGCCACCTGCTCTGCATTCCTGCCTGTCCTTTCGATATAATGTGTAACCTTGGACAGTAAGCACCCAGCTATAATTACCCTTGGGTTCTTTTTCACTTCCATCATTGCACATTATTCTCTTGATATGATCTTTGCAGGATGCCCACTTCTTGGGGGATTAGCATCAGTACTGAGTTTCCACATTTATAGGCAATTTTTCTTACTGCAGGCTAATGGACACTCAGATCTTTAGAAATGCTTTTGTAGCCTTTTCTAGCAGCATGCATCTCTACAAGTCTTCTAAGGTCCTTTGAAAGTTGTTCTGATCGAGGCATGGTGTACATAAAGAGATCTTTCTTGAGGAGAGCAGGCTCTGTCAGAAACTGGATTTTGTGTGTCGTTTTTACAGGGCAGGACACCTCTCCAACCCAAACCTCCAAACTCATCTCATTGATTGTAACACCTGACTCCAAATAGCTTTTATAGAAGGCATTACCCCAGAGGTTCACATTTTTTTTGACCCTACGTTGTGTTTAAATGATGTACTCAGTATTGACCAGAAGTACAATTGTTTGTGTATTAGTTTAGACAGATTGTGTTTGTCTATTATTGTGACTTACATGATGGTCAGACAACATTTTATGAGTAATTAATGCAAAAAAACAGGTTATTGCAAAGGGTTCACAAACTTTTTCTTGCAGCTGTATGTCATTGGCACCTATGGACCATGACCTCTGGCTTTTCACCCGCCCACATATTAATGCTGAAGTCTCGATCCAAGATGTCCTGGACCCTGGCACCCAGGAGGCATCATACTATCTGGGAATCTCATCTCTTTCCACAGAGCCTCCTTTCTGTTCCCCTAATCAACAAATTGCCTATCACTGCAGCTTGCCTCTTCTTTACCGCACCCCCCCCCCCCCGGCTTCCTTCCCTTTTGAGCCATAGAATGAGATTCGGTGCCAAAGACCTATCTGCTGTGACTTTCCTCTGCTCAATCATTCCCCCTCCCCCCACCCCCCCATGAGTATCCAAAGTGGTATGCCTGTTACAGAGGGTGATGGCCACAGGGGTACTCTGCACTGACTGTTTAACCCCATTCACCCAACTGACTGTCACCAAGTTTCTTGTATCCTAGACCTTGGGTTGGGTCCTTGGGTGTAACAGCCTCTCTGTTTGTCCTGTCTATTATCTCAGCCTCCTGAATGATCTGGAGTTCATCCAATTCCAGCTCCAACTCCTTAACACTGAGTGTTGGGAGCTGCAGCTGGGTAATCTTCTTGCAGGTAGTCGTCAGGGACACAGGATATGTGGAAAAGTCACTAGTGGATTGACAGGGTGAATAAAGAGATGATGTTTTCCCTGGCTAGGACTGAACCGGAATTCATAATCTCAAAGTAAGGGATGGACAGCCATTCAGGACTCAGATAGAAATGACTTCACCCAGAGGGTAAAGACAAGTCTCTTGAGTTCTCTATTCAAGGAGGCTGTGGAGGCACAGTTGTTAAGTAAACACAAAATACTCTGCAGATGCTGGGGTCAAAGCAACACTCACAACACGCTGGAGGAACTCAGCAGGTCAGGTAGCATCTGTGGAAACGATCAGTCAACGTTTCGGGCCGGAACCCTTCGTCAGGACTGAAGAGGGAAGGGGCAGAGGTCCTATAAAGAAGGTGGGGGGAGGGTGGGAAGGAGAAGGCTGGTAGGTTCCAGGTGAAAAACCACTAAGGGGAAAGATAAAGGGGTGGGGGAGGGGAAGCAGGGAGGGGATAGGCAGGAAAGGTGAAGAAGGAATAGGGGAAAACACAATGGGTAGTAGAAGGAGGCAGAACCATGAGGGAGGTGATAGGCAGCTGGGGGAGGGGGCAGAGTGAAATGGGGATAGGGGAAGGGAATTACCGGAAGTTGGAGAATTCTATGTTCATACTAAGGGGCTGGAGACTACCTAGACAGTATATGAGGTGTTGCTTCTCCAACCTGAGTTTAGCCTCATCATGGCAGTAGAGGAGGCTAAGTGCTAATACTAAAGGCTAATATGGACATATCCGAAATCTGATGTGTCGGTGTTTCAGTGGAGTAAAGGAAACTACAGTGGCATGAGAGAGGAACTGGCCAAAGTTGACTGGAAAGAGACACTGGCGGGAAAGACGGCAGAGCGGCAGTGGCTGGAGTTTATGCGAGAAATGAGGAATGTGCAAGACAGGTATATTCCAAAAAAGAAGAAATTTTCGAGTGGAGAAAGGATGCAACCGTGGTTGACAAGAGAAGTCAAAGCCAAAGTTAAAGCTAAGGAGAGGGCATACAAGGAAGCAAAAATTAGTGGGAAGACAGAGGATTGGGAAGTCTTTAAAACCTTACAAAAGGAAACCAAGAAGGTCATTAAGAGAGAAAAGATTAACTATGAAAGGAAGCTAGCAAATAATATCAAAGAGGATACTAAAAGCTTTTCCAAGTATATAAAGAGTAAAAGACAGGTGAGAGTAGATATAGGACCGATAGAAAATGATACTGGAGAAATTGTAATGGGAGATGAGATGGCAGAGGAACTGAACAAGTATTTTGCATCAGTCTTCACTGAGGAAGACAGCAGGATTCCGGACACTCAAGGGTGGCAGGGAAGAGAAGTGTGCGCAGTCACAATTACGACAGAGAAAGTACTCAGGAAGCTGAACAGGCTAAAGGTCGATAAATCTCCTGGACCAGATGGAATGCACCCTCGTGTTCTGAAGGAAGTAGCTGTGGAGATTGCGGAGGCATTAGCGATGATCTTTCAAAAGTCGATAGATTCTGGCATGGTTCCAGAAGACTGGAAGATTGCAAATGTCACTCCGCTATTTAAGAAGGGGGCAAGGAAGCAAAAAGGAAATTATAGACCTGTTAGCTTGACGTCGGTGGTTGGGAAGTTGTTGGAGTCGATTGTCAAGGATGAGGTTACAGAGTACCTGGAGGCATATGACAAGATAGGCAGAACTCAGCATGGATTTCTTAAAGGAAAATCCTGCCTGACAAACCTATTACAATTTTTTTGAGGATATTACCAGTAGGCTAGACAAGGGAGATGCAGTGGATGTTGTATATTTGGATTTTCAGAAGGCCTTTGACAAGGTGCCACACATGAGGCTGCTTAACAAGATAAGAGCCCATGGAATTACAGGAAAGTTACATACGTGGATAGAGCATTGGCTGATTGGCAGGAAAAGAGAGTGGGAATAAAGGGATCCTATTCTGGTTGGCTGCCGGTTACCAGTGGTGTTCCACAGGGATCAGTCTTGGGGCCGCTTCTTTTAACGTTGTACATCAACGATTTGGATTATGGAATAGATGGCTTTGTGGCTAAGTTTGCTGACGATACAAAGATAGGTGGAGGGGCTGGTAATGCTGAGGAAACGGAGAGTCTGCAGAGAGACTTGGATAGATTGGAAGAATGGGCAGAGAAGTGGCAAATGAAGTACAATGTTGGAAAGTGTATGGTTATGCACTTTGGCAGAAAAAATAAACGGGCAGACTATTATTTAAATGAGGAAAGAATTCAAAGTTCTGAGATGCAACGGGACTTGGGAGTCCTCGTACAGGATTCCCTTAAAGTTAACCTCCAGGTTGAGTCGGTAGTGAAGAAGGCGAATGCAATGTTGGCATTCATTTCTAGAGGAATAGAGTATAGGAACAGGGATGTGATGTTGAGGCTCTATAAGGTGCTGGTGAGACCTCACTTGGAGTACCGTGGGCAGTTTTGGTCTCCTTATTTAAGAAAGGATGTGCTGACGTTGGAGAGGGTACAGAGAAGATTCACTAGAATGATTCCGGGAATGAGAGGGTTAACATATGAGGAACGTTTGTCCGCTCTTGGACTGTATTCCTTGGAGTTTAGAAGAATGAGGGGAGACCTCATAGAAACATTTCGAATGTTAAAACGCATGGACAGAGTAGATGTGGCAAAGTTGTTTCCCATGATGGGGGAGTCTAGTACGAGAGGGCATGACTTCAGGATTGAAGGGCGCCCTTTCAGAACAGAAATGCGAAAAAAATTTTTTAGTCAGAGGATGGTGAATCTATGGAATTTGTTGCCACGGGCAGCAGTGGAGGCCAAGTCATTGGGTGTATTTAAGGCAGAGATTGATAGGTATCTGAGTAGCCAGGGCATCAAAGGTTATGGTGAGAAGGCGGGGCAGCGGGACTAAATAGGATAAAATGGATCAGCTCATGATAAAATGGCGGAGCAGACTTGATGGGCTGAATGGCCTGCTTCTGCTCCTTTGTCTTATGGAATGGGAAGCAGAGTTGAAGTGGGTGGCTACTGGGAGATCCTGTCTGTTGTGGCGGATGGAGCGGAGATGCTCGACAGTTGTTAAGTGTATTTAAGGTGGAGCTCAAAAGGTTTTGAGTATTAAGGGAATTAAGATGTTTTTAAAAATATTGCTTCAGTGTTTGGGCATTGCAAGCTGGACAAGCATTTACTGCTCATTTGTAAATTGCTATGTGGCAGTGGTGAGCTGCTTCCTTGAACTGCTATGCTCCTTCTAGCAAAGGTGGTCTGACAGTGCTGTTGGTAATGGGACGGGGAAGTGGTGTTGAAGTAAAAGGTCTGCCACAGTAGCCTAGCAGTTTGTGCGAAGCTATTTCAGCTTAGGGCAGTGTCAGAGTTCGGAGTTCCCCTTTGGAGTCCTCTATAAGAAGTTTGTATGTTATGCCTATGAGTGCAAGGACTTCCTCAGCGTGCTCTATTTCCTCGTACTGTCCAAAGACGTACTGGTTAGTAGGTTAATTGGTGATTGTAAATTGTCCTGTGATTAGGCTAGGATGGTGCAGCTTGTTGGGCCGCTGGGACCTGTTCTGCACTGTACCTCAATATATATGAATAAATGATTTGAATATTGGAGCAGATGTGAGGAACTGCATAGCAACCTCCAGCTTAGACCATAAAAAAGGGAGCAGAATTAGGCCATTCAGCCCATCCATCATCCCACCATTCCATCATGGTTGGTCCCAGATCCCACTGAACCCCATACACCTGCCTTCTTGCCATAATATTTGATGCCCTGACTGATCAGGAAACTGTCATCTTCTGCCTTAAATGTATGCACAGCCATAGCTTCCACCACAGTCTGTGGCAGAGCATTCCACAGATTCACTACTCTTTGGCTTAAAAAAAAGTCCTCCTTAACTCTGTTCTAAAAGGTCATCCCTCAAATATGAGGCTGTGCCCTCCAGTTCTGGGCACCAAGGGAAACATCCTCTCCACATCCACCCTATCTAGTCCTTTCAACATTTGGAGGGTTTCAATGAGATCCCCACACGTTCTTCCAAATTCCAGTAAGTACAGGCCCAAAGCTGCCAAGTGCTCCTCATACGTTAACCTCTTCATTGCCGGAATCATCCTCGTGAACCTCCGCTGGACTCTCTCCAATGACAACACAGTCTTTCTCAGATATGGGGCCCAGAACTGTTGACAATGCTCTCAAGTGTGGCCTGACTAGTGTATTATAAAGCCTCAGCATTATCTTCTTGCTTTTATAGTTTATTCTCCTTGAAATAAATGCCAACATTGCATTTGCTGCCTTTATCACAGACTCGACCTGTAAATTAACCTTCTGGGAGTCTTGCATGAGGACTGCTAACTCCCTCTGCACCTCTGGTGTTTGAGCCTTCTCCACATTTAGATAATAGTCTGCGCTATTGTTCCTTTTACCAAAATGCATTATCATACATGTCCATCTGCCCATTCTTCCAACTTGTCCAAGTCCTGCTACAATTGCATTGTTTCCTCAGCACTACCTACCCCTCCACTCATCTTTGTATCATTTGCAAATTTTGCTACAAAGCCATCAACTCAGTTATCTAAATCATTGACTAACAGTGTGAAGAGTAGCAGTCTCAATACTGACCCCTGAGGAGCACCACTAGTCACTGGCAGCCAACCAGAAAAGCCCCTTTATTCCCATTCGCTGCCTCTTGCCTGTCAGCCATTCTTCTATCCATGCCTGTGTTTTTCTTGTAATGCCATAGGATTTTATCTTTCTCAGTAGCCTCGTGGCACCTTATCAAACGCCTTCTGAAAATCCAGGTAACTGCTATCTACTGCCTCTCCTTTGTCTACCCTGCTTGTTACTTTCTCAAAGAACTTCCAACAGATTTGTCAAGCAAGATTTCCCTTCACAGAAACTAAACTGACTTTGACTTATTTTACCATTAGTCTTTAAGTACCCCAAAACATCATCCTTTATAATGGACTCCCAGCACTTTCCCAACCACTGAGGCTAGGCTAAATGCCCTATAATTTCCTTTCCTCCCTTTTTAAAGAGTGGAGTGTCATTTGCCTTTGATTTCATTTTCTATAATTTTACGGTTATGGTTTTGTATAATTACATGGCAGTACTGGTTAGTGTAACATTATTACAGTATCAGCAACTGGGTTCAATTCCCACCACTGCCTGTAAGGTGTTTGTACTTTATCCTTGTAACTACTTGGGATTCCTCCGGGTGCTCCGGTTTCCTCCCGTGTTCCTAAAAATGTGTGGGTTAATAGATCATATAGATGTAATTGAGTGATACAGAGTCATTGGGTCTGTTACTGTGCTGTATCCCTTAAAAACAAATTGTAGATTGTTGGGTATAGCCTGTACTATTAATATTTTATTGGTTAGTTAACGGTTATAGTTAGTGGGAGAGCAAATGTCATGATCCAGAAAATAGTTTTGAAGGTACATAAGACTTTTAGGCATCTTGAGTTTTTGCTCTCTGTGTTGGGGCAGTTATGTCAGAGTGGAGTGTGTGCACATTGATTTTGTGGTCTCATTATAGAAATCTCATTTAAAGCTACAGAGCCTATACATCCGCAGGTTGATCAAGCATAATTACAAGGACAGACGATGTAATGGGCCTATTTTCTTTTTCTTTTTAAAGCTTTTTATTAATTTTTCAAAATTATAAACTCAATAACAAAGTTGGTACAGAGATTGGAAAAATGTTCATCAGCATATATAAAATGAATTTTAAGTAACATAGATATAAAAGACTGCCAAACTCATAATGAGATTAAATATTAAAAAAGAAATAAAAAGAAAAAAAATATATAAACAAAAAAAACCCCAAAAGAAAAAGAGAAAAAAAACCCCAAGAAAAAAAAACAAAACAGGGCTAGACCAACAGCTTGTATCGGACACGTTCAATAATGTTGTTAACTCTGCTCCTCTCATCATATAATTTAAGTTTAGAAAAAAGATTCGGAAAGGTCAAATTACATCATATGAAAATGTTGCATAAAAGGTTTCCAAGTTTCTTCAAATTTAACCGAAGGGTCAAAAATATCACTTCTAATTTTTTCTAAATTTAAACTTAATATGGTTTGAGAAAACCATTGGAATGTAGTTGGAGGATTAGTTTCCTTCCAGTTCAACAAAATAGATCTCACTATTAAAGTAACAAAAGCTATCATTCGACAGACTGAAGAAGACAAAGATCTATGTTCTACCATTGGCAATCCAAAGATTGCTGTAATAAGATGGGGTTTTAAATCGAAGCATAGAACTGTTGAAATAATATCAAAAATGTCTTTCCAATATTTTTCCAAAAGAGGACAGGACCAAAACATACGAGTTAAAGAAGCCACTTCAGAGTGACATCTATCACAACTAGGGTTTATATGGGAATAAAAACGAGCTAGTTTATCTTTGGACATATGAGCTCTGTGTACTACTTTAAATTGTACTAAAGTATGTTTAGCACATGTAGAAGAAGTACTAACTAATTGAAAAACTTTATCCCATTTCTCTGTAGGTAGGGAAAGTTGAAGTTCCCTTTCCCATTCATTTTTAATTTTATCAGATATATTTGGCTGTAATTTCATAATTATATCATAAATTATTGCTATTAATCCCTTCTGCAAAGGATTAAAACCTAAAATTTTATCAAGAGTGCCAGAAGGATTGGAAGTTGGTAAGGTAGGCAACGTAATATTTAAAAAATTTCTTATTTGTAGGTATCTAAAAAAAATGGGATCTAGGCAAATCAAATTTCTCAGATAACTGCTCAAAAGACATAAAGCAGTTATCCAAAAATAAATCACGAAAATATATTATGCCTTTCGTTTTCCATATCAAAAAGTCCATTACTGAAGGTTGGAAAAAAAATTTAGATATAATAGGACTTGATAATATAAATTCATTCAGGCCAAAAAATTTACAAAATTGAAACCATATTCACAATGTATGTTGAAAATTTGTTTATTCAATTTAGATAGTGCAAAAGGCAATGAATGAAGTTCCTAAAATGGAGGCTAAAGAAAACCCTTGTACAGAATGGCCTTCAAGGGTTACCCAATGTGGGCTTGGAGTTATATTTCAGTCTTGTGTTCAAAATATTAAGTATCGGATATTAATTGCCCAGTAGTAAAATCTTAGGACAGGCAATGCCAAACCACCCTCTTTCTTAGATTTCTGTAAGTATTTTTTACTTAATCTGGGATTTCTATTTTGCCATATATAAGAAGAACTTTTAGAGTCAATAATATCAAAAAAAGATTTAGGAATAAAAATTGGTATCGCTTGAAATAAATATAAAAATTTGGGTAAAATAATCATTTTAAAAGCATTAATACGGCCAATCAATGATAGAGACAAAGGGGACCATTTAGTAATCAGTTGTTTAACCTGATTAATTAATGGTAAAAGGTTGAAATTGAATAGATCCTTATGTCTCTTAGTAACATTAACTCCCAAATAAGTAAAATAATCAGTAATCAGTCTAAATGGAGAACTTCTATAAATAGGAACCTGCATATTTAATGGAAAGAGTTCACTCATACTTAGGTTCAGTTTATAACCAGAAAAGCTACTAAACTGAGCAAGCAAAGTTAATACTGCCGGAATAGATTTTCCTGGGTTAGAAATATATAATAGTAGATCATCTGCATATAGTGATAATTTATGAGTCTTATTTCCACGGGTAATACCAAATATATTAGGGGAGCCACGAATGGCAATAGCTAGCGGTTCCAAAGCAATATCAGATAGTAATGGACTAAGAGGGCAACCCTGCCTAGTACCACGGAATAAATGAAAAAAAGGAGATCTTTGGTTGTTAGTAAATACTGAGGCCAAAGGGGTAAAATATATCAGTTTAATCCAGGAAATGAATGTCGGACTAAAGTTAAATTTCTCAAGGGTATTTAATAAATATACCCATTCAACTCTATCAAAAGCTTTTTCAGCATCCAATGAAATGACATATTCTGGAATTTTGGGTGAAGGCATATAAACGATATTCATTAATCTCCTAATATTAAAAAAAAGTAACGATTTTTAATAAATCCAGTTGGATCAGCAGAAATAATTTGGGGTAATACATTCGCCAATCTCGTTGCCAATATTTTAGAAAAAATCTTAGAATCGACATTCAGCAGAGATATAGGCCTATAAGATGCACGTTCAGTAGGATCCTTATCTTTTTGAAGAATTAGGGAAATAGAAGCTCGATAGAAAGATTGTGGTAATTTACCTATTGAAACTGCATCCCTAAAAACACGACATAGCCAAGGAAATAGTGTAGTTGAGAAAAATTTAAATTCTACTGTAAATCATCTGGACCAGGTGCTTTACCTGAATTCATTGAAAAAATAGCATTCTTTATTTCCTCTACAGTAATACGTACATCTAGTTTTGAACGTTCATTAGATGATAATTTTGGAACATTTAATTTCTTAAAAAATTCATGCATTATAGTGGAGTCATCAGGAAATTCTGATTAATAAAAAGAGGTATAAAATTCTTGAAAGGATTTATTAATCTCGTCATGGTCAACTCTGAAAGTGCCATCTTGTTTACGAATTTTAAGAATCTGTGGTTTAACCGAGGCCGATTTCAATTGATTAGCTAAAAGTTTCCCAGTTTTATCACCATGTATATAAAATTGACTCTTAGTTTTGATTAATTGACTTTCAATTGAAGATGATAATAAAAGGTTATGTTCCATTTGAAGTTCAACTCTCTGTTTATAAAGTTCTTGATTAGGAGCTATAGAATATTTCTTATCAACTTCTTTAATCTTGTCAACCAGTTTAAGTATTTCCTTATTAGTTTGCTTTTTTAGTCCAGCAGTGTATGAAATAATTTGTCCACGAATATATGCTTTAAAAGTATCCCAGAGGATCCCACTGGAAATATCATCCGTGGAATTCGTTGTAAAGAAAAACTTAATCTGTTCATCAATAAACCTAACGAAATCTGAATCTTGAAGCAAAGAGATATTGAATTTTCATTGTCTAGAATTAGTAGATATATCCCTTAAGTTAATAAATAATTTCAACAGTGCATGGTCAGAAACAGCAATAGAATCATATTCACAACCCGTAACAAAAGGAATTAATCGAGACTCAATAAGAAAGTAGTCAATTGTTTTTTTTTATATAATTTTTATTGAATTTTCAAAAAGAATACATGAAAAGATAAAATCTACCCACCCCCCCACCCCTTAACCCTCCCCCCCCATATATGTAGTCTACCTAAAAGAAAAAGAGAAAAAAAAAAGAGCCGCCTGGGTATTGGAAGGTTTCCACATGCTCCATGGGATTCAAAATAAATTTGGTATAATTATTCGTTATTTTCCCCAAGTAACCAAATTCTTTGTCGGAGCACTTAAATATGACATCCTATCTTTTGTAAATAAGGGCGCCAAATATTCAAGAATGTTGGATAATTGTCTCTTAAATTATAAGTAATTTTTTCAAGTGGAATAGAACTAGCCATTTCATTATTCCAACGATCCATACTTAAATACGAATCAGATTTCCAAGTAACTGCTATAGTCTTCTTAGCTACTGCCAATGCAATTTTTATAAATTCTTTCTGATATTTATTCAATTTAAGTTTCGGTTTTATCCCTTCAATATCACCTAATAGAAATAATACAGGGTTATGTGGAAGTTGAATTCCAGTAATTTGTTCCAATAAGACTCTTAAATTTATCCAAAAGGGTTGAATTTTAAAACAAGACCAAGTAGAATGTAAAAAAGTACCAATTTCTTGATTACACCGAAAACATTTATCAGATAGATTTGAATTTAATCTATTTATTTTTTGTGGTGTAATATATAATTGGTGTAAAAAATTATATTGTACTAATCTAAGTCGAACATTTATTGTATTTGTCATACTGTCCAGACAAAGTCTTGACCAATTTATTTCATCAATATTAATATTCAGATCTGTTTCCCATTTTTGCTTTGACTTATGGGTTCCTTGTTTAATTGTCTGTTCTTGAATCAAATTATACATACAAGAAATAAATTTTTTAATTTTCCCTTTTTGAATTAAAATTTCAATTTCATTAGCTTTTGGCAAAAACATTGTTTGACCCAGCTTACCTATTAAGTAAGTCCTTAACTGAAAGTAGCAAAAGAAAGTATTATTAGATATTTTATATTTATCCTTTAATTGTTCAAATGACATCAATATACCTCGCTCAAAACAATCTCCTATAAATTTAATCCCTTTTTGGTACCAATTATATAAAAGTTGATTGTCCATTGTAAAAGGAATAAGTCTATTTTGAAACAAAGGTCTCCTTGCTAATAGAGATTTCTGTGTTTCCTTATCAATATTTATCTTATTCCATAGATCAATCAAGTGTGTTAATATAGGAGATTCTTTCTTTTCCCGTATCCATTTAGATTCCCATTTATATATAAAATCTTCAGGTTTATTTTCTCCTATCTTGTCTAATTCTATTTTAATCCATGCTGGTTTTTGATCATCGAAAAAAGATGCAATAAATCTAAGTTGATTTGCTTTATAGTAATTTTTAAAGTTTGGAAGTTGTAACCCTCCTAACCTAAATTTACATGTCAGTTTTTCCAATGATATTCTTGACATTTTACCTTTCCAAAGAAATTTTCTCACAGATTTATTTAACTCTTGAAAAAATTTCTGTGGCAATTGTATTGGTAATGTTTGAAACAAATACTGTAATCTCGGAAATATATTCATTTTTACAACATTGACTCTACCTACTAATGTTATTGGTAGTATCATCCATTTGTCAAGATCTTCTTGAATTTTTTTCAATAGTGGTAAATAATTAAACTTATATAAATTCTTTACATCACTATCAAGTCTTATACCTAAATACTTTATACCATTTACCGGCCATCTAAATTGGGTTACTAATCGACATTGACTATAGTCTCCTTTAGTAAGAGACAAAATTTCACTTTTATCCCAGTTTATTTTGTAACCTGATACCTTCCCATATTCATCCAATCTAGAAGATAATTTATGTAACGAATGTTGTGGGTTTGTTAAATAGATCAAAACATCATCGGCAAAAAGATTAATTTTATATTCCTCTTGGTTAACTCTAAAACCCATAATATCTGGATCCAATCTAATTAGTTCTGCTAATGGCTCTATCGCCAATACAAATAGAGCAGGTGATAGTGGACAACCTTGTCTAGTTGACCTTTTTAGCTGAAATGGTGTTGAAATTTGAGAGTTTGTCACTACTTTAGCTTTAGGGTTAGAATTTAAAGTTTTAATCCAATTTATAAAAGATGTTCCTAACCCATATTTTTCTAATACTTTAAATAAAAAATCCCATTCTAATCTATCAAATGCTTTTTCTGCATCCAAAGCTACTACTATACTCTTCTCATCCCTTTTTTGTGCCAAATGAATTATACTGAGTAGCCGAGTTACATTATCTGCCAGTTGTCTATTTTTAATAAATCCTGTTTGATCCATATGTATTAATTTTGGTAAATATTTAGATAATCTATTCGATAAAATTTTTGCTATTATTTTATAATCCGTATTCAATAAAGAAATAGGCCTGTATGATGTTGGTTTCATAGGATCTCTGTCCTTTTTTGGCAATACTATTACAATCGCTGTTGAAAAAGAATCTGGAAGTTTATGTATTTTTTCTGCTTGACGTATTAATTCCATAAAAAGAGGAAATAATAAATCTTTAAATTTTTTATAAAATTCAGGTGGAAAACCATCTTCTCCTGGAGATTTATTACTTTGAAGTGATCCTGAAGCTTCTTCAACTTCTTTTAATGTAAAAGGCATATCTAATCCCCTCTGTTCTTCCAAATTCAATTTTGGAAGAGAAACTTGTGATAAAAACCTTTCTATTTCATTAACATCGTTTTGGGATTCTGATTGATATAATTCAGAATAAAAATTTTGAAAGGTTTCATTTATTTCAAGAGGTTTATAAGATATTTTATCTGCCCTTGTTCTAATTGCATTTATTGTTTTGGAAGCTTGTTCTGTTTTCAACTGCCAGGCAAGAATTTTATGTGCTCTCTCACCTAACTCATAATATCTTTGTTTAGATCTTATAATTGCTTTTTCCGTTCTATATGTCTGAAGTGTATTATATTGTAACTTCTTATTGACAAGTTGTCTTCGTTTTTCTTCTGACATATATCTTTGTGATTCTTTTTCTATTCTTGTAATCTCTTTTTCCAATAGATCTAGTTCTGCCATATATTCTTTCTTAATTTTAGACGTATAACTTATTATCTGTCCCCTAAGATATGCTTTCATCGCATCCCATAATATAAATTTATCCTCCACTGAATGAAAATTTGTATCCAAAAAAAATTGAATCTGCTTTTTCATAAAATCACAAAAATCTTGACGTTTTAATAATATTGAATTAAATTTCCATCTATAAGCCACTTCTACCTTATCAGCCATTATTATTGTCATTAATAAAGGAGAATGATCTGATAATATTCTTGCTTTATATTCCATATTTTTCACTCTGTGTTGAATATGCATTGATAATAGAAAAAAATCTATCCTTGAATAAGTTTTATGTCTGTGGGAATAGAACGAATAGTCTCTTTCTTTAGGATTGATTCTTCTCCATATATCAATCAAATTTAAATCTTTCATCAATGATAAAGTTAGATTTACTGCCTTCGATTTTATAACAGCCTTGGTTGATCTATCTAAGACTGGGTCTAAGCAAAAATTGAAGTCGCCTCCAATTAATATTTTTTCATGTGCATCCGCCAAATTCAAAAAAGTTTCTTGTATGAATTTTGCATCATTTTCATTTGGTGCATAGATATTCATAAAAGTCCATAGTTCGGAAAAAAGTTGACAATGTATAATCACATATCTCCCCGCAGAATCAGTTATTACATTTTGTATCCTAATTGGTAACGTTTTATTGATCAAAATTGCTACTCCCCTCGCTTTTGAATTAAATGAGGCCGCAATAACATTACCCACCCAATCTCTCTTTAGTTTTTGATGTTCTGTTTCTGTTAGGTGCGTTTCCTGTAAAAAAGCTAAATCTATCTTCATTTTTTTAATATATGTTAAGATTCTTTTTCTTTTCACTGGTCCATTAAGCCCATTAACATTAAAACTCAAAAAATTCAAAAATTAGTCATTATTCTTAACAAAGTTACTCCAATCTAAAACATTACTTATCTTCTCAACTCTCATAGTTCCTTGGGGAATCACTTTAAACTTCACCATGATGCTATGTGTTCCCCCCCCAACCTTCCAGGCAAAAAGAGAAAAAAAAGATAGAAAAAAAAAAGAAAAAACAAAATACCCCCCCACTAATGTTGTGAATGAAAAGATACACAACACTACCCCCCTCCATTTTACGGGTCGCGGCAAAAGCCACGCTTGCACACATGATTAACGTAGCAATCGATCAGTGCTTCTTCCAGCTCCCCCGCAACAAAAAAAAAGTTATATATATATAAACAAAATTAGTATTATTATTCCCAGCTAATTTCCTCCAGTATTAACCTTTCTTACCCCCCTCATATAATTAATACTATATTTATACATTCATCCAGCTTCAAAAATCCAACAAATCCATTCTTAAACCCAATCTTCATCTTCAATCTATCTCCCTCTCCTGAGTTTGTTCTTGTATCTGGTGAATATTCAGAGAATCTTGCACAAACTGCTCTACTTTCTGGTAGTCATCAAAAAATCTTTTTTCTCCACCAGACAAAAAAATCTTCAAAGTTGCAGGATAACGCAGTATAAATTGATAACCATGCTCCCATAGGGTTTTTTTCACTGGATTAAACTTCTTCCTTTTCTTCAAAAGTTCGTAACTTATATCAGGGTAGAAAAAAAACTCTTTTCCCTTTAATTATCAATGGCCCTTTTCTATCTTTGGCAGCTCGAACAGCCGCCTGTAGAATCCTTTCCTTGTCTTGAAATCTTAAGAATTTTATTAAAATCGATCGTGGATAATGGTCATCTTTTGGTTTTGGTCTTAAAGCTCTATGTGCCCGCTCAATTTCAATTGATCGAGCCTCCTCTCCCATTTGCAAAACCTCCGGGATCTATCTTTGAAAAAATTCTATTGGCTTATCTCCTACCATACCTTCTGCAAGACGAACAATTTTTATATTATTACGTCTACTGAAATTTTCCAACATGTCCACTTTCTCCAAGAGTCGGTTTCTTTCCGAGTTCCAGACAAGCAAATCATTTTCTGTTTTTTCCACTCTATCATTCATAAGCCCCATTTCTCTTTCCATCTTCTGAAGCTTCTTTTCCATTTTGTCCTGTCTTTCCATAACTTTATTATAGCATCTCTTCGTATCTCTAAGCTCTTCTCTTACTTTCCTTAATTCAGCTGTTGATCGCAATACAGCCTCTCTTATGTCTCTATCATCTCCTTTACTTCCACTCGCTTCCAATTCTTCCTCCTCTTCTTCATCTGTGTTCTCTGCAGAATCCAGTTCTGACTCTGAGTCATTTTCAATTGCAGTGGGTGTCGGTTCTTGTAGTTTGCGTTGTGTCGATTTGCGCATGCGCTCTTCTTTGCGCATGCGCAATTCCGTTGTCTTCTTCGGAGCAACCTCTGCCACCGCCATTGCGCCCTGTTCTACCGAAGGAGATCCAACCTGAGTCCGAGGCTCCATCGTTGCAGTAGGCCCTTTTTTCTTCCCGTCTCGCGGCTGCTTCGCAACAGCAGACTTCTTTTGTTGCGGTTTAGGAGGCATACCGTAAAGTAGTCTTACAAAGTTTATAAATAGTTTTCAAAAAATATTTACCAACTTTGTTTTATTTAAACGGTACTTTACTGATTTGTTGCGGGAGAGCTGAATTTACACGTCTCAATCCCACGTCATCACGTGACGCCCCCCCGAAAGTAGTCAATTGTTGAATAGTGCTGATGTACGTGTGGAAAAAAAAGAGAACTCTTTGTCATTCGGATGCAAGAATCTCCAAATTTCTGAGATTCCAGAGTCGATCATAAAAGAGTTAATAAGGGTAGCCGATTTATTCGGAAGTGCTTGATTAAACTTGGATCTATCTATCAAAGGGTTTAAACAAAAATTAAAATCACCACCCATAATCAGCATGTAGTCATTTAAGTTGGAAAGAGATATGAGGAGATTCTTAAAAAAGAAAAATCAGGACAGTCAACATTTGGGGCATAAACATTAAGCATGGCAACTTTTTTGTTAAATAGCAAGCCAGTAATCAATAAAAATCTGCCATTAGAATCTGAAATCGTCTCATAGTATGTAAATGAAATTGACGAATCTATAAATATAGAAACGCCTTTTACTTTAGCTTGTGAATTCGCATGATACTGTTGGTCCCTTCAGAATCTAAAGAAATGTTGATTATCCTCTTTCAGGACATGAGTTTCTTGTACAAAAATTATATGAGCTTTCATCCTGTGGAATACTTTAAAAATTTTCTTCCGTTTAACTGAGTGGTTTAAACCATTTGTATTCCAAGAAACTAAATTAATAGTCTTATCCATCATAATGAGCTCGAGTGTAAAGTATGTAAAGGGTTAACCAGAGTAGAGACTCATGACCCCAGAAGAGGAAAAAAGGTCCAAAGAGGAACCGGAAGTTACGACATTTCAGACATTTGGTAGTTTCTGGTCAGCCTGTTTAAAAAGAAAAAATGAAAAAGGAATAAAAGGAAAAATACCACCCACCTCCCACAAAACCCCAGAAAAAAGCCAGATAGTGGCCAATGCTAAATCTAAGACTAAACCTACCCCAATCTTTCCAGAGGGTGACCCAACAGAAATATGTTTATCAAGAAAAACACCACCCTTATGGAGAAAAGTAAAAACTAACTATAACAAGAAAAAAAAGAATCTAAAACGATTAAAAGCATCGAATAGTTCCTTGCTACTCATACTTCAAAGAACATCAAACATTAAACCATATTACTATATTAATTTTTCAAATATAAATGATCGGAAATGACGTAAGAAACAGCAAGGATTCTGGGGAGAAGAAAAAAACAATCCCCCATTTTAAAATATAATACTTTAGTAACATTTCAAAAAGAAAACAATCATTAAACTTATAACTAAATAACTACCCGAAGGTATTAAGAGTAAGATATACAGGATCACTAACAGAAAAGCCTAATATCATTTAACTATATAGAACGAACCAACACTGCCAGATCGAGAAAACAAAGCCTCGAACTAAACAATCAGAGACGAGAGAAAAAAAACAAATGATACATTGATTAATCCTCCGTAAAGGGAGGCAGAAAACTTTGGACTTCCATCGGATTTTTAAACAGACTGCGCGAGTTATCCGGCATAACCACTCTCAGACGGACTGGAAACAGTAGCGCTATTTTATAGCCCCGACGATAAAGTTCTGCCATCTGAGGTTTAAAAGCCATCCACTTTTTCAGTACGTCTTGGCTGTAGTCTTCAACAATTTTGAACTTGAAATCTTGAAATTCGATCACACCTTTCTTCTGAGCTGCTCGGATAACTCGTTCCTTCTCGTGGACATAATGAAACCGAATAATGATCGGTCTTGATTTAGCTGATTTCTCTGGATTAAAACGGAATGAGCAATGAGCACGATCTAATATCGGTGGTTCTTCCAATACATCAGAGCCAAACACATCCATTAGCAATTTAGAAAAATATTTAGTGGGGGGCGTCACGTGATGATGTGGTATTGAGATGTATAATTCCAGCTCTCCCGTAAAAAAATCAGCAAAGTACGTTTAAGCAAAGTAAAGTTAATAAATACTTTCCAAAAACGACTTATAAACTTCGTAAGACTACTGTACGATATGCCTCGTAAACCGCAACAGAAGAAGTCTGTTGTGAAGTCGCTGCGAGATGGGAAGAAAAAAGGGCCTACTGCAGCGATGGAGCCTCGGATTCAGGTTGGATCTCCTTCGGAGGAGACGTATTTTATCTCTGGCATAGAAGAACAGGGGGCAATGGTGGCGGTAGCGGTCTCTCGGAAGAAGATGCCGGAATTGCGTATGCGCAAAGAAGTACGCATACGCAAATTGACAGAACTTAAACTACAAGAACCGACGGCCACTGCAACTGAAAGTGACTCAGAGTCAGAATTGGATGCCGCAGAGAATACAGATGAAGAAGAGGAGGAAGGACTGGAAGTAAAGCAGACGACGGAGACATAAGAGAGGCTTTATTGCAATTAACGGCTAAACTAAGAAAATTAAGAACAGAGCTTAGAGACGTGAAGATGTGTGATAAAGCTATGAAAAGACAGGATAAAATGGATAAACTTCAGAAGATGGAAAGAACAATGGAGCATATTAACGATAGACTGGAAAAAACAGGAAATGATGTGATTGTATGGAACACGGAAAGAAATTGACTCTTGGAGAAAGTGGACGTGTTGGAAAATTTTAGTAGACGTAATAATCTTAAAATTGTTGGTCTTAAAGAAGGTATAGAGGGAGATAATCCAATAGAATTTTTTCAAAAATAGATCCCGAAAACCTTGCAAATGAAAGAGGAAGACCGATGAATTGAAATTGAGCGGGTACATAGAGCTCTAAGTCCAAAACCACAAAATGACCAATATCCACGATCAATTTTAATAAAATATTTAAGATTTCAAGACAAAGAAAGGATTCTACAGGCGGCTGCTCAAGCTGCCAAGAAGAGAAAAGGGGCACTGATGATAGAAGGGAAGAAAATTTTTTTTACCCTGATATAAGTTATGAACTTTTGAAAAGAAGGAAGAAATTTAATCCAGTGAAAAAAGCTCTATGGGTTCACAGTTATCAATTTATATTGCGCTATCCTGCAACCTTGAAGATTTTTTTGGCTGGTGGAGAAAAAAGATTTTTTGACGATTACCGGAAAGCGGAGGAGTTTGTGCGAGATTCTTTGAATATTTACCAGATACAAGAACAAACCTAGGGGAGCAAGATGGATTGAAGATGAAGACTGGATCAAGGATTAGGCCTGTTGGATTTTTAGGCGGATAAATATATAAATATATTATTAATTATATGAGGGAGGGGAAGAAAGGTTAAAATTTGAGGAATATTAGCTGGGAATAATGACAATTTTTATATATATATATATATATACACAATTTTTTGTTACAGGGGAGCCGGAAGAAATACTGACCAATGGCTATGTTATTCATGTGTGCAAGTGTGGCAATAGCCACGACCCGCACAATGGAGTGGGGTAGTGTTGTGTACCTTTTCATTCACAACATTAGTGGGGGGGGGGGTTTGTTTTTTCTTTTTTTGTATCTCATCTATCGTTTTTCTTTTTGCCTGGATGATTGGGAGGGAAAAACATAGCAACATGGTGAAGTTCAAAGAGATTCCCCAGGGAACTTTGAGAGTTGAGAAGGTAAGTAATGGTTTAGATTTTAAGAGATAAATATGAAACATTTTTGAATATTTGGAGCCCTTATTTACAGCTCCGCTGATAAAGATCTTGGTTCCTTGGGGAAAGTAACAAATATATATAAAATTTATTTTTAATCCCATGGAGCATGTGCAAACCTTCCAATATTCACGCGGTTCTTTTTTTTTCTTTTTTTCTTTTCTCTGTAGGTAGGAGTATATATCAGGTGGAGGGGGGAGGGTAGATATTATTTTCTCATGTATTTACTTTGAAAACTCAATAAAAATTATATTAAAAAAAAGAAAAAATATTTAGTAGGATCTTCCTTCTCCACATCCTCAGGGAAACCAATTAAGCGCAAATTCTGTTGTCGGGAACGATTTTCAAGATCGATAGTCTTAGTTTGATAGCGTTCCAATTGCTGAGTTACCAAAGTTAAACTTTTTTCAAGCACTTCAATTCTTTTTTCTCTTTTACGGCCATCTTCGTCTAACTCCGAAATCCTGACTTGATGTTGGTCGATTTCACGTCTGAATGTTCTTGATTCTTCTTTCCTCAAATTCAACGCTTCTTCAATTGCAGTGAGTCTTCGATTAACTGTATCTTCTAAAAGTTTCTTCATTAGTTCCATAGTTACCGGAGTTTCCTTTGAAGTTCCAGGATCACCATTTTTTTTTCCGTTCCCGGCAGAACCTTTCCCTTCTTTGGCTTCTCGTACTCTGGTATTCATTTTCAATGAGTAAAAGTTGTAGTTCAATAATATAAACAACAGGAATTCTGCAGATGCTGGAAATTCAAGCAACATACATCAAAGTTGCTGGTGAACGCAGCAGGCCAAGCAGCATCTATAGGAAGAGGCGCAGTCGACATTTCAGGCCGAGACCCTTCGTCAGGACTGACGAAGGGTCTCGGCCTGAAACGTCGACTGCGCCTCTTCCTATAGATGCTGCTTGGCCTGCTGCGTTCACCAGCAACTTTGATGTATGTTAGTTCAATAATATAGATCGTTTAGTGTAGGTATAGGTAAGGTAAGTAAGAGTGGTTACATGTAAAAAAGTAAAGGGTACGGAGCAACGCCCAAAAGCAGCTCACTCCATGAGTCCCCTGCCGGAAAGTCTCGGGCCTATTTTCGCAAGTATAAACTAAGAGGTGGTTTAATAAGATTCTCATGGGTTTTAGTTGCAGTAGGAAATATGAAGATCTTTTATGATTGGGTGAATACAATTATCTTTAACTAACAAGTGTCTTGCCTTTGGTCAACATTATAAAATAAAGTACATTCTTAACCTTCGAGTTGATTTTATCCAATTCTTTCACTACTTCCAGTTGCAATGCTATTATAATCTGTGAATTATACAATGGATTGGCAACATTTGGCAAGTGATGGCGCAAACCAACCTACAAACAAATATACTCAAAAACTTCTATTGTTGGACTGTGACAGGCTGCATCACTGTCTGGTATGGAGAGGCTACTGCACAGGACCGAAAGAAGCTGCAGAAGGTTCTAAATCTAGTCAGCTCCATCTTGGGGGGGTGGATGGGGGTGTGTATGTCTTTAAAAAAAGAGAAAAGTAAGGATGGAGTGCAGGAAAGTCAAGTACATAAGAGACAAAGATTACTGAAATTTAAAAGCACACTGAGTGTAAGAGCACTTAATCTGAATTCCCATGGTATTTGTAACAAGGTCAGTAAACTTGTTTCACAATTTAGTACAAAGGGATATGATTTAGTGGCCATTCCAGAAATATGGTTGCAGGGCAGAGAGGATTGGGAATTAAATATCCAAGAATATAAGGTAATACGGAAGGATAGGCAGGAAGGTAAGGGAGGTGGGGTAGCGGTCTTAATTAAGGATGAGATCAGGGCGATAGTGAGAGACGATATAAGATCTAAGGAGCAGAATGTTGAATCTATTTGGATAATGATTAGGAATAGTAAAGGGGGAAAAAATCACTGGTGGAAGTTGTCTGCAGGCCACCCAATGATAGCATTACAGTGGTACAGGCAATAAACAGAGAAATATCTGAGGCATGTAAGAATGGAACAGGAGTTATTGTGGGAGACTTTAACTTGCATGTAGATTGGGTGAATCAAGTTGGTCAAGGCAGTCTTGAGAAGGACTTCATAGAATGCTTACGTGATAGCTTTTTTGAACAGCATGTTACTGAATCTACAAGGGAACATGCTATCTTAGATCTTGTCCTGTTCAATGAGACAGGTAGAATTAACAATCTTGTAGTTAGGGATCCTCTTGGAAAGAGTGATCACAGTATGATTGAGTTTCTCATACAAATTGAGGGTGCAATAGTTTGATCTAAAACCAGTGTATTTTGTCTACACAAGGTAGACTGCAACAGGATGAGGGAGGAGTTGGACAGGGTAGACTTGGGAACACAGGCTATATGGTGGGATGGTTGAGGAACAGCAGAAGACTTTCAAAGATTTTTCATGGTGCTGAATAAAAGTGTATTCCAGTTAAAATCAAGGACAGTAGGGGTGGGGAGAGCCAGCCATGGATAACTAAGGAAATAAAGGAAGGCATCAAACTCAAAGCTCATGTGTACAAAGTCGCCAAGAGTAGTGGGAAACTGGAAAATTGGGAAATCATTAAAAAGCAACAAAGAACTATCAAGCAAGCAAAAAAAATGTGAAGGTAGATTATGAAAATAAAATAGCACAAAATTTAAACATGGATAGTAGTCATAGTCATACTTTATTGATCTCGGGGGGAAATTGGTTTTCGTTACAGTTGCACCATAAATAATTAAATAGTAATAAAACCATAAATAGTTAAATAGTAATATGTAAATTATGCCAGGAAATAAGTCCAAGACCAGCCTATTGGCTCAGGGTGTCTGACCCTCCATGGAGGAGTTGTAAAGTTTGATGGCCACAGGCAGGAATGACTTCCTATGACGCTCTGTGTTGCATCTCAGTGGAATGAGTCTCTGGCTGAATGTACTCCTGTGCCCACCCAGTACACAGAGAGTGGTGAATCTGTGGAATTCTCTGCCACAGGAAACAGTTGAGGCCAGTTCATTGGCTATATTTAAGAGGGAGTTAGATATGGCCCTTGTGGCTAAAGGGATCAGGGGGTATGGAGGGAAGGCTGGTACAGGGTTCTGAGTTGGATGATCAGCCATGACCCTTCTTGTAGACAGCCTCAGTGTTCTTTGACCAGACCAGTTTATTGTCAATTTGTATCCCCAGGTATCTGTAATCCTCCACCATGTCCACACTGACCCCCTGGATGGTAACAGGGGTCGCCGGTACCTCAGGTCTACCACCTGCTCCTTAGTCTTTTTCACATTAAGCTGCAGATAACTCTGCTCACACCATGTGACGAAGTTTCCTACCGTAGCCCTGTACTCAGATGCATCCAAATATAGCAGAGTCATCAGAAAACTTCTGAAGATGACAAGACTCTGTGCAGTAGTTGAAGTCCGAGGTGTAAATGGTGAAGAGAAAGGGAGACAAGACAGTCCCCTGTGGAGCCCCAGTGCTGCTGATCACTCTGTCGGGCACACACTGTTGCAAGCACACGTACTGTGGTCTGCCAGTCAGGTAATCAAGAATCCATGACACCAGGAAAGCATCCACCTGCATCGCTGTCAGCTTGTCCCCCCCGCAGAGCAGGGCGGATGGTGTAAAAGTTTTCATAATATAAAGTGAAAAAGGTTGGCCAAAGTGAACGTAGGCCCCTTGGAGGACAAGAAGGGCTGATAATGAAGAAATGGCTGAGGCTTTAAATCAGTGAGAAGTTTAAATCTTCTCGTTATTACTCTTATATAAATCCTATATGTGATAGATGTCATTCCAAGATAGTTTCTTTAACTCACATGTTTTGGTCATGTCCTTTGTTGAAAAAATATTGGAAAGATATTTTTGATATTATTTCAACGGTTTTGAATCTAGACTTACAGCCTCACCCAATTACTGCTATTTTTGGGTTACCAATGATAGAATCAAATCATTTAACCTTTTCAGCTTGTCGGATGATTGCATTTCTTACTTTAATGGCTAGAAGATCCATTTTGCTGAATTCGAAAGAGATTAACCCTCCTACTATATTTCATTGGATCTCACAAACTATGTTGTGTTTAAATTTGGAAAAAATTAGAAGTGTGGTTTATGACCCTTCCATTAAATTTGAAAAGACTTGGAGGCCATTTATTCAACATTTTCATATGATGTAATTTGACCATTTCCAAACTTATTTTACTTCTCTGTAATGTTGGTTGAGAGGAACGGAGTCGTTGACACTAAGGTTTTCTTTTCTCCCATGTCTTACGATGTTAAAACAGCTGAGGTCTTTTTTTTCGCAAACACGAGGAATTCTGCAGATGCTGGAAATTCAAGCAACACACATCAAAGTTGCTGGTGAATGCAACAGGCCAGGCAGCATCTCTAGGAAGAGGTACGGTCAACGTTTCAGGCCACAACTTTGATGTGTGTTGCAGGTCTTTTTTTTTAGTTTAGTTTAGTTGATTAATTCTGTTTAGATTAGTTTTTTTGGGGGGGTTATATTTATTTTTTCCTTTTTCATGGTTTTTGTCTAGATATTTCTCTTTGTTCTGTATTGTTCATTGGTATCCAATATGATTGGGAGTTTTGTCAATTAAGTATTATTTGGTTTTATAATTACTCATGTTAATTATAACAATGTACTCCCAATAACTTTGTGCTAATGTTATGTCATGTTTATATTTTATGAAACTAATAAAAAGATGGAAAAAGAAGTTTAAATCTTCTCTTCGGGAGTTCAGTGAAATCATCTCCCATCTATAATTTCTTCGGCTCTTCAACTTTTCGACCACATTTTGACTCTCCCCCTCCCCCTCCCACTTTCAAATCTCTTCCTAGCTCTTCTTTCAGTTAGTCCTGATGAAGGGTTTCGGCCCGAAACGCCGACTGTACCTCTTCCTATAGATGCTGCTTGGCCTGCTGCGTTCACCAGCAACTTTTATGTGTGTTGCTTTAAATGACTATTTTGTGTCAGTTTTCACGGTGGAGATCTAACATTCTGAGGAGAGATGATATGGATGCAATGGGAGGTGAGGATCTCGATACAATAGCTATTATTAAAGAGGTATTGCCGAGCAAACTTGAGGGCCTGAAGATAGATAAGTCCCCTCCTTTGTCATGATAGAATGCATCCCAGGGTACTGAAAGAAATGGCGGGTTATAGTTGAGGCTTTGGTGATAATTTACCAAAGTTCTCTGGACTCTGGGCAGGTTCCAGCAGATTGGAAGACAGCAAATGTCACGGCACTTTTCAAAAAAGGATGCAGAAATGGCAGGTAAGTATAGGCCAGTTTGTTTAACATCCATAGTTGGGAAGATGCTTGAGGCTATCATTAAATAAGAAATAGCGAAGCATCTGGAAAGAAGTGGATCCATCAGGCAGACAGCATGGATTCAGCAAAGGCAGGTCCTGTTTGATAAACTTACTGGAGTTCTTTGAGGATTTAACAAGTGCAGTGAATGGAGGGGAACAGATGGATGTTATTTTCTTGGATTTCCATAAGGCTTTCAATAACGTGCCACATAAAAGACTTCTTCATAAGATAAGGATGCATAGAGTTGGGGGTGGTGTATTAGCATGGGTCGATAATTGGAAAACATAGTTGGGATACATGGTTGTTCCTCTGATTGGCAATTGGTGGAGAGTGGTGTGCCGGTGTTGGGCCCGCAACTGTTCATAAAATACATAAACGATCTGGAAGAGGGGACCGAGTGTAGTGTATCTTAAGCTTGCTGATGACACTAAGTTGAGTGGAAAAGCAAATTGTGTAGAGGATACAGAAAGTCTGCAGAGAGATATAGATAAGTGATGGGCAAAGGTCTGGCAGATGGAATACAATGTTGGTAAATGCGAGGTCATCCACTTTGGAAGGAAGAATGGAAGATCAGATTATTATTTATAGGCATCCGTTAGTCTTGTGAGACCATGGATTTGCGCCTTGGAAGGTTTCCAGGGCGCAGGCCTGGGCAAGGTTGTATGGAAGACCGGCAGTTGCCCATGCTGCAAGTCTCCCCTTTCCACGCCACCGATGTTGTCCAAGGGAAGGGCATTAGGACCCATACAGCTTGGCACCGGTGTTGTTGCAGAGCAATGTGTGGTTAAGTGCCTTGCTCAAGGACACAACACGCTGCCTCAACCAAGGCTCGAACTGGCGACCTTCAGATCGCTAGACGAACGCCTTAACCACTTGGCCACGCGCCAACACAGATTATTATTTAACTGGTAAAACAAGTTGCAGCATACTGCTGTGCAGAGGAACTTGGGAGTGCTTGTGCATGAATCACAAAAGGTTGGTTTGCAGGTGCAGCAGGCGATCAAGGAGGCAAAGAGAATTTTGGCTTTCATTGCAAGAGGGATTGAATTTAAGACCAGGGAGATTATGCTGTAACTGCATCAAACTAAAAGCTCGTGAGGCCACATCTGCAGTACTGCATGCAGTTCTGGTCTTTTTACTTGAGAAAGGATATACTGGCTTTGGAGGCGGTGCAGAGGAGGTTTACCAGGTTGATTCCAGAGATAAGGGGGTTAGACTCTGAGAAGAGATCAAGTTGCCTGGGACTGTACTCACTGGAATTCAGAAGGGTGAGAGATCTTATAGAAACACAAAATTCTGAAAGAGATAGACAAGATAGAGGCAGGAAAGTTGTTTCCACTGGGAGGTGAGACTAGAACTAGGGAACATAACCTCAAGATTCGTGAAGTAGATTTAGGATGGAGATGAGGAACTGCTTTTCCCAGAGGGTGGTGAATCTGGAGTTCTGTCCAATGCAGCAGTAAATATATTTAAGACAACGTTGGATAGATTTTTGCATAGTAGGAGAATTAAGGGTTATGGGGAAAAGGAAAGTAGGTGGAGCTGAGTCCATGGTTAGATTAGCCATGAGTTTATTGAATGGCGGAGCAGGCTTGATGGGCCAGATGGCCTACTCGTGCTCCTATTTCTTATGTTCTTACGACTTGGGAGTCCTTGGGCAGAACACCCTAAAGGTTAACTTGCAGCTTGAGTCAGTGGTGAGGAAGGCAAATGCATTGTTATACTTTATACTTTATTGCCGCCAAACAATTGATACTAGAACGTACAATCATCACAGCGATATTTGATTCTGCGCTTCCTGCTCCCTAGATTGCAAATATAAATATTAAACATAGTAAAAATTAGTAAATATAAACATTTAAATTATAAATCATAAATAGAAAATAGAAAAATGGAAAGTAAGGTAGTGCAAAAAAAACTGAGGCGGGTCCGGATATTTGGAGGGTACGGCCCAGATCCGGGTCAGGATCCGTTCAGCAGTCTTATCACAGTTGGGAAGAAGCTGTTCCCAAATCTGGCCATACGAGTCTTCAAGCTCCTGAGCCTTCTCCCAGAGGGAAGAGGGACGAAAAGTGTGTTGGCTGGGTGGGTCGTGTCCTTGATTATCCTGGCAGCACTGCTCCAACAGCATGCAGTGTAAAGTGAGTCCAAGGACAGAAGAGTGGTTTGTGTGATGTGCTGTGCCGTGTTCACGATCTTCTGCAGCTTCTTTCGGTCTTGGACAGGACAACTTCCATACCAGGTTGTGAAGCACCCTAGGAGAATGCTTTCTATGGTGCATCTATAAAAATTAGTGAGGGTTTTAGGGGACAGGCCAAATTTCTTTAGTTTTCTCAGGAATTAAAGGTGCTGGTGGGCCTTGTTGGCAGTGAACTCTGCTTGGTTGGACCAAGTCAGGTCATTTGTGATATTGACCCCAAGGAACTTAAAGCTTTTGACCTGTTCCACTTGCACACCACCAATGTAAATTGGGTCGTGCGGTCCGCTACTCCTTCTGAAGTCAACAACCAATTCCTACGTCTTGCTGATGTTGAGGGATAAGTTATTGTCTTCACACCATGCCACCAGGTTCTTAATTTCCTCTCTGTACTCAAATTCATCATTACCCGAGATACGGCCTACAATTGTTGTGTCATCAGCAAACTTATATATTGAGTTTGATGGAAACTTGGCTACACAATCATGGGTGTACAGTGAGTACAGCAGGGGGCTGAGTACTCAGCCTTGTGGGGCACCGGTGCTCAGAATGATTGTAGAGGAGAGCTTGTCCCCTATTTTTACAGCCTGCGTCCTGTCTGTGAGGAAGTTGAAGATCCAGCTGCAGATCTGAGTGCTAAGGCCCAGGTTCCGGAGCTTGGGAATCAGTTTATTGGGAATGATGGTATTAAAGGCAGAGCTGTAGTCAATGAAAAGGAGCCTTACATATGCGTCTTTATTCTCCAGGTGTCCTAAGGAGGAATGTAGGGCCAGAGAGATGGCATCTGCCATTGACCTGTTGCTCTGGTAGATGAATTTTAAAGCGTCGAGTTTGACCGGTAGGCTGTGGTTGATGTGTGCCATAACTAATCTCTCAAAGCACTTCATAGCAATTGATGTCAGAGCCACAGGTCGATAGTCATTCAGGCATGCCACCTTGCTCTTCTTTGGCACTGCGATTATCGTTAAAACATGAGGGGGTCTTAGACTGAAGCAAGGAGCAGTTGAAGATGTCAGCAAACACTCCAGCTAGCTCGCACAGGCCCGGAGAACCGGTCCTGGGACGCCATCTGGGCCCGTTGCCTTCCTTGGATTTACCTTCAGGAAGGCCCTTCTAACGTCCTCGGTGACGATGAATCTCGATGCAAACAACAGGAATTCTGCAGATGCTGGAAATTCAAGCAACACACATCAAAGTTGCTGGTGAACACAGCAGGCCAGGCAGCATCTCTAGGAAGAAGTACAGTCGACGTTTCAGGCTGAGACCCTTCGTCAGGACGGTGCCACCAGATCCGGTTTATCTGGAGGGAGCGGGACGCTCCTCTTCTGTTTGAATCTTGCGTATAATACGTTAATTTCGTCAGGAAGAGAAGCGCCACAGTTATTGATGTTCCCAGCCTTTTCTTTGCACCCAGTGATCTCATTTAGACCCTGCCATAGTCTACTGGCATCCCTCTGGTTAGCCTGGGCTTCCAACTTGGCTCGATATTGCCTCTTGACGCCCATAATGGCTTTCCGGAGTTCACGCTTGGATTCCGTGTAGCAACTGGTATCCCCGAACCTAAAAGACATAGCTCTAGCCTTTAAAAGGGACTTGACCTCATAATTCATCCAAGGTTTCCAGTCAGGGAATACCCGGATCGTCTTGCGAGACACACAGTCCTATGTGCATTTCCAAATAATGTCCGTGAGAGCTGAGGCATGCTCATCGAGGTTAGCTGCCGAGTCCTTGAATACTAACCAGTCCACCGATTCAAAGCAGTCATGGAGGAGCTCATCTGTTTCCCCCGTGACACTACTTTTGACACCGTGACCTCCTGCTTCAGTTTCTGTTTGTAAGCCGGGAGGAGGAGTACGGCCTGATGGTCCGATTTTCCAAAGTGAGGTCGTGGGACGATACGGTAGGCATCCTTGACTGCTGTGTAGCAGTGGTCGAGTATATTCGGGCCTCTAGTGGGCAGGAGACATGTTGGTATAACTTTGGCAGCGCCTTTCTGAGGTTGGCCTGGTTAAAGTCCCCAGCTGTAATGAGCAAAGCCTCCGATACCTGGTCTCAAGTTCACTGATGTTGGCATACAGTATGTTCAGAGCACACTCCACGTCCGCCTCGGGGGGAATGTAGACCACTGTCAGTATGGCCGAGGTGGATTCCCATGGCAGATAGTAGGGACGACACTTCACCGACAGGTGTTCCAGGTCCGGGCTGCAGGAGCTTGTCAGTGCCACTGTGTCTGAGCACCACGCAGTGTTGATCAGTAGGCAGACACCACCTCCCCTCATCTTGCCCAAAGACGCCGTGCGGTCCGTCCAATGGATCGAAAATCCCTCCGCTCGGATGGCACATTCTGGGGTGGCAGGGGAGAGCCAGGTCTCAGTGAAACAGAATGCACAGCAGTTCTGCATCTTCCTGCAGTAGGTGAGTCTCCCTTTAAGATCATCCACCTTGTACATTAGCTAGTAGGATGGTGGGCATAGGGACTCTGAAACCCCTCAGCTTCAATCTGACCAGCAGCCCAGCTCTTTTCCCACGCTTCCTCGGTAAGTAGTGCAACTTTCCAGGTTTCCATCGATGCAGCGTGTTTTTGTCTGCTCTTTGAGGTAGGTGGACGCGTCCTGTGGGGATCAATCAACAGGTTGTGTCATTGGATGCTCCAGGTCAGGCCGAGTAACAGGGGAGGCTCCGCTGCCACTTTCAGCTGCCGGGGGCCCAGGCTGGCGATTGGGTCGGGCCCCGAAGCTGACACTTAATCCCGGATGGCCGGGCTCCTGGCTGAAGCAAGTCCATAAACCGAGTCACGGTTGCGGTGGCCTCCGCTCCAGCCGAGCCTCGGGCTCGATTTCTGAGGTCGGCGGCGGAAGCCTCACTTCCAGCAGCTGTGGATGGCCACCAACAGGGTGTTACGGTGGTCGCTCCGGGCAAGCGTCTGGGACACCTGGAGGTCTCCGCTGTCACTTCTGTGTGGTCATCTGCTCCCGAGAGGTGCTGGTCGGAATGGTCTCCAAGCACTCTGGCACGGTAGCAGACCACAGGTCTCCGGGAACGTGGTGGGCCTCGCTGGTCGGGTCCAGGTGCGGTGTGGAGTTTAAGAAGCAATTCTGGCACGGTGGTCTCCGGCTGGGTCAGTAGCTTCGCCAGGCTGTTGTTGATCTTGATCTTGCTAGATCGGGGGTTTAGAAGGGTTTCTCGAGTATAGGATAGTGGAGAAGGCAGTTTGCTCGAGAGATCACGCGGAAAGTCGCCAGTTACTGACCATCTTTATATCTTTATATCCATTGTTAGCATTCATTTCAAGAGTTCTTGAATACAAGAGCAGGCTGTGATGCTGAGGCCTCACCTTGAGTACTGTGAATAGTTTCGGGCTCCTCATCTAAGGAAAGATGTGCTAGCATTGGAGAGGGTCCAGAGGCAGTTCACAAGGATGATTCCGGGAATGAAAGGGTTATCATATTTGGAATGTTTGATACTCTGGGTCTGTACTCATTGGAATTAGAAGGATGTGGGGGGCAGGGGAAGAATCTCATTGAAATCTTTTGAATGTTGAAAGGCCTAGAGAGAGTAGTTCTGGAAAGTATATTTCCCATGGTGGGGGAGTCTAGGACAAGAGAGCACAGCCTGAGGATAGAGGGGTGTTCATTTAAAACAGAGAGGTGGAGAAATTTCTTTAGCCAGAGGGTGATGAAGCTGTGGAATTTGTTACCACAGGCATCTGTGGAGGCTTGGTTGTTTGGTTTACTTAAGGCATAAATTGATACATTCTTGATTGGACATGACATCAGAGGTTAGTGGGAGAAGGCTGGGAATGAGGTTGAGGAGGGGAAAAGGGGATCAGCCATCACTGAATGGTGGAGCAAACTCGATGGGCCAAATGGCCTAATTCTGATTTATGTCTTATGATATATTGTGTGTGTATTAAATAGTTAAATGAAAAATGGTGTAAATACAGATATAATAAAAGTGAGGTAGTCATGGGTTCAATGCCCATATAGGAATCAAATAGCAGAGGGGAAGAAGCTGTTCCTGAATAGCTGAGTATGTGCCTTCGTGCTTCTGTACCTCTTTCCTGACAGTAACAATGAGAAGAGGGCATTTCCTGGGTGATGGGGATGCTTAATGATGGACGCCACCTTTCTGAGACACCACTCCTTGAAGATGTCTTGGATACTATGGAGCTGACTAATTTTACAACTTTATGTAGCTTTCGATCCTATGTAGTAGACCCCCAATACCAGACAGTGATGCAGCCTGTCAGAATGCTCTACATGGTACATCTGTAGAAGTTTTTGAGTGTCTTAGGTGACAAGCCAAATCTCTTCAAACTCCATCATCTTGAAATATAGCCATTGTCTTGCCTTCTTTATTGCTGCATCAATATGTTGGGACCAGGTGAGATCCTCAGAGATCTTGATACCCAGAAACTTAAATTGCTTACTCTCTTCACTTCTGATCCCTCTGAGGATTGGTTTGTGATCCCTCATCCTACCCTTTCTGAAGTACACAATCAGTTCTTTGGTCTTTCTTGTGTTGAGTGTAAGGTTGTTGCTGCAACACCACTCAACCAGCTGTTGTATCTCACTCCTATACTCTCTCTCATCTCCATCTGAGGTTCTGCCAACAATTTCAGTATCTCAAAGTGTATCTGTTTCACAGTGGCTCAGATCTGTTGTTTAAAAGCTGGAGCATCCAAGCGCAAGCTGAAGTGTAGCCTTTGCTGCGCCATGTTGACTGGGGAGGATGCACTGGTTTCTTTTCCAATTATTGGATCCATTTTGGTAATTTTGAAACCAATTCAAATTCTCAGATTATTACGGAGAATTTGAACAAAATTCCTCTGGAACATTGATCCATTTGGATAGCCATCTCTTGGACGGTTCCATGGGATTAAGTTTGACTCGCTTCTATGCCAGTTTTGTGGATTCTGATAGAGGTCAATGTGGATCAACAACAGTGATGAGAAAGAAATCGCGAAGCTTGTGGTTTGGTGTCAGAGTGGCAATCTTAACCTCAGCAAGATTAAAGAGCTGGTTTTTATCTAAGGAAGCAGGGGTGGGGTGAACACCACCCTCTCCTCATCAATGGAGCTACTATAGAGATGGCTGACAGTCTCACATCCCTTGGCATCCATATCACCAGCAATCTCTTATGGTCTCTCCACATTGATTCAGTGTTTAAGAAAGGGCATTTGGATCTGAATTTCCTTAGATGTCTGTGACATAAAGATGAAAGTTAGTTTGTTTTGTCACATGTACCTCAAAACTTGCAGTGAATATGTGATTTTGCATCAAATAAAATCAGCGAGGGTTGTGCTAGACAAGTGATGCCACACTTCCAATGCCTGCCACAACCCACTAACCCTAACGGCACATTTTTGAAATGTGGGAGGAAACTGGAGCACGCAGAGGAACCCCACATGGTCAAGAAGGAGAATGGTAAATGCTGTTCAGTGCAATGCAGGTTTGTTACATCCTTCCATACAGTCCATCTTCACAGTGTTACTTCAGGAAGACTAACAGCAAGGATATCTGCAGCACTAGCCATTCTCTTGTCTCTCTCCTATCTTCTAGGAGAAGATGCAGGATCATGAAAGTTTGGAGGACCAGACTCAAGAACAGCTGCTTCCCCACTTCTTCCTGCCAATATACTTATGAATCAGTCACCTTTTTCACATCCCCTTCCTGATGGTGCCACCATGTTCTCAAGCTTTTAATTGTAACTCTTCTATTATTGTTACTTCAGCATTTCTTTTTGTGTCATTTCAGTTTGCATTAATATACCTTTATTCTGTTGCTTTTGGGCTTGTCACTGTATTTTATTATTGCCAAGTGATCTGTTTACTCTGAGCTTCACGCTGATTCATGTTAAACCTATCTGAATCTGATTTGTGGATTCTTCCACAAATAGACTGTGGATGTATATGTGAGGTATGCAGTTTGAGAGCTGGTAGTTCCTTGTGATGTTTATGCAGGTTTTCGAAGCGCTTCCAGTTCCTGGCCTCAAGATACTCAATACCATCCTAAATGTTCCTTGTCCATTTTGAGAGGTCATGGGCCAGGCATTCCTAGAATTCAGGTACTATTGAGGTACGTTTGAATGCTGTTCATAGACTTTGGTTTAGCATTCAACATAATCATTCCTCAGAAACTGATTGGAAAGCTGAGCCTACTGGGCCTGAACACCTCCCTCTGCAACTGGATCCTAGACTTCCTGACTGGGAGACCTCAGTCAGTCTGGATTGGAAGCAGCATCTCCAATACCATCACACTGAGCAGGGGCCCGCCCCAGGGCTATGTGCTCAGTCTGCTGCTGTTCACTCTGCTGTCCCATGACTGTGCTGCAACACACAGCCCGAACCACATCATCAGGTTCGCCGATGACACGACCGTGGTGGGTCTCATCAGTGAGAACGATGAGTCAGCATACAGAGAGGAGGTGCTGTGGCTAATGGACTGGTGCAGAGCCAACAACCTGTCTCTGAATGTGAACAAAACAAAAGAGATGGTTGTTGACTTCAGGAGGACACGGAGTGACCACTCTCCGCTGAACATCGATGACTCCTCCGTAGAGATCGTTAAGAGCACCAAATTTCTTGGTGTTCACCTGGCGGAGAATCTCACCGGGTCCCTCAACACCAGCTCCATAGCAAAGAAAGCCCAGCAGCATCTCTACTTTCTGCGAAAGCCGAGAAAAGTGCATCTCCTACCCCCCCCATCCTCACCACATTCTACAGAGGTTGTATTGAGAGCATCCTAAGCAGCTTCATCACTGCCTGATTCGGAAATTGCACCATCTTGGATTGCAAGACCCTGCAGTGGATAGTGAGGTCAGCTGAGAAGATCATCGGGGTCTCTCTTCCCGCCATTACAGACATTTACACCACATGCTGCATCCACAAAGCAAACAGCATTATGAAGGACCCCACGCACTCCTCATACAAACTCTTCTCCCTCCTGCGATCTGGCAAATAGCACCAAAGCATTCCGGCTCTCACGACCAGACTATGTAACAGTTTCTTCCCCCAAGCCATCAGACTCCTCAATTCCCAGAGCCTGGACTGACACCAACCTACTGCCCCGACTGCCTATTGTCTTGTTTATTATTTATGGTAATGCCTGCACTGTTTTGTGCACTTTATGCAGTCCTGGATAGGTCTGTAGTCTAGTGTAGTTCTTGTTTTATGTAGTTCAGTGTAGTTTTTGTATTGCTTCATGTAGCACCATGGTCCTGAAAAACGTCTCGTTTTTACTGTGTACTATACCAGCAGTTATGGTTGAAATGACAATAAAAAGTTACTTGACTTCTTCAAGAATGCTTTGAGTACATCGATGAAGTTTTGTCCCTCTGCCTGGTAATCTCCTTTGACGGCAAAGTATGGAGTAGTGTGTGGTGAGGAATTTGGTGTCAGGCATGTGAATGATGTGACCAGTCAATGCTGTCGACTATGGATAACCAAATCCTTAATGCTGGGCTGTTGCCCTGGAAGTGGATGCTGACATTGGTTCACATCTTTCAGTGTGATTGGAACTTCTTGTGGTGATAGGATTGGTGGTAATTTTTCGGTGCCTTGAGGTGGCTTTACAGACAGCCCTGGTTTCAAAAGCGTACAGGAAGGCTGCCTGATTATTGTTTTGTGCTAAGTTTAAAGTCGTGATGTTAAGATATACCTTGTCTTCAGTCAACCTTGTCTTCAAAGGCTGTGCTGGGGCATTAACACAGGTGGTCAATCTCATTATTGACAACTGACTTCACTGAGATTCTGTCTGCCAGACCCTTTCCCACCCAATTAACCTATCTATATATCTCTCTGCAAGCTCACTCTATCTTCTGTACAATTTGCTTTTCCACTCATTTTAGTATCATTAGCAAACTTAGATACACTACACTCTTATCAGATTGTTAATGTATTTCATGAACAATTGCCGGCCCAGCACCAACCCCCTGCGGCACACCACTCACCACTGATTGCCAACCAAAGTAACACCCATGTATCCCAACTCTCTGCTTTCTGTTAGTTAACCAATCCTCTTAACTATGTTACTACATCACCCCCAACTCTTTGGCTTTCTTTACTCTTTTGTCAGTTTGTTTATTGCAGTCAAGTAGCAATGAAATCTATGGTGTTTCTTCTGTGTGCTCAGGCTGTTGTAACCTTTCCAGACTTTTGTCTGACATGTCAGGTTATATTACCCAATAAATAACTAGTCCCATGTATATCATTCTAGTTCAGAATGCATTTCTGCACCTTGCTACTTCTACCAGCCATGATTTCTTAATCAGTTCATTATTCTTTACCGTGTGAATGAGATACTGCATTTTTAGACTGAAAGTGTGTGTGTCTTGATCAAATTTTGTCATTGGTTAGATTTACAGAAATGTTACTGAAGTGTAATTTTGGTGGTACATTGGCACCAGTGTACTGTTACTGGTTTTGTATTTAACCAGTTGGGGATCGTTTTGATATCCTCATTATTTCTAAAGAATGTTGTGGATGCCACATAGTTTTTTTTTCCCGTGTCTTTTAAGCCCATAAGACATAGGAGCAGAATTAGGCCATTTGCCTTATCAAATCTGCACTTCCATTCTGATTATTATCTTTCTCAACTGCATTCTGCCTTCTACCCATAACCTTTGACACTTTTACTAATCAAGAACCTACCAACCTTCGCTTTAAATATACTCAATGACTTGGACTCCGCAGCAGTATGAGGCAATGAATTCCACAAATTCACCACCTTCTGGCTAGATATTCTTCCTGATCTGTTCTAAACGGATGTATTTCTATTCTGAAGCTGTGCTCTCTGGTCCTAGACTCACCCATTCGCCCAATAAAGGAAACATCTTCTTCATGTCCACTGTACCTAGGCCTTTCAATATTCATTAGGTTTCGGTGAAAATCCTTTTCATTCTAAACTCCAGCAAGTACAAGCCCAGAGCCACCAATTGCTCCTTGTATGTTAAACCTATCACTCCCTAGGTCATTCTCATGAACCTCTTCTGGAGCCTCTGCATGCTTGGTTAGCTAAGGGGCCCAAAACTGCTCGCAGTACTCTCAAGTGTGGTCTGACCAATGCCTTATGAAGTCTTAGCAATACATCCTTGTTCTTATATTCTCGTCCTCTCAAAATTAATGCTAACATTGCATTTGTCTTTACCACTGATTGAACTTGCAAGTTAGTCTTTAGGGGATTGTACACAAGGACTCCCAATTCCCTTAATATCTCTGATTACTGAATTTTCTTCCTGTTTCAAAAATAGCATATGCCTTTATCCCTTCTATTAAAGTGCATGACCATACATATCTCTACACTATATTCCATTTGCTACTGTGCCCATCCATCTAATCTGCCTTCTCAAAGTTCTCATAAAGTTTTCTCAAAGTTCTCCTACAGGCTTCCTGCTTTAACTCTACCTGCCCCTCCACCTATCTTCATATTGTCCACAAATTTCAATTCTGTCATTTAATGTCATTTAATTATTAATGTATAATGTGAAAAGAAATGGTCCCAGCACATACTCCTGTGGAGCACCACTAGTCGCCAACTGCCAACCAGAAAAGGCCCCCTTTATTCCCAGTCTTTGTCTATTAGCAGTCTGCTAATCATCTATCCATGCATATATCTGCCTGTTATGCCATGGGCTTTTATTGTGTTTAACAGTCCCATAGACAGCATTTTGCTCACAGGCCTTCTGAGAAACCAAGAAAACAACATCCACTGATTCCTTTCTCCATAATGCCTGTTCTTTTTTTTCAAATAATTCCAACAGCTTTGTCAGGGAAGATTTTCCATTAAGAAAACCATGCTGACTTCGGCATATTTTATTATGTGCTTCCAAGAACCACAAAACCACGTTTTAAATAATGGATCTTACATTTTACCAAGCACTGAAGCCCACTAATTGGCTGTTAATTTCCAGTCTTTTGCCTCTCTCACTTCTTAAAGAGTGGAATGACATTTGCAATTTTCCCATCCTCTGGAACCATTCCAGAATATAGTGATTCTTGAAATATCACTAAAATGTTGCCACAATCTCTTCATTTGCTTCTTTCAGAACTCTGGGATATAGTCCATCTGGTACTAGTGACTTATCTACCTTCAGACCTTTCAGCTTCCAAAGCACCTTCTCCTTAGTAATGGTAACTAAACTCACTTTTGCTCCCAAACAACACCTTTGAATTTCTGGCATACTGCTGGTGTCTTCCACAGTGAAGGCTGATGCAAAACACTTGATTAGGTTCATCCTCGCTCTTTACTCCTGGTTTCACCTATCATCTACTACCTTGTATTTCTTCCTCTCTTCCCCCCCCCCCCACCTCTTACTCTGACTTATCTTTTTTTCTCCAGTCCTGCTGAAAGGTCTTAGCCCGAAATGTCGACTGTTTACTCTTCCATAGATGCTGCCCGGCCTGCTGAGTTCCTCCAGCATTTTGTATGTTGCCTGGAATACCAACATCTGCAGATTTTCTGTTGTTTGTGATTGGACTACTATGCTGTGAAGTCTCGTCCAGGGATGCCTACCCTGAAGATGTTTAAATCTTCCCTTTGATGGGAGGTCATTGAAACCTCTCTCACTGCTCCCTCTTTGTGATCGCTGCTTCCCTATGACTCTGCGACCATGTGCTTATCCAGACCCAGTACCACAGCCATGTATTCTTCCTGGGAAAATGTCTTTGCCACTAAATGGCGTCCAGATCTGTTTTCAAACTTCTCGATTCAAGCCCTCTGAGGACCCCAGGTTCTCACCTTCAATTGACTGCTCCCACCACATTCTCTGTGCCTCGCTTTCCGCTATGAGGAGGTACCTGTGTCCTTATCTCAGTCACTTCCACAACTCCAGTATTCTCTCTCTGCCGCCTGCAATGGACCTGCCCTATTCTCCCCTGGATTCATACTTTCAGTTGCAGCTTCTTTGCCTTTCTCTTGTTTTGCAAGGATCGGAAGATTGCCTATCTTCAGACTCCTGAAACTTGCTGGTTCTGATGCTGGAAAACGTGGACATCCCCTGACTACAATCCCCGTTGCTGATCTCAATGGTTCTAGCGATCCCAAGCAGTTTCAGAACATGGACTTTACCGGCATCAATGCGGGTTCCAACCATCTTGGACACCTTCAAAATGCCTATTGCGCCATCTCCAACCCCGACTGCAGCCTTGACCTTAACCGACAACACCTCCAGGCTGTGGTTGAACGCACTGCCACTAGATCTCCAGTCTCCCCTTCCCCTACCACTACTCTGCGATCCCGTGTCTCTCAAGTCCCACTGCCAGCCCTGCATACCCCAACCCTTCCCCCTCCTCTGATACTACCAACCCCTTCCCTGCTCTGATCCCAACTCTTATCCGTACTAGGTCTTCAGCATCCCCTCCAACCTTCCCCTATCTGAGGCAGAACATTCTATCCTCACTAAAGGCCTCACCTTTCTCCCCCTGCGCCCACACCTCAGTGAATTCTACACCTTGCCATGACACTGAGCTCTTGTTCCACCGCCTCTGTCTCAGTGCCTGCTTCTTTGGTAAAGACTCTCCACCCTGCACCAATGACCCCTTCTCCCGACTTCAACCCTGCTCCTCTTCCTGGACACCCCACTCTGGTCTTCTGCCTGTTCTGGATCATTTCATTGCTAACTGCTGACAAGACATCAAATTCCACTCCTCTCTCCAATTCTAACCTCACTCCTTTCAAGTGAAGTTAGAATTCTAACTTCTCCACTCTCTCTGCACTCCATTCTCTCTGTACTATTCCTAACTTCACCATTAAACCATCAGATAAGGGAGGTACTGTAGTAGTCTGGGGGACTGACCTCTATCTTGCTGAGGTCAGGTGACAACTGTCAGACACCACCTTTTACTTACACCTCGAATAGGACCCCACAAGGAGCACCAGGCCATTGTCTCCTACATCATCACTGACCTTGGGGATCTCCCATCCAGTGTGACCAGCCTCATAGTTCCCTCACCCTGCATCTCTTGTTTCTACCTCCTACCCAAGATCCACAAACCTGCCTGTCCAGGTAGACCCATTATTTCCTCATGTTTGTACCCACTGAATTTGTATCTGCATACCTCGACTCAGTTTTATCCCCCCCGATTCAGTCCCTTCCTACCTATGTCCATGACATTTTAGGTGTTTTTGAGCTTTACAATGATTTCAAGTTCCCTGGCCCCAGTCATCTTATTTTCACTATGGATGATCAGTCCCTATATACCTCCATCCCCCATCAGGAAGGCTTCAAAGCTCTCCATTTCTTTCTGCACACCAGACTGAACCAGTTTCCCTCCACCATCACTCTCCTCCATCTGGCGGACTGGTCTTCACTCTCAATAAATTTTCCTTCGGCTCCTCTACTTCCTTCAAACAAAAGGTATAGCCATGGGCATGGGTCCCAGCAATGCCTTCCTTTTTGTGGATTACGTGGAACAGTCTATGTTCCAAGTCTACACTGAGATCACTCCCCAACTTTCCTACGTTACATCGACGACTTTGGAGACAGCTTATCTACTGATATCTTTTATAAACCCTCTGATTCTCACAGCTACCTGGTCTAACCCTCTTCCCACTCTGTTACTTGTAAAAATGCTATCCCCTTCTCTCAATTCCTCAGTCTCTGTTGCATCTGCTTTCAGGAAGAGGCGTTTCATTCCAGAACTAAGGAGCTGTCTTCCCTTTTCAAAGAAAGGGGCTTCCCTTTTTCCATCACCAATGCTGCCCTCGCTTGCATTTCTTCCATTCGCACATGTCTGCCCTCACCCATCCTTCCGCCACCCCACCGGAAATAGAGTTCCTTCTTTCCTCACCTACCACCCTACCAGCCTCTGTGTCTATCACATGATTCTCCATAATTTCTGCCATCCCCAACTGGCAAGTGCCTTTCCCTCCCCCTCCTTCTCCCCTTCCCCCACCCCCCCCCCCACAACTTTCTGCTTTCTGGATTGCTCCCTATGGGAGCTCTTTTGTCCATTTGTCCCTCCTCACTGATCTCGCTCTGGTAGTTATCCTTTCAAGCAGATCAAGTGCTACACCTGCCCCTATACCTACACACTACACTGCCATTCAGGGCCTCAAACAATCCTTCCAGATGAGGCAACACTTCACCTGTGTGTCTGTTGGGGTCATCTGTATCTGGTGCTCCTGGTGTGGCCTCCTGTATATTGGTGAGACCCGACGTAGATTGGGAGACCGCTTCACTGAGCTCCTACGCTCCATCTGCCAGAAAAATCAGGATCTCCAAGTGGCCACCCATGGGAAGTTAATTCTACTTCCCATTCCCATTCCAACATGCCAGTCCATGGCCTCTACTGCTGCAATGAAGCCACACTCAGGTTGGAGAAGCAACACCTTGTATTCTGTCTGGGTAGCTTCCAACCTGATGACATGAACATCGATTTCTCAAACTTCCAGTAATGACTTGCCCCACCCCCCCATCCCCATTTTCCTCTCTTACCTTATCTCCTTACCTGCCCATCACCTCCCTCTGGTGTTCCTCTCCCTTCCCTTTCTTCCAAGCCTTTCTGTCCTCTCCTATTAGATCCCCCCCCCCCATCTCTAGCCTGTTATCACTTTCACCAATCAACTTGCAACTCTTTACTTCACCCTCTCCTGGTTTCACCTATCACCTACTACTTTGTATTTCTTTCTACCCAACCCACCCACCCTGCAACTTTCTTACTCTGAATCTCATTTTTTTTTGTCTGAAGTAGGGTCTTGACCTGAAACATCAACTCTTTACCCCTTTCCATTGATGCTTCCTGGCCTGTTGAGTTCCTCTGGCATTTTGTGTGTGTTGCTTGGATACCCAGCATCTGCAGATTTTCTGTTTGTATTTAGTTCATCCGCTATTTCCAGTATCATTTTTCAGCAGTGCAATATCCACTCTTATCTCTTCTTTACTCTTTTTGTATCTGAAAAAAACTTCTGGTATCCTCTTTCGTTAACACTTTAAAAAACGGTTATCTTCACATGTAAACTCTTCTAACCAGAGCATTGTCTTTGATCTGGTTGGGTAATTTCCTGTCAGTTGCTAGGACTATATGTTGGACCTTTTAAGCCATGAACATCAATATCTAATTTCATCATGGTAGTTGGTAAACTTATTGTGTTGTTGTCAAACCAATTCCAAAGATTTTGCAACTCATGACAGGCAGTGAAGATGTGGTCTAGTAGTCTGACCTCTACCTTGTAGAGGCTATGTGCCAGCTCTCAGGCACCTCCTCATATTTACCCCTGGACCACGACCTCACCAACGAACATCAGGCTAATATTTCCCAGCCCATCCACAGTTTACAACCTGATAGAGGCTCAACCCTGCATTGTCACTCTGTCTCCGACTCTTGCTCAACAAATAAGATTAACCTGGTAGGTGTATTGTTTGTGGGATCACTCTCCCCCGACTCCATAGTTTGTTCATTCCAACTGACTTACATCTCCCCATCCCCTGCATTTTCCCACTGTCATAGAATTATACAGCATAGAAACAGCCCTACTGGCCCATGCCAGCCAAGTTGCCCCATCCAAGCTAGTTCCATTTGCCTTCTAAATCTTTTTATCCATGTACATGTTCAACTGTCTTTCAAAAGTTGTTATTGTGCTTGCCTCAACAACAAATTCTGGCAGCTGCTTCCACATAGATACTACTCTTGCTGTAAAAACAAAAGTTGCCAATCTAGTTCTCACGTTACTCTTTTTGTATTCTCTTTTTTCATTCCCCAATCTTGAGTGCATCCACCCTTTCTATGCTCTTCATGATTTTATACACCTCCATATGGTCACCTTCAATTCTCCTATGCTCCAACGAATAAAGCCTTGGCTTCTTCAAGCTCTCCCTATAATCAGTCTCTTGAGTCCAAGCAAGTTCCTCATACATCTTTTTCTCCCTCATCCTCTCTCCCCCTACCCCCTCTCATCATGAAACTGTTCCAACCTACTTAACCTCTTCAAAACTCAGTCCCTCAAGTCCTGATACCATCTCATAAATCTCTTTTCAGTCCTTCCAGCTTAACTAAGGCCTTAAGCAAGGATGCATTGCTGAGCCTTTATAAGGTCTATTTCAGACCACATTTGGAGTATTGTGAGCAGTTTTGGGCCCCATATCTAAGAAAGGATGTGCTAGCATTGGTCAGAGGAGGTTTACAAGAATAATTCCAAGAATGAAAGGGTTAATATATGTATGAACAAAGTTTAATTGCTCTGGGCTTGTACTCACTGTAGTTTAAAAGAGGGGCGAATTGTCCTGCTGGGGGTAGGGATAGGAGAGGCAACATTAGGGAGACTTAAGACTCTTGTATAGGTACGTGAATGAAAGAAAAATGGGGGGCTATTTGTTAGATGAAAGGGCTAGCACAATGTGAGCTGAAGGTCCTGTGCTGTGTTGTACTGCTCTATATTCTAAGTTCTTTGCCACAGATGTTACGGATGCTAGTCATTGGGCATATTTAATGCAGAAGTTGATAGGTTCTTGATTGGTAATGGCATCAAAGGTTACGTGAGAAGGCAGGATAATGGGGTTGAGAGGAAAAATAAATCTGCTATGATTGAATGGTTGAAGCAGAATTTCTGCTCCTATGTCTTAAGGTTATCCCCTACTTCACTTGGCTTCATCCAACAGCTTCTACTTTGTTCCTCTGTTTCATCTCCTTTATACAGCTATCTCCCACTCTCCACTCTCAGTTCTGATACAGGGCCTTGACTTGAAACATGACTATTCCATTCCACAGATGCAGTTCAATCTGCTGAGTTCCTCCAGCCAATTGTTTTTTTTTGCTCCAGGTTCCATCATCTGCAATTTCTTGTGTCTAGAGATTTTAGTTGTTCTGACAGACTATCTGATACTCTTTCAAAAGTTTGCTTTGGTTCTTGGCTTGTTAGGCCTAGGACATCCCTGAGGCTGAAAGCATTTTTACTTCAATCCATTGACATTGATAAGGCCAGCATTTTTGGCTGATTCTAATTGGCCTTGAACTCAGTTCACTCCATATCACATCAAGCAACAGCAGAGAACACTAAATGTAGCAAATGATTTGAGAAGAGCCAATATTTCAGTTGTAGGATTGAAGATCAGCAGTCTAGGTGGAGATCAATCCAGGAAAGTGTGAAGTGATTCACTTTGGAAGGTCGAACTTGAAGGCATAATACAGAAATAAAGGCTGATTCTTAGCAGTGTGGAACAACAAAGTAATTTGGGGTTCTCATCCATAGATCTCACAAAGTTGCCATGCAAGTAGATAGGATGGTTAAGAAGTCGTATGGTGTGTTTGTCTTCATTAGTCGGGGATTGAGTTCGAGCCATGAGGTAACATTGTATGTCTGTGAAACTAGTTAGACCATGCTTGGAATATTGTCTTTTAGTTTTGGTCTCCTCATTATAGTGAAGTTGTGAAAGCTTTAGAAAGATTTGCCAGGTTGCTGCTTGGATTAGAGATCATGTCTTATGAGGATAGGGTACGCAAGCTAGAGCTTCTTTTTGGGACTGAAGGAGAATGAAAGGTGACGTGGTAGAGATGTATAAGATGATAAAGAGGCATAAATAGAGAGGACAACCTTTTCCCCAAGCAGAAATGGCTAATACAACAGGGCATAATTGTGAGGTGTTTGGAGGTAAGCATACAGGGGGGATGTTACAGGCAAGTGTTTTTTTTTCCCCACAGGTAGTGGTGGGTACATAGAATGTGCTGCCAGGGTGATGATAGAGGCAGATATGTTAGGGACATAGGTGACTCTTAGGTTTGTAGATGAAAGGAAAATGTAGGGAACTATGTAGGGGAAAGAGATAGATTGATCTTAAAGTAGGTTAAAACGGCACAACATCGTGAGCCATAGGACATGGACTTATACTGTTTTATGTTTTTGGAGATCTGAATAAACTGTCAAAGTTGCTGCACCATATTTCTGTGTGCTTTCCATTTCTGTTCTGTATTCTTATCAGAACGCTGCCTTGTTGTGTATATCTATTCATTTATGTTCATAAATTCTTCATGATTCAGACTGGTCTCTCCCGAGTATATGGTACCTTTCCCCCACTTCTCTGATCGTATTGCCTATTGTGTAAAATCTTATTGACACAATTCTGTTGATTATATTCTTATGCTAGAGATTTTCAATCTCAAAGTGCATGCTCCTACATAATTCAGTTTGAGTTTTACATGCAGACAGCAAAAGTGGGAATTGCAGATGTATTTTCTAATTCTGCCTCTGTTAGTTGTTTTTAGTAAAGATATTTAAATCATCCTTTAAATTATCTATATCAATGATCTGGATGATGATCTGATTAACTGGGTCAGCAAATTTGTGGATAACACCAAGATTGTGGGTGTAGTGGACAGCAAGAAAGGCTATCATGGCTTGTGCAGAGAATGGAAAAATGGGCTCAAAAATGGCAGATGGAATTTAATGCAGACAAGTGTGAGGTGTACTTTGATAGGAGCAACCAGGGTAGGTCTTGCACGGTGAATGGTAGGGCACTGAGGAGTGTGGTAGAACAAAGGGATCTGGAAATACAGGTCCATAATTAGTTGAAAGTGGTGCCACAGGTAGATAGGGTCATAAGGAACGTTTTGGCACATTGGCCTTCAAAATCAATGTATTGAGTACAGGATGTTATGTTGAAGTTGTGTAAGATGGTGAGGCCTAATTTGGTCATTTACCAACAGGAAAGATGTTAACAAGGTTGAAGGAGTACAGAAAAAATTTACAAGGATGTTGCCTGAGTTATAAGGACAGAGTAAATAGGTTAGGTCTGTATTCCTTGGAATGTAGTGGATTGAGAGAAGATTTGATGGAGGTAAACAAAATTATGAAGAGTATAGATATGGTAAATGCAAGCAGGCTTTTTCCACTGAGGTTGGGAGGGACAACAACAGAGGTCATGGGTTAAGGGTGAAAGGTGAAAAGTTTAAGGGGAACATGAGGGAAATCTTCACTCAGAGGATTGTTTACAGCTTCCAATGTTTAAGAGAAGTTTGGATTGATGCATTGATGATAGGGCTATGGCCCCGGTGCAGGTCGATGGGAGTTGGCAGTTTAAATGGTTTTGGTATGGACTAGATGGGCCAAAGGGCCTGTGTCTGTGCTGTACTTCTCTATAATTCTACAAGTATTTTAGGAAAGGTAAAGGAGTTCAGGGCATGGTGTTCCATTGTTTTAGTTGTGATAGAGAGGGAGGAATTAAGGGGGGAGGGGTGGAGTTACAAGTCAGGGAAAATATCACAGCAGTTCTCACCCTTGGGAACTTATCTAGTGAGGCTTTATGTGTGGAACTGGGGAATAAGAAAGGTATGACCTCGTTAATGGGGCTATATTACAGAATAGACCTCCCAAAAAGATTTAGAGGAACAACGTTGTAGAGAGATTGCAGGCTATTGCAAGAAACAAGGTTGTGATAGTTGGTGATTTCAGCTGTCCACGTGTTGACTGAGACTTCTATACTGTCAGGAAGGACTAGATGGGATAGAGTTTATGTATGTGTTCAGGAATGTTTCCTTGATCAGTACATAGAATTCCCAATGAGAGAGTGTGCAATACGTAATCTATTAGAGAATGAGACAGGGCAGGTGACAGAAATTTGCGTTGGGAAGCATTTTGCATCTGGTTATCATAATGTGGGTCCTTTTAAGCATTTTTTGCATGGACTAGATGGGCTGAAGGGCCATTTCTGTTCTGTACTTGTCTATGACTCTGCAAGTATTTTAAGAAAGGCAGATGAGCTCAGGGCTTGGATCAACGCCTGGAATTATGATATTGTAGCCATTAATGAGACCTAGTTACAGAACGTGCAGGACTGGTAGCTTAATCTTCTGACGGGAATGGTGGTAGCCAGAGGTGGTTGAAGTTTGTGGGAACAGGATGGATATGTCCCACAGAGGAAGACGTTCTCAAATGGCGGGGTAGGCAACTGTGGCTGACAAAGGAAGTTAAGGACTGCATAAAAACCAAGGAAAGGGCATATAAGGCAGCAAAGATGAGTGGGAAGTTGGATGATTTGGGAAGCTTTTAAAATCCACGAAAAGGCTACTAAAACAGCTGTAGAAGGGAAAAGATTAAATATGAAGGCAGACTAGCTAACAATATAAAGTGGGATACCAAAAATTCTATCACTTATGTAAAGAGTAAAAGGGAGTTGATATTGGACCACTGGAAAATGATGCTGGTGAGGTAGAATTGGAGGGGACAATTAATGGCAGATGAACTTAATGGGCATTGGTCTTCACTGTGAGATGAGTGCTATTGCTATTACAAAGAAAAAAGTACTAGGCAAACTCAAATGTCTAAGGTGGATAAGTCACCTGGGCCAGATAGACTACATCTCAGAGTCCTGAGAGAAGTTGCTGAAGAGATAATGGATGCATTGGTCATGATCTTTCAAGAATTACTTCATTCTGGCATGGTCCTGAAGAACTAGAAGATTGCAAATGTCACTGCACTCTTTAAGAAGGAAAGAAGGCAAAAGAAAGGAAGTTGTAGACCAGTTAGTCTAACCTCAGTGGTTGGGGAAAGAGTTGGAGTCTATTATTAAGGATGAGGTTTTGAGGCATTTGGAGACTAATGATAAAATAAGTCAGTCAGCATGGTTTCTTTAAAGGGGAATCTTGCCTGACATATCTGTTTGAGGAAGTAACAAGCAGGGTGGACAAAGGAGAGGTAGTGGATGTAATTTACTTGGATTTTCAGAAGGCATTTGATAAGGTGCCACACATGAGGCTGCTTAACAAGATAAAATCCTGTGGCATTATAGGAAGTATACTGACATGGATAGAGGAATGGCTGACAGGCAGGAGGCAGTGAGTGGGAATAAAAGGGCCCTTTTTGGTTGGCTGCTGGTGACTAGTGGTGTTTCTCAGAGGTCAATATTGGGACCGCTGCTTTTCATATTGTTGGTCAATGATTTAGATAACGGAATTGATGACATTGTGGCAAAAGTTTGCAGGTGATACAAAGATAGGTGGAGGGGTAGATAGTGCCGAGGAAGCAATACGATTACATCAGAGACAAACTGGAAGAATGGACGAAAAAGTGGCAGATGGGATACAGTGTCAGGGAGTTTATGATAATGCATTTTGGTAAAGGGAACCATAGTGCAGACTATTATACAAATAAGGAGAGGGTTCAAACATCAGAGGTGCAGAGGGACTTAACAGTTTACATGCAAGGCTCGCATAAGGTTAATTTACAGTTTGAGTCTGTGGTAAAGAAGGCAAATGCAATGTTGGTATTTATTTCAAGGGAATAGAATATAAAAGCAAAGAGATAATGCTGAGCCTTTATAAGACACTGTTCAGGCTACAGTTGGAGTTTTGTCAGCTGTTTTGGGCCCTGTATCTCAAAAGACTGTGTTGTCATTGGAGAGAGTCCAGAGGAAGTTCACAAGGATGATTCCGGAAATGAGGGGGTTAACATCTGAGGAGCATTTGGTAGCTTTGGGCCTGTACTCACTGAAATTTAGAAGAATGCAGGGGGATCTCATTGAAATCTACCGAAAGAACTTGATAGGGTCGATGTGGAGAGGATGTTTCCAATGGTGGGGGTATCCAGAGCTAGAGGGCACAGCCTCAAAATTGAGGGGCGACCCTTTGGAGCAGAGGTGAGGAGGAATTTTTTTAGCCAGAGAGTAGTGAATCTGTAGAATGCTCTGCCCCAGGCTACAGTGGACGCCAAGTCCGTGCGTATATTTAAGGCGGAAGTTGATAGTTTCCTAATCGGTCAGGGCATCAAAGGATTTGGCAAGAAGGCAGGTGGATGGGGTTGAGTGGTCTCCCACTGGGTCGTATCCTATGACCAGTTTTCCCCAGCATCGTCTCTCCATCTCCCGCCAAACAAAAGCCCCAAGACCAACCACACTGCCATTCACCAAAAAACCTCCCCAGTTCTGGCATCCTATTTGGATGGCACACATTCCTCATCATCCCATATTTTCAATAATAACCCAACAGACTGCTGTTGCAGAACTGCTAAATGAAATATATACAGCATAACAGTAAACATGTGAACCAGGGCATTACACAATTACTATTTATTTAGAACGCTTTTTTAAAATTTTATCCCTCCCCCTCACATATCACCTTGTGTTTCTCTCGCCCCTGCCACTACCTTTTAAATCTATGACTATTTTTTTTCCCCCCTAGTCCTTGCAAGGGGTCTTAGCCCAAAACATCGACTGTACTTTTTTCCATAGATGCTGCCTGAGCTGTTGAGTTCCTCCAGCATTTTGTATGTGTTGCTTGGATTCCCAACATCTGCAAATTTTCTCTTATTTGCAAACTTCTATAGGTGTGTGGTGGAAAGTGTGTTGACTGGCTGCATTACAGCCTTGAATGGGAACACCAATGCTGTTGAATGGAAAATCCTATAAAAGGTGGTGGATTTGACCCAGTACATCATGAGTAAAACCCTCTCAAACACTGAGCACATCTACATAAAACATTACCATGGAAAGCAGCATCCATCATCAAACATTCTCACCTCCTGGGCGATGCTGTTTTCTTACTGCTGCTGTCAGAAGGAACAAGAGCCTCAGGACTCGCACCACCAAGTTCAGCAACAGGTGTTACCCCTCAACCATTTAGGTTCTTGAACAAAAGGGTATAGCTACGTTCATTAAAGGACTCTGTTATATTGTTATTTCATGCTTGTTATTTATTGCTATTTAATTATATCTGCATTTGCTCAGTTTAAAGTTACTGTTCTATAGTGTGAGAAAAAGAACCCCAAGGTTGTATGTGGTGACATGTATGTACTCTGATATCAAATTTTACTTTGAACTTTGGTAGTTACATATTCTTGTTTTGTTGGTCGTTGGTCTTTGGTTTAGTATTGACAGTGAGGGGCAGCCGGAATGATTAAAGTGAAATATATATACGTACGTGTGTGTGTGTGTGTGTGTATATATGTATATATTATATATGCATATGTGTATAGATATACATATACATATCTAATTGGGGCATTATTGGAATGCTAACTGGATCATTAACTTCGCTTAAGTGTTTGTTAACTTTGTTACTTCACTGATTTGAATGGTATATCGCTAATTTAGTTTTGTTAGTTTTTATCACTACAAGATTGTCATTGCTGCTTTCATAATAAAGGATCAAAAATGCCTTTTTCACTTTGGAAATTAGTTTTTTGGATCATACTATGTCACGTACCCTGGCTTAGTCTCTCAGCAGTTTTAGTTTGTTTTCAAATAACCACTACATTTTGTCAACCAAAAAAAAATAGTTTTATCAAAGGAACATCAGTCTGTGGCAAAAGATTGGCTTGGACCCATTGGCAAAATTAGAATCACAACACTGAGAACAACAAGAGCAGATTTTAGTAGGGTTATCTATGACCTTTTGTTGATTCATGCTGTATGTTTGTGGTTTGAACACAATTTTGAATGGTTAGCACTGCCCATCCATTGGGACCGCTGTTGGATTGCGTGGTGTTTCCCTCAGGGTTTGTCACTTTGTTTAACTGAAGTGCTGAAATATCCGATTGCCGACATTTGAATTGAAGACAGTTTGGTCTGGTTTAAGCTCTGTGGATGCGTGGACAGTTTGTAGACTATGGTTATTGATTCAAATATCGTCAGTGCTTCGGATGGACAGAGTTAATTGCAAGTTACATAACTAGAGAAAGTAACATGAGTGTATTGAAGCAAGGAATTGTTGCCAACGACCCGACAGTTGGAGCTTGCAAAAGAAAAATTAAAACTAAGGCTAATCTAAACAAAAATCTGCAAAAGGAGTTTGAAACAAATGTGAACAAAATCAAAATGCAAGATTCAACTGCATTTATTATCAAAGAATGTATAAATTATACAACCTTGAAATTTGCTTGCTCCCAGGTGGCCACAAAGCAAGAAACCCAAGAGAACCCAATTAAAGAAGAAAGGAATAAAAATAAAAGACCAACACTTGATGTGCAAGAGAAAGGAAAAAATACAAATCGTGCACAACATTCAGAATCAAAATTCAGTCCTCAGATCTGATACCCAGAGTAGGCTCAAAGCCTTGCTTATTAGTTCATCATATTAGCAGGCACATAGCACAGCAGCCTGGGCAGTCTTCATATCCTCAGCGCCACGCAGAGAAGAGCGATCATCATGGACTACGAGCATAATTGGCTCTCGTCCCCAATCCTGGCACCCTGTCTTTTCAGTCTATTTGGGCTGGTGTTTAAATTGACCATTTGGACAGCGAAAGGCTTTAGTGCCCTGGAGAGAGGGGTGAACATTGTGGAAATCAAGTGATATTGGCTCTCGCCTCTGATCTTTAAATTGTCTAAAACAACAGTTTGTACCTCTCACTAGGACCTGGCTCCAACAAAAAGCTCTGGGTCTAGACCACACCACCCAGCAAGTCGCTCTAGGCTCAGATTTCACCTCTCAGCCCAAAGCCACACTCGAGCTCTTCAAATCAGCTCAGCTCCCAGAGCAGTCTAACTTTGCACCCGTGCCAGTAGTATGGGGTCTGAAATTCCTCTGCCCGGCCCTGACTCTTCTCTCCTGCTCGGGCCAGTTATATGGTCAGCAGAACTCCATCTGCAACGATTCTGCAACACATCATCTTGGCTCAGGACGTGCCTTGGAAAGGTATTTTTAGTGATGTTTTCGTCAGATTTCTCAGCTTTTTAAACTACCAGAGAACTCACGTTCGGTAGCACCATATTAACTGGAAGTTAATTCAAGGTTTAATACATCAATTAATGATCTTGAGAAAATGTTTTAAAAATGCCTTTAGTGGAATTTTGTTTTGAGGACTTGACTAAGCTCTTTGAAGCTGTGCTGAGCAACATCACATGCTACTCTCATTACTTCCTGAGGACAGAACCAATGTTTTTCAAACATTCATATCTATTGCACTGTATTCTTAGAGTATACGAAATGAAGGATGACCCAAACACCTTATATCGAAGGTCACGTTATTGCAACAAGTGAATGCGTCTCACAATGACAAACATCAGACAATGTTTCTGAAATTCCAAGGCACGTTTTGACCATGCATAGAGCAGGTAACCCAGAGGATGGCATGAAACTGAACAACAGTGTGTCTACTTTAAGTGCTAGAAGCTGTGCTGCAGGAAGAAAATCTTCTGTGTTTACTACCTTGTCTGCACGCTTTAAAACAGAGGCCGACTTAGCTGCATTAATCGCACGTCAACGCTCACAGAAGGATAAACATAACCCCGGAAGAGCGGGAGTAGTATCTATGGAAAAGGAAGGAGCAGCTACAGAAAAGAAAGGAACTGCTGAAGTTGGAGGAAGAAATCGTGGCACACCTAGCTAAAGTTAATGTGCTAAGGGCTTCATGTGCTCCAGCAGGCCAGACTTACCGTGTGAGTTCGTATATCAAAAAGGCACTAAGAAAGCTCTAAACCCCCAAAGTTAATGCTGATTTATTTGTTCCATAAGTGTCTGTAGAACATGAACAAGACCCCCAAGAAGTAGTTCAGGTTGTTTACCATTGGCCTGCAGTAATGAGACACTCTAAGTCTGTCGTATCCGACAGCTCAAAGTGCTCATGGGGACCTTAAGTTGCAGCAAGGAAACACTCTTGTTTTAGGTCAGGATAATACTATTGATATTATGAGGAAACAAAATGAAATAAGAACCTTATTAGTATAACAGCAACAAGTTTCATTCTTTGTCTAAAAGAGAGATTCAGATCTTCGCAAGAGATCCATTGCAGTATCATACATTTAAGAGAACTTTTGAAAACAGTGTTGAAGGTTAACATGAGGGGGAACTTCTTTACTCGGAGAGTGGTAGCTGTGTGGAACGAGCTTCCAGCGGAAGTGGTTGATGCGGGTTCGATGTTGTCGTTTAAAGTTAAATTGGATAGATATATGGACAGGAGAGGAATGGAGGGTTATGGGCTGGGTGCAGGTCGGTGGGACTAGATGAGAGTGGGAGTTCGGCACGGACTAGAAGGGCCGAGATGGCCTGTTTCCATGCTGTAATTGTTATATGGTTAAGCTGACAGCTATAGTGACTACCTCTAACTCCTTGAACAGTACACTAGAGGTCACTTTAGGGAACTTGTCAGAAGTTGCCAACATGCTGACCCTAAGAAAGGATATGTAAAAGCGCAGGCTACAGGAACATTTTGGTAAGGAACAGAAAATTGTAAATGCCAACATGCAAAAGTCTCTTTCTTGGGTACCTATCAAATCTGAAGACATGAAAGCTCTTCAAGACAACAGTCTTTTTCTTGGAGGCTGTTGTAATGCATGGAAGAAGTGCAATACATGTGTGAGCTGGACATGCCTACCAATATGTCAATTGTCATAAAGAAATTGCTCTATGTGCTTAAGAATAAATGGAGAACGATCTATAAACTGCAAGAAAAGCACAACCATAAGATTACTTCCACTGACATTGATTTTATAGAAAGGCAAATAAAGATTGTTACACACCCAGTGTTTTGGAATCTACAGATGCTCCTATACAGGATGTGTGAACAAAACTAAGTCACAATTTCATTCTAAGGGTTAAAGAAGCAGGTTTGCCGCTACTGTAAACACGAGGAATTCTGCAGATGCTGGAAATTCAAGCAACACACATCAAAGTTGCTGGTGAACGCAGCAGGCCTGACGAAGGGTCTCGGCCCGAAACGTCGACTGTACCTCTTCCTAGAGATGCTGCCTGGCCTGCTGCGTTCACCAGCAACTTTGATGTGTGTTGCTTGCCACTACTATGGCCACTGGGAGAATTAAAGCTAAAACTGAACCTGGAACTGATGGTCTTGTCAGCTATAAGGGTTTGTCTATTCAGTGAGAGTAAATATGTGTTTGATTTATGCCCCCACCAGAGAAGCAGCTTATAGTGAAAAGGTTGCCTTCCTCAAAGAAAATGATGTCTGCTCTTACTGTTTGTGTACAGGATACATCAGCCAAGATTGCAGGAAATGTCTTTCATGCAAGATGTCCAGTAGCAAGCATCCCAACATACTTTATATTCACTCTAACGAAAAGGTACAGAATCAAAATAAGCCATGAAAGAATCAGACACACAGTGAGTCACACCCTGGTATCTAATCGGTCATCATGATTGTAAACTTCCCATAGTTCCAGTCCAAGTGAAATCTTAGAAGGGTAACAAGACAGTGGTTACTTGTGCTTTCCTAAATCAAGGACCCAGAGTAGGCCTCATGAACAAGCTCAACCTCAAGGAAAAAGTGCATGTATTGCATAGGTCAAGAGAAGATCATGAGTAGATACTTTGTTTCAGGATTGGAAGTGGCTGGCTTAGATGGTGAAAACCTAACAACCATATACAGGAAAGTATGCCTGTTCACAAATGGAATATTCCTCAACAGAGGGATCTCTGGGGATCACACGCTGTTAGGTGCACAGTGCTTTTATCATTCTGTTGAAGTTAGTTTCCATCCCTTGATGCTATGGTGGCACGCCTTAGGAACACATTGTGGAGGAAAGAGTTGCACATGCGCAAAACTGTGTTTTGGACTGATAGTACCTCTGAATGAAACTTCCAGGTTTTGAATCTTCATTGTAAACAAAGTTTCAGAAATTTTTAAGGTCTCACAAGTGTCTTAATGGAGGTACGTAAGCACTCAAGCAACCCGGCAGACGTGGCCTCTAGAGGGTTGAAGGTGAAAGCATTCCTGAAGAATACAACATGGGTGTCAGGGCCTCACATCTTCAGCCTGAAAGCGAATGGCCTGTGAATCCTGATTGTTCTGGAGAATTTCTGCTAGATGATCTGGAAGTCGAGAAGAGTGTTATAATGAATGCAGTTCAGATTAAAGGGGAGATGGACATGGTACACTTATAATCCATTACTTCGTTTTGGGCCCTTTTCAGGAAAACAGTGGCCTGGATTCTTAGATTTACGAACCTGCTCTTATTTCTTAGTTGGAAGAGGAAGCAAGTGAACATTGCTCTTGTTCAGTTCTAATTGGATGAAGAACAGCAAGAGTATTCTTTGGAGAAGGTCAAAGGTCAGATCAGCTGAAATTGTCTGTCTGTGGACGAGCTCAGAAAGGCTGAAATGGAGATCATTTGATTTTGCCAAAGAGAGATTTCAAAGTTTGCAAAGGGGAGAAAGTGTGAAAAGGACTAGCCATATTTTCAAGCTCAATCCAGTACTTGAAAGCTGTCTTGAGAGTTGATGGATGGCTTAGTAGGGCAGGCATGCCTGAAGAGTCTAAACATCCTATTATACTGACAAAGGATCTTCATATCTCAGATCTCATTCTGATGCATGTACATCAAAAGGTGGGCAATGTGGTCGTAACCATGTCTTATCCAAATTGTGTCCAAAAATACTGGATTCTCAGTGCCAGTATAGCTATAAGAAGAATCCTGTCTGTGTGTGGTGTTTGTTGACGGTTGCTTTAGCTCCAGCACGCCGACGGTCTCTCCAGGTGAATCTGTTTACACGTGTAGGAGTGGACTACTTTAGACCTTTTGAAGTGAAGAGCAGAGGTGTTCAGTGAAGAGGTGTGGAGTCATATTTACCTGTCTAGCTATATGAGCAGTTCACATTGAATTGGCATCTTCTTTAGGCACAGATTCCTTTATTAATGAACTTCGACACTTTATAGCAAGACAAGGACAGGTTCGTGAACTGTGTTAGTGATTTTTGAGTTTAGGATATTTACATTTAGCAAATGACTTTGACTAATTTCAATATGTATTGTGGATTTTAAATTGAATGCAGGTCTGAACAATGGGTTCCTAAAAGCTGAATTTCAGACCAGTGAATGCTGATTAAAATTCACTTGGATGTCTATGGTGTGTGCGCGCGGGAAGAGGGAGGTGTGAAGTTTGTTTCAAAGAAAGCATTGTCTATACTTTGTAAATATGTTATTGTTCTTTTATCTTTAGCACATAAAATACCAAGGAAGTGTATTGTAGATTTAATTTGGAGTGCAGCTCTGAACAATGGGTTCCTAAAAGCTGTGAATCGCAGTGGAGATAATGCTGATTAAAATTCATTCTGTGGTATGGAGCAAATCAGGAGATGTGAAGGTTGTATGTAGTTTCACATACATTGTCCATACATTATAAATATTGAGTTGACCTTTGATGTTTGGCACATAAAATACTGAGCCCCTTGTTGGGCTAGTGAGACCTTTTGACCGAAAATGTCTCCATAATGGTGACGGCTGTACCTTGTTGAATAAAGAGGCTGCTTTGAATCTACCAGTAATTTTCTCCAGTGACTTCATTCATGCAACAACAAACCATATTATCGTAATATGACAATCTTTGTTGGAGCTGAGCTTGAGTTGTGAGAAGCCATTGAGAAGTGGAATCCTTCACCGATGAGTGATGTCCTTTTGAAAGGAATTAAGTAGACGTTTAAACCCCCGGCTGGCTCACATCATGGAGGAACATAGAAGAGATTGATCATAGTGCGAAACACTATGAAGGTACACAATCTTGATGAAGAAGGTTTCCACACAGTCCTTTGTGAAGTAGAGGCTATGATCAGCCATCATCTGATTATTAAAGCATCCTCCCATCCCAGTGGTTTTATGGAAGCATAAAATCCAGCCATCTATTGCTTCTAAGACCTCACCATCCTTATCACCAGGAGAGTTCCAAAAGGAAGATATTAATGTTGATAATAGATGTAAACAGGTCCAGTACATGTCAAACTTGTTTTGAAAACCGTGAGTCAAGGAGTATTTACCACAGTAACAGGAATATCAGAAAGGGTCTAATATAAAACACAGTTTCCTCTCAGGAGACATTGTACTTATAGATAGATAGATATACTTTATTGATCCTGAGGGAAATTGGATTTCGTTACAGCCACACCAACCAAGAATAGAGCATAAATATAGCAATACAAAAACCACAAACAATCAAACAACAAAATGCCAGATGGAAAATAAGTCCAGGACCAGTCTATTGGCTCAGGGTGTCTGACCCTTCACGGGAGGAGCTGCACGTTCGATGGCCACAGGCAGGAATGACCTCCCGTGCCACCCAGTGTTGTATCTCAGTGGAATGTGGCCGAAGTCCAACAGTAAAAAGTTCAATATCCGGTCTACAAACACATTCCTCAATCGTAATATGACCCGGATTGCACCATCTGTTGTTAACCAGAACAGTAAGCACCCAACTCCTTTATGCTTACCGCTCTCAGTACACTTCCGGTCAGCCGGAACGGTCTGGAAGCCGTCCATGGAGAAGTTTTGATTGGGTATGTCCTCATGCAGCCCCGTTCCGGTGAAGCACATAACACTGCACTCCCGAAATGTTCTCTGACGCCTAGCTAGCGCAGTGAACTCGTCCATTTTATTACCCACCGAACTCCTGTTCTCCATAAGTCTCTGTTGTCTCGACCCGGTCCTCTTTCCTCGACTTTGTGATCCCCCTCTGCATCCTCTGTTTCCCTCCAGATTTCAACAGGGGTGTCCGCCGCTCTGCCACTCATGGATTGTGGGAAGAGTCATTCAAGTCTTCCCAGACAGAAGAGGATTTGTGCAGCAGGTGTGCATCAAGACCCAAGACCAGCCATCTGGGCAGGCCTATTATCAAGATCTGTCTTGTACAGGAGACGAGAGGTTTGAGGAGCTGCAGCTGCAGAAGGTTCATGACTTTAACTTGCTGACGACTGGGAGCGGTGTAAAGATCACTCTGTACTAGGTTCAGTGCTAAGTAACTTCTTGCCTAGATGACTGGCATGACTTGACTGGAAGAAGAAAGGACATTTGTATAAAGGTTAAGATGTTTGGTCTTGAAGATTTCATAGAACCATAGAAACTACAGCACAGAAACAGGCCCTTTGGCCCTTCTTGGCTGTGCCGAACCATTTTCTGCCTAGTCCCACTGACCTGCACACGGACCATATCCCTCCATACACCTCCCATCCATGTATCTGTCCAATTTATTCTTAAATGTTAAAAAAGAACTCGCATTTACCACCTTGTCTGGCAGCTCATTCCATACTCCCACCACTCTCTGTGTGAAGAAGCCCCTCCTAATGTTCCCTTTAAACTTTTCCCCCCTCACCCTTAACCCATGTCCTCTGGTTTTTTTCTCCCCTTGCCTCAGTGGAAAAAGCCTGCTTGCATTCACTCTATCTATACCCATCATAATTTTATATACCTCTATCAAATCTCCCCTCATTCTTCTACGCTCCAGGGAATAAAGTCCTAACCTATTCAACCTTTCTCTGTAACTGAGTTTCTCAAGTCCCGGCAACATCCTTGTAAACCTTCTCTGCACTCTTTCAACCTTATTTATATCCTTCCTGTAATTTGGTGACCAAAACTGAACACAATACTCCAGATTCGGCCTCACCAATGCCTTATACAACCTCATCATAACATTCCAGCTCTTATACTCAATACTTTGATTAATAAAGGCCAATGTACCAAAAGCTCTCTCTACGACCCTATCTACCTGTGACACCACTTTTAGGGAATTTTGTATCTGTATTCCCAGATCCCTCTGTTCTACTGCACTCCTCAGTGCCTTACCATTAACCCTGTATAGAAACATAGAAACATAGAAAATAGGTGCAGGAGTAGGCCATTCGGCCCTTCGAGCCTGCACCGCCATTTATTATGATCATGGCTGATCATCCAACTCAGAACCCAGCCTTCCCTCCATACCCCCTGACCCCTGTAGCCACAAGGGCCATATCTAACTTCCTTTTAAACATAGCTAATGAACTGGCCTCAACAGTTTGCTGTGGCAGAGAATTCCACAGATTCACCACTCTCTGTGTGAAGAAGTTTTTCCTAACCTCGGTCCTAAAAGGCTTCCCCTCTATCCTCAAACTGTGACCCCTCGTTCTAGACCTCCCCAACATCGGGAACAATCTTCCTGCATCTAGCCTGTCCAATCCCTTTAGGATCTTATACGTTTCAATCAGATCCCCCCTCAATCTTCTAAATTCCAACGAGTACAAGCCCAGTTCATCCAGTCTTTCTTCATATGAAAGACCTGCCATCCCAGGAATCAATCTGGTGAACCTTCTTTGTACTCCCTCTATGGCAAAGATGTCTTTCCTCAGATTAGGGGACCAAAACTGCACACAATACTCCAGGTGTGGTCTCACCAAGGCCTTGTACAACTGCAGTAGTACCTCCCTGCTCCTGTACTCGAATCCTCTCGCTATAAATGCCAGCATACCGTTCGCCTTTTTCACCGCCTGCTGTACCTGCATGCCCACTTTCAATGACTGGTGTATAATGACACCCAGGTCTCGTTGCACCTCCCCTTTTCCTAATCGGCCACCATTCAGATAATAATCTGTTTTCCTATTTTTGCCACCAAAGTGGATAACTTCACATTTATCCACATTAAATTGCATCTGCCATGAGTTTGCCCACTCACCCAACCTATCCAAGTCACCCTGCATCCTCTTAGCATCCTCCTCACTGCTAACACTGCCACCCAGCTTCGTGTCATCCGCAAACTTGGAGATGCTGCATTTAATTCCCTCATCCAAGTCATTAATATATATTGTAAACAACTGGGGTCCCAGCACTGAGCCTTGCGGTACCCCACTAGTCACCGCCTGCCATTCTGAAAAGGTCCCGTTTATTCCCACTCTTTGCTTCCTGTCTGCTAACCAATTCTCCACCCACACCAATACCTTACCCCCAATACCGTGTGCTTTAAGTTTGCACACTAATCTCCTATGTGGGACCTTGTCAAAAGCCTTTTGAAAATCCAAATATACCACATCCACTGGTTCTCCCCTATCCACTCTACTAGTTACATCCTCAAAAAATTCTATGAGATTCGTCAGACATGATTTTCCTTTCACAAATCCATGCTGACTTTGTCCGATCATTTCACCGCTTTCCAAATGTGCTGTTATCACATCCTTGATAACTGACTCCAGCAGTTTCCCCACCACCGACGTTAGGCTAACCGGCCTATAATTCCCCAGTTTCTCTCTCCCTCCTTTTTTAAAAAGTGGGGTTACATTAGCCACCCTCCAATCCTCAGGAACTAGTCCAGAATCTAACGAGTTTTGAAAAATTATCACTAATGCATCCACTATTTCTTGGGCCACTTCCTTAAGCACTCTGGGATGCAGACCATCTGGCCCTGGGGATTTATCTGCCTTCAATCCCTTCAATTTACCTAACACCACTTCCCTACTAACATGTATTTCGCTCAGTTCCTCCATCTCACTGGACCCTCTGTCCCTTACTATTTCTGGAAGATTATTTATGTCCTCCTTAGTGAAGACAGAACCAAAGTAATTATTCAATTGGTCTGCCATGTCCTTGCTCCCCATAATCAATTCACCTGTTTCTGTTTGCAGGGGACCTACATTTGTCTTTATCAGTCTTTTCCTTTTCACATATCTATAAAAGCTTTTACAGTCCGTTTTTATGTTCTCTGCCAGTTTTCTCTCATAATCTTTTTTCCCCTTCCTAATTAAGCCCTTTGTCCTCCTCTGCTGAACTCTGAATTTCTCCCAGTCCTCAGGTGAGCCACTTTCTCTGGCTAATTTGTATGCTACTTCTTTGGAATTGATACTATCCCTAATTTCTCTTGTCAGCCACGGGTGCACTACCTTCCTTGATTTATTCTTTTGCCAAACTGGGATGAACAATTGTTGTAGTTCATCCATGCAACCTTTAAATGCCTGCCATTGCATATCCACCGTCAATCCTTGAAGTGTCATTTGCCAGTCTAGCTTAGCTAATTCATGTCTCATACCTTCAAAGTTACCCCTCTTTAAGTTCAGAACCTTTGTTTCTGAATTAACTACGTCACTCTCCATGTTAATGAAGAATTCCACCATATTATGGTCACTCTTACCCAAGGGGCCTCTCACGACAAGATCGCTAATTAACCCTTCCTCATTGCTCAAAACCCAGTCCAGAATAGCCTGCTCTCTAGTCGGTTCCTCGACATGTTGGTTCAAAAAACCATCCCGCATACATTCCAAGAAATCCTCTTCCTCAGCACCTTTACCAATTTGGTTCACCCAGTCTACATGTAGATTGAAGTCACCCATTATAACTGCTGTTCCTTTATTGCACACATTTCTAATTTCCTGTTTAATACCATCTCCGACCTCACTACTACTGTTAGGTGGCCTGTACACAACTCCCACCAGCGTCTTCTGCCCCTTAGTGTTACGCAGCTCTACCCATATCGATTCCACATCTTCCCGGCTTATGTCCTTCCTTTCTATTGCGTTAATCTCTTTTTTAACCAGCAACGCCACCCCACCTCCCCTTCCTTCGTGTCTATCCCTCCTGAATATTGAATATCCCTGAACGTTGAGCTCCCATCCCTGGTCACCCTGGAGCCATGTCTCTGTGATCCCAACTATATCATAATCATTAATAACAATCTGCACTTTCAATTCATCCACCTTATTACGAATGCTCCTTGCATTGACACATAAAGCCTTCAGGCACTCTTTTACAACTCTCTTAGCCCTTTTTAATGCTTGCCCTGGATTTGTCGGCCTGCCACTTTTACTTTTCCCCTTTGTACTTTTTGCTTCTACGCTCACTTTACACCCCTCTGTCTCTCTGCACTGGTTCCCATCCCTCTGTTGTGAACTAACCTCCTCACACCTAGCCGCTTTAATTTGATTCCCACCCCCCAACCATTCTAGTTTAAAGTCACCTCAGTAGCCCCCGCTAATCTCCCTGCCAGGATATTGGTCCCCCGAGGATTTAAGTGTAACCCGTCCTTTTTGTACAGGTCACACCTGCGCCAAAAGAGGTCCCAATGATCCAAAAACTTGAATCCCTGCCCCCTGCTCCAATCCCTCAGCCACGCATTTATCCTCCACCTCATCGCATTCCTACTCTCACTGTCGCGTGGCACAGGCAGTAATCCCGAGATTACTACCTTTGCGGTCCTTTTTCTCAACTCCCTTCCTAGCTCCCTATATTCTTCTTTCAGGACCTCATCCCTTTTCCTACCTATGTCATTGGTACCTATATGTACCAGGACCTCTGGCTCTTCACCCTCCCACTTCAGGATATCTTGGACACGATCAGAAATATCCCGGACCCTGGCACCAGGGAGGCAAACTACCATCCGAGTCTCTGGACTGCGTCCACAGAATCGCCTATCTGACCCCCTTACTATCGAGTCCCCTATCACAACTGCCCTCCTCTTCCTTGCCCTACCCTTCTGAGCTACAGGGCCAGACTCTGTGCCGGAGGCAGGGCCACTGTCGCTTCCCCCGGGTAAGCTGTCCCCCCCAACAGTACTCAAACAGGAGTACCTGTTGTTAAGGGGCACAGCCGCCGGGGTACTCCCCATCACCTTCCTTTTCCCCTTCCCCCTCCTAACCGTGACCCACTTGTCTGCCTCCCGTGGCCCCGGCGTGACCACCTGCCTTCCACTCCTCTCTATCACCTCCTCACTCTCCCTGACCAGACGAAGGTCATCGAGCTGCAGCTCCAGTTCCGTAACGCGGTCCCTTAGGAGCTGCATCTCGATGCACTTGGCGCAGATGTAGACGTCCGGGAGGCTTGGAGACTCCAGGGCCTCCCACATCCGACACCGAGAACAGCAAACTGCCCTCACAGTCATAATGCCCCTCTCCTCAAATAGCAACAGAAAATGAATGTCAAACCTTCCTCGCCTCACCCGCTTCCGCCTAAGCCCGGTGAGCCGAAGCCCTTAAGTCTTCACTCTGCTCCCGGCTCACTCCGCCGCCCGCAAACTACGCTGCCCGCTCTATGAGGCTCTGTTCCTTTTAAATCTGCCGCGCTGCACTGCCCTACGTCACACGCCTGCGCATGCGTATGTTCTACGTTGGTTTGTCCTTCCAACGTGCAATACCTCACACTTGTCAGTATTAAACTCCATCTGCCATTTTTCAGCCCATTTTTCCAGCTGGTCCAAGTCCCTCTGCAGGCTCTGAAAACCTTCCTCACTGTCTATTACACCTCCAATCTATGTATCATCAGCAAACTTGCTGATCCAATTTACCACATTATCATCCAGATCATTGATATAGATGACAAATAACAATGAACCCAGCACTGATCCCTGTGGCACACCACTAGTCACAGGCCTCCACTCAGAGAAGCAATTCTCCACCACCACTCTCTGGCTTCTTCCTTCTTTCATGTCTCCTATTTTAATAGTATCAGAATCAGGTTTATTATCACCAGCACGTGACGTGAAATTTGTTAACTTCGTAGCAGCAGTTCAATGCAATACATAATATAGAAGAAAAAGAAAATAATAAATAAATCTTATTCGGTGTACTTCATACAGTATACGCATATTGAATAGATTAAAACATGGTGCAAAAAAAACAGAAATACTATATATTTTTTTAAAAAGTGAGGTAGTGTCCAAGGGTTCAATGTCTGTTTAGGAATCGGATGGCAGAGGGGAAGAAGCTGTTCCTGAATCACTGGGTGTGTGTCTTCAGGCTTCTGTATCTCCTACCTGAAGGTAACACTGAGAAAAGGGCATGCCCTGGGTGCTGGAGGTCCTTAATAATGGATGCTGCCTTTCTGAGACACCACTCCTTAAAGATGTCCTAGATACTTTTTACCCAAGATGGAGCTGACTAAATTTATAACCCTCTGCAGCTTCTTTCGATCCTGTGCAGTAACCCCCATCCCCCATACCAGACAGTGATGCAGCCTGTCAGAATGCTCTCCATTGTACATCTATAGAAGTTTTTGAGTGTATTTATTGACATACCAAATCTCTTCAAACTCCTAATAAAGTATAGCTGCTGTCTTGCCTTCTTTATAACTGCATCAGTATGTTGGGACCAGGTTAGATCCTCAGAGATCTTGACACCCAGGAACTTGAAGCTGCTCACTCTCTCCACTTCTGATCTCTCTGAGGATTGGTATGTGTTCCTTCGTCTTACCCTTCCGAAAGTGTAGTTGTAATTTTTATCATGTAATATTTAAGGGGCTGGGAAGTAAGTGTCATGTATTTATTTTCTGTCTGTACAGTAGTTTGTGGCACATGTATTATGGTAATCTATCACGTGGGTTGGGGCGGAGTAGTTACATATTCTCATTTTGTGAGTTTTTTAGTTTAGTCGTTGAGAGTTGGAGGCAGTCAGAATGAATTTTTGTTGATCATTATTTGGGATGTTACTGAAATGCCAACTAGACTGCTAACTTCACTCATTTGAATGCTATCGCTTATTTAGTTTTGTTAGTTTTTTTTAAACCACTTACAGGATTGTTTGTCTTTGCTGGTTTTGTAACAAAGGAATGCCGTTTTTGGCTTGGAAATTCATTATTTGGAAGCACATCATACAGTGTCTCGTATCCTGGCTTAGTCTCTCAGCGGTTTTGGCATGGGCCACTACAGGCCCATTGGCCTTCATAGATCAAAGTATCGAATACAGGAGTTGGGATGTTATATTGAAGTTGTATAAGACATTGGTGAATCCTAATTTGGAGTTTGGGTGCAGTTTTGGCCACTTATCTACAGGAAAGATGTAAATAAGGTTGAAAGAATACAGAGAAAATTTACAAGGATGTTGCAGGGACTGGAAGACCTGATTTATGAGGAAAGATTGCATAGTTAGAACTTTATTCCCTGGAACATAGAAGATTAAGGGGAGATTTGAGAGGTACAAAATTATGAGCAGTATAGATAGGGTAAACACAAGCAGGCTTTTTCCATTGATGTTGGGTGAGACTACAAGAAGAGGTCATGGGTTAAGGATGGAAGGTGAAATATTTAAGGGGAACACAAGGGGAAACTGGATGAGGGTGTGGAATGAGCTGCCAGTGCAAGAATTGTATGTGATTTCAATTTCAAGAGAAGTTTGGATTGATACATGAATGGGAAGGATATTGTTCAGGTGCATCTTGATGTGATTAGACAGTTTAAATGGTTCGGCACAGACTTTTGGGCTGAAGATACTCTATCTGTACTGTAGATTTTTATGTATCTATGACTGACCATCTCCTGCCCCAGTTAAGCATTGTGTCTCAAATAAACAAATTGAATCCTGGCTGTTCTCTCAATTTATTTTTGTTCTTTAAGAGTTTTTTGATATATATACACACATACACACATGCACACCCCGCCCCCGCCGCCACCACCACCCTGTTGTCCATCGAAATCCGATGACGACGTCCACTCCTTTAACGGTGAGATCTTTGATGACTATACAGTCCTATCCTGGACCCATGAGCTCTATTGCAGGTGGGACATGTATATGTGGTGGTAGTAGTGGTGGCAACCATGGCTGCATTCCTCCTGGCTCTCTTCTGGTTGTTCTTTCCATCTCCAGAATACGAACCCCATCCCTATACAGCTGTCCCAAGTGGTACGGTCAGCAGCAACATCCTCCAGATCCTCGGGTCTGATCTTGCACTTCCTTAAAGCATTCTTCATCTGATCCTTATTGTGCTTCTTCGACCCTCCAGCTGAGTGTCGACCATGATGTAGCTGGCTGTATAACACTCTGCGGGGTAGCCGACATGGGGGGCATCCTTATCACGTGCCCCAGCCACTGCAACTGATGCTGGGTGATCGTGGCCTCAATACTTCTGCAGTTGGTCTTTACAAGTATTTCAGTGTGAGGCACCCGCTCACGCCAGGTAATTCCCAGGATGCGCTGGAGGCAGCTTATGTGGAAGTGCTCCAAGGACTTGATATGATGGCTGTAGGTTACCTAAGCTTCACAGCTGTAAAGAAGGGTGGTGACACAGACTGCTTGGTATACAGTGACCTTCATGGAGGGACGAAGGCTCCTGTTCTGAAAGACTGTACACTGAAGTCTCCCAAAGGCAGCTGACGCCTGTTTAATGCGGCTCTCTATGTTGTTGTCAATGCCGCTATCCTCAGAGAGAATGCTCCCCAGATATTTGAAAGATGGCACTACTGACAGCTTTTCATCACCAACAGTAAAGGAAGGTAGAGTGGGTGGGACACTGGTACTCCATTGGCAAGGCACTTATGTCTTGGTATTGACCCATCCTGCTGTACGCTCTCACTGGCACAGCAAGGACAGTCTGAAGATCCTCTGGAGTTTGGGCCACAAGAGCACAGTCGTCTGCTCCAGGACCCACTCTCTACAGTTTGGTGGTTGTGTGGAGCCTCCTGGTGTGGTGGGTGTATGGGGTGTTTGTGTAGATATGTGTGTGGGTGTAATTTGTAGTTTACCTATCTATTTGATGTGAACAACAGATTTCACATGTCAGTGATATTAAATCTGATGATGATTCAGGAAAAGTATTTAAAAATAGTACAAAAAGAAAGCAATAATAGTGATATAGTGTTTATGGGCTAGTTCATTGTCCATTCATACGTCTAATGGTGGTGGGGGGAAAAAGCTATTCCTAAAATGTTGAGTGAGTCTGTAAAGGCTCCTGTACTTCCTCCCTGCTGAGGTCCTGAACGATGGATGCCGCCTGCCCCTTTTCTTTTCAAATAACCATTTTCATATTGGTCTGTCCCAGAATTTAACATTTTATGATGAAATTACTGAGTTGGACTTCCAGTTTTCCTTTCCCTACTCATGTAAATTTGACTGAGATATCAGCTGGATTGTTAAAGCAGTATGTGACAAAAAAGTGCTTGCAAACCTGCCAAAATATCCTGCTTTATTATTTAAAAATGATGGAAGTGCATATGCTTGACCTTGAAGGTTTATGCAAGACTGTCGAACTTATGGTTAAGACCTTGAAGCTTGATTTATAACAACGATCTCCATGGCTCTGTCAATTTTCTTTTCCTGCCTCTGGGTGTCTGCACAGCTTGTGGATCTTCTGTTTTCCACCTTCTCCACCCAAGTGACCTGTTGAATTATTTCCCAGGATGGACTTGGCTGCTGACGGCCTCAGCCACTGCAGGCGCCCACTTTTCCATTAAGAATTCTAGACTTGGATGATTTAGTGACACCTGCTCAGGGTAATGGCAGCCTGTTGATTCCAGTCAGCTGATCGGTAGCAGCTGGTGACATCTGGATGCAAAATGTGCAAGGTTGGCATGGGCACTGCTTTATAATCATGAAGCATGGTTTATCTATACCGGTTCCAAATCTGGTGATCCCTTTCACTTGAAATCAATTAGTAAATGTTGAACCATCCACTATTTCTTTATGTCGAGTTCCTCCCACTTTCTTTATATATTGACTTCTCTGAGCAGTTAAGAGAAGAAATGGACATGAAGGTGTGGGGAAGTGGAACGCTAGGCACTGCAGATATAATTTCCAAGCTGCTCTTGTGGTACTTTGCTCAGTGCTCATTCATTCCTTATCACATGCTCTGAAACTTCCTGGTACCGTAAAACTGAGACAATCTGGTAACAGGCCATTCAAAAATGCTAACGGTCCATATCTAATTCACCCAGAAAATGTGCACTATAATGCCTTCTGATTCTTTGGTACTCAAGTTCACATTTTAAGTTACCATGTTTATTGGTACAATACAAAGTAATATCTAAAAAGAGTGAGTTAGAATTGTATTTCTCCATTTATAAAATGAAGTAATAATCAAATGACATCTAATAGCTTGTCCATCACCATCTTATTTGTTATGACCATTGAGAGAGTGTGTGGGAAAATGGCGATACGGTACTTTATTTGAAAGTTCCTTCTGCTGATACTATGCAAGTGTGCTCTATTTTTCAATGGTTTTTGTTGTGGTATCGTATTTGATTTTAACTTTTGCTTTCTCCACAGGCCTGAGGCTAACTGTGGTTCTCACTGCCTTGCTAATGGTGCTTGGTACCTTGCTGAGATGTATTCCCATGAATAATCAATTAATCAAAAGATGGTGAGTTGATGCTCTAGTGGCTAATTGTTTAAAGTGAGATAATTTGTTAGCATTCTGTAACTAACTATGACAAATTAGAATGCACCTATAATCACATAATGCTGTGAAATACTATAATGCAATGCAATAGCAGCATTTGCACTGGAGTTCTGTGGCTTGGAAGTTGCAGTCTTCAAAGTTAACATCACAAGATGAAAGCAAAATTGTTTAGTCATTTCCAAGAGATACAAGTTAACAAAATGGGATTTGAAATTAATTGGAATGCAAAACATGTTTTTCTATTTCTTCTCAAATTTGACTTTTAACAAATACAGCAGAACAAGCAAACCTTTTAGCTGAGTGCCAAGAGTTCATATTTTAACTAAATGATTTTGAAACCTAATTATAGTTCCAAACAGTAGAACAAGAATGATAAAATCTGTATATTAAAATCACTGTAGCTTGATATTTGCTTTGTGTAATTTTTTTGACCTTAATTTTAAACAAAAGCAATAATATTCCTTTTATCTTCACCAACCTGAGTACACACAAAAGTTTTGGTTAATATTTAATCTGAATGAATATATGTAAGTATATAGAGAAAGCAAGTTTGTAGTATAAAGCAAAACTATAATTGTGTTATTCTTTTTGACATTCATTAAAAGTTTTAGTACTAAATTATATCCTTTCAAAATTATACAGTTCTTTAGTACAAACATGATTTATTTTATGGCTTGTCTAATGATTCTATCAGTTACTTTGTCCTAAGAGTTTTTTTTATTGAATTGAAGTTAACTACCTTGCACATGCTTCTGTGGTAACCACTTGGGAGTATCTAGAAAATACTGACTGTAGTGCATTTGACAATAAGATCTGTTCAACATCTAAGGAACATAATTTCTGAGGTTAATGTATCGGGTGAACCTTGTTCATTGTTGCTAAGTCTGGATCCTGGAGCTCCCATTTCAAATACACTGCAGAGGATGGTTATTAGATGCACTGCAGCAGCTCTAAGTGTCTTTACCTCTGTGTTCTTGAGTACAGTTAGGGATACACCCCAGAGTTCTGAAATTGGTGGCTGAAGAGAATGTGGAGGCATTCATAATGATCTTTCAAGAATCACTGTGGACGACTGGAAAATTGCAAATGTCACTCCATTCTTCAAGAAGAGAGAGAGGTAAAAGAAAGGGAAAATAGGGCAGTTAGTCTGTCCTCAAGTGTTTGGAAGATCTTGGAGTTGATTGTTAAGGATGAGGTCTCAGGGTACTTGGAGGTACATGATAAAATAGGCTGTAGTCAACATGGTTTTCTCAAAGGAAGATCTTGCCTGACAAATCTGTTGGAATTCTTTGAAGAAATAACAAGTAGGATAGACAAAGGAGAACCAGTTGATGTTGTGTACTTGGATTTTCAGAGGGCCTTCAACAAGGTGCCACACATGAGGCGGCTTAACAAGCTACAAGCCCATGGTGTTACAGGAAAGATTCTATCATGGATAAATCAGTGGCTAACTGGCAAGGGGCAAAGAGAGGGAATAAAGGGAGCCTTTTCTGGTTGGCTGCCGGTGAATGGTGGTATTCCATAGGGGTCTGTGTTGGGAATGATACAATTTTTTTATTGCAACACCAACAAATTACATTCAATACAACCAGTTGCCAATTACATTTTGACTGTTTATCCCAACCACCCCCCAACCTTCATCACCGTCCTCTCTCCCCCCATCCCTGTCCGCTCCACCAACCAACTGAATAGTAGTGCATACACGGACAAAGCATTCCTATTTTATACAATAGTAAGATTTTCTAATTTATCTGTGTTGCTCATCTTCCCCTGAATTTGTTGTTGTAAGTTGGTGGTGGAGCCCTGAGTTACCCTCTTCCCACCCGCCCATCACCCCTCACATTCAACTCTTTACTTTGTAACATCTATGAGTGTCACTTAGCAATGTCAGACACTGAACAATAACCACCCCCCTCTAGCACCAACAAAGTAGAAAGGCAAAGCAGTTCTCGTAGACAATCATATCAAAGAGACAAAGAAAAAAAACCTGGACAAACCCGTTACCTTATATAATTAAAACTATTTCCGTCTCAAATATAATATACCACATAATCAAGACCCTGACAGCTCTCTTGCGAGAAACTGTTGCTTTAGTAAACCGTCACTTAGCGATGGCACCAGTGACGTCTTATCGGGCGCACAGGAACAAAAACAAGTCTATTGGAGACATAACCTGAAATGAACATGTACAACTAAAGTTATTCAGAATCAGAACAAACTGCTGTTTTTCAGCTTCATTCTTGATGAAGTATGACATTTGGGTATATTGAATATCACCTTAGAAAATAAAAGATAAAAAGTATAAGTCTAGGTGGACTTGTATCACCTTACCATGTTATCCTTGTACTAACAATTAACTGAGCCATTACCTTAAAACTCTGACTTGCAATACTCAGAGACAAATTGGCTGCTTAATTAACTAAATACAAAAGTGCAACAAATGACTTTCCAATAAAAGAATAACCAGAAAACTTCACACCTAGGGCGTTAACTTGCCTGTGCCTGTTAGATTGTACATACAGGCTGGTCTGAGCTCTTAATGCGGTTCCATCTCCTCCCATGGGGCGTGTGGACTTTGCCCAGGGTCTTCTTCCATACCTCCCAGCACCAATGGATTCAGAGCTTCTTTCGCTTCCTCTGCCGATTTAAACGACATCTTCATGCCCTTGATATTCACTCTCAAAATCGCTGGGTATATGAGGAATGAGTTGATCCCCTTCTGTCGAAGCTTAGCATGGATCTCCTTGTACCCCTGCCATTCCTGCATCGTGCCAAGGCTGTAGCCAGTGAAGAACTGTAGCTGGGTGCCATCCGGGAGAGTATCTTTGGCTTTCCTTGCACCCTCCAGGATAGCCTGCCGGTTGGTGTACAGTAGAAGCCTGAAAACCATGGTCTGCGGCCTTGAGGTGTTGTTGGAAAACATCCTATGTGCTCTATCGATCTCCAGTGGAGTGCTGTGGGAAGGGAATTCAGGGTTAGCTAATGGAGCCAGGTTTGTATACAAGCCCAGTGAGAGGGTTACAAGAGCATTACTAAGTTGCCATTTTTCTGGGAATGATAAAGTTACTAGTGTTCTTGCCAACCAAGAATGACTGAAACATCTTAAAACTGTTTTTGACATTGTGCAAAACAATGTGTTTCCAAAAATTTTATATCAATTATTTGGCTTGATAGCAATATAGGGGTTGTTCCAACAAATAAACTGTATTACTCTAATACACCTTTTCTTTATTGGACTTGCCTTTGACTATACAAAGATCAAGAGTTTGAATAAAAATTCTAGACATATTTAATAGTTTGTCCCTTTTAGACCTTGTGGATTTGCAGAATTCTGCAGAGGTTGTGAAGTTGCCTTTGCTCATTTGTACACAATTTTGAAAGTGAATTGAAATTAATTTTATATTGAAAATAACTAGTTGTGCATACTGTACAGTAGACATTGGCATATATAGTATTTCCATTGTAATTTGTGTATTCTGTTTCTAGGTTGATCCATACAGGACAGCTGCTGAATGGATTAGCTGGTCCTGTTGTTGTGAATGCTCCTCCATTTCTTTCAACAACCTGGTTTGCACCAGATGAGAGGGCTACAGCCACTGCCGTTGCCTCGCTATTCAACTACTTTGGAGGGGCTTGTGCGTTTTTGGTGGGCCCATTTGTAGTTCCAGCACCCAATGGTACTACGCCACTGCTTACTGCCTCCAGTAATAGCAATGAATCCATAAGGGAACGTGTCCAAATATTGCTATATGCAGGTGAATAACCCTAATTGTTTTCAAATGTTTCTCTAATTTTTGTGTACCCATGTGTACAGAATAGTTGCAGCAGCTATAGAGTAATACATGTGCCGACCAAGGTGCTCATCTAAACCAGCCCCATTTACTTGTATTTGTCATGTACTCTGTTCTGACGATAGTGAAGACACCGGAGAAAAGTATTGGTAGATATGAAGCAGGCGCTTTATCTGACAAAACTCGATACAGCAGGCATCATATGGAGTTGCTTTTGGTCTAAAAGGTGTGACTGGCCCACGCTACTTGATATTTTATGTGCTGAACATCAGAGGATAATTCCATATTTATAATGTGTCTACAGTGCTTTCTTTGAGACTGCACACAAACTTCACACCTCCTGATTCACACCCAGACCACAGACATCTAAATTAATTTTAATCAGCATTGTCTGGTACGTCCATTCAAAGCATTTAAGAACTTACTGTTCTGAGCTGCATTTTAAATTTAATCGACAATGCATATTCAAATCTGAAGGCGAGTGACCAAAGTCAGTTATGTTAATTGCTGCATGTGCTAGACCCAGAAATTACTTAACAGTACCTTTTTTTTTGACACTCTTGGATAAAAATAAATTTGTACCAGGAGAGGCAATCCTTAAGGAGGATCTACTGAAATAGGACAGCAAAAATACCCTACCTCGGAATTTCCCCTAATTACTTTTCTGTGCTATTCAATTAATCAGTTACCTTCAGCTTTCATTACAGAGTACTGTTCCCATCACACTTTAGCATCCTATTCACGCTCTTGGTGTCTTCTGCCTTTGCGTTTGCTGTGGGTACGTTTCCATCAACTGTGGTCATTTCTGATGTGGCTGGCTGGTGTTCATCTCTTAGGTTCTCTGTAATTACACAGTTACTGGGTACACTTGATCCCTCACCCTGTGGGAGCAACAAGAAGGTGAGTCCCGCAGTTTAACCCGAGTCCACCGTTTCCACTGGCTGCCTCGCCAAGTCTGCACATAGCCACATGTCACACTTATTAAAAGTACTATCTGTGGTCCTATCCATCTGGGATCAAACCCTGTCCCTTCAGGCAGCATCCTCACCATGACTTGGTCACCCTGCTGTGGGAGGACTATCTCCTTTCTCTCCATCTCTCTCTGATCAGCAATGTGCTGCTGTTGTTTTTCCCAGTCATTCAACACTTTAAGTTGGTTTCAAAGGTCTGTCACATACTGTGTTATTCTAGCCTTGTAAGTCCCAGTCCCATCACAACCTGTAGCTACCCCATGCTCGCCCTATCAATAATTCGTAGGGGCTGAGAACCTGTGTGTGGTTTGGGGTTGCTTGCAATCTCATCAGGATTCCTTGTATTATATCAACCTATGTTTTTCCCGTCTCTATTATAGTATTGGCTAAGACATTCTTGATTGTTCGGTTCATCTTTCTACCATTCCTGAACTCTTGAGAGCGGTAAGGTACATGGAACCGTTGTCAAATTCCTAACTGTCAGCATATTTCCTTCATCACTTTCCCTGTGAAATGTGCTCCCTGATCCAGGTCCACCTGGACTGGGGCTCCCCACCTTGGGAGGATTTCCTGAACTAGAATCTGTGCAGCTGTGCTGATGGTGCAATCCCTTGTTGGGAAAGCTTCTACCTTCCAGGTGCAATGGTCCATAATTTCGAGATGGTAGCTTTCCCCCCGCTCTTTGGCAAGAGGCCCGTGAGTCCATCTTGATGTTTTCCCAGGGTCCCCTCGAATATGGCTGGTTTGCCAGCTGTATTTTTATGTCCTTACCAGAGTTTTGCTGGGCATAAATGATACAATGGCAGCAGAATTTCTCAACATCCCCTCCCAACCCTGGCCACCACCAGCCCTGCTGGAGGGTCGTGATAATGCTCTGCCTTTTGTGATACATTACCCCATAATAATTGCCATTATTGTTCCCCAGTTACTCTCACCTCTCCTGGTCGCTGCCTTACTTCCCCCTTAAAAAGGCGATGTTTTTCTCCATTGCTGACATTCCCGGTAGTTGCTCAGGTACCATCCCGCACCCCCTGGCCCATACTGTCCCACATATTCCTTGAGCACTTCACTTTTACTGACTCATGTATATCATTAGGCTGCATCTGGTGAATTTCAACCATTTCCTTGAGCTTGTGCCAGAATTCTAAATTCCCACATATAATTTTAAGTGGGGGCGACTCTGACAAAATGCTCTGTTTCTCCCTGGGGGTGAAGGACTTATGAATAGTCATAATCTGAGTCAAGGGCTGGCTCGGATCATCAGGATTCGTGATCTGACATTGCCTGACTTCAGTAGCGGCTATCCTGTCAGATATATCTGGGTAAAGCCTCTCGGTGAAATATCTCCACACTAATTCCCACATTATGCAAAATATAAATGAAAGGTAGCAGTTAAATAGTGAATGCTTAAAAGTGGCAGATTGTGGAGTACATGCTCTGTGTTTCGTGTGCCTATACCCATGATGCCTGCTGTGTTCCTTTGCATCACACTCAGAAAACGTGTATGCTAAAATGCAGCCCCCGGAATGAGTATACATGCCCCCATTGGCATCTCGAACCTTCAATAACCAACTTTCGCAACTGGTAGCTCTGCCTCACCAAATTACACACACAATGTTTCATCTCCTACGTAAACACACACAGACGTGCACACACTATTTTTATATGTACCAGTTCAGCTGTCCATGTTCGTGATACCTTGTGTTCCTGTGTACCACCGACCCGAACAGATCCAAATGTGAGTAGTAATTTTAAAAATGCTCATCCCTTAGACTGTTGATCGCTGGCCACATGATGTGTTGCAAGCAGTTATCCCGTTCTTGACACCAAATGTTGTGTGAATGAAGTCACCGGAGAAAAGTACTGATAGTTATGGAGCACCCGCTTTATTTGTCAAAACAAGATACAGCAGGCATCAAGGAGGGGAGGAGAAGATGGCGTGACGCACGCGCGGCCACTCCGAATTGATATCGTATTTGTTAAGTAGGGGCCGTGCACAATCCTGATTTGATGGAGACAGGCATGAGAAGCATGGAGGAACATCTGGAGAAACTTCTGAAATACCCGCTTCGCTGCCGCTGCTACTGTGCAATTGAGAATCTCCGGAGGGGAAGGCCCCAAATCCTCGGCTTTGCCTATTGCCTGTTGCCGGAGCCGGGGTCGAAACGCTCGGCAGAGATGGTGCTCGGTGTCAGGGGGCTGGTCGGAGGCTCAAAGTTTTCGGACGGACTCAAGAGTCGGCTGTGGTTGGGTGCTTCCAGGGTGCTGCAAGTTTGCGGCGCTGGAAGCTCATGGTAGGGAGAGTTTTTTTTTCCTTCCTTCTACCGTCTGCGTGAGATGAGTTTCGAGAGACTTTGAGACTTTTTTTTACCGTGCCTATGGTCTGTTCTTTATCAAATTATAGTATTGCTTTGCACTGTTGTAACGATATGTTATAATTATGTGGTTTTTGTCAGTTTTTCAGTCTTGATTTGTCTTGTGTTTCTGTGATATCATTCTGGAGGAACATTGTATCATTTCTTAATGCATGCATTACTAAATGACAATAAAAGAGGACTGCGTGTCTTCATAATCTAATCTAATCATATGGAGACGCTTTCAAGTGGAAGGTGTGGCTGGTCCATGCTACTTGATATTTTTTGTGCTAAACATTAAAGGGCAATTCCATTTACAATGTATCCACAATTTCACACCTCTCGATTTTCGCCCGGTCCACAGACATCTAAATGAATTTTAATCAGCATTGTTTGGTTCATGATTCAAGGCTTTGAGGAATTTATTGTTCAGAGCTGCATTTTAAATTATATTGACAATGCATATTCAAATCTGAAGGCTGGTGGCTGAAGTCAGTTATGTTAATTGACTATTAATTATGTTAATTATGTACTGAGCTGAGAAATCGCTCCAACAATTCTAGTAAACTTTTTCTGTCCAAATTTCTCTAAAAGGTGTTTGGTACTTGCCTAAAAGGTGCTTGTTCCATATACACACCACCCTCGGGTTCCTTTAAAATCTTTCCCCTTTTACTTTGAACCATATAACAATTACAGCATGGAAATAGGCCATCTCGGCCCTTCTAGTCAGTGCCGAACGCTCTCACCTAGTCCTACTGACCTGCACTCAGCCCATAACCCTTCATTCCTTTCCTGTCCATATAGCTATCCAATTTTACTTTAAATGACAATATCGAGCCTACCTCTACCACTTCTACTGGAAGCTCGTTCCACACAGCTACTACTCTGAGTAAAAAAGTTCCCCCTCGCGTTACCCCTAAACTTTTGCCCCCAACTCTCAACTCATGTCCTCTTGTTTGAATCTCCCCCCACTTTCAATGGAAAAAGCCTATCCATGTCAACTCTATCTATCCCCCTCATAATTTTAAATACCTCTATCAAGTTCCCCCTCAACCTTCTATGCTCCAAAGAATAAAGACACAACTTGTTCAACCTTTCTCTGTAACTTGGGTGCTGAAACCCAGGTAACATTCTAGTAAGCAACACACATCAAAGTTGCTGGTGAACGCAGCAGGCCAGGCAGCATCTCTAGGAAGAGGTACAGTCGACGTTTCGGGCCAGGACCCTTTGTCAGGACTAACTGAAGAAAGAGTTAGTAAGAGATTTGAAAGTGGGAGGGGGAGGGGGAGATCCAAAATGATAGGAGGGGGAGGGATGGAGCCAAGAACTGGACAGATGATTGGTAAAGGGGATATGAGAGGATCATGGGACAGGAGGTCCGGGGAGAAAGACGGGGGTGGGGGGGGGGAACCCAGAGGATGGGCAAGGGATATAGTCAGAGGGACAGAGGGAGAAAAAGGAGAGTGAGAGAAAGAATGTGTGTATAAAAATAAATAACGGATGGGGTACGAGGGGGAGGTGGGGCATTAGCGGAAGTTGGAGAAGTCGATGTTCATGCCATCAGGTTGGAGACTACCCAGACAGAATATAAGGTGTTGTTCCTCCAACCTGAGTGTGGCTTCATCTTTACAGTAGAGGTAGCTGTGGATAGACATGTCAGAATGGGAATGGGATGTGGAATTAAAATGTGTGGCCACTGAGAGATCCTGCTTTCTCTGGCGGACAGAGTGTAGGTGTTCAGCAAAGCGGTCTCCCAGTCTGCGTCGGGTCTCGCCAATATATAGAAGGCCACTTCGGGAGCACCGGACGCAGATAGTGGCCACACATTTTAATTCCACATCCCATTCCCATTCTGACATGTCTATCCACGGGCTCCTCTACTGTAAAGATGAAGCCACACTCAGGTTGGAGGAACAACACCTTGTATTCCGTCTGGGTAGCCGCCAACCTGATGGCATGAACATCGACTTCTCCAACTTCCGCTAATGCCCCACCTCCCCCTTGTACCCCATCCGTTATTTATTTTTATACACACATCCTTTCTCTCTCTCTCCTTTTTCTCCCTCTGTCCCTCTGACTATACCCCTTGCCCATCCTCTGGGTTCCCCCCCCCCCACTCCCCCCCTTGTCTTTCTCCCCGGACCTCCTGTCCCATGATCCTCTCATATCCCCTTTGCCAATCACCTGTACAGCTCTTGGCTCCATCCCTCCCCCTCCTATCATTTTGGATCTCCCCCTCCCCCTCCCACTTTCAAATCTTTTGCTAACTCTTCCTTCAGTTAGTCCTGACAAAGGGTCTCGGCCTGAAACGTCGACTGTACCTCTTCCTAGAGATGCTGCCTGGCCTGCTGCGTTCACCAGCAACTTTGATGTGTGTTGCTTGAATTTCCAGCATCTTCAGAATTCCTGTTGTTAACATTCTAGTAAATCTTCTCTGTACTCTCTATTATGTTGACATGTTTCCTATAATTCGGTGACCAGAACTGTACACAATACTCCAAGTTTGACCTTACCAATGCCTTGTACAATTTTAACTTTACATCCCAACTCCTTTTCCTCAATGCTCTGATTAATAAAGGCCAGCATACCAAAAGCTTTCTTCACCACCCTATCCACATGAGATTCCACCTTCAGGGAACTATGCACCATTATTCCTAGATCCCTCTATTCTACTGCATTCTTCAGTGCCCTACCATTTACCATGTATGTCCTATTTTGATTAGTCCTACCAAAATGTAGCACCTCACACCTCAGCATTAAACTCCATTTGCCATCTTTCAGCCCACTCTTCTAGCTGGTCTAAATCTCTCTGCATGCTTTGAAAGCCTACTTCATTATCCACAACGCCACCTATCTTAGTATCATCTGCATACTTACTAATCCAATTTACCACCCCATCATCCAGATCATTAATATATATGACAAACAACATTGGACCCAGTACAGATCCCTGAGTCACACCACTAGTCACTGGCCTCCAACCTGACAAACAGGTATCCACCACTACTCTGGCATCTCCCATCCATCCACTGTTGAATCCATTTTACTGCTTCAATATTAATACCCAACGATTCCATCTTCCTAACTAACCTTCCGTGTGGAACCTTGTCAAAGGCCATATAGACAACATCCACTGCTTTACCCTCGTCAACTTTCCTAGTAACCTCTTCAAAAAAATTCAACATGACCTTCCACGCACAAATCCATGTTGACTGTTCCTAATCAGACCCTATCAATCCAGATAATTATGTATACCATCTCTAAGAATACTTTCCATTAATTTACCCACTGCTGACGTCAAACTTACAGGCCGATAATTGCTAGGTTTACTCTTAGAAACCCTTTTTAAACAATGGAACAACATGAGCAATACGCCAATCCTCTGGCACCATCCCCATTTCTAATGACATTTAAAATCCTTCTGTCAGGACCCCTGCTATTTCCACACTAACTTCCCTCAAGGTCCTAGGGAATATCCTGTCAGGACCTTGAAACCTATCCACTTTTATATTCCTTAAAAGTGCCAATACTTCCTCTTCTTTAATCATCATAGTTTCCATAACTTCCCTACCTGTTTCCCTTACCTTACACAATTCAAAATCCTTCTCCTTAGTGAATACTGAAGAAAAGAAATTGTTCAAAATCTCCCCCATCTCTTTTGGTTCCACACATAGCTGTCCACTCTGATTCTCTGAGGGACCAATTTTATCCCTCACTATTTTATTCCTCTATCCCTATTTCACTCTGCCCCCCCTCCCCCAGCTGCCTCGTAAACACAAAATAATCTGCAGATGCTGGGGTCAAAGCAACACTCACAACACCCTGGAGGAACTCAGCAGGTCAGGCAGTATCCGTGGAAAAGAGAAGGCTGGTAGGTTCCAGGTGAAAAACCAGTAAGGGGGAAGATAAAGGGGTGGGGGAAGGGAAGGAGGGAGGTGATAGGCAGGAAAAGTGAAGAAAGAATAGGGGAAAACACAATGGGTAGTAGGAGGCGGAACCAAGAAGGAGGTGGTAGGCAGCTGAGGGAGGGGACAGAGTGACATAGGGATAGGGGAAGGGAGGGGGAGGGAATTACTGGAAGTTGGAGAATTCTGCGTTCATACCAAGGGGCTGGAGACTACCTAGACGGTATATGAGGTGTTGCTCCTCCAACCTGAGTTTAACCTCATCATGGCAGTAGAGGAGGCCATGTATGGCCATATCTGAATGGGAGTGGGAAGCAGAGTTGAAGAGGGTGACTACTGGGAGATCCTGTCTGTTGTGGCGGACGGACCGGAGGTGCTCAACAAAGCGGTCCCCCAATCTGCATCGGGTTTCACCGATGTAGAGGAGGCCGCACCGGATGCAATAGATGACCCCAACAGACTCACAAGTGAAGTGTTGCCTCACTTAGAAGTACTGTTTGAGGCCCTGAATGGTGGCAAGAGAGGAGGTGTAGGGGCAGGTGTAGCACTTGCGCTTGCCCCCCAGCTGCCTATCACCTCCCTCATGGTTCTGCCTCCTTCTAGGTACCCATTGTTTTCCTGCTTATCACCTCCCTGCTTCCCCTCCCCCATGCCTTTGTCTTTCAAATTACTGGTTTTTCAACTGAACCTACCAGCCTTCTCCTTCCAACCCTCCCCCACCTTCTTTATAGGGCCTCTGCCCCTTCCCTCTTCAGTCCTGACGAAGGGTTCCAGCCCGAAACGTCGACTCATTGTTTCCACTGATGTTGCCCAGCATGTTGTGAGTGTTGCTGTTATCCCTCACTATCCTTTTGCTATTAATATAACTGCAGAAACCCTTTGGATTTATTTTCACCTTACTTGCCCAAGCAACCTATTATCTTCTTTAAGCTTTTCTAATTTCTTTCTTAAGATTCTTTTTACGTTCTTTATACTCCTCGACAATACTGCGAGTATCATTTCCAGCTGTTTAAGAAGGTAACTCTCCCACTGCCATGTTGAGGATAGTTAGGGATAGGCAACAAATGCTGGATAACCCATTCATAACCATGAATTATTTGCTTTCGGAGTGACCTAACTAATTTTATTGGGTTTCCTTGTTCTGGGTTCCTCCAATTTCTCTGCATCAAATTATTTTATAATGTTAAACACCTCAGATCATGTAGAGATATTACTGAGCTGATTGTTTTGTCCATTTATAGTGATACAGAGGTCACTTGAACTGCACAGCATGAGAAACAAGCCTTCTGACCCAATTGTGAATTCCAACCAAGCTGTCTATGACCCATTGCCTGAGTTTGGCACTTATCCCTCTAAGCTTTTCTTATCCATGTACCTGTTGAAAAGTCAAATGTGATAATTGTACCTACAGCCACCTCTGCCGATTTGTTCAATCTATGCATGACCCTCTGTCAAAACAAATTGTCACTCGGGTTCCCTTTAAATTGTTCCTTTTCATCTTGAACCTGTCTTAATTCCAAAGTAAAGTCCAAGAGTCAGAGACCATTGAAATTGGCCTTTCGGCCCAGCTCCTCCACAGTTACTAAAATGACCATCTAAGCTAGTACCATTTATCCATGTTTGGCCCGTGGCCCACTAAACATTTCCATGTACTTGTCGAAGTGTTTTTTAAAAGTTGTTAATGTACCTGCCTCAACCATTTCCATTAGCAGCTTATTTCATATATCAGAATCAGGTTTATTATCAGTGGCATGTGTCGTGAAATTTGTTAACTTAGCAGCAGCAGTTTAATGCAATACATAATATAGAAGAAGAAGAAAGATAATAAATAAGTCAATTACAGTATACATATATTGAATAGATTAGAAATCATGCAAAAAGCAGAAATGATATTTATTTAAAATGTGAGGTAGTGTTTACGGGTTCAATGTCTGTTTAGGAATTCGATGGCAGAGGGGAAGAAGCTGTTCCTGAATCACTGAGTGTGTGCCTTCAGGCTTCTGTACCTTCTACCTGATGGTAACAGTGAGAAAAGGTCATGCCCTGGGTGCTGGAGGTCCTTAATAATGAACACTGCCTTTCTGGAGCACCCACTGGGTAAAAAAGTTACCCTTCTCACTTCTTTGCTTCAACCCTTGCACTCTAGTTCTTGATTCACAAACCCTACAAAGAAATACTGTGCACATTCACTCTATTTATGCCCTTCATGATTTTACACACCTCTATAAGCTGAATCTTCATTTTCCTACACTGCCATGAATAAAGTCTGTCTACTCAGCCTCTCGCCATTACCCAGTCCCTTGAGTCCTTGTAAATCTCATTTGCACTCTTTCTAGCTTTAATGGCATCTTTCCTGTAGCACGGTGACTAAAACTGAGCATAATATTTCTTTCTTTTCTTTTTAAATCTTTTTATTGAGTAAGTATACAAAAAAGGTAAGCCATATAAACATTAATACAATGTTAAAATATAATAAAATTCCAAAAAATAACAATACCAAAAAGAAAATACTACAATGTAATTTAAGCATAAGAAACCAAGATAACATAATAGTTTACTAAATTTTATATATATCAATGGAAAAAAAGAAAAAAAACCCCCCCAAAAAAAACCCACCGTGCAACTAACTAAAAGCAAGGCAAAGCAATGGGCTAACTTGAAACCAAACAGAGTTAAACTTAAAATCACGTCCTCAATCCCGACCTCCATTAAAACAGTGAAAAAAAAACAAGAAGGGTAAATATTACATTAAATGAAAATATTGAATAAAAGGTCCCCAAATCTGTTCAAATTTAAATGAAGAATCATAAAGGTTACTTCTAATTTTCTCCAAATTCAAACATAAAATCGTCTGAGAAAACCAAAAAAAGGTAGTTGGGGCATTAAGCTCTTTCCAATGTTGTAAAATACATCTTTTCGCCATTAAAGTAAGAAATGCAATCATTCTACGGGCTGAAGGGGAAAGATTACTAGAAATTTTAGGTAGTCCAAAGATAGCAGTAATAGGGTGAGGAGAGATATCTATATTTAATACCTTAGAAATAATATTGAAAATATCTCTCCAAAAAGTTTCCAAAGTAGGGCAAGACCAAAACATATGAGTTAAAGAGGCTATCTGCCCCGAACATCTATCACAGAAAGGATTAATATGCGAGTAAAAACGCGCTAACTTATCTTTGGACATATGTGCTCTATGAACCACTTTAAATTGAATTAGGGAATGTTTAGCACAAATAGAGGAAGTATTAACTAATTGTAAAATCTGCCCCCAATCATCCACAGAAATGGTAAGCCCCAATTCCTGTTCCCAATCTACCCTAATCTTATCAAATGGAGCTTTCCTAAGTTTCATAATAATATTATAAATCATAGCCGATGCACCTTTCTGACATGGATTAAGGTTAATTATCGAATCTAAAATATATATAGGAGGGAGCATTGGAAAGGAAGAAAGTATAGTACTTAGGAAATTTCTAACTTGTAAATATCTAAAAAAATGTATTCTTGATAAGTTATATTTATTAGATAATTGTTCAAAAGACATAAGGGAACCATCTAAAAATAAATCCAAAAACCGTAAAATACCCTTAGTCTTCCAAGTTTGAAAAGCGCGATCCGTAAAAGAGGGAGGAAAAAATATGTTACCTAAAATAGGAATCGCTAACCCGAATTGATTAAGATCAAAAAATTTTCTGAATTGAAACCAAATGCGCAAAGCATATTTAACTATCGGGTTAGAGACCTGCTTAAGGCGTTTCGAATCAAAAGGAAGAGAGGAACCTAAAATAGAACCAAGTGTATAACCCTGAACAGATTGTAATTCCAATGCTACCCATTTAGGAATAGATAGTATGTCCCGGTCAAGTAACCAAAATTTCATATGTCGAATATTAATAGCCCAATAATAAAATCTAAAATTAGGTAATGCTAAACCTCCATCTCTCTTAGCTTTCTGTAAATGTATTTTACCCAGTCTCGGATTCTTATTCTGCCAAATAAATGAAGAAATTTTAGAGTCAACTTTATCAAAAAAAGATTTAGGAACGAAAATTGGTAATGCCTGAAACACATATAAAAATTTTGGCAAAAAAAACATCTTAACTGCATTAATACGACCAATCAAAGTTAAATATAAGGGAAACCATTTAGATGAAAGTTGAGTAATATGGTCTATTAATGGTAAAAAGTTAGTCTTAAATAAATCTTTATGTTTACAAGTAATTTTAATCCCAAGATATGAAAAGTAATTATTAATCAATTTAAATGGAAATTTATAATATAAGGGAAGATGTTTATTAATCGGAAAAAGTTCACTCTTACTAAGATTTAATTTATAACCTGAGAAAAGACCAAATTGTGCTAATAACTCTAAAACAGCAGGAATGGATCTCTCAGGATTAGAAATATATAAAAGTAAATCATCAGCATAGAGTGATAATTTATGGGACTTTAATCCCCGAGTTATCCCAGTAATATTTGAAGATTCTCGAATAGCAATTGCAAGAGGTTCTAATGCAATATCAAATAATAGGGGACTAAGAGGACAGCCTTGTCGAGTACCACGAAAGAGAGGAAAAAAAAGGTGAGTTTAAAGAGTTAGTACGAACTGAGGCTACAGGGGAATAATATAACAGTTTAATCCAGGATATAAATTTCAAGCTAAAATTAAACATTTCAAGCACCTTAAATAAATAAGGCCATTCTACTCTATCAAAAGCTTTCTCGGCATCTAAAGAAATAACACACTCAGGAACATTTTGTGAGGGAGTATAAACGATATTTAACAATGTACGAATATTATAAAAAGAGTAACGACCTTTAATAAAACCCGTTTGGTCTTCCGAAATAATAGAAGGAAGTACTTTTTCTAGTCTATTTGCTAATAACTTAGAAAAAACTTTAGAATCAACATTTAATAAAGATATTGGTCAATAAGATGCACATTGAGCAGGGTCTTTATCCTTCTTTAGTATTAAAGAAATTGATGCTCTATTAAAAGATTCCGGAAGTTTACCAAGTTTCAAAGAAGCCTCAAAAACCTTATAGAGCCAAGGAATCAATAAAGAAGCAAAACATTTATAAAATTCAACGGTAAATCCATCAGGGCCAGGAGCTTTCCCCAGATTCATAGAAAAAATAACATTCTTAATCTCATCCATTGTAATGGAAGTATCTAATAAAGAAGACATATCCCGTGAAATCTGAGGGAAGTCTAACTTATCTAAAAAATCATTCATATATTTAGAATCTCGAGGAGACTCTGATTGATATAAAGAAGAATAAAAATCACAAAAGGTTTGATTAATCCCCACATGATCCAATATCAATCGATCATTTTGGTTATAAATCTGATTGATTTGAGATTTAACATAATTAGATTTCAATTGATTAGCCAGCAGCTTGCCAATTTTATCACTATGAACATAAAAATCACTTCTTGTTTTCTTTAATTGGTTTACAATCGAGGACGAGAGTAGTAAACTGTGTTCCATTTGAAGTTCAGTTCTTTGTTTGTATAGCTCCTCAGAAGGAGCCATAACATATTTCTTATCAATTTCTTTAATCTTGTCCACAATTGCCATCTCCTCCTGCTTCTGTTTCTTCCTCAAAGCAACGGAATACGAAATAATCTGACCCCGAATATAGGCTTTAAAAGTGTCCCAAAGAGTGTTAACCGAAATATCTTCTGTATAGTTAATTGTAAAAAAAAGCTCAATCTGTTCATTCATAAAATTAACAAAGTCCGAGTCCTGAAGCAACAGCGAATTAAAACGCCATTGTCTATTGTTTGGTATATTGGCCATAATTTTAATAGAAAGCTTAAGTGGAGCATGATCCGAAATGGTTATAGAATCATAATCACATTTAATCACTGAAGGAATGAGACGAGAATCAATGAAAAAATAATCAATTCTTGAATAGGAATGATGAACATGTGAAAAGAAGGAAAAATCTTTTTCCTGAGGATGCAGAAAACGCCAAATGTCCGTCGACCCAGAATCAGAAAGGAAAAAATTAATCAAATTTGCAGATTTATTAGGTAAAGTCCGTAAAGGAGCCGAACGGTCCAAAGCTGGAGATAAACAGGTATTAAGATCTCCGCCCCAAATCAATGAAAACTCGTTCAAATTCGGAAACTGATCAAACAATGATTTATAAAATTCCGGACAATCCATATTAGGAGCATAAACATTAACCAAAACTACTTTTTTATTAAATAGTAAACCACTAACCAATAAAAATCTACCATTCGGATCAGAGATAATATCCTGTTGTATAAAAGTAACTGAGGAATCTATAAAAATAGAGACGCCTCGAATCTTAGCATTAGAGTTCGAATGAAATTGTTGTCCCTTCCAGAATTTGAAAAAACGTAGTCTGTCCCCCCTCCGTACATGGGTCTCTTGTAAAAATAAAATTTGTGCTTTAAGTCTCCAGAACACTTTAAAAACTTTTTTCCTTTTAATAGGATGATTAAGACCATTAGTATTCCAGGAGACAAAATTAATAATAGACTCCATAAATCCTAAAGTCAACCCACAACAAGGAGGATTGACAATAGGCGCGACCCACAAACCCGGAGAGGAAACAGAACATACAAAAGATACCGGGGAAAAGGACGCAACCAGTACTTCAATAATGTATATAGCCCAAAGAGAAACAAACTAAAACGTGAAGCCCCTCCCACCACCCACCACCCCAAGACCCCAAGGCAAAATCTAAAGCAGACCCGCCAGAAAGAAGCAAGCGCTAAAACTACCCCCATGACTTCCGGTATACGCTCCCTAAAAAAAAGGTATAAATATGAAAAAGATCAGCTAATTGTAAAACAGTAAAAAAATAAGTAAAAAAAAGTTAACTCAATTAAGATACATACAGAACAGAACAAAAGCCGGAAAATATATATTAAAAAAAACCACAATAAACCTCAAACTCATGAATAGACACAGCAACAAAAAAAATAGGATTATTAACATAAAGTGATTATAAAAAGCAAAACAGAATAAAATTTTAAAAAAAACTACAAAATTTAAGGCCGCACAGGAAATACGTAAGATGACAAAATGGAAGTAACCACCCAGAATCCCCTGGGAAAAGAAAGAAATGACGCAGTTAAAAAGAAAGTTTAGCAGCCATATTAAGAAATCAAAAGTAAACTTTTCTGCCCAAATAGGGCACAGAAAAGTTAAAACCAACCAATTCACAGCCTCCGATCAACGGAGATAATTAAAAAAAGGCAATTAAGATGTTGAAGATGAAAGTTGATCCAGATAACTCTGGGCATCCGATGGAGAATCAAAAAAACGAAGGGCTCCATCTAACATGCGAATCCTTAGACGTGCAGGGTACAGCAGCGCTAGTCTTAAATCCATCTTATAGAATTCCGACATCACGGATCTGTAACGGACCCGTTGGTCCCAGATTGGTTTACTGAAATCTTCCACGAATCGGAACTTAAGATCCGAAAAATCAATGAAACCTTTAGATCGAGCGAATCGAAACAGTCTCTCCTTGTCTTGAAAATAATGAAAACGTAAAATAACATGCCTAGGTCTATCTGACCTAGACGAGTATGATGGGATTCTGTGAACACGATCCAGTAGCGGTGGTTGGTCAGGAAATACAGTAGGGAATGCATCTTTTAAAAGTTGAGAGAAATATTTCATGGGATTGTTGGCTTCCACGGCTTCCCTCACGCCAATCATTCGTAAATTCTGCCGTCGCATTCTAGATTCCAAGTCAGAGTTTTTAAAAGTCAAAAAGTCAAGTTTCTTCTTCATTACATTAATTGTTTCTTCGATTTTCCCCATCTTAAGCTCACTTTGTTGCGCGAATTTTTGAAGATCAGATATAGCCGACTGATGTTCCGCAATACATGTTTGCATCTTATCAATTAAATCGGCAATTTTCTGGAAATTAGTTGAGATTTCCGTATGAATCAGGTCTTTAACAGGTCCTGCAATTTCCGTATGAATCATCTCCCTAACAGAGGTTGAAATTTCCCTCTGAATTAACTCCGATATCGCTTTCAAAGTCACCGGTGATTCAGTCGGGGGGAGATCCGTAGCTTTTGGTTTAACCGGAGGTTTACCATCCTTGCCGTCTTTCTCGTTCTTAGACATAGCAGATCTAAGTTCCATCCAGTTGTCGGAGAATTCAGTTTAATTCAAAGTATTGTAAGAGTTGATGCCTTAATGGTTAATTAAAGTATAGCTGACCATAGAGAAAAAAAACTCAGAGGTAATGGAGCGAGTCAAGAACGCGACTTCACTCCATGAGCGCTACCGGAAGTCCCCGCATAATATTTCAAGTGCACCCTCAGCAATGTCTTGTATAAAACTCATTGATAGAGATTTCTACTGCAAGTCAGGCCACAGAATTAGAGGTTGGACCAGTAGCTCTTTCATGACAATCACATCCTCTATTACCTATGCACATTGCAACAAATGTTGTAGTACACACAAAATGCTGGAGGAGCTCAGCAGGCCAGGCAGCACCTATGAAAAAGAGTAAACAGTTGACTTTTGGGCCAAGACCCTTCATCAGGACTGGAAATAAGAGATTAGAAGTCAGTATAAGAAGGTGGGGGAGGAGTGAAAGAAGTACAAGGTAGTAGGTGGTAGGTGAAATGGAGAGGGGGAAGGGTGAAGTAAAGAGCTGGGAAGTCAATTTGTGAAAGAGGTAAAGGGCTGAAGAAGGGGAATCTGATGGGAGAGGACAGAAGACCACAGAAGAAAGGGAAGGGAGAAGGATGGGCAGGTAAGGGATGAGATGAGAGAAGGAACTGGGAATGGCGAGGGGGGGGTGCATTTATCAGAAGTTGGAGAAATGGATGTTCATGCTATCAGGTTGCAGAATTTCCAGGTGGAATAAGGTGTTACTCCTCCAACCTGAGTGTGACTTGTTCACGGATATTGTTAGGAAAGGCTAGGTGATGCAAATTTCAAAGCTTTATAAATACCCAGACTCCTCAAACCTTGTCCCAACAATCAGCAGCCATGGGCTCCTCTAAGCAGCTGCCTAGCTCTCTGAAAATTACAATAAATGATGCCCACAAAGCAGGAGAAGGCTATAAGAAGATAGCAAAGCATTTTCAGGTAGCCGTTTCCTCAGTTTGTAATGTAATTAAGAAATGGCAGTTAACAGGAACGCTGGAGCTCAAGTTGAGGTCTGGAAGACCAAGAAAACTTTCCGAGAGAACTGCTCGTAGGATTGCTAGAAAGGCAAATCAAAACCCCTGTTTGACTGCAAAGGACCTTCAGGAAGACTTAGCAGACTCTGGAGTGGTGGTGCACTGTTCTACCGTGCAACGACACCTGCACAAATATGACCTTCACGGAAGAGTCATCGGAAGAAAACCTTTCCTACATCCTCACCACAAAATCCAGTGTCAGAAGTTTGCAAAGGAACATCTAAATAAGCCTGATGCATTTTGGAAGTAAGTTCTGTGGACTGATGAAGTTAAAATAGAACTTTTTGGCCGCAATGAGTAAAGGTATGTTTGGAGAAAAAAGGGTGCAGAATTTCATGAAAAGAACACCTCTCCAACTGTTAAGCACAGGGGTGGATCGATCATGCTTTTGGCTTGTGTTGCAGCCAGTGGCATCGGGAACATTTCACTGGTAGAGGGAAGAATGAACTCAATTAAATATCCGCAAATTCTGGAAGCAAACATCATACCATCTGTAAAAAAGCTGAAGGTGAAAAGAGGATGGCTTCTACAACAGGATAATGATCCTAAATACACCTCAAAATCCACAATGGACTACCTCAAGAGGCGCAAGCTGAAGGTTTTGCCATGGTCCTCTCAGTCCCCCGACCTAAACATCATCGAAAATCTGTGGATAGACCTCAAAAGAGCAGTGCATGCAAGACGGCCCAAGAATCTCACAGAACTAGAAGCCTTTTGCAAGGAAAAATGGTGAAAATTCCCCAAACAAGAATTGAAAGACTCTTAGCTGGCTACAGAAAGCGTTTACAAACTGTGATACTTGCCAAAGGGGGTGTTACTAAGTACTGACCATTCAGGGTGTCCAAACTTTTACTTCGGCCCTTTTCCTTGTTTGTTTTTTTGAAACTGTAAAAGATGGAAATAAAAAAAGTAATCTTGCTTAAAATATTAAAGAAATGTGTCATCTTTAACTTCATGCCTTTTGGAAATCAGGTCATCTTTCACTAGCTTAGCTATTCACAGTAACAGAAATTTTGACCGGGGTGCCCAAACTTTTGCATGCCACTGTATAGTTCAGGTAGCTGTGAGAATCATTGGGGTTTATATAATATATCAGTGGATAGATAAACTAGCTCCAGAGATGGAGACAGATTGAGAAAGGAGAGGGAGGTTTCGGAAATGGACCAGGTAAATTTGATGGCAGGGTGGAAGATGGTGCGAAGTTGATGAAGTCATTAAGCTCTGCAAGGGTGCAGGAAGCAGCACCAAAAGCAGTTGTCAATGTAGCATAGGAAACGTTGAGGAGTGATACCGGTGTAGACTTTTCCACATAGCGGACAAAAAGGTAGGCATAGCTGGGCCATGCGAGTGGCCACGGTTACACTTTTTGTTTTAAGGAAGTGGGAGGAGCCAAAGGAGAAATTGTTAAGAATGAGGACCAGTTCCGGCAGGCGGAGGAGAATGGTGGTGGAGGGGAAATGGTTTGGTCTGGTGTCCAGAAAGATGCGGTGGGCTTTGAGGCCTTCCTGATGGGAGATGGAGGTATATAGGGACTGGACATAGTGAAAATGAGATGACTAGGGCCAGGGAACCTGAAGTTATAGAAAAGATCAAGAGCATGTGAAGTGCATTCCTATCCAGAGTGTTTTCATTCTTTACCAAGGCCAGTATTGGAGCCAATTAGCAATTTGGTTCAGTTTAAACAGTTGATTCAAGAATCTCTTAGCTTACTGGAAAGGATAACATGCTCATCTTAGTAACCAGAGCTTTTTCCCTTTTGAACTTATTGTCCTGTGCTTGATTGCATTGTGTTCTCATCAATGTTGAAAATGTCTTTGTGTTGTCTATTCCAGAGTCGCAATTGTCAAATTGTTAATGCCACCACATTTTTGAACAAGATCCAGCAGTCCTACTGCTATATATTTCCATCATGCCAAGATCTGCTCAACTGAATTCCTAATGGATAAATTAAGCAGTTGATTAACTTGCAGCTCGTAAATGTCCACTTTTGTAGAACAAGAGAATTTCAACTGAAATATCATTAATTTAAATTGAGTCCCTGTAATCAGCTAACAGAATTCTTGAAACAGTGCCATTCTCCTTTTGAATATCTACCTTGCTTAAAAGGGAAGTGGTAAAGACAACTAAATGACCTAGTTGCCAAGCCAAATCATGCTTGGTTGCTAAAAAGAGGAATGCTGCTGAAACAATATCTTTGAGGCACTCGGCACTCAGGGTTATTCTCTCACCAATTTCCTTTAAAACCTGCCTGATGCCTGTGTTTGAAATTTGAGCTGATCTAACTAAATTGGATAGTAATGATTGAATGGGATATACCTGTTAGCTCTTTTCTGAAAGAGTGTAGGATCAAGAGAGTGTGAACAGTTACGATGCTGTTGTTTTTAAGGAGTTTGTATGTTCTCCCTGTGACTTGTGTGGGTTTCCTCCAGATGACCAGTTTCCTCCCATATTCCCCATATTCCAAGGATGTACGTTTCGGGTTAGTGAGTTGAGGGCATGCTATTTTGGCGTCGGATGTGTGAAAATACTTGTGGCTGCCCCCAGCACAATCCTTGAACTGTGTTAGGCAAAGTAACACATTTCACTGAATGTTTTGATTTACATGTGACAAATAAAGCTTTAGTTACTCCAGCACTGAGTCTGACCCTGTGGTACAGAAGGGTGGGACGGAGAAGAGGAGAGCTGTCGTCATTGTGGCCTCTATAGTCAGGGGAGCAGACAGGAGGTTTTGTGGACGTGACAAGGACACCCGCATGGTTTGTTGCCTCCCAGGTGGCAGGGTCCGAGATGTCTCTGACCGGGTGCACGATATCCTGGTACAAGAGGGAAAACAACCAGAAGTCATGATACATGTTGAGACTAACGACATAGGCTGGAAGATGGATGAGGTGCTGAAGTGTGAGTTTCAGTAACTAGGCAGAAAGAAGGCTGAAGAACAGGACCTCAAGGGTGGCGTTCTCAGGATTGCTGCCAGTGCTACGTGATAGTGATGGTAAGAACTGGAGGAGATGGTAGTTGAATGCATAGCTGAGGAGTTGGTGCAGGGGGCAGGGTTTTAGATTTTTGGATCATTGGGATCTCTTCTAGGGAAGGTGGGACTTGTACAGATTGGATGGGTTGCACCTGAACTCGAGGGGGAGCAATATCCTTGCAGGTAGGTTTGCTAGCGTGGTAAGGGAGGGTTTAAACTAATTTGCAAGGGGGATGGGACTTGGAGTGATAGAGCAGTGGAAGAAGTGCATGGAGTAAAGCCAGATCTAATATATAGAGAGGCTTTGGGGAAGGAGAAGCAGAATAGAGGGAGTGAAGGTAGAAGGGCTAAAGTGCGTGTACTTCAATGCAAGAAGCATCAGGAACAAAGGTGATGAGCTGAGAGCTTGGATACGTACATGGAATTATGATGTAGTGGCCATTACAGAGACTTGGCTGGCACCAGGGCAGGAATGGATTCTCAATATTCCTGGATTTCAGTACTTTAAAAGGGATAGAGAGCGGAGGGGGGGGAAGGGGAGGAGGGGGTCACATTACTGATCAGAGATACTGTTACAGCTACAGAAAGGGTGGGTAATGTAGTAGGATCCTCTTTTGAGTCAGTATGGGTGGAAGTCAGGAACAGGAAGGGAGCAGTTACTCTATTGGGAGTATTCTGTAGGCTCCCTGGTAGCAACAGAGATACCGAGGAACAGATTAGGAGGCAGATTTTGGAAAGGTGCAAAAATAACAGGGTTGTTATCATGGGTGACTTTAACTTCCTTAATATTGATTGGCACCTGATTAGTTCCAAGGGTTTAGACGGGGCAGAGTTTGTTAAGTGTGTCCAGGATGGATTCTTGTCACAGTATGTTGACAGGCTGACGAGGGGGAAATGCCATACTAGATCTAGTATTAGGTAACGAACCGGGTCAGGTCACAGGTCAGTTACAGTACAACTGTAACGAAAACCAATTTTCCCCGAGATCAATAAAGTATGACTATGACTATGAGATCTCTAAGTGGGGGAGCATCTGGGGGACAGTGACCACCACTCCCTGGCCTTTAGCATTATCATTGAAAAGGATAGAATCAGAGAGGACAGGAAAATTTTTAATTGGGGAAGGGCAAATTATGAGGCTATAAGGCTAGAACTTGCGGGTGTGAATTGGGACGATGTTTTTGCAGGGAAATATACTATGGACATGTGGTCGATGTTTAGGAATCTCTTGCAGTATGTTAGGGATAAATTAGTCCTGGTGAGGAAGATGAAGAATGGTAGGGTGAAGGAACCATGGGTGACAAGTGAGGTGGAAAATCTAGTCAGGTGGAAGAAAGCAGCATACATGAGGTTTAGGAAGCAAGGATCAGATGGGTCCATTGAGGAATATAGGGTAGCAAGAAAGGAGCTTAAGAAGGGGTTGAGAAGAGCAAGAAGGGGACATGAGAAGGCCTTGGCGAGTAGGGTAAAGGAAAACCCCAAGGCATTCTTCAGTTGTGAAGAACAAAAGGATGACAGGAGTGAAGGTAGGACCAATTAGAGATAAAGGTGGGAAGACGTGCCTGGAGGCTGTGGAAGTGAGTGAGGCCCTCAATGAATACTTCTCTTTGGTATTCACCAATGAAAGGGAACTTGATGACGGTGAGGACAATATGAGTGAGATTGATGTTCTGGAGCATGTTGATATTAAGGGAGAGGAGGCGTTGGAGTTGTTAAAAGACATTAGGATTGGATAAGTCCCCGGGGCCTGACGGAATATTCCCCAGCCTGCTCCACGAGGTGAGGGAAGAGATTGCTGAGCCTCTGGCTAGGATCTTTATGTCCTCGTTGTCCACGGGAATGGTACTGGTGGATTGGAGGGAGGCGAATGTTGTCCCCTTGCTCAAAAAAGGTAGTAGCGATAGTCCGGATAATTGTAGACCAGTAAGCGTTACGTCTGTGGTGGGAAAGCTGTTGGAGAAGATTCTTAGAGATAGGATCTATGGGCATTTAGAGAATCATGGTCTGATCAGGGACAGTCAGCATGGCTTTGTGAAGGGCAGATCATGTCTAACAAACCTGATAGAGTTCTTTGAGGAGGTAACCAGGCATGTAGATGATGTTAGTGCAGTTGATATGATCAACATAGTAAGGCATTTGACAAGGTTCCACACGGTAGGCTTATTCAGAAAGTCAGAAGGCATGGGATCCAGGGAAGTTTGGCCAGGTGGATTCAGAATTGGCTTGCCTGAAGAAGGCAGAGGGTGGTGGTGGAGGGAGTAAATTCAGATTGGAGGATTGTGACTAGTGGTGTCCCACAAGGATCTGTTCTGGAACCTCTACTTTTCGTGATTTTTTATTAACAACCTGGATTTGGGAATAGAAGGGTGGGTTGGCAAGTTTGCAGAGGACACAAAGGTTGGTGGTGTTGTAGATAGTGTAGAGGATTGTCGAAGATTGCAGAGACATTAATAGAATGCAGAAGTGGGCTGAGAAGTGGCAGATGGAGTTCAACCCGGAGAAGTGTGAGGTGGTACACTTTGGAAGGACAGACTCCAAGGCAGAGTACAAAGTAAATGGCAGAATACTTGGTAGTGTGGAGGAGCAGGGGGATCCGGGGGTACATGTCCACAGATCCCTGAAAGTTGCCTCACAGGTAGATAGGGTAGTTAAGAAAGCTTATCGGGTGTTAGCTTTCATAAGTCGAGGGACAGAGTTTAAGAGTCACAATGTAATGATGCAGCTCTATAAAACTCTGGTTAGGCCACACTTGGAGTACTGTGTCCAGTTCTGGTCGCCTCACTGTAGGAAGGATGTGGAAGCATTGGAAAGGGTACAGAGGAGATTTACCGGGATGCTGCCTGGCTTAGAGAGTATGTATTATGATCAGAGATTAAGGGAGCTAGGGCTTTACTCTTTGGAGAGAAGGAGGATGAGAGAAGACATGATGGAGGTGTAAAAGATATTAAGAGGAATAGATAGAGTGGATAGCCAGCGCCTCTTCCCCAGGGCACCACTGCTCAGTACAAGAGGACATGGCTTTAAGGTAAGGGGTGGGAAGTTCAAGGGGGATATTAGAGGAAGGTTTTTTACTCAGAGAGTGGTTGGTGCATGGAATGCACTGCCTGAGTCAGTGGTGGAGACAGATACACTAGTGAAATTTAAGATACTACTGGACAGGTATGTGGAGGAATTTAAGGTGGGGGGTTATATGGGAGGCAGGGTTTAAGGGTCGGCACAACATTGTGGGCTGAAGGGCCTGTACTGTGCTGTACTATTCTATGTTCTATGTGTTTCATTCCCCCCCCCCAAAGATTTGTATCAGCCATCTCACAAAACAGAATCTTAACCATTACTTCACCTTAATTTACAACTATTGTAATGAGATTTCATCTTCATAAGACGTAGGAGCAGAATTAGGCCATTTAGCTCATCGAGTCTGCTCCGCTATTCCATCGTGGCTGATTCCAGATCCAACTCAACCCCATAATCCTGCCTTCTCGTCATGTCCTTTGATGCCTTAACCAATCAGGAAACTGTCAACTTCCGCCTTAAATATACCCACAGACTTGGCCTCCACCACAGTCTGATAGAGCTTTCCAGAGATTTACTACTCTGGCTAAAAAAGATCCTCCTTACCGCTGTTCTACAGGGTCACACTTCAGTTTTGAGGCTGTGCCCTCTAGTTCTGGATACCCTCACCATAAGAAATATCCTCCCCAATTCCACACTGTCTAGTCCTTTCACATTCAATGAGATTTCAATGAGATCCTCCCCTCCCCCATGTTCCTCTAAATTCCAGTAAGTATGGGCCCAGAGCTGCCAAATACTCCTCATATGTTAACCCCTCATTCCGGAACCATCCTCGAGTACCCCCTCTGGATTCTCACCAATGATCACACATCCTTTTTGAGATATAGGGATCAAAACTGTTGACAATACTCCAAGTGCGGCCTGACTAATGTCTAATAAAGGCTCAGCATTATCTCCTTGCATTCTATTTCTCTTGAAATAAGTGCCAACATTGCATTTTCTTTCTTTACCACCGACTCAACCCGTAAATTAACCTTCTGGGAGTCTTGCACAAGTACTCCTAAATCTCTCTGCACCTCTAATGTTTGAGCTTTCTCCCCTTTTAGATAGTAGTCTGCAATATTGTTCATTTTACCAAAATGCATCATCATACATTTCCCAACACTGTATTCCGTCTGCCACTTTTTTTGCCCATTCTTCCAATTTGTCTAAGTTCAGCTGCAATTGCATTGCTTCCTCAGCCCTACCTACCCCTCCACCTATCTTACACAAACTTTGCCACAAAGCCATCAATTCCATTATCCAAGTATCCCAGGAATTCATTACCCTTACCCTTAAGTGAAGGAACGCATACCAATCCCCATAGAGGGATCAGAAGTGGAGAGGGTGAACACTCACAACATGCTACCAATCCCCATAGAGGGATCAGAAGTGGAGAGGGTGAACACTCACAACATGCTAGAGGAACTCAGCAGGTCGGGCAGTATCCGTGGAAACAGTTTCAAGTTCCTGGGTGTCAAGATCTTTGAGGATCTAACCTGGTCCCAACATATCGATGTAGTTATGAAGAAGGCAAGACAGCAGCTATACTTTATTAGGAATTTGAAGAGATATGGCACGTCAACAGATATGCTCAAAAACTTCTTTAGTTGTACCGTTGGGAGCATTCTGACAGACTGCATCACTGTCTGGTATGGAGGGGCTACTGCACAGGACCGAAAGAAGCTGCAGAAGGTTGTAAATCTAGTCAGCTCCATCTTGGGCACTAGCCTTACAAAGTACCCAGGACATTTTTGGGGAGCGGTGTCTCAGAAAGACAGTGTCCTTTATTAAGGACCTCCAGCACCCAGGGCATCCCTCTTCTCACTGTTACCATCAGATGGGAGGTGCAAAAGCCTGAAGGCACACACTCAACGATTCAGGAACAGCTTCTTCCCCTCTGCCAACCGATTCCTAAATGGACATTGAAGCTTTGGACACTACCTCACTTTTTTTTAATATACAGTATTTCTGCTTTTGCATGTTTTTTTAATCTATTCAATATACGTAATTGATTTACTTGTTTATTTATTATTATGTTTTATTTTATTTACTATTACAGTCGGCCCTTCATATCCGCAGATTCCGCATCCGCGGAGTCAACCAACTGCGGATCGAAAATGTTCGAAAAAGAAATTCCAGAAAGTTCCTTTTAAAAAGCAAAACTTGAATTTGCTGCGCGCCGAGCAGTACGCTGAATCCACGTGAATGAAGTGATGTGTAGGCATACCCTGCTGTAGCCTCCTGCCATTTCACAGATCCTCAGTCTCTCTCCAGCACTCATTGTTTGAGCATTGTTTGTTCGCTACTTGTTTTGTGAGCGAGAGGAAGGAGTTTAAGGCTAGTAAGGGGTGGCTGGCTAGCTATGTAAAGCGCTACAGCCTCAAGAACTTGGCGATCACAGGAGAATCGGCATCAGCTGATGCCGAGGCAGCATCAGCGTTCCCAGAAAAGCTACGATGGTTGCATCTGTACTGAACATGTGCAGACTTTTTTTCTATTGTATTAGGTATTGTAAGTAATCTAGAGATGATTTAAAGTATACAGGAGGATGTGCGTAGGTTATACGCAAATACTACGCCATTTTATATAAGGGACTTGAGCATCCGCGGATTTTGGTATCCATGGGGGGTCCTGGCACCAATCGCCTGCGGATACCGAGGGATGACTGTACTGTTTTTTTCTCTCTGCTAGATTATGTATTACATTGAATTGCTGCTGTTAAGTTAACAAAATTTCACATCACAGCCGGTGATAATAAATCTGATTCTGATTGACAAACAATGTGAAAAGTAGCATTCTCAATACTGACCCCTACAGCCAACGAGTCATCTGTAGCCAACCAAAAAAGACCCCCTTTATTCCCATTTGCTGCCTCCTGCCTGTCAGCCATTCCTCTATCCATGCCAGTATCTTTCCTGTAACGCCATAGGATTTTATCTTGTTAATCAGCCTCACATGTGGCACCTTACCAAACACCTTCTGAAAATCCAAGTAAGTGACATCCACTGCCTCTCCTTTCTCCATCCTCACCACCAGTTTATTCTGGGATTGAAGGAATATGGTGGCCAAACGGAACCTTTTTTTAAATTAAGATACTTTTAATAAAAAAAACTTCTCCAAGAATATTTGGATCATGAATTTGATTAGATTAATCATCTGTTAAAGTGTTTCTGTTAGTCGCTTATAGTAGATCCAAGGCTGTTTAATTTGAAGAAGAGAGATAACAGTATACTTTTTAAAGCCGAGTAATTCCATAAAAGTGGCTAAGGCATTTTGTTTGCACTGAATATTGCTGTTTAGGCTTATCCATTCCAAGAGAGTGGATTTCTTCAGTCTTTGACATAGTTTTTTCATTGCTCTGAATTGTTTTCCTTTCCCAGAATTTGCTGTGACAGTTTTCCTGTTTGCTGTTGTGATCGTCTGCTTCCCATCCCACCCTCCTGTTCCACCGAGTATAGCTGCTGCAAGCCAGAGGCTGAACTACAGAACCAGCATCTGCAAACTTCTTGGGTGAGTTTCTTCTTCATTGTATCAGTGAATCGACATTCAGCAGTGCAGTGTGTTGTGCTGAGAATTCTGATTTAGAGCGTTAGTGCCAGGTCATCTGTGATAAGCTTCCTGCACTGTTACTGAAAGGAAGAATTAGCTTTATTTCTGAACCCTTACCAAAAGTTGGAAAAAGTTTTTCCTTGGGGCACCAGTAAAATTGCTGAAATGTCCCTTGATGTTATCAGGCTGGATATATTCTGAACTATATTTCTGCACTGCTAATCAGTGTTTAAAAAATAGGAATATTTAGATGGAAAGTCATTCTGAACACAACCCACTTAACAGTTTTTCTGGACTCAGTAAACATTGTATAGGTCCAGTTTTCTAATTGCCTTCATTTTGCTACTAATTGGAGCAGGCCACGGGTATAATTTTCAGCTGGGAAGATAGATCCTAGTTGATTGGAAAGGTGCAGAGTAGGTGAGTTTAACAATTGCACCCTGTCAACTGGATTGCCTCTATCTGGTGAAGCCCTGGTCCTATGTTTACCAACTGTTGGGATTGCATTTTAAATGCACTCAATCTATGTAAATATTAAATTAAAATATATTTAGAACCTGTGATTTACAGTTTGGAGACTGACTAAGTGATCCAGCACTTTTCCATCTCTGAGAAGATTCTTGGAAGTGAGGCCTATGTGAAGAAACTTATAGACGGGATGCAAGCCGATGTTGGACTCCATTTCACCGATTAAAGCTTCCATTAATTGTCAATTAATGCATCGAGGAGGATTGAGACATCAGCACCAACTGCCTGCCTTTTGATTGCTGCCAGAGTAGGAGTCTGTGAGTGGCCTATTGTTGTGGCTCATTGGCAGGCAGGTAGGCCACTGAATTTGTCGTGTGGTGTCCCTCTCTTTCAGTGATGCAGGTGTCAGAATGTTATCATGGTTCTGCATTTATAGAAACCATAGAAAAACTACAGCACAGAAGTAGGCCTTTTGGCCCTTCTTGGCTGTGCCAAGCTATTTTTTGCCTAGTCCCACTGACCTGCACACGGACCATATCCCTCCATACACCTCCCATCCATGTATTTGTCCAATTTATTCTTAAACGTTAAAAAAGAACCCGCATTTACCACCTCGTCTGGCAGCTCATTCCTCATTCCATATTCCCACCACTCTCTGTGTAAAGAAGCCCCCCCAATGTTCCCTTTAAACTTTTCCCCCCTCACCCTTAACCCATGTCCTCTGGTTTTTTTCTCCCCTTGCCTCAGTGGAAAAAGCCTGCTTGCATTCACTCTATCTATACCCATCATAATTTTATATACCTCTATCAAATCTCCCCTCATTCTTCTACGCTCCAGGGAATAAAGTCCTAACCTATTCAACTTTTCTCTTAACTGAGTTTGTCAAGTCCCGGCAACATCCTTGTGAACCTTCTCTGCACTCTTTCAACCTTATTAATATCCTTCCTGTAATTTGGTGACCAAAACTGAACACAATACTCCAGATTCGGCCTCACCAATGCCTTATACAACCTCATCATAACATTCCAGCTCTTATACTCAATACTTTGATTAATAAAGGCCAATGTACCAAAAGCTCTCTCTATGACCCTGTCTACCTGTGACACCACTTTTAGGGAATCTTGTATCTGTATTCCCAGAGCCCTCTGTTCTACTGCACTCCTCAGTGCCTTACCATTTACCCTGTATGTTCTACCTTGGTTTGTCCTTCCAAAGTGCAATACCTGACACTTGTCTGTATTAAACTCCATCTGCCATTTTTCAGCCCATTTTTCCAGCTGGTCCAAGTCTCTCTGCAGGCTCTGAAAACCTTCCTCACTGTCCACTACACCTCCAATCTTTGTATCATCAGCAAATTTGCTGATCCAGTTTACCACATTATCATCCAGATCATTGATATAGATGACAAATAACATTGGACCCTGCACTGATCCGTGTGGCACACCACTAGTCACAGGCCTCCACTCTGAGAAGCAATTCTCTACTACCACTCTTTGGCTTCTTCCATTGAGCCAATGTCTAATCCAGTTTACCACCTCTCCATGTATACCTAGCGACTGAATTTTCCTAACTAACCTCCCATGCAGGACCTTGTCAAAGGCCTTACTGAAGTCCATGTAGACAACATCCACTGCCTTCCCTTCATCCACTTTCCTGGTAACCTCCTCGAAAAACTCCAATGGATTGGTCAAACATGACCTACCATGCACAAAGCTGTGTTGACTCTCCCTAATAAGCTCCTGTCTATCCAAATGCTTGTAGATTCTGTCTCTTAGTACTCCCTCCAATAATTTACGCACTACCGATGTCAAATTTACCGACCTATAATTTCCCGGATTACTTTTTGATCCTTTATTAAACAACGGAACAACATGAGCCACTCTCCAATTCTCCGGCACCTCACCCGTAGACACCGACATTTTAAATATATCTGCCAGGGCCCCTGCAATTTCAACACTAGTCTCCTTCAAGGTCCGAGGGAATACCCTGTCAGGTCCTGGGGATTTATCCACTTTAATTTGTCTCAAGATAGCAAGCACCTCCTCCTTTTCAGCCTGTACAGTTTCCATGATCTCACTACTTGTTTCCCTTAATCCCATAGACTTCATGCCAGTTTCCTTAGTAAATACAGATGAAAAAAACCCATTTAAGATCTCTCTCATTTCTTTTGGTTCCACACATAGCTGACCACTCTGATCTTCAAGAGGACCAACTTTATCCTTTACAATCCTTTGTTATGTACCCTGTAACTGGGTTGCCAAACCAGCAGAAATGGATCACTCAGTTGGAGTCTGGATTACTAGATCTAAGAAAGTTTTATTAAAGAAACAAGCAACACAGTAATCGAAAGGATAATAAGTGCAACACTTCAGCAATGATAAACACACATGTGCACAGAATTAAGATAACAGGATTAATCAAGCTCTATCGTTGTCTAGGGGTAAATGACCAATTTCAAAGTGACACAAAGTCCAGTTCAATTTAGTTCAGTTCGCAGTAATCGTTGCCATGGCGATGGACAATGTGGGGGGAGAGAGAGAGAGAACAAGAACGAATGATCATTCAAAACAGCTTCACACACAGACCTGCGATATTGCTCACAAGCAGCTTTCGGGCGAGTCCTTTGTGATGTCACCTGGGGTCACCGACTGTGACCCCTCCTCCAGATGCGGTCGATCCTCTGCAGTGAACCCGGCACCCAAGCGAGGGCGGACACACACCGGGTTCCTGCTGATCGTACCTTTCCACCCTGTGCGTCTATGGCTTGGTTCAGCAACCAGCCTTCCAAAACGACTCCCGCCGACTTGCGGGGGGGGGGCACCGCTTTCAGGGTCTCGTTACCTTGTGGTGTCGTGTGTGTGTCCTGCCTTAGCGAACCTGTCCCTTTTTATCCCCCTGCTGGGGTATTGCCTGTCCATCACTTCAAACAGTTCGTTCAGGGTTCAAAGGGGGAGCCGCTCTAGACAGCTCTCTCCCCGGTCCCTTCATTACACATCTCCAAATGCTACTCCATTGTCTTCCTTATCTCTCTCTCTCCCGAAGACAGGTGGCAGACCAACTGCTGATCACACAGGACAGCTAACATCTATGTGTATTTTTGTTGCACCTTTTACTTTTAATATACCTGTAAAAGCTCTTTGGATTATCCTTCACTTTGACTGCCAAGGCAACCTCATGTCTTCTTTTAGCCCTCCTGATTTCTTTCTTAAGTATTGTCTTGCACTTTTTATACTCCTCAAGCACCTTATTTACTCCCTGTTTCCTATATATGTCATACAACTCTCTTCTTCTTTATCGGAGTTGCAATATCCCTTGAGAACCAAGGTTCCTTATTCATACAAGCTCTGCACTCTCAAAATTTCTCCTTTGAAGGCTTCCCACTTACTGATCACATCCTTGCCAGAGAACAACCTGTCCCAATCCACGCTTCTTAGATCCTTTCTCATTTCTTCAAATTTGGCCTTCTTCCAGTTCAGAACCTCAACCCTAGGACCAGATCTCTCCTTGTCCATGATCAAGTTGAAACTAATGGTGTTATGATCACTGGAACCAAAGTGCTCCCCTACACACACTTCCGTCACTTGTCCTAACTCGTTTCCTAACAGGAGATTCAATATTGCATCCCCTCTAGTTGGTACCTCTATATATTGATTTAGAAAACTTTCCTGAATACATTTTACAAACTCTAAACCATCTAGACCCCTAACAGTATGGGAGTCCCAATCAATATATGGAAAATTAAAATCCCCTACCATCACAACTTCATGTTTCCTGCAGTTGCCTGCTATCTCTCTGCTGATTTGCTCCTCCAATTCTCACTGACTATTGGGGGGTTTATAATGCAATCCCACTAATGTGGCCATACCTTTCCTGTTTCTCAGCTCCACCCATAAGGACTCTAATATCCTTTCAGGGAAGCCCTCTAATCTGTCCTGCCTGAGCACTGCTGTAACATTTTCCCTGACAAGCAATGCTACTCCCCACCCCCCCACCTTTCATTCCTCTGCCTCTATCACATCTGAAACATCGGAACCCTGGAATATTAAGCTGCCAGTCCTGCCCCTCCTGTAGCCAAGTTTCACTAATTGCTATAAAGTCATAATTCCACGTGTCAATCCACGCCTTCAACTCGTCTGCCTTCCCCGTAATACTCCTAGCATTGAAATATATACACCTCAGAAGATTTTTACCACCACTCACAAACTTTCTATTTGCGGCTTTGCTTGAACTTTTAACATCATTTATTTTCACCCCAGCCACACTGTCAGCTCTGGCACTCTGGTTCCCATCCCCCTGCAAATTTAGTTTAAAGCCTCCCCAATAGCACTAGCAAACTTCCCTGAAAGGATATTGGTCCCCTTGTAGTTCACGTGTATCCCGTCTCTCTTGTACAGGTCCCACCTGCCCCAGTAGAGGTCCCAATGATCCTGAAATCTGAAATCCTGCCCCCTACACCAGTTCCTCAGCCACTTGTTCATCCTCCAGAGCATCCTATTCTTACCCTCACTGGCACGTAGCACAGGTAGCAATCCTGAGATTACCACCCTCGAGGTCCTGCTTTTCAACTTCCTACCAAGCTCTCTATACTCAGGACCTCCTCACTCTTCCTTGCTATGTCATTGGTACCGATGTGCACCACGACGTCTGGCTGATCACCCTCCCACTTGAGAATGTCATGCAAGCGATCAGAGACATCCTTGACCCTGGCACCCGGGAGGCAACAAACCATCCTGGATTCTCTGTCACGACCACAGAACCTCCTGTCTGTACCTCTAACTATCGAGTCCCCTATCACTACTGCTCTCCTCTTTTTCCACCCTCCCTTCTGCACTGCAGAACCAGACTCAGTGCCAGAGATCTGGCTGCTGCAGCTTGTCCCAGGTAAGTCATCCCCCCCCCAACAGTATCCAATGCGGCATACTTGTTGTTGAAGGGAATGGCCACAGGGGAACCCTGCTCTGCCTGCCCTTTCCCCTTCCCTCGCCTGACAGTGACCCAATTTCCTGTGCTCTGCTCCTTTGGCGTAACTACCTCCCTGTAGCTACTATCTATTATCTCCTCATTCTGCCGAATGATCTGGAGGTCATCCAGCTCCTGCTCCAGTTCCCTAACACGTTTTGTTAGGAGCTGCAGCTGGATGCACTTCTTGCAGGTGTCGTTGTCAGGGACACCGGAGGGCTCCCTAACTTCCCACATCCTGCAAGAGGAGCATTCCAACATCCTGCCTGGCATTTTCTCTACTCTAAATAATCTGGACAAAAAACTTACCAGAACCTACCCTGGCCTCTGTGTTGAGCCAAAGCATCCCACTCTGCTCCCTCTCACAACGCTGCCCGCTGTATATGGTGGTCTGTTTTTAAACCGTGGCACGCTATGTCACGCACCTGCGCAGTGCAGGCCCTCTTCCCCGAGTAGTGTTTAAAAAAAAGACTTTTTCTACCTGATTTCTTCACACCCTTCTTCTGAGCTGCTTGCTTCGACTGTGGACTGTGAATTTTTTGAATTGAATTGACTTTATTTCTTACAACTTCATGTACATGAGAAATAAAAATCTTTGCGTTACGTCTCTGTCTAAATGTGCAATTTATAGTAATTTATAATAAATAGTACGTACAACAGGACAGGAAATATAATATAGAAATACAATTGTATCAGCATGATTAATCAGTCTGATAGCCTTGTAGAGGAAGCTGTACTGGAGTCTGTTAGTCCTGGTTTTTATTCTGCGGTACAGTTTGCCAGATGGTAGCAGCTGGTACAGTTTGTGGTGGAGGTGACTCGGACCCCCAATGATCCTTTGGGCCCTTTTTACACTCTTGTCTTTGTAAATTGGGTGGGGAGGGTTGGCTTTGATATTTCTCTCCAAATGACTTTCTTTCTTTTTAAATCTTTTTATTGAGTAAGTATACAAAAAAGGTAAGCCATATAAACATTAATACAATGTTAAAGTATAATAAAATTCCAAAAGGTAACAATACCAAAAAGAAAATACTACAAACAATGTAATTTAAGCATAAGAAACCAAGATAACATAATAGTATACTAGATTTTATATATATCAATGGAAAAAAAGAAAAAAAAACCCCCAAAAAAAACCCACCGTGCAACTAACTAAAAGCAAAGCAAAGCAATGGGCTAACTTGAAACCAAACAGAGTTAAACTTAAAATCACGTCCTCAATCCCGACCTCCATTAAAACAGTGAAAAAAAACAAGAAGGGTAAATATTACATTAAATGAAAATATCGAATAAAAGGTCCCCAAATCTGTTCAAATTTAAATGAAGAATCATAAAGGTTACTTCTAATTTTCTCCAGATTCAAACATAAAATCGTCTGAGAAAACCAAAAAAAGGTAGTTGGAGCATTAAGCTCTTTCCAATGTTGTAAAATACATCTTTTCGCCATTAAAGTAAGAAATGCAATCATTCTACGGGCTGAAGGGGAAAGATTACTAGAAATTTTAGGTAGTCCAAAGATAGCAGTAATAGGGTGAGGAGAGATATCTATATTTAATACCTTAGAAATAATATTGAAAATATCTCTCCAAAAAGTTTCCAAAGTAGGGCAAGACCAAAACATATGAGTTAAAGAGGCTATCTGCCCCGAACATCTATCACAGAAAGGATTAATATGCGAGTAAAAACGCGCTAACTTATCTTTGGACATATGTGCTCTATGCACCACTTTAAATTGAATTAGGGAATGTTTAGCACAAATAGAGGAAGTATTAACTAATTGTAAAATCTGCCCCCAATCATCCACAGAAATGGTAAGCCCCAATTCCTGTTCCCAATCTACCCTAATCTTATCAAATGGAGCTTTCCTGAGTTTCATAATAATATTATAAATCATAGCCGATGCACCTTTCTGACATGGATTAAGGTTAATTATCGAATCTAAAATATATATAGGAGGAAGCATTGGAAAGGAAGGAAGTATAGTACTTAGAAAATTTCTAACTTGTAAATATCTAAAAAAATGTATTCTTGATAGGTTATATTTATTAGATAATTGTTCAAAAGACATAAGGGAACCATCTAAAAATAAATCCAAAAACCGTAAAATACCCTTAGTCTTCCAAGTTTGAAAAGCGCGATCCGTAAAAGAGGGAGGAAAAAATATGTTACCTAAAATAGGAATCGCTAACCCGAATTGATTAAGATCAAAAAATTTTCTGAATTGAAACCAAATACGCAAAGCATATTTAACGATCGGGTTAGAGACCTGCTTAAGGCGTTTCGAATCAAAAGGAAGAGATGAACCTAAAATAGAACCAAGTGTATAACCCTGAACAGATTGTAATTCCAATGCTACCCATTTAGGAATAGATAGTATATCCCGGTCAAGTAACCAAAATTTCATATGTCGAATATTAATAGCCCAATAATAAAATCTAAAGTTAGGTAATGCTAAACCTCCATCTCTCTTAGCTTTCTGTAAATGTATTTTACCCAGTCTCGGATTCTTATTCTGCCAAATAAATGAAGAAATTTTAGAGTCGACTTTATCAAAAAAAGATTTAGGAACGAAAATTGGTAATGCCTGAAACACATATAAAAATTTTGGCAAAAAAAACATCTTAACTGCATTAATACGACCAATCAAAGTTAAATATAAAGGAAACCATTTAGATGAAAGTTGAGTAATATGGTCTATTAATGGTAAAAAGTTAGTCTTAAATAAATCTTTATGTTTACAAGTAATTTTAATCCCAAGATATGAAAGGTAATTATTAATCAATTTAAATGGAAATTTATAATATAAGGGAAGATGTTTATTAATCGGAAAAAGTTCACTCTTACTAAGATTTAATTTATAACCTGAGAAAAGACCAAATTGTGCTAATAACTCTAAAACAGCAGGAATAGATCTCTCAGGATTAGAAATATATAAAAGTAAATCATCAGCATAGAGTGATAATTTATGGGACTTTAATCCCCGAGTTATCCCAGTAATATTTGAAGATTCTCGAATAGCAATTGCAAGAGGTTCTAATGCAATATCAAATAATAGGGGACTAAGAGGACAGCCTTGTCGAGTACCACGAAAGAGAGGAAAAAAAGGTGAGTTTAAAGAGTTAGTACGAACCGAGGCTACAGGGGAGTGATATAACAGTTTAATCCAGGATATAAATTTCAGGCTAAAATTAAACATTTCAAGCACCTTAAATAAATAAGGCCATTCTACTCTATCAAAAGCTTTCTCGGCATCTAAAGAAATAACACACTCAGGAACATTTTGTGAGGGAGTATAAACGATATTTAACAATGTACGAATATTATAAAAAGAGTAACGACCTTTAATAAAACCCGTTTGGTCTTCCGAAATAATAGAAGGAAGTACTTTTTCTAGTCTATTTGCTAATAACTTAGAAAAAACTTTAGAATCAACATTTAATAAAGATATTGGTCTATAAGATGCACATTGAGCAGGGTCTTTATCCTTCTTTAGTATTAAAGAAATTGATGCTCTATTAAAAGATTCCGGAAGTTTACCAAGTTTCAAAGAAGCCTCAAAAACCTTATAGAGCCAAGGAATCAATAAAGAAGCAAAACATTTATAAAATTCAACGGTAAACCCATCAGGGCCAGGAGCTTTCCCCAGATTCATAGAAAAAATAACATTCTTAATCTCATCCATTGTAATGGAAGTATCTAATAAAGAAGACATATCCTGTGAAATCTGAGGAAAGTCTAACTTATCTAAAAAATCATTCATATATTTAGAATCTCGAGGAGACTCCGATTGATATAAAGAAGAATAAAAATCACAAAAGGTTTGATTAATCCCCACATGATCCAATATCAATCGATCATTTTGGTTATAAATCTGATTGATTTGAGATTTAACATAATTAGATTTCAATTGATTAGCCAGCAACTTGCCAATTTTATCACTGTGAACATAAAAATCACTTCTTGTTTTCTTTAATTGGTTTACAATCGAGGACGAGAGTAGTAAACTGTGTTCCATTTGGAGTTCAGTTCTTTGTTTGTATAGCTCCTCAGAAGGAGCCATAACATATTTCTTATCAATTTCTTTAATCTTGTCCACAATTGCCATCTCCTCCTGCTTCTGTTTCTTCCTCAAAGCAACGGAATACGAAATAATCTGACCCCGAATATAGGCTTTAAAAGTGTCCCAAAGAGTGTTAACCGAAATATCTTCTGTATGGTTAATTATAAAAAAAAGCTCAATCTGTTCATTCATAAAATTAACAAAGTCCGAGTCCTGAAGCAACAGCGAATTAAAACGCCATTGTCTATTGTTTGGTATATTGGCCATAATTTTAATAGAAAGCTTAAGTGGAGCATGATCCGAAATGGTTATAGAATCATAATCACATTTAATCACTGAAGGAATGAGACGAGAATCAATAAAAAAATAATCAATTCTTGAATAGGAATGATGAACATGTGAAAAAAAGGAAAAATCTTTTTCCTGAGGATGCAGAAAACGCCAAATATCCGTCGACCCAGAATCAGAAAGGAAAAAATTAATCAAATTTGCAGATTTATTAGGTAAAGTCCGTAAAGGAGCCGAACGGTCCAAAGCTGGAGATAAACAGGTATTAAGATCTCCGCCCCAAATCAATGAAAACTCGTTCAAATTCGGAAACTGATCAAACAATGATTTATAAAATTCCGGACAATCCATATTAGGAGCATAAACATTAACCAAAACTACTTTTTTATTAAATAGTAAACCACTAACCAATAAAAATCTACCATTCGGATCAGAGATAATATCCTGTTGTATAAAAGTAACTGAGGAATCTATAAAAATAGAGACGCCTCGAATCTTAGCATTGGAGTTCGAATGAAATTGTTGGCCCTTCCAGAATTTGAAAAAACGTAGTCTGTCCCCCCTCCGTACATGGGTCTCTTGTAAAAATAAAATTTGTGCTTTAAGTCTCCGGAACACTTTAAAAACTTTTTTTCTTTTAATAGGATGATTAAGACCATTAGTATTCCAGGAGACAAAATTAATAATAGACTCCATAAATCCTAAAGTCAACCCACAACAAGGAGGATTGACAATAGGCGCGACCCACAAACCCGGAGAGGAAACAGAACATACAAAAGATACCGGGGAAAAGGACGCAACCAGTACTTCAATAATGTATATAGCCCAAAGAAAAACAAACTAAAACGTGAAGCCCCTCCCGCCCCCCCCCAACCCAAGATCCCAAGGCAAAATCTAAAGCAGACCCGCCAGAAAGAAGCAAGCGCTAAAACTACCCCCATGACTTCCGGTATACGCTCCCTAAAAAAAAAGGTATAAATATGAAAAGGATCAGCTAATTGTAAAACAGTAAAAAAATAAGTAAAAAAAAGTTAACTCAATTAGAATACACACAGAACAGAACAAAAGCCGGAAAATATATATTAAAAAAAAACCACAATAAACCTCAAACTCATGAATAGACACAGCAACAAAAAAAATAGGATTATTAACATAAAGTGATTATAAAAAGCAAAACAGAATAAAATTTAAACAAAAACTACAAAATTTAAGGCCGCACAGGAAATACGTAAGATGACAAAAGGGAAGTAACCACCCAGAATCCCCTGGGAAAAGAAAGAAATGACGCAGTTAAAAAGAAAATTTAGTAGCCATATTAAGAAATCGAAAGTAAACTTTTCTGCCCAAATAGGGCACAGAAAAGTTAAAACCAACCAATTCACAGCCTCCGATCGACGGAGAAAATTAAAAAGAAAGCAATTAAGATGTTGGAGATGAAAGTTGATCCAGATAACTCTGGGCATCCGATGGAGAATCAAAAAAACGAAGGGCTCCATCTGACATGCGAATCCTTAGACGTGCAGGGTACAGCAGCGCTGGTCTTAAATCCCTCTTATAGAATTCCGACATCACGGATCTGTAACGGACCCGTTGGTCCCAGATTGGTTTACTGAAATCTTCCACGAATCGGAACTTAAGATCCGAAAAATCAATGAAACCTTTAGATCGAGCGAATCGAAACAGTCTCTCCTTGTCTTGAAAGTAATGAAAACGTAAGATAACATGCCTAGGTCTATCTGACCTAGACGAGTATGATGGGATTCTGTGAACACGATCCAGTAGCGGTGGTTGGTCAGGAAATACAGTAGGGAATGCATCTTTTAAAAGTTGGGAGAAATATTTCATGGGGTTGTTACCTTCAACGGCTTCCCTCACGCCAATCATTCGTAAATTCTGCCGTCGCATTCTAGATTCCAAGTCAGAGTTTTTAAAAGTCAAAAAGTCAAGTTTCTTCTTCATTACATTAATTGTTTCTTCGATTTTCCCCATCTTAAGCTCACTTTGTTGCGCGAATTTTTGAAGATCAGATATAGCCGACTGATGTTCCGCAATACATGTTTGCATCTTATCAATTAAATCGGCAATTTTCTGGAAATTAGTTGAGATTTCCGTATGAATCAGGTCTTTAACAAAGCCTGCAATTTCCGTACGAATCATCTCCCTAACAGAGGTTGAAATTTCCCTCTGAATTAACTCCGATATCGCTTTCAAAGTCACCGGTGATTCAGTCGGAGGGAGATCCGTAGCTTTCGGTTTAACCGGAGGTTTACCATCCTTGCCGTCTTTCTCGTTCTTAGACATAGCAGATCTAAGTTCCATCCAGTTGTCGGAGAATTCAGTTTAATTCAAAGTATTGTAAGAGTTGATGCCTTAATGGTTAATTAAAGTATAGCTGACCATAGAGAAAAAAAACTCAGAGGTAATGGAGCGAGTCAAGAACGCGACTTCACTCCATGAGCGCTACCGGAAGTCCCCTCCAAATGACTTTCATGTTCTTTCTTTGTTTAATGGCTATCTGGAGAAGACGAATCTCAGAGTTGAAGATGGATATGTTGATTATAAATGAATCTTTGAACATTATCTAAAATAAAGCAAGAATGCAATTAATATTGAAAATATTTAGATCAGCAGAATTAAAGGAAGCTGACTTTTGTCCATTGTCTATCGAATGGGGATGCTGAGTGTGCCCAAAGTTAACTTGCGCATGTCTTCCAAGATCAGCAATCAACAGAGTGGAAGGTAGGACTCTTGCCTGCACACCTGAGCCCTGAACTTCCACTCAGTTGAGGTAGAAACTGGTAGTTTCAAGCAGAACATCCAGCTTTTAACACACACTGTAACATGTCACAAAAGTGAGTTCTTTTACCTCCTCCTCTATCAATGTTTTGCTCTTATATCTCTATCCATGGTTTTTGTTGTACTACACCCATAGCATCCAAAGATCTTTTCTTTCTCTTTTAAATAATCAACCATTGACTTATTCTGCTGACCTTTATTGAATTACATATGGCATGTTAAAGCCATCTTCAGGTTCTTCTTAGTTTTGTATTTTATGCTTTCTCTGCTGCAGGTTTTTGGTGAAGTCAGGACGAGCGTCTTTAACCAGAGTAAAACTTGTGATGGTTATTGGAATACCAATCTGTCAGAAGACAGCTTCACATATCGAGTCCCAAACTGAGATGGTCCATATCCTTAACTATTACCTGAAGAACCCTGTAGTAATTCACATGTAAATGTAAGACCATAGACATTGGAACAAAATTAGGCCAGTGAGCCCATCAGGTCTGCTTCGACATTTCATTATGGCTGATCTTGGATCCCACTCAACCCCATATACTTGCCTTCTCACCATATCCTTTGATGCCCCGACTGATGGGACATGATCAACTTCTGCTTTAAAAATACCCACAGGCATGGCCTCCACCGCAGTTTGAGGCAGAGCTTTCTTCAGATTCACTACTCTCTAAAAACATTCCTCCTTACTTCTGTTTTAAAAGGTCGGCCCTCAATTTTGAGGCTGTGCCCACTGATTCTGGATACCCCCACAATAGGAAACATCCTCACCACATCCATCCTATCTAGTCCTTTCAACAATCAGTAGGTTTCAATGAGAACCATTTGAATCCTTCTAAATCCTGTGAGTACAAGCCCAAAGCTGCCAAATGTTCCTCGTATGTTAATTCCTGAAATCATCTTCGTGAACTTCCTCTGGACTCTCTCCAATGACGATGCATCCTTTCTGAGATATGGGGCCCAAAACTCTTGAAAATACATCGTGCAGCCTGACTACTGTCTTACAAAGGTTCAGCATTTTCTCCTTGTTTGTAGATTCTATCCCCCTTGAAATAAATGGCAACATTGCATTTGCCTTCTTTACCACAGACTCACGCTGTAAGTTAACCTCTGGGAGTCTTGCACAAGGACTCCTAAGTCCCTTTGCGCCTCTGATGTTTGAATTTTCTTCCTATTTAGATAATAGTTTGCACTATTGTTCCTTTTACCAAAATGCATTATCATACATTTCCCAACACCTGTGTTTCACCTGCCACTTTTTTACCCATTCTTCCAATTTCCCAAGTCCTGCAATCGCTTCCTCAGCATTACCTACCCATCCCTCTATCTTCGTATTATTTGTAAACTTTGCCACAAAGCCGTCAATTCCACTATCTAAAACGCTGACGAAGAGTATGAAAAGTAGTGGTCCCAATGCTGATCCCTGCGGCCGACCAGAAAAGGCCCCTTTATTCCCGCTCGCTGCCTCCTACCTGTCAGCCATTCCTCTATCCATGCCAGTATGTTTCCTGTAATGCCAATGGATTTTATCTTGTTAATCAGCCTCATGTGGCACCTTATCAAATGCCTTTTAAAAATCCAAGTAAATGAGATCCACTGCCTCTCCTTTGTCCACTCTGCTTGTTACTTCCTCGAAGAACACTTAACAGATTTGTAAGGCAAGATTTTCCTTCAGAGAAACCAAGCTGACTTTGACTTATTTTATCATTAGTCTCCAAGTGCCCCAAAACCTCATCCTTAATTATTTTCGCAAGCACTGCGGTTCGGCTAACTGGCCTATTATTTCTTTTCTTTTTCCTTCCTCCCTTCTTAGTGGAGTGACATTTGCAATTTTCCAGTCCTCCTGGACCACGTCAGAATCAAGTGATTCTTGAAAGATCATGACCAATGTATCCATTATTTCTTCAGCAACTGGGATGTAGTCCATCTGATCCAGGTGACTTATCCATCTTAAAACATTTAGGTTTGCCTGGCTCTTTTTCCTTTGTAATAGCACTCCTGCTCCCTGACACTCATGGACCTCTGGCACACTGCCTCTATAGTGTCTTCTATAGTGAAGACTGATGCAAACTGCTCATAAAGTGCATCTGCCACTTCTCTGCCCCCTATTAACTACCTCACCAACATCAGTTTCCAGTGGTTCAAAATCAACTCTCACCTCCCTTCATGTAACTGAAAAGCTTTTAGTATCCTGATTTATATAATTGTCTAGTTTGCCCTCGTATCTCATCTTTTCCCTTCGTATAGCTTTTTTAGTTGCCTTTTGTTGGTTTTAAAAGCTTCCCAATCATCCAACTTCCCACTCTCTTCTGCTGGCTTTTTGCAGTCCTTAATTTCCCTTGTCAGTCACGGGGTTAACATATGAGGAGGGTTTGGCTTTTTTTTTTCCTGTACTCAGTGGAATTTAGAAAAATGCAGGGGGGGGATCCCATTGATACCTCTGTCATTTGAGAACATCAGCTTCTGTGGGTCATGTTTATCCTGTGCCTTGTGAACTATTCCCTGAAAATTCAGCCACCTCTGCTCTGCCGTCATCCCCACCAGTATCCCCCTCCAATCCACCTGGGCAAGCTCTTCTTTCATGCCTCTGTAATTTACTTTATTCCATTGTGACTCTGATACATGTTTGTTATGCTTCTCCCTCTCAAATTGCAGCATGAATTCAACCATATTGCGATCACTGCTTCCTAAGGGTTCTGTACGTTAAGCTCTCGAATAAGATCTGGGTTATTACACAATAGCCGATCTAAGAAAGCTTTTCCTTTAGTAGGCTCAAGCACAAGCTGCTCTAAAAAGCCATCTCATAGGTATTGAACAAACTCCCTCTCTTGTGATCCAGCATCAGCCTGATTTTTCCCAATCCCCTTGCTTATTGAAATTCCCCACTACAGTTGTGACAATACCCTTATTACATGCCTTTTCCAGCTCTCTTTGCAATCTCAACCCCACAACTTGGCTACTATTTGGAGGCTTGTGTATGATTTCTATATCTTTTTTCACCCCATGAAGTTTCTTAACTCCACCCACCCACAAAGATTCGACACTCTCTGCCTCTGTCACTTGGATAAGATGTCATACGACACAGAAATGGACACTTCGATCCACCCTGTCCATGCTGACCCTTCTGTCAGTCTTCATTAATCTAATATGCCAGCATTGAAATTGTAGCCTTCTATGCTTTGTCTATTGAAGTGTCTGTCTAATTGCCTCTTAAATATTGTAGTTGCATCTGATTCTACAACTTCTGGTAGCACATTCCAGTTGTCAACCATTCTTACTCAGTTGTTCTGATGATTGTAGTATGAATGTGAAATTGTTGCACTGGTTTTGTTGGCCATTTGCAATTTGTATATCACTCTTCAATTAAGGCTAGAAACCATGAATCATAGTGAATTGTACAATCAAACAGGTCTTTGGCTAATGTCCATGCTGACCTTCAAGTTCCCATCTATACTAATCACCTTCTCCAGTACTCTTTTCCATAGTTGTGTATGCTTTTGGCAATTTGAGTGCTCATCTGGATGCTGCTTATCAAGAATTCCTGCATAGTACACCAGCTGTAATATAATCAATGCATTATAACCATGGGCTCTACCTTTTTGAGCAATTCTCTTATGGAGGATCTTGTTAAAGTCTGCAAAGACAACATGAATTTTAGCTCCTTCAAACCTAATGGAAGGAAGCCTTGTGGGCAATCTTATTCTGTTAATGTGAATTTAACAAATAAAAATTGAGTTACTCCCTGTCTGCAGTTGTTAAAATCATGCCAGGTAAACCAAAAATCTTATTGAATAGGCCAGTCTCAGTGAGTATTGCAATTAAAGTAGATTTAACAGTAAAATTCATTGGGAAGGATAAAAGAAAGTCATTAAGGTGCATCTTTAGTTGAAAGCAGTTCCACCTGAAGCTACATCTGCTTAATCATTAAGCCTGTTTGTTCATTATGTGCTATGTTGTATGACGAGGGTGATCATGGTCTTTCCATGACCATGATTGTTCTTGGCAAATGCCTCTACAGAAGTGTTTTGCCATTATCACATTCTGGGCAGTGTGATGCGAGACCCCAGCCATTATCAATACTCTTCAGAGATTGTCTGCCTGGACAGTGGTCACATAACCAGGACTTGTGATATGCACCATTTGTTCATACGACCATCCACCACCTGCTCCCATGGCTTCACTTGACACTGATCGGTGGGGTGGGGGGGGGTGGCCGAGCAGGCACTACATCTTGCCCAATGGAGGGAAGGAGCACCTATCTCCACACTGCCACCCAAGTGAAGCCTGTAGCTTTCTTTAGAATCATATATTTACTTTCACAGTAATGAATTATTGTTGTATCAAGTATTTGGATCAATAATTACACTTTGTTTAGTAAGTTTCTAAAATGTCTTGTGAGCGCAATAAAACCTCATACCCCATAATATGAGGAAATGCTGTATTGAAATGTTCTTTGCTGCAGGAGGCCTGATTTGCAAATGTTTTACATACTCTTTTGTTTTCTTTCCATTATAGCAATTTCAGATTTTTAATGATTGCATTGGCCTTTGCAATGCCTCTTGGTATATTATCAGGCTGGTCAGGTGTGCTTGATGTAATTGTAACGCCGCTCAAGGTAAGTCAGGTAAGGAATTGGGATCTTCCTATTTTCTCTTTGAATTGCTCTTTCCTAGTAAAAGTTTTGAGAATTGTTGCTGAAGTGATTTAATTGTAACAAACTGAGGGAGGTTAAACAACTCCCTTGTCCATTCATCCCCCCCATCCCTCCCCACTGATCTCCCTCCTGGCACTTACCCATGTAAGCGGAACAAGTGCTACACATGCCCTTACACTTCCTCCCTTACCACCATTCAGGGCCCCAAACAGTCCTTCCAGGTGAGGGAACACTTCACCTGTGAGTCGACTGGGGTGATATACTGCGTCCGGTGCTCCCGATGTGGCCTTTTATATATTGGCGAGACCTGACGCAGACTGGGAGACCGCTTTGCTGAACATCTACGCTCTGTCTGCCAGAGAAAGCAGGATCTCCCAGTGGCCACACAATTTAATTCCACCTCCCATTCACATGTCTATCCACGGCCTCCTCTACTGTAGGGATGAAGCCACACTCAGGTTGGAGGAACAACACCTTATATTCCGTCTGGGTAGCCTCCAACCTGATGGCATGAACATCGACTTCTCTAACTTACGCTAAGGCCCCACCTCCCCCTTGTACCCCATCAGTTACTTACTTTTATGCACACATTCTTTCTCTCACTCTCCTTTTTCTCCCTCTGTCCCTTTGAATATACCCCTTGCCCATCCTCTGGGTCCCCCTCCCCCTCCTTGTCTTTCTTCCCAGACCTCCTGTCCCATGATCCTCTCGTATCCCCTTTTGCCTATCACCTGTCCAGCTCTTGGCTCTATCCCTCCCCCTCCTGTCTTCTCCTATCATTTTGGATCTCCCCCTCCCCCTCCAACTTTTAAATCCCTTACTCACTCTTCCTTCAGTTAGTCCTGACGGAGGGTCTCGGCCTGAAACGTCGACTGCACTTCTTCCTACAGATGCTGCCTGGCCTGCTGCGTTCACCAGCAACTTTGATGTGTGTTGAGGGAGGTTAATATCCTGGCAGGAAGGTTTGCTAAGGCTATTGGGAAGAGTTTAAACTAGAATTGCTGGAGAGTAGGAACGGAACTGAAGAGGCGGAGGAAGGGGCAGTTGGCTCACAAATAGAGAAAGCTTGGAGACGTGTGAGAGGGAGGATAGGCAGGTGATAGAGAAGGGACGCGCTCAGACCGATGGTTTCAGATGTGTCTATTTTTATGGCCAGGAGTGTTATGAACAAAGCGGATGTGCTTAGAGTGTGGATCAGTACTTACAGCTATGATGTTGTGGCCATTACAGAGACTTTGGATGCCCCAGGAGCAGGAATGGTTACTTAGAGTGCCAGGCTTTAGATGTTTCAGAAAGGACAGGGAGGGAGGCAAAAGAGGTGGGGGCGTGGCACTGCTGATCAAAGATAGTGTCACCGCTGCAAAAAAGGGAGGAAGTCATGGAGGGATTGTCTACCGAGTCTCTGTGGTTGGAAGTTAAAAACAGGGAGGGGTCAATAACTCTACAGGGTGTTTTTTATAGACTACCCAATAGTAACAGGGACATCGAGGAGCAGATAGAGAGACAGATTCTGGAAAGGTGTAATAATTAAGAGGTGGTGGCAGTGGAAGATTTTAATTTCCCAAATATTGATTAGCATCTCCCTAGAGCAAGGGGTTTAGATGGAGTGGAGTTTCTTAGGTGTGTTCAGGAAGGTTTCCTGACACAGTATGTAGATAAGCCTACAAGAGAAGAGGTTGTATTTGATCTGGTTATGGGAAATGAACCTGGTCAGGTGTCAGGTCTCTCGGAGAGCATTTGGAGATAGTGATCACAATTCTATCTCCTTTACCATAGCATTGGTGAGGGATAGGAACAGACAAGCTACGAAAGTGTTTAGTTGGAGTAAGGGGAAATATGAAGCTAGCAAGCAGGAAATTGGAAGCATAAATTGGGAACAGATATTCTCAGGGAAATGTACGGCAGAAATGTGGCAAATATTCAGGGGATATTTGCATGGTGTTCTGCATAGGTACGTTCCAATGAGACAGGGAAAGGATGATAGGGTACAGGAACTGTGATGTACAAAGTCTATTGAAAATCTAATCAAGAAGAAAAGAAGAGCTTACGAAAGGTTCAAAAAACTAGGTGATGATAGAGATCTAGAAGGTTATAAGGCTAGCAGGAAGGAGTTTAAGAATGAAATTAGGAGAGTCAGAAGGGGCCAGGAGAAGCCCTTGGCGAGCAGGATTAAAGAAATCCCCAAGAAATTCTACAAATATGTGAAGAGCAAGAGGATAAGATATGAGAGAATAGAACCAATCAAGTGTGACAATGGAAAAATGTGTGTTGAACAGAGGTACTTAATGAATACTTTGCTTCATTATTCACTACGGAAAAGGATCTTGGCAATTGTATGCGGGGCTTGCAGCAGTTTGAAAAGCTTGAGCATATAGACATTAAGAAAGAGGATGTGTTGGAATTTTTGAAAAGCATCAAGTTGGATAAGTCTCCAGGACCGGATGAAATGTACCCCAGGCTAATGTAAGAGGCGTGGGAGGAGATTGCTGAGCCTCTGGCAATGATCTTTGCATCATCAGTGGGGATGGAGAGGGTCCAGAAGATTGGAGGGTTGCAGATGTTGTTCCCTTATTCAAGAAAGGGAGTAGAGATAGCCTAGGAAATTATAGACCAATGAGTCTTACTTCAGTGGTTGGTAAGTTGATGGAAAAGATCCTGAGAGGCAGGATTTATGAACATTTGGAGAGGCATAATATGATTAGGAATATTCAGCATGGCTTTTGTCAAAGGTAGGTCGTACCTTATGAACCTGATGGAATTTTTTTTGAGGATGTGACTAAACACATTGATGAAGGTAGAGCAGTAGATGTAGTTTATATGGATGGCATTTGATAAGGTGCCCCATGCAAGGCTATTGAGAATGTAAAGAGACATGGGATTGCTTTGTGGATCCGGAATCAGCTTGCCCATAGAAGACAAAGAGTGGTTGTTAACGGGTAATATTCTGCATGGAGGTTGATGACAAAATTGGTGTGCCTCAGGGATCTGTTCTGGGACCCCTTCTCTTAGTGATTTTTATAAATGACCTGGATGAGAAAATGGAGGGATGGATTAGTAAATTTGCTGATGGCAGAAAGGTTGGGGGTGTTATGGATAGTGCGGAGGGCTGTCAGAGGTTACAGCGGAATATCGGTAGGATGCAAAACTGGGCTGAGAAGTGGCAGATGGAGTTCAACCCAGACAAGTGTGAGGTGGTTCATTTTGGTAGGTCAAATATGATGGCAGAATGTAGTAAGACTCTTGGCAGTGTAGAGGATCAGAGGGATCTTGGGGTCCAAGTCCGGACACTCAAAGCTGGTGTGCAGGTTGACTCTGTGGTTAAGAAGGCATATAGTGCATTGGCTTTTATCAACAGTGGGATTGAGTTTAAGAGCCGAGAGGTAATGTTACAGCTACATAGAACCCTGGTCAGACCCCACTTGGAGGACTGTGCTCAGTTCTGGTCACCTCACTACAGGAAGGATGTGGAAATTATAGAAAGGGTGCAGAGGAGATTTACAAGGATGTTGCCTGGTTTGGGGAGCATGCCTTATTAGAATAAGTTGAGTGAACTCTGCTTTTTTTCCTTGGAGTGACAGAGGATGAGAGGTGACCTGATATAGGTGTATAAGATGATGAGAGGCATTGATCGTGTGGATAGATAAGATGATGAGAGGCATTGTTCGGCTTTTTCCCAGGGCTGAAATAGCTAGTACAAGAGGGCACAGTTTTAAGGTGCTTGGAAGTAGGTACAGAGGAGGTATCAGGGGTAAGTTTTTTACGCAGAGAGTGGTGAGTGCATGGAATGAGCTGCCAGTGACGCAGATACCATAGGGTTTTATAAGAGACTCCTGGATAGGTACATGGAGCTTAGAAAAGTAGAAGGCTATGTGTAACCCTAGGCAATTTCTAAAGTTAAGTACATGTTCGACACAACATTGTGGGCCATAGGGCCTGTATTGTGCTGTAGGTTTTCTATGTTTCTTCTGAATTCATCGGATTTACTTGTCCTTAATGTAGTTTCCTCAGAAATTCTTTAAGATTTGGCCACATATAATTGTCTCAGGCTGTCAATTCTGGATTGCTCATAACTGTTTTATGTGGGGCTGCAGATCACTCCAAAAGCCTTGTTTGGTCATAGCGGAGTGTGGGACCTTGCTGTGTACAATTTTTCTTGCATCATCAGTGCTTACTATTAAAAAGAACCTCTTGTCCATAAAATACTTCGGTATGAAGCTAAGGTATATGGAAAAAACTTCATTTAAGTGATAGTTTTCTAAATTACCTTGCTTTCCTTTCTAGGTTGATGCTGGTTGGATTGGGTTTTGGTCAGTAATTGGTGGCTGTGTTGTTGGAATAATAGTTGCAAGGTTAGTCCTGTTTACATTTTTGTTCGAAAAGCATTCTTTTATAATGAGTATATTTTAATCTTTATAGATGATGCAGATGTAAAGCCTCAATCATAATTTAACTTGGGCTATTCAGCCCATTGAGTCTGCTCTGTCATTCCATCATTGCTGATCCCAGGTCCCACTCAACCCCATACACCTGCCTTCGCACCATATCATTTGATTCCCTGACTGATCAGGAATCAATATACCCATGAATTTGGCCTCTGTGCAGTGCATTCTACAGATTCACTACTGTCTGGCTAAAAAAAAAATCTTCTGTACCTCTGTTCTAAAAGGTCGCTCCTTAATTTTGAGGCTGTGCCCTCTGGTTCTGGATAACACCACCATAGGAAACATCCTCTCCACATCCACCTTATCTAGTCCTTTCAACATTCAGTAGGTTTCAATGAGATCTCTCTTCTTCCCCGCCCCCCAAAAAAGCTCCTGCATTATTCTAAATTCCAGTAAGTACAGGCCCAAAGATGCCAAATGCTCCTTGTATGTTAACCCCTTCATTCCCGGAATCATCATCATGAACCTCGTTGGGACTCTCTCTGATGACAACACATCCTTTCTGAGATATGGGGGTCCAAAACAGTTGACAATACTCCAAGCACGTCCTGAACAGTGTCTTGTGAAGGCTCAGCATTATCTCCTTGCTTTTATATTCTATTCCCCTTGAATTAAATGCCAACATTCTATTTGCCTTCTTTACCACAGACTCAATCTGTAAATTAACCTTCTGGGAGTCTTGCACGAGGACTCCTAAGTCTTCTGCATCTCTGATGTTCGAACCTTCTCCCCATTTAGATAATAGTCTGCACTATTGTACCTTTGACCAAATTTACTAAATCAGCATCCTAGATTCAACTATCCTCAGTTTTTTCATCCATACCTGTCCTCTTTTCATTTGTGCAGTAATATATGTGATTCATAGATATCTTTGCAGTTTTACTTGGCCTAAGAAGTGCAGGCAAAATCCAACACCTAAAGGAAAGTCTAACCAAGTATTCTTCTATGGTACTCAATGACATTACCATTGTTAAGTCCCCAACCATTGACATATCTGACAGCATGGGAATGATCACCATTGACTAAGCTTATCTACCAGGTTAAAGTCAGAGTCATGCGGCACAGAAACAGACCAAGATGCCCATCCAAACTAGTTCTATTTTCCCAGGTTTGGCTCATAATCACCTAAATGTACATGTCCAGCTGTCTTAAAAGTTTTTAAGAATACCTGCCTCAGCCTTTTTCCACATACATGCCCGCAACTGTATGTACGTATAAAAAAAGTTGCCCCTCAAGTTCTTCTTAAATTTTTCCCCCTCTCACCTTAAGCTGATGCCTTAGTTTCCTAATGATGCGAAAAGACTGTGAATTCACCCTATGTCCCTTATAATTTTATTTGGTACATCTCTGTAAGATCACCTTTCAGTTTCCTAAGCTCCAAGGGGTGGGGGGGTGGGGAGAGGGAGAAATAAAGTCCTATCATGTCCAATCTGTCCCTATTACTCAGTCCTTCAAACCCTGACAACACCCTTGTAAATCCTTTCTGTAATCTTTCCTATAGCAGGGTGACCAAAACGGAACACAATAATCTTTAGGTGCATGTCACCAGCCTCTTGTCCAACCACACCATACATAACCTTTCAACTTCTGTACTCAGTGCCCTGACTAATGAAGGTCAGCATGACAGAAGTCATCTTCACCGCCACGTCTACTACAACCCCAAGTTGAGCAGTATATTCTCTGTCTATTCCTACTGATCAATTTGCTACACCTGCTATGTTTTTCCTGTGTGTGGATAGGGTTGTCATTTGAGAGCAACGGGAGCAACCATCTCAAATCTGTTCATCCACAGAAACTCGTCTTGATCTTTCATCTTTTTGGCAATGTCATGCAAACTGTAACTTTAACCAAACAACTCGACAATAAGCCAGTCTCAGTGCTCATTGGAGTTGGGCACATCACTGTCCCAAAGCTTTTCTGTCATTGTCACTGCATTGTTGCACCTTGCCTCCAACGAGATGGAGTGAAGAGAATCTACAGGACAACACTGCCTCCGCTCCAGAACCAACTTTAGTCATTGAGTTGAAGTACAACTCATGTTCAGAGGCTGAGCTTCAGCTCATCATTGACTTGTTCACTGAAGCATGCAGTAAAAAGTCTCTTACACTTAACATTTACAAGGTCCTCTACCCTGCTGTGCAGTACTGCCTTCTGACAGTAAAGGTTCATGCTGGGACCCTGGAAAATATGAATCACTTTCTCTGTCCTAGGAGTCATCCCTAAATCAAAGCCAGCACCAATGGTGAAATTCATCATCTTCAGGATTGCTGAAGTGAAGAGTGCTTGAAGGACAATATCTCAAACACAACATAAAATTCTTAGTCTACCGGGCACTAGTGATCCTTGCCTTCTTGTATGCTTCAGAGACATGAGCTATCTGCAATAGGAACCTTGAAGGATGGAAGCAATCTCACCAATGCAGCCTCTGCAAAATTCTCCATATTCATAGGCAGATGAGCAAATCAAAATGATCTCTCCCAGGCCAGTATCCCCAGCACTGAGGCCACAATTGCAGTCTTTGGACTTCAGTGGGTAGGTCACATTGCTCACTGCCATCAGACTAGCTCGACATACTTTATTACAAGCGAGCTGGGCAGAGAAAAAGATTCATAGATGTTCTCAAACCTTCCTTGTAAAATGCTCACCAAGCACTATTTTTGAGGTCTGTGGAGGTTTTGTCATTAAAAATCGAGATTGATAGGTTTCTGGATATTAGGGGAACTGATGTACATGGGAATAGTTTAAAAAAACTTAACAAGGAAAGCCACAAGACACATTTTAATGAAAATAGCCATGATCTTGATGGATACTGGCACAAATTCCAATGGTCAAGTTCCAATCCCAGATGCTACTGAGAATCTCAACCTTATTTAGTGAGTACACTAAATCTCACCTGCTTACCACCTCATCCTGTAGCAGCGTGCATGAGTGCTAGCACTGGAATGGAAGCAGATCTTCCTCAAAGCTGAGCAACTTCCTAAAGAGAGGACAGTCTGGGTGTTCCCAATAGAAACCATGATGAACCGAGAGTTCCACTCCCTACTGAAGTCTAGGTTCTATGGCATTCAAATCAGACAACCTTGCCCTTTTAGAAGAAATCGAGAAGTGACCTCCGCAAAGTTATCAAAGATACTGAGAAACAGTACCAGTACAAAATCAGGTCCCAGACAGTTGACAGTTATGGTAAGGCTTGCATGCTGTAGTGCACCGCTCAACTAAGTTGAGCAGCATCTCCACCAAAACACATCGCTTCCCAATGAGCTTAATATATTCTATGCATGTTTTGAACAGAAGGGAATGGCTATGTCACCACCCATTCTGACGGTCTCCAGTGAACCTGAACCCACAGTCACCATTATGAACGTAAAATCATTCTTCCAGAGATTGGACCCATGGAAAGGATCTGGCTCAGATGATGTCCCTTGCTGTGTCTTTAGATCCTGCGCAGATCAGCTGGTGTGGGTATTTGCAAGCATTTTTTAACCTCTTTCTGCTTCAATCTGTGGTTCCTATATGCTTTAAGAAGACCACTATCATCCCAGTACCTAAGATAAAGTGCCTTAATGAATGCCGTTCAGTGGTTTTGACATTCACCATCGTAAGTGCTTCAAGAGGTTGGTGTGGCACGCATCAACTCTAGACTTCCAGACAACCTTGACACACTTCAGTTTGCCTGCCGCCAAAACAGTTCTACAGCATACACCATCTCCCTGTCCTTGCCCTCATCCCTGGAGCATCTGGACAGTAGTCACCTACCATTGTTTAGTAATGACAATTTTGCTTCCGATACTACAATTCTAAGCAAACTTGTTTCTGAATTGCAGACCCTGGGAGTCGGTGCTCCCTTTGCAGTTGTTGTACTTCATGACAGAATAATCTTGATTTTTGACAGTGCTCAACCAAATATTAGGAGTCAAAATTTGCCATTGAATGTTTCATACCCAGGCACCACATATTAATTTCCGTTTGTCTCTTGGTTTTTATGTTCCTCTATATATCGTACTCCTGCTTTACCATTACAAATATTCCAATTCTATTGCTGTTATACAATTTTTCTGCACAGTAAAGAATCTATGCCTGCAATAGTATTATCCTGCACTCAGCTGCCTTATTTCCCACTTTTCTGCTTACTCTCCATTCACATTTCACTGAGATTTCTCTGCAGGGACTTCTCATATAAATTGGTAGTTGATGTCCAACCAAATTGTAAAGCTAAGCAGGTTTACACCTGCGCAGAGATAAGCATTATAATATTCCATTATCATGTTAGGTTCTAACATAGTTACTGAGTATGTCTAAAGAAGTCAGCATAGCTATGATGAAGATTCACACTGGGTTATTTTCCTTAAACTCTTGTTTCTTTCAAATTGATGTTAAAAGGGAGTGTTGGGGGAGAAAATTCTCGGCAGGTCAAGTACTTGTAGAAAGAAATTAGTGTTCTGGGAGAGTTTATTTGTTTCGTTTAATGATACAGTGCAGAATAGGCCTTTCCAGCCTTATTAACTGCACTGTCCAGCAGCCCAGCAACCCTGACTTAACTGTAACCCAACTTACAATGACCAACTAACCTTCCCGGTAGATAATCGGACTGTGTGAGGAAACCCATACATTCCTCGGGGAGGATGTATGGACTCCTTACAGATGACGCTGGAATTAACAATGAACTCCAACTTCCATCCAGAGCTGTAATAGTGTCTCGATAACCTCTGCACTACTGTGGAGTTATCTACTGAGCTGGAAATAGTGGATGTGCATTAAGAGGTTGAAGCATCAACAGACTGTGATGAACTGAGTATTTGATTTACCTCTCAAGTGCAATACTACTGTATTTGCAAGGCCTCGAAAAAGGGCAGAGAAGTGTGAGCATCCGATAGCTGTTTTGGAGAACTGGCAATGACATAAATTTTCTGTTTTTATGAATCTAAAAGAAATGTAGAGAATTGCACAGTACTGCTTGTCTACAGAGATTGTGTTATTAAACTATTTCTTTAAGATGTTTATAGTTGGCAGCAGGATTTTGAATTTATCTCAGTAAGAGATGAAAGGTTGAGTCTGAATAACACTCTGTGTGCACTCACTTAGATTCATCTGTCGCCTCGGTGCCAGAGGTTTTGGGTTGTTCTAAAAAAAAACACATTATACTATCTGGCATTAACATGTCACTAAGGATGTTTCTCCTTGGTGAAGGTGCTAATTTTTCACTGAAACATTAAACAATGCCTGCTAGCTCTGTGACCCTTTTTGTAGAAAACAAAGTTTGTTTTGTCTCCTGGCTAGTATTCTCCAAACCAGTGCACTAAAATCTTATGATTTAATTATCCTTTTTTTCGTTTTGCCCCTAGCTGTTTGCAGACTGGAGTTTCCATTTGTCTGAAAATGATGATTGTTCCTTAAATGCAATTCTTTGAGTACGGCAGTGTTCTCTCACAACCTGAGGACGTAATGAGCAGCTGTATAGAAAAATTATCTTTACTTGTCCAAGTTTAACTTCCTGAAAATTTTTCCATTGTGAAGTGTGAGTCAATGATCCTGGAGTGTCTCAAGTTTTCCATTTAATGTTGCAGGTTTGCAGATTTCTTCAGAGGAATATTAAAACTCATTCTGCTGCTGCTTTTTTCTGGAGCCACACTGTCATCTGCATGGTTTGCCCTCACTTGCATCAACAGTGTCACCCATCTGCCGATAACAAGAGGTACTTATTGCACAATGAGATCAGATGAATACACTTCGGTTTCATCAGGATCTGTCTTACCTTAATTGACATGTTTGAGCGTGCTAGCATTGCTAGATTTAAAATGCATAATTTAAGTTGTTCTTTTTTGTTTGTTCTTTGAGATGAAATCCTATTAACGGTGGTAATTTCACTGCACAATTTCTCATTGTGAAAAGCAGATTGATTATGCCCACATTTTGTTGCTAACGCTTCTCTAGCTAGTCCATAGAAAGGTAACACAATGGGTTATTTGATCACCCTGGGAACCCCATGCATTTTATTCTGTACTGCTTTGACATGGCAGTGGTATACAGTTGGATTTTGTTTTGCTTTCTGAGCGCTACTTTGTGTACTATTTTTGTCTTGCTAAAGCATTTACATTACTGACTTCGGTATTTAACAACCCAATGGCTAAAAGCAATAACAGGACAGTTGGAATTGCCTATCAAACAAGGCAGCTTATGTGGGGGAGCAAAAGACAGCAGATCCAATTTACACATCTTAAAGTCCATCTTCAGGATAAGAGAATTTAATAGAACTCAGTTTTGAAATGAATGAAATGGAACAAGGAATTGGAGGAAGGGAAAGGGAAAAACAAACACTGAAGTTTAAAATCAGAAATGACTTGATGTTAAAATTTGATATCCTCATTTCTTGCTCTTTCTATCTGTCTGTGCTTCCCCTCGCACCACGTCTGCAGGTGGCTCTCCATTCCACCCCACACCCTAGCTTGATTGCCCTTCTAACTTACTGGCTTTCCTAAGTTCATTGTACCTTCCCACACATCTCAGCCAGTACCCCTTAACCCTTAACTTTCAGATTGATTCCCATTGCCCCTAGTTACCTTCCATTCCATCCTGAGTAATTTGCCCTCTCTTATAAGCTACTTGATCTCTTCTTCCCCTCTCCTCATCCATTTTAGCTCACTCACCATCCTCTCCCCTCCAATTTCTTTAATTTTGCAGTAGAACACTGTGTGTGTGTGTGTGTGTGTGTGTGTGTGTGTGTGTGTGTGTGAGAGAGAGAGAGAGAGATAGGGAGCAGAAATGAACTGAATGAATTGACTTTATTTCTTACATCCTTCACATACATGAAGAATAAAAATCTTTACGTTACGTCTCTGTCTGAATCTGCAAATTATAGTAATTTGTAATAACTAGTATGTACAGCAAGATATTCAACAGGATAGTCAATATAGCATAGAAATACAATTCTACCAGCGTGAATTAAGCAGTCTGATGGCCTGGTGGAAGAAGCTATCCTGAAGCCTGTTAGTCCTGGTGCGGTACCGTTTCCCGGATGGTAGCAGCTGAAACAGTTTGTGGTTGGGGTGACTCAGATCCCCAATGATCCTTTGGGCCCTCTTTACACCCCTATCTTTGTAAATGTCCTGGATAGTGGGAAGTGCACATTCATAGATGTGCTGGGCTGTCCGCACCACTCTCTGCAGAGTCCTGCAATTGAGGGAAGTACAGTTCCCATACCAGGCAGTGATACAGCCAGTCAGGATGCTCTCAATTGTGCCCCTGTAGAAAGTACTTCAGATTTGGGGACTCATGTCCAACTTCTTCAGCCATCTGAAATGAAAGAGGCGCTGTTGTGCTTTTTTCACCACACAGCTGGTATGTACAGACCAAGTGAGGTCCTTGGTTATGTGTATACCGAGGATCTTAAAGCTGTTTATTCTCTCAACCCCAGATCCATTGATGTCAATAGGGGTGAACCTGTCTCCATTCCTCCTGTAGTCCACAACCAGCTCCTTTGTTTTTGCGACATTGAGGGAGAGGTTGTTTTGTTGACACCACTGTGTCAGGGTGATGACTTCTCTGTAGGCTGCCTCGATATGATTTGTGATAATCCCAATCAGCGTAGTATCATCTGCAAATTCAATTAGCGGATTGAAGCTGCGGGTTGCAACACAGTCACAGGTATACAGAGAGTAAAGGAGGGGGCTCCAGACATGGCCCTGGGAGGCTCCTATTTTGAGGGTCAGAGGGGCAGAAGTGAGGGAGCCCACTCTTACCACCTGCCAGCAATCTGACAGGAAGTCCAGGATCCAGCTGCACAAGGCAGGGTGAAGGCCGAGGTCTCTGAGCTTCTTGTTGAGCCTGGAGGGAATTATGGTGTTGAATGCTGAACTGTAGTCCAAGAACAGCATTTTCACATAAGCATTCCTCTTCTACAGGTGTGTAAGAATGTGTGGCTGTGGCTATTGCGTCATCTGTCGATCGGTTGTGTTGGTGGGTGAATTGTAGATATAACAGATGGACACCACTCTAAGCCAATTGTGTTTCATAGTTTAATTGATGTATGCTCAAGTTTTAGTATTTCATGCTTTAAGAGAGCAGAGATTGGAGTCATTTTTAATTTTAATTGGTTCTATTTGGCCTTACAGCAACATTATATACATCGTGCATCTTAACTGGAGTATTCATAACCAGCAGTGTTCCCTTCTTCTTTGAACTCTTTGTGGAGACTGTGTACCCAGTGCCAGAAGGGATAACTTGTGGATTTGTCACCTTTTTAAGCAATATCTTCATGGGATTATTATTAATGTTTCTGGCATTTTATCATACAGGTAATTTTTAAAATTTCTCTTGTTTTTGTGTACTTGTGTAGGTTTTGAAGAGTGGTAATTAAATCTAGGGAAATGCATGTTATGATTGTTGAATGTCACATAATTGTGATAAAAATTTAATTTTGCATGTCAAATCAATAATTTTTTAGAATTTCTTATTGTTTTGATTCTTTTAACTATTCATTTCATGAAGTTAAATAGCACTTAAAGATATCTTAATTACAGATCTACTTATTCTGCAAGGTGCTATTGAAGAGGATGCTTAATGATTATACATAAGAAACTGGAAATATCTAGCATCATGAGCCATTACTGTGATAGCTGCATCACAGCAGGATTTATCAGAAGCTAGTGCTGTATACAATTACTTGTGCCATCAATGAGGCATGATTGCGAGGCTACCGTGTATTTGCAAGCAGCACACATTTTATGCAGCTGTCTAACTGAAAATTTTAAATTTAAGGACTAGAAGTTTCTGCAAACGTTTTATGAACACCGAAGTCATTGTTGTAAAGGACAAATTCAGTGGGCCAGATATCATGTTCAATGCATCCCATCCTCAACCCAGTACTTTGCAGCTCTCCAATGATGTGGAAATGACATCTCTGAGGAAACATATCGAATGTAACACAAATGCAGCAATCTGGGTTCGCCAATTATCTGCTAACCTTGGAATGCTTGGTCCAGAGCTTAAGAACTGGAAGTGCCTATGATTTCTTTTCATATTTCACACTGCAAAGGCAACTGAACATTAAAATCAGATGAAATGGCATTGGAGAAGAGTTGTGATTGATCATTGCGTGAATGTACGAGGAGCATTTGATGACTTTGGGCCTGTACTCATTGGAGTTTTGAAGAATGATGGGGATCTTATTGAAATCTATCAAAAATTGCAAAAACAAGGTAGAGTGGACTTGGAGAGAATATTTCCTATAGTCTAAAACCAGAGGGCACAACCTTTAGAACAGATGATGAGGAATTTCTTTCACCAGAATGGTGAGTCTGTGGAATTCATTGCCGCAGGCAGCTGTGGAGGCCAGGTTATTGGATATATTAAAAGTGGAGGTTGATAGGTTCTTGATTAGTAAGTGCTTCAAGGATTACAGGGAGAGGCCGGAGAATGGGGCTGAGAGGGATAATAAAATCAGCCATGATGGAATGGGGGAGCAGACGCAATGGCCAAATGGCCTATTCTCCTCCTGTGTCCTATTTAGAGGAATGGAACAGAGAACCTGAGCACAGCAAAACTCCACAGAGTTAATGTTGGTTTGATTGTAACAATCCCTGAGTAGCTTTCCTATTTTTCTGCTGTTACAACTGCTCTCAGGGGGATAATGGTCACCTTCTTTTGAAATCCTATCCAAAAGTTCCAGTTCAAGTTTATTACTATTCAGCCATATAAATGTATACTGCCAAATGAAATATCGTGCCTTCAAACTAAGGTGAACAACACAGTACAATAACTCTCACACGCCACATAAAGTGATATTACCACAGAAAATCAGCAAGTAATAAATGTATTCCAGAAGATTGACAATTAGCATAAGGCGCATTTACAATACGAGGTTAAAAAGTAAACATCGTAACACTACCCGTGCTTCGTATGTGATGAGACCTGGGTGATGGCAGGAAATGTGGTAGTCTTGCAGCCTGGGGGAAGAAGTTGTTTTCCATCCTAACAGTCCTCCTTCTAATGCTATGGTACCACCTGCCTGATGGTGGAGGGAGGGGGTGGTCAAAGACATAGTGGGACGAATCTTTGACAATACTAAGGGCCCTGCACTCCTGATAAATGTTAACTCCTGTACTCAGAGTTATTGAGCTGGAGCAGTCACATTCAGCTTCAAGAGGAATGGGCCTGAAAACCATCTAGTTTTACCATGAGGCAAAGCTGATTTCAATTTCAATTACATTCTTAACCATGTGCCCCAATTGGAGTTTCCTGCATCTTGTTTATCCACATCTCCAACTGAAGTATTGATTAAGTGAATGCTGCTGTATTTTAATAAGAGACAGAGCAAGGCCATTTAGTGTAATACAGCGCTGATGGGGTTGTGGTTGAATTTTAAAGGAGTAAGATTTAGGGTTGAGTTTGGAACTAAATCTATCCATAGAAATTTAAGCAATGGAGGATCAATTGTCTACCATGACGCCCCACAGTGACTGATTCCATGGATATTTGGAAAGATGAAGCACAGAGTTCAAAGTAAGTTTATTATGAAAGTATGTATTGTGTATGTCACCATATACTACCCTGAGATTCATTTTCTTGCAGCCATTCACAGAAGATAAAAAACGTAATAGAATCAATAAAAGTCTACACAGACACAACCAATGTGCAAAAGAATACAAAAATAATGATAACTTCTATAGACGTGCAGTGGAGATTAGTTGTCAGAGGAGTTAACTTCACTCAGCCTCGCCCACCCCATCACTGAATTGTTCTTACAACCAGTGGACTCACTTTCAAGTACTCTGCATCTCATGTTCTCGATATTATTCCTTATTTATTCTTTTTGTTTGTTGTCTTTTGCTACTCTTGTGTGTGGTCTTTCATTGATTCTATTATGTTTCTTTGTATTTACTGTGAATGCTTACAAGTAAATAAATTCAAGGTTGTATATGGTGATATATATGTACTTCACTATAAACTTACTTTGAACTATGATAACTGTTCCTGACCCTGGTGGTGTGGGATCCTGTAAGCCTGCTGTACCTCCTTCCTGATGGCAGCAGCAAGAGTAGAGAACATGAATGATTACCCTAGTTGCTTGCTTGTTGATTGCGAGGTAGACATCAAAAGGAGAAATGCACTTGTTTATTTCCTGTAGTTAGGAGCTGCTGCTGAACTCTTGTTTGTAAAGCAGAAAGACACGTGCAAGGCAGAGAAATGTTACAGTCATCTGGGAGTGCTCCACATGTGAACTTTGTTGCTTATATTGCTGAGTTTGCCATTATTTGCTGAACCAAAGGTTATTAGTATGTTATGATTGTTATGAATTTAATTACCTTGCATTCCTTCACATCATTCTCCTCTTGGAACAGCCACAGGAATTAAACTTTTGTGCTGACCACAGCTATCCATTTTTGCACATTCTTCCTCTAATTTTGGGGCTGTGTATGGTTAGAACTCAGAGGTTCAGCGCAAGCTGAAGTGAATCGGATGTGTGACGAGAATACACATAAAATTAAGATGTTTGCTGGCCTGGGTTAGCATCAGTGACATCAGCAAGTGGTCTGCCACCTGTCCTCAGGGGAAGGAGAGATATGGAACAATGGAGCAGCGTCTGGAGATGTGTAATGAAGGGACGGGGGAGAGAGAGCTGTCTGGAGCGGCTCCCCCTTTGAACCCTGAACTGTTTGAAGTGATGGACAGGCGATACCCCAGCAGGGGGATAAAAAGGGACAGGTTCGCTAAGGCAGGACACACACGACACCCGAGGTAACGAGACCCTGGAAGCGGTGCGCCTCTCACGAGTCGGTGGGAAGTACCGGACAACGCACAGGGTGGAAAGGTACGATCAGCGGGAACCCGGTGTGTGTCCACCCTTGCCTGGTGCCGGGTTCACTGCAGAGGATCGACCGCATCTGGAGGAGGGGTCACAGTCGGTGACCTCAGGTGACATCACCAAGGACCTACCCAAAAGCTGCTTGTGAGCAATTATCGCCGGTCTGTGAGTGGAAGCCGTTTCTGAATGATCAGTCGTTCCCGTTCTCTCTCTCTCTCTCTCTCTCTCTCTCCCCCCACGTTGTCCATCGCCATGGCAACGATTACTGCGAACTGAACTAAATTGGACTGAACTTTTGTGTCACTTTGAAATTTGGTCATTTACCCCTAGACAACGATAGAGCTTGATTGATGCTGTTATCTTAATTCTGTGCGCATGTGTGTTTATCATTGCTGAACTGTTGCATTTATTATCCTTTCGATTACTGTGTTGCTTGTTTCTTTAATAAAACTTTCTTAGTTCTAGTAATCCAGACTCCAACTGAGTGATCCATTTCTGCTGGTTCGGCAACCCAGTTACGGGGTACGTAACAGATGTCAAAAGCTTTAGTCTATATGATTTATTCTTGAGAATCTTCATTTCACTTCTGCTAAGTGTTATGTACCCCTAGGGTTCCTTTTTGCTGTGGACTGTCACTTTAAGGCACAAGAGAGAACTGAAACTAACTGTTGGATTTCTGCTGAGAGAGAGAGAGAAGGGCGGAGTCTGCCTTTCAGCTAGTGTTTACACTTTTACAAGGACACTGACTACTGCTGTCAGTTTCTGGGTTGCCATGGAAAGAGAGAGAGAGAGGTGGAGTTATTTGATGGACAATCGATGTTATGGTTTCTCTGCAGCGTGTTTACTTTTTACAAGGACAGTTACAGACACAGAGAAACACATGCTCTGAGTCAAGATGGATTCGGTCAATGGAAGACCAGTGAGTCGGTCGCTGGTTTAAACTTTCAGTAGCCCAAAAGGGGTGAGTTGAGATTGATCCTGAGTATTGATAAATGACTCTCACAAGTTGTCTGCAACTAGAACAAGTTTGCAGGGAGAGAAGTGAGGAGAGATAGGTTTGAAACAAGAAACCTAGAGACAAAGAGGTCACTGTTTGGACTCTCTCCTAAGTAGCCCGTAAGGGTGAGTTTGAGTTCCATTCGAATACGAAGGTGTGATTGTCACATAGTTAATCCACAGGAGTGGGTTCTCTGGTGAGGAGAGTACCTTTGTGAATACCACTTGTGTGTTACCCTTGTTTGGGTGTGGTAGTTCACTGAAGAAAGGCGCCCCTGTGGCAAATCACTGTTGGAGTTATTTCGTATGTCGTAGAACTGGATAAGTGGCTATCATGTTGTGTGTTTGGGGTAACCTTGTGGAATCTACCGGTGTGTCGACCCTTGCCTGGGTGGTAGTTCCTTTGAAGAGGGTCCCCTTTGTGATAAGCTTCTGTTGGTGATAATCCATACGTGGATTCTGTTTGAGTATCCTGTGGCCACCACTTTGGGATGACCCATAGCTGAATTTGGGTGTGGTACCACTTGTGTTGAAATGGAAGAGAGAGAGGTTGAGGGCAGTGTTGATGGTGGAGAAAGGGAAGCCCCTTTCTTTGAAAAAGGAGCTCACCTTTGTTCTGGAATGAAAAGCCTCATCCTGAGAGTAGATGCGGTGGAAACGGAGGAATTGAGAGAAGGGGATGGCATTTTTACAAGTAACAGGCGGCAAGCGCTATAGTCCAGGTTGCTGTGAGAGTCCGTGGATAAGCTGTCTCCAGCCTTCATTTGACTTCTATTTTCATTTAAAGTGTGGCTTTGGTGCTCTGTATTGAATGTACTAATTGTAGACTTTTACTTAATTTTACTTGGAACAGCTTCTTTGTGGAAAGGATCGATTTGCCACTCTATCTCTTCATCTCAGTGACACAATGAGTGACCAAATTGTTACTCTGAATTACCATGGGATAAAGACTTGCGGTGTTCCCAAATTTTAACATCTAGTCACTCAATTGAAAGTGGTATTTCTAAATGCACCTGAACAGCTGCGGTATTTATCAAGTGGGTTCAGCAACAAACTGGCTTGTTAAAGTACGGATAGGATAGTTAAAGGGGAAATTTAAAAATAGTGTTAATGAATGCATATATAGCAAATAACATTCAGAACAAAAGTGAGTCCACAGTCACTAAGTCAGTCATCACTGCAGACAATCCAGGAGCCCGTTAGTTGCAAGCCACAGTCTTGGTTCAGCACAGAAAAGTACACCTTGCGTAGCCTCTGGCCCTGACGCCCTGACCTTTTCAATCTGGCCCAATGCCTAAACAAATCAAACCTCAGGTCATTTTTCACCCTCAGTCCCAGGTTCTGCCACTTTGATGTGCTCTCAGGCTCGGGAACCGCACCTTGATTCGTCCCATACCTGGCCTTTCCAATTCGGCCCAGGGCTTAAATCAGTCAAGCCTTGGCTTGTTCTTCACTCTCAGGCCTGGGCCCCACCACCTCAACTGTGCCTCACCATGGTTCTGCTGCTTCGTATCACCGACGAGACTGCTCCAGCAGCCAAACATTGGCTCACTCCCTGCTCTCTGGCCCTGCCACCTTGATTTGGCTCATACGTGCCACACCTTCAAGGCTTCAATACACACTGCAAAAATGCCAGGTTGTTCAGGTAGTTCAAAAGCTCAACTCAGAAAGGGAGTTGCAGGTTATTGTGATCATATTTCGAGAAAAAATGTGGTTAATAAAGTAATAATTGGTTTTGCTGTCAGCATGTTGTCACTGTGTTTCACCAGCACCATCTTAAACCAGAAGACCAGACACAAGCAACATCAGCAAAACAAGCATCTTTAGATACGCATGCACACAACCCTCCCCCCCCCCCCCGCCAGGAGGGCCATAGTTAGCCGGTACCAGTCAGTTCAGCATACCTATAAGAAAGTGGACAAAGACATCAGTTCCAGTGGGTTAAATCAGCAATGACAGTGATAGTCATTCAATTACAGTCGGCCCTCCTTATCCGTGTATTCCGCGTGCACGAATTCAACCAACCGCGAATCCAAAAAAACCGGAAGTGCTGTTCCAGCACTTGTTGTTCGAGCATGTACAGACTTTTTTTTCTTGTCATTATTCCCTAAACAATGCAGTATAACAACTATTTTACATAGCATTCACATTGTATTAGGTATTGTAAGTAATCTAGAGATGATTTAAAGTATACGGGAGGATATGCGTTATCATGGATTGGGATCGGAAAAAAAAAACAGAAGTTCTCTTACTAAGAAGTCGGAACAGGTACTTCCAGTATTATTTAGCGTCAGTTAGTCAAACGTTTGTCTTAGTATATAGTATATATTTTACCTTTCTATGCATATAAAGCACTTAAGAAACGTATGTTTCAGCACCAGGCTGACAGAAGTTCCCGAGTTCGATCCAGTGACAGACCGTTCCCGAGCTGGGTTGATGTGGAGGATCAAAAACCCAAAACCCAATAATTAAACCACTGCATTGCTTATTAATAATTGTAGCTTTCATCGGGGCAGGGCCTTTCCCACTTTATCCTTTAAAATTGTTCCAATCGTCGACCGACTGTAGCCTAATGCTTTTCCAATGACCGATGGCGTTTCACCTCTTTCCGATCGCTTTATTATTTCCACTTCATTTTCAATCGTGATTGTGCTTATTTTCGTGAGCAGAAACACTGCGGATTTAGAGCTCCGCCGCCGGGTCCTAATGTCCACCGCACTGAGACAGGTTAAATAAGGTTCGCCGTTCCGCTGGGTCCTAATGTTCACCGCATTGAGACAGGTTGAATAAGAGTCTTGAGCATCTGCGTTTTTTGGTATCTGTGAGGGGTAACAGAACCAATCCCTTGCAGATAAGAGGGCCGACTGTACAAATTTCAATTCCCATCACCAGTCACAATGTGGTGTGAATTTCAGGGGTTGTACAAACCGTGCAACTTGTATAGTGTTAATTGCTATCGAGGCCACATCTGCCTCTTTTAGAGCCTTGGACGAGGCTCTGGGTCTGAAGTTGAGTTGCGTTCATATAATAACTCATAGTGTGCCATTGTTTTAAAGTTATATGAGAGAGATTGTTTCTTGATTCTCTTTTTTTTCAAAAAAAAATGCTCAAGTTAATATTTGCTGTAGTGAATTGTGTTCTATGTAAAGTCCTGTGTGGACAGATATGGAATTTTATTTTTCAATTATCATTAAATTACCTTTCTGTAAAGAGAATTATTGACATTAAATGTTTTCCAGTAAAATGGCACGATTGAAAGATACGATCACAACCCATAACTTGCATAAACTCACTATTTTGGCTAAGGTTCTCTCATGGGAGTAGTAGCAAAGTTTACTTGTAACCAAAGGTCTGAGCCTAGAGTAAAAGCATGGATGTGTACAGATAAAAGTTCCCTACTGGGCAGTAATGAAGTGACACCTTCAGTATTGTACTATGTTACATTCATTCACAACAAAGGTGATGGCTACCATTATCAATCTAACTGCCTGCACGTGGTCTATATCCCTCCATTTCTTGTCTAGTTATGTGTCTGTCTAAATGCCTCTTAATAAACATTGCTATAATATCTGCTTCCATGATTCAAGCACCTACTAGTCTGTTGGGGAGGGTGGCTGGGGAAGAATCATGCCTCCCCACCTCTTTTCAAATTTCCTCTTCACATGTTAAAATATGTCATTGTTGTCGTTTCCATCTTGCAAAAAAAAGCTATCCCTACCATATCTGTACCTCTCTATGTACTTGTTTCTGGTCATTCTCAGCCTCTGACATTCCACTCCAGGGAAAACAATCAATGTTTGTCCAATCTTAAGAATGCATACTACAGCCCACTGTACTACTCTCCGAACACTCATGACTGTGGCTCGGCACAGCTCAAACACTATCTAGACTGGGAGCTCTGGATACAGTCGATGACCCCAACATACTCACAGGTGAAGTGTTGCCTTACCTAGAAGGAGTGTTTGGGGCCCAGAATGGTAGTGAGGGAGGAGGTGTAGGAGCAGGTGCAGACTCACACTTCACCTGTGAGTCTGTTGGGATCATTTACTGTGTTTGGTGCTCCTGGTGTGGCCTCCTGTGTATCAGTGAAACCGGACATAGATTGGGAAACCACTTCGCCGAGCATCTACACGCCATCCGTCAGAAGAACCAGGATCTCCCAGTGGCCACCCATTTTAATTCCATTTTCCATTCCCATTCCAATATGTCAATCCATGGCCTCCTCTACTGTTGCGCTGAGACCATACTCAGGTTAGAGGAACAGCAACTTATATTCTGTCTGGGTAGCCCCAACCTGATGGCGTGAACATTGATTTCTCGAACTTCTGGTAATACCCCACCCTCTACCCCAGTTCACCATTCTCCATCTTCCTTTTCCCCCTCTCACCTTGCTCCTTGCCTACACATCGCCTCCCTCTGGTGTTCCTCCCCCCTTTCTTCCATGGCCTTCTGTCCTCTCCTGTCAGACTCCCCCTTTCAGCCCTGTATTTCTTTCACCAACCAACTTCACAAGTCTTTATTTCATCCCTTCCCCTCCTGGTTTCACCTATCACCTTGAGTTTTTCTATCCCCTCCCACCACCTGTTAAATCTACTCCTCATCTTTTTTTTCCCTCCATTCCTGCCCAAAATGTTGACTGTACTTTTTCTATAGATGCTGCCTGGCCTGCTAAGTTCCTCCAGCATTTTGTGTGTGTTGCTTTGATTTCCAGCATTTGCAGATTTTTCTCTTGTTTGCGAGAGATGCGGATGGCACGTTTACAGGTGGCAGGGTGGAAAGCAGCACCAATGCAGTCGACAGTGTAGCTTAGGAGGAGTTGGGGATGCCAGGGTAGGCTTGGAACAAAGAGATTCCACGTCAATTGTTTATTCTTTTCCATAGATGCTGCCTGGCCTGCTGAGTTCCTCCTGCATTTTGTGTATTTTGCTTTGGATTTCCAGTATTTGCATATTTTCTTGTGTTTGTTTATCTGGATGGTATATTGCCTCCCTAGTGCCAGGATGAGGGATGTCTCAGATCCAGTCCATGACATTCTCAAGGGTGAGGATGAGCAGTCAAAAGTCTTGGTGCTTATTGACACCAGTGACATTGGTAGACAAGGTGAGGAGGTCCTGAAAAGAGATTTTAGGGAGAGCTGAGAAACAAGACCTGTAAGGGAGTAATATCTGGATTGTTGCTTGTGCCATGTGCTAGTGAGGATAAGAATAGGATAATTTGGCAGGTGCATGAGTGGTTGAGGAACTGGTGCAGGGAGCAGGGTTTCAGATTTGTGCATCATTGGGATCTCTTCTGGGGTAGAACCTGTACAAAAGGGACAGGTTACACCTGAAGCCGAGGGGTCCAATATCCTTGACGGCTGGTTGGCCAGAGTTGTTCAACTGGGTTTAATCTAATTTGGAAGGGGGATGGATAACAGTGATAGTGCTGCAGATGAGGTAGCTGGTTTACAAATCAAGGCAATGCAAAGTGAGCCTCCTAGCAAGGAGAGGCTGATGATAGGGCAAAATGTTGAGTCAACAGGATGAGTTGCAATGTAGAAAGCAGACAAAAGCAAAAAAGTTGAATACAGAACTAAAGGTGTTTATATTTGAATGCACTCAGTATACGGAATAAGATTGATGAACTTGGAGGCACATGATAAAATAGGCTGTAATCAGCATGGTTTCCTCAAGGGAAAATCTTGCCTGGCAAACTCATTGGAATTCTTTGAAGAAATACCGAGCAGGAGAATTGGTTGATGTGTACTTGCATTTTCAGAAGGTCTTTGACAAGGTGCCACACATGAGGCTGCTTAACAAGCTACATAGTATTACAGAAAAGATTCTAACATGGATAAAGCTGGTCACTGTTGGTGTTCCACATGGGTCTGTGTTGGGACCGACTCCTTTTGCGTTATTGGTCAATGATTTGGATGATGAAATTGACAGGTTTGTTGCAAAGTTTGCAGATGATGTGAAGATAGGCGGAGCGGCAGGTAGTTCTGAGGAAATAGGGAGGCTGCAGAGGGACTTAGACAGATTTAGATAACGGGCAAAGAAATGGCAGTGTCGGGAAGTGTGCAGTCATGCACTTTGATAGGAGATGTGAAAGGTGGATTATTTTCTAAATGAAGAGAAAATACAAAAATCTGAGGTGCAAAGGGAGTCCTTGTACAGGATTCTCTAAAGGTTAATTTGCAGGTTGAGTCAGTGGTGAGGAAGGCATATGCAATGTTAACATTCATTTCAAGAGGACTAGAACATTAAAGTACTGGTGAGGCCTCACTTGGAGTATAATGAATAGCTTTGGGGCCCCTAGGAAAGGATGTGCTGACACTGGAGAGGGTTCACCAAAATGATTCCAAGATTGAATGACTAGTGAAATGAAGAGCGCTTGACTGCTCTGGGCCTGGAATTTAGAAAAATGAGGAGTGACCTAATTGAAACTTATCGAATGGTGAAAGGCCTTGATAGAGTGGATGTGGAGAGGATGTTTCCTGTGGTGGGAGTGTTTAAGATTAGAGAACAGAGCCAGAAAATAGAGGGGCGTCCTTTTAGAATGGAGATGAGGAGGAATTCCTTTAGCTAGAGAGTGTTGAATCTGTGGAATTTGTTGCCACAGGCAGCTGTGGAGGCCAAGTCTTTATGTATATCTAAGTCAGAGGTTGATAGATCCTTGATTGGTCAGGGCATGAGGGATATGGGGGAAGGCAGGAGATTTGAGCTGAGAGGAAAAATGGATTAGCCATGATGAAATGGTAAAGCAGACTCGATGGGCCAAATGGCCTAATTCTGCTCCTATATCTTACGGTCTTAATTGGACATCCTGTGCCCAGTATTTATTAGCTTTAAAGGTAGAACAATATCATACAACAGGGGTACAGACAATTCTAATTCCTCGAGGCATGCCTGACAATCTTACGAAAAGGGCTGCTGGCTGTTTCAGTGCACAAGGATTGGTTGTTGACAAATGTAAGACACTTGATGTTAGATATTAGAAATTAAAATAGTCATAAATAGTCAAGTTTGTAACTTGAAGGAGATGTTGAGATATTTGCATGTCGATTTTCATTTTTCTGTGCAATTGTAATCAACTAGCAACCTGTCTTTTATTAGTATAATGTCTTGTTGCTTATTTGCAAGCTGAGAAACTATGACCTTCTTGCTTCTCCCCCACCCCTCCCCCCCCCCCCCCCAATCAGGCAGAAGATACAAAAGCCTGAAAATGTACCTTCAGCTCAAACACAGCATGTATCCCTCGGTTTAGAGACTTAACTTATTCCCTAGTATGGTGAAGTAGACTCTTGACCTCACAATCTACCTCATTGTGACCTTGCACTTTACTGTACTAGTTTATACTGCATTGTTATTATTTTACCTCAATATACTATTATAATGAGTTGATTTGAATAAGCATTACGAAAAATACAAATTTTCCACTGTACCTTGGTACATGTGACAACAATAAACCAACATACTATACAAGGGAAACTTTACCTTGTATACTTGTGTATTTTTTCATAAATTGTGTTGTGTTTCTTTGTATTTACTGTGAATGTCAGCAGGAAATGAATCTCAGAGTAGTATATGGTGACATTTATGTACTCTGATAAAAAATTTACTTGAGCTTTGAAATGGTAACAGAGCATTCAATAGGTGAGGAATTGTATAATTAACTGTAAAGACACTTCAGATTTTTAAAAGTCACCTCATGGGGCTTATGGTTTAGAGGATACAGAACTTAGATACAATTTAGATACAGAAAATAATCAATGTATTTTTGCAGATACAGCAGATACTCAGAAGGTTTGGATAGGGGCCAGTTAGTGAATATGGGTTAAGGACTAGGCTAACAGTTGAATAGATTTGCAGGAAGAGTAATTCATGTGAAGGTTGTGGACTCAATTAAGAAACGTCACTCCTGCCTTAAAAAAAGCAATGACTGCTAATCTGGTAGAGATTAGATGGGCCAAAGGGTCTTTCCTAGCTGGATCAATGAGTGCCTAGTCTGTTTAGAGATTTAAGTTATTGCTCAAGGTTGTACTACTAGCACAATAGGTTTGTCAGCACTCCTTAATCCAATAAAATGATTTTAATGTGTTATGGTTCTATTTTCAGTACACTAGATGCTTTTAAAGGCCTCTAGAAATAGCAGATACAATAAATAGCCAGCAAACCTCTGCTGAGGGAAGAATATTAGACAGAATGCTAGGGGAGCTTCTTGTTTCTTGTACTAAACTGGAAAAATAGACCCAATTTCCCACATAGGACTGCTGTATAATATGGGGAATTACAGGGCAGTAGAGAAATGGGTCTGATTTCACTTGCAGTAAAAAATAATTTTGCTTTTCTGAAAATCTAGCATCTGCAATTCCACAAATTAGTTTCAAAGTTCACTGTAGAAAAAGGAGAATGTTTCCTCTCAATACCATAAGGTTCCCTTTACAATTTATATCCTGTTCATTTGCAAATCTGCGACCTCCAGTGGTCATTCCAAGAGAAAATAAATTTGTAAATTTATGAGAGGCATCAATAGTGAGAATTTTTATTCCCCAGAATGAATATGTCAAATACTTGAGCATATAGCTTTAAGGCGAGAAGGGGAAAGTTTAAAAAGGATGTGCAGGTTAGGGTTTTTTTTGTACGGAAAGTGTTAGGTACCGTAAACAGACTGTTAGTAACTGTGGCAATTGCTTTTTGGTAGGGACATGAATGAACAGGGAATGGAGGAACATGGACCATGGCAGGGAGAAGGAATTAGTTTAATTCAGCATCATGCTCAGCTGGTGCAAAGGTCCTTGACAAAAGTAGGATGTCTGTGGCAGCTTCGTTGTTCTTGTAGGGCCACAAAAACTGAACACAGCCACACAAAAAGTCAAGTACAATGGTTTTTTGATGCTAACCGATCAGTTACCACCACCATGCCTGTCATTGCAAAGCAAAAGCAAGGAGAAAATGCTGAGGATGTGTAAGAGTAATTTTTTTGTAAACTTGACAGGTTATAGCTCTAACGCAAAAGAGGTATTACATTAGTTTGATGTAGGAGAGTTGATCCTGATGGCCTGGCTTATATTTATAACTTGATCAGCATCACTAGAATATGACCATGGATGCTTGAGAGTATAGGTTGGGAGCAAATTCTTTCATGTTTATATATTCAGACAGTCTCAATGTATTTCAAATATGCTTAATTGACATTAAAGCACTCTGAAGTTTTGCGTTTGTAAAATAAAATGAGATGTAGATAATTTATGTATGGTGGGGCCTTATTTCTTCCATTGCTCATCACGTGACCTTGTCAGAAGTAAACTAAATCCTCCACACCACTACTGTCAGTCAGTTAGTCGCTAAGTAGGCAGTTGCCAAGACTCTGAATTTTAGAGAGTTGCACCAAAAAACCGCACCAATGATGAGAAAGTACTTTTAGCAATCTTCAGGAACTACATAAGAATTTTAGTGATGAAACAGGCTGTACATATTTGTCTTAATGCTAAAATATAAATCTGCTTGTACTAAATTAATCTTGTATTTGTCAAGGGTGTATTGATTCTCTTGTCAGCATTTCAAGAATGTTAAAATTATTGTGATCCTACAGACCTTTTGGCAAATTAACCTCTTTCAATGGAAGAGTGCTACAGTTGTGTTTCTGCACCCAAAGCTTTGGGGCAGTGTAACTGTGGGGAGTAGTGACTGCAGGCTTGACCTTTTACTGCTTAGGCTGTTAGCTAGTTGTATTCATGCACGAGGGTTGACACAGTTGCCTCACTATTGAATCTATAAATTCCACTCACTCTTTAGACCGGTGAGACTAAGTGCCTCAACCTGTTTCTGCAAGCAATAGTTCTGAATGACATGAATGTCCTTGAAACAGTAGTTCATAGTTACGGGTACTTAAACAAGATTGGTGTGCATTTGAATCTTTCTGATTTGCTGTCTTGAAAATTAATGATTTATTGATGTATTTTTGTGCTATATGACAGACGGGTGTGCATCTGTAGAGAATGCAGGGTCTCTGAGTGTGTATTTGCAGTACTGTATATGATTCATTGATGCGTTGATCTCCTTTACATACAGAGCATGTATCTTTGTACTAACTTTGGACTGGGCAATCCTCTGGTTTTTTTTTAAAACACTGCTGAGCCATTAATGTTTGGTCTGCTCCAAACTGCTTTTAGAAATTTGCCTTGTGACACATTTAATCAATTGAATTCATTTTACTGCTTAGAATAAAGTAGAAAGGTCCATGACTAAATTCCAGATTGTCTACATGTGCCATGACCTTTTCCTCCACCTTCCAAACTCCAGATTGAAACTTTCAGCTGCTGATTTATGAATTATGTATTCTTCAAGGCAACATACAAACTTTTCTATCTGATTGTCGAGGCATGAAGGAAGTGTTTAGCATGCACAAGTAATGCTCACTCAGGCTATGTCCAAGTCTGCATAAATTGAGATTCCTTCACTGAATGTGTGGCAGAGATAAAGCTTTAAAATAAATTGGAGTTGATTTTTAAGAGCTTGAATAAAATGATATGTTAATGGAATGAGTTATTGAAGGTGTTGAAATGGAAAAATAGACAAGCATTTTATTGTTTTGACAAAATTTACGTAAGCAATGGGACAAATTGAGCTGATTGACAGGTGCTGGTTCTGCAGGGAGCCACTGTCAGCCATTCACTGCTCAGATTCTCTTGTACTTTCACAAATTCTTGGCTAAACTCGAAAGTTTTAAGCAAACTGGGGGTCAAAGGCCAGTACATTAGTTCTCTCTCGTTGCCACTGGACACCATTGAGTCTACAGCAGAACACTGACGTCCGGATGCTACATGGACACACCTTAACAGCAGGGAAGGCTGGAGTCCCTAATACCATGGAAAAGGTAGATGTTTCAGTTCACATTATTTTGAAATTTAAAGTCATTTTAAAATTTAAAGGTCTAATTTCAATAGTTTTTAAATGTTCCTGAAAGTCATTTTTTAAAGTTCCACAAATTTCTCTAAATAAATAAAATCTTTCACAAGAGCAACAAAGAGGTGCAACTCAGCAATACAACACCAGAGCCTTACACTTTTAACCAATTGAATATTGGAAGTTCCTAGACAGTGGACGTGGAGAGGATGTTCCCTATAGTGGGAGAATCCAGGACCAGAGGGCACCGCCTCAGAATACAAGGATGTCCCTTTTAAAACAGTTGAGGAATTTCTTTAGCCAGAAGGTAGTGAATCTGTAGAACTCATTGCCACAGACAGCTGTGAAGGCCAAGTCTTGGGGAATATTTAAAGTGGAATTTGATAGGTTTTGATTGTGTCAAGAAAGCAGGAAAATTGGGAATAAGGTTGAGAGGGATAATAAGTCAACCATGATTGAATGGTAGAGACTTGATGCACCAAGTGGCCTAATTCTGCTCCTAATTCAGTCTTGTTGCTCTGACACTTCTTACTCCTTGTTGGGCTCCTGCGAAGTGTAGAGAACCAGCATATTCAGCCCCTTTAACAAGGCGAGTCTAGCTAACGGGCCAGATCTTACCTGATTCTGGCCACTAGCGTCTGAGTGGTACATCAGCAATATTACTAATGTGCAAATCAACTCAATATCATTGACATATCATCAGCTGAAGCCAGCTTTAAAAAGAACAGGTCTCAAACTTAACCTTCCCAATGGATGTCTACTGTCCACCCCTAGTCTTGCGATGAGTCAGTCTTATCCCACCAATGTGGTGGAACACTATCTGGATAGGAAGGATCTAGAGGGATATGGACTAAACAGCTCAGCATGGGCAAGTTGGGCCAAAGGACCAGTTTCTGTGCTTATAACTTTACGACAGGATTGCTGACTCATTTTGGAGAAATCCAGGATGGACAAAATGACAGTAAGTTAAGTAATTATCAATACAATCTGGATCCTATTTAAAGGAAAATAAGTTCATTGGAACAGATTGTGAATTGCTTTGAAGGAATTTTGAAGTATCAGATTTTTAGAGGCATAGGTAGAGTGAATATTTTCTTACAGTGGAAATGGCTAGTTAAAGGAGGCATAATTTTATCACAAATAAGAGAAAACCTGCAGACGCTGGAAATCCAAGCAACACACACAAAATACTGGAGGGTATAATTTGAATATGTTTGGAGGAAAGTACAGGGGGAATGTCAAAGGTAGTTTTTTTTTACCCAGCAGTAGGTTCATAGAATGTGTGAAGGGAGGCTTAGATTAATCTTAGAGTAGGTTAAAGAGTCGGCACAACATTGTGGGCAGAAGGATCTGTGCTGTGCTGTAGTGTTCTGTGTTCTAATCATTATTCTTCCACTCTGGTATTTTCTTTCTGCTTTTCCACATATTTTTGAACTACTCTTCTGTCAATTTTTGATTGTATTAATCATGGTTAAATACTTGTCAGATATATTTAATTGTTGTTCATCAAGATCATACATGCTTTCTGGTCTTCAGTTTTTAACTTGCAGCTCCTATGATTTCTTGTGTCCATCATTTCACAGTTGAAGTGTCTATGACTGTTCAGCAAACAGGGTTGTATCGTGAGTGCATACTTAGTGTTCCAAGGAAGTGGTTTAAAAATTGAGTAGTTTGGTTTGTTTTTATATTCTTGATTGCCTTTCCTTTTGTGCCCTCTTTACAAACTGGGCAGAATACTATGTTATTCTCCTGAGCAAGCTGGCGGAAAAGAATGATAATCAAATGATTGAACTTGTAAATGGCGTGGTCTTGTGGTTGGAAAGGTATGTAAAGAAAACAACAGAAAAATAAGGAACATCTAGAAAATAAAAAGAGGACCTCAGTCTGAGAATGGTTGACAATTCTGCTAGAAATATATTCCCTGAAGGTCCATGACTGAAATAGTTTTTGGTTTTTATGACAGCTTATTTTAGACTCTGTGCATCTATTGCAAAATTGCTTTAATGCTTCGATATTAAATTCAATTATATGCATGGTTGTTACAGACTCATTGAAATTTTACAGTACAAAAACAATATTTGGCTCCTCTGAGTTTTTAGTCTGCTGTATTTGGAGCATCAAAGCATTGAAGGAGGGTTAGTGCTAATTCTTTTCTATATCCTGAGACAATGCTCCAGGTTTTAGCTGTCTCAGCCAGGAAGAATATCCTCCCTTCATTCAGTCTGTTGATCCTGTCAGGATTTTGTACATTTCAGTGCTTTCTTGCTTTAAAATTTTAAGAGATTGAGAGATTAGCTTTATTTGTCACATGTACATCAAAGCATAGAAATGTGCAACGAAATACATCTTGTGTGTCAAGTCAAATTAGCAAGAATTGTGCTGCACTTCCAGCACCAACACAACTCACTGACTCTAATGATACATCTTTGGAATATGGGAGAAAACTGGAGCACCTGGAGGAAATCCATGCAGTCATAGGAAGAGCGTACAAACTCCTTACAGACAGCAGTGGGAATTGAACCCCGATTGGTGACCATTGGCACTCTTAATGCCGAGGGTTAACTTATCTGTCAGTTGAAAGTCAATTCTACCATTTCGGTTGCTGATTGGCCTGTTCGGATGGTTTAGCAACTCTCTCCCATTGACTGGCTTTCACCCCACTGGATTCCAATTTCAGGCATCCTAGGAGTGCAAGAATAATGTGTGGGAGACACTCTGTCTCTTTTCGCTAGGGGCTCCCTTCAAACTGGGTGGCAACTGGGGCTGAAGAACTGTTGGGGAAAGTGTGCTGCAGATAGGTACCTGTTGAACTGTAGGGACTTAAGCAAGTACCTATCAAGCTAGAAGTATTATTGAATGTCTAGTGTCATAGTTTTGTAACTTGGGGAAGCTCAGATAAGTATTTGTTTGACTTAGATGCTTGGTTAAGTGTTTCACTGTTTATTTGTAAATAAGTAGTCGACTTATGGAATCTGTGAACATGACTCCTCATAACAGCACTGTAATAGCACTGCAGAAACCACTATGCTGTTATCTGAGGAATCAGTCTAGTGAACCACAGGTATCCTTTCCTGGGTAAAGAAACCAAGATGGTGCATTGTGGAGACATATATGTCTGTGCTATGGAGAAGTAGAACAATGAAGAGAATGTCTTTATAGTGGTCCTTCATCATGATGCAGGGCTCCTGACCCAAAACATCAACCATCGCTCTGCCCCCATGAATATAACCTGACCCTTTGAGTTCCTCCACCAGTTTGTCTTTCCCTGGCACACTATACCTGGTGTGGTCTCCCCAAGGACCTGTATAATTATATATAATTATACTACAGTTGGCCCTCAGTATCTGCGGATTTAACCAACCGCGGATCAAGAGTACTGTTCAAGTATCCCCCACTATCCGAAAGTAGAGCGTTCCTGTGAAACCTTTCGTAAGCCAAACCCAAAAAAAACCTACCAAATCATACCAAATAACACATAAAACCTAAAATAACACTGACATGTAGTAAAAGCAGGAATGATATGCTACTAGCAGAACCAATAGTAACATCGGCAGCTTTCAAGATTCTTTTTCTCTGTGTGTAAATAGTACAAATGGTGGACACAGGCAAATTCAACACATGCACAATGTCTTTATTTCGTTCACCATGATGGAAACGCTTAATTACGTCCAGTTTTACGCTAAGCTTGGGCTTTTCTGATACCTTGGGACACATCTTGCTAACGGATGCACAAAATAAATCGAGATAAAGCACTCTCGCTGCTCAGGGTGCGCGCTGCCTCTATAATGGCTTGCTGCAAAACAAACGCTGAACGCTATTTTCGCTTTTCATAACACCCTTAGGAGCTCTCTTAGGCTTTTATGTAAGGGACTTGAGCATCCACGCATTTTGGTATCCGCGTGGGGTCCCGGAACCAATCCCCCGCAGATACGGAGGGCCGACTGTATATAATTGTTTTGTACACCAAGATATCCCCACTTCTGCATTTAAAGCATATCATGAAGATCCCTGCATATTTTCCTGCAGTGACTGACATGAAGTGACATCTGGATCTCGTTGTTTAACACACTGCTTTTTCTGTGTTTCCTACTAAAATGAATAACTTTCATCTAGCCATTTTATTCTGCATCTTCCATGTTTTGCTTATTTACTCAACTCAACTTAATAGCCTTAAAGCCTCTTGCAACTTCTGATTCCACTAGCTTTGTATCTTTGAATTTAGAAATAAATTGTGAATAGTTGGAGACAAGCAGTACTCAACAAGTCCCCTCCTGCTATCCTGAAAAAGACTCATATTTCCTGTCGCAAACGCGAGGAAATCTGCAGATGCTGGAATTTCAAGCAACACACATCAAAGTTGCTGGTGAACGCAGCAGGCCAGGCAGCATCTCTAGGAAGTGGTGCAGTCGACGTTTCGGGCCGAAACCCTTCATCAGGACCAACTGAAAGAAGAGCTAGTAAGAGGTTTGAAAGGGGGAGGGGGAGATCCAAAATGATAGGAGAAGACAGGAGGGGGAGGGATGGAGCCAAGAGCTGGACAGTTGATTGGCAAAGGGGATATGAGAGGATCATGGGACGGGAGGCCTAGGGAGAAAGAAAGGGGGAGGAGAGAAGCCCAGAGGATGAGCAAGGAGTATAGTGAGAGGGGCAGAGGGAGAAAAGGGAGAGAGAGAGAAAAAGAATTTGTGTGTGTGTGTGTGTGTGTGTGTATATATATGTATGTGTGTGTGTATGTATGTGTGTGTGTATATGTACATGTGTGTGTATATATATATATATATAAAATAAATAACAGATGGGGTACGGGGGGGGAGGTGGGGCATAGCGGAAGTTGGAGAAGTCGATGTTCATGCCATCAGGTTGGAGGCTACCCAGACGGAATATAAGGTGTTGTTCCTCCAACCTGAGTGTGGCTTCATCTTGACAGTAGAGGAGGCCGTGGGTAGACACATCAGAATGGGAATGGGACGTGGAATTAAAACATGTGGCCACTGGGAGATGGTCCACCAGAGAAAGCAGGATCTCCCAGTGGCCACATATTTTAATTCCATGTCCCATTCCCATATTCCTATTCAAATTTCTGTTACACACATCATTCCCCATCATTCCTTTTATGACGTGTTTTCTTAAAAATAATCAGATTGTGCAGTAACGTAAATGGAAAATACTGAAAACACAGGTCAGGTAGCATCAATGGAGAATGAGAGCCAAGATTTGTGACTTCATTGACCTATTCTCAGCTATGCTATCAATGAAACATTATTAAAATTTCTATTTTGTCTTTGATTAGATTATGAGGGCATGCAGTCCTCTTTTATTGTCATTTAGAAATGCATGCATTAGGAAATGATACAATATTCCTCCTGTGTTGTATCACAGAAACACAGGACAGACTAAGACTGCAAAACTAACAAAAAACACATAATTATAACATGTAGTTAGAACAGTGCAATAATACCATAACTTGATGAAGAACAATCCATGGCACAGTAAAAAAGTTCAAAGTCTCTCGAAAGTCCCACATCTGATGCAGACGGGAGAAGGAAGAAAACTCTCCCTGCCATACCCGACCGCAGTCTGACTCTGAGTCGTCCGAAAACTTCGAGCTCTGATCAGCCCTCCGACACCGAGTACCGAACACCATCTCTGCCGAACGCTTCAACCTCAGCCTCGGTCGCCAGCAGCAGGCAAAGTTGGGAATTTTGGGTCCCTCCCTCCAGAGATTCCCGATCGCACGGTAGGAGCGGCAGCGAACTGGGCATTGCAGAAAGTTCTCCGGATGTTCCTCTGCTTCTCACATCTGTCTCCATGAAATCAGAATTGTGCACGGCGACCTACTTACAAATATGATATAATTTCACTGGGGAGCTGCGCGCGCTGCATCATGCTGCCATCTTCTCCTCCTGTCCTGATTGTAGCCTTGTGCAACTGGTGGCTGTAAGTTTCAATGTTGTTACACTAGGGATAGAGCATTGGACATTCTCAAACCATGCACAATAACCGTGATGTGACATTTTCTTTGGAGCTAATCCTGTCATCTTTTCTCAATAGTTACCAATGGTTCTCAATGGTTATGAAGAGCAGCTGTTCCTTGTCAAATTTAGCTTTTTATTAAGTGTGTACTCTTACAGACATGATGAATGATTGTCTTTAAGGAAATGACAGTGCTTTCTTTTTGTATTTTCAGATGTTTCCTGGCTCAATTGGTGCCTGACTGCATCGTGTATGTTCAGTCTTATCCTCATTCTGCTGTTCAAGGAATCCTATGATAGACTCTACCTCGATGTTCTTGTCTCCGTTTGATGTTGTGTGGGCAAAAGAAGTGGATGGATTTTAAACTCCCCAGGGAATTGAGTTGCACAATCATTAGGAATTGCACTTTTTTCCAAAACAGGAATGGACAAACTCAAACTTGTAGCTTTTTCCACTGGTGTTTTTGTTTTAATTCAAACGTGATGTCATCAATTAAAATTATTAATATTGTAGGATTTGCGATGTGTGTGAAACAATAAGCTGATGTGTGTGTGTTCAGTGAATGATGGACTGTTTTAAGAGTGGAAGTGTCCTGGTACTGATAATATGATCGATGCAGACAAAGCAAGTGGTGGATGACAGTTTAAACATTCTCTACAGCTACCACAGTTGAACAATCATACTTTCAATTTTATTGTGGCAAATGCCTTTCTTGAGGCTGAAGAAGGCAATTGTGAAGAATTACTATTTAATGCAATTGAATAGGAAAGGTTAGTGATACTTGTAATATCAAGTATGTTCTTCCTATTATCAGTTTAAGATAGGATCAAATCAGAATTATTATGTTGACTTGACCCGACATTAGATGGGCATGGTAGGCATAAGGTTATTACAGAATGCACAGTACTGGAGTTGCCAATGGGAAATGGTAGTAAAGTACTTTATGCAAAATAACAGTTTCTGTTTACACAGATAATTGTGTCCTCAGAGATTTCAGCATCCAGTCACTGTTTACTGGTGTATCACATCAAACTGAATATGGGTTTTTATTTTCTCAGTCGGTTGTACTTTTTGTTATTTCTTTTCTGGCACGGTCTAGTGTGGTTGTCACTAGCCAGTAATCACGAGCAACTGATGAGGGAAAGAATTGCTAAGCACAAGAGCAATCCGGGTGCACTGACACCAAGGGATACATTAATGCCATGCATTCTCTCGCTTCGCTTTGTGTGGAGATTCTGCAAAAGAATTGAGTGCTATCCTTCACAGCTTGAAATTATTCACAAGTTGGAGTTCTGGCAGCATATTTTGGGGACTGTGGTAGTTTTGTCCCAGCAATTATGTTTTCTTACTATTTCAATCTGTGTAATTTTGTTTCCACTTTTTTGACTTGAATGTTTTATAAAATTCAGTAAAGGATGAGTTATTTCTTAACAACAACATCCAAACCGGAACTATAGATTGATGCTAGATGGAGGTTCAGAAAAGTTTGTCCATCTTTGTCTACAGAATTTGGATGTCAGATGCTGCTATTATGAGTGAAAGATGAATTGAAATATATTCTTAAAAAGAGTATATTACCCATGTTATTTACCTGTATCATGACCAATGTGAACTGTTAATGATACACAAGCAAAGACAATATTTCTTCCTTAAGCTTTTTAATTTTTTTTAAAAATTGCATTTGTTCTGCATTGTAGTGAGTTGGCAACAAAAGGGAAGCGGTTAATCTGTTTTCAGATCCCCTTAATTATACTCTTACACTTACCTATACTCTTACCTATCATTTTTTTTTCATGTGTCAAGTGCCCAGACTCCAGCTTCTTATGAAAGCAGTTCTCTTTCATCCACCCACTTCCCCGTCCACCTCCACGCCAAGATTAGAGAGTGAGTGAAAGCTTTGAGTACAATATCTTTGCCATTAAGTTAGATGCAGGTGTTAGAATGTATGATATTCTGCCCTTGCGTTGTATATGTTCCACTCTCCCCTACTCTGGTATTAGGATATACCTCTGCATTTCAAAGATTAACAATTTTTAAGAATTAAATATTCAATTTTACCAACCCTTTACAAATTTCAATTTGTAGTAGATTTTGTCTTTCTGCTTCGTCTTATCCTTAGGTGGATGTTTTGTTTTGTAACTGTTGTCTAAAATTACAATCATAACTGTTTTATCTTTAAGCATTGTGTCCTGAAGATGAAGTTGCATTAAGTATTCTAAGATTTGCTACTGTAGGCAAAGTATATTTCTCAAATTATAATATTTGTAAACTGGCCTTCTGTCAAGTTGTTTTTAAACCATTGCACAATGTTCTGTATCTATCTCTAAAGAATTAAAATGTACCTTTTCTGTGTATGCAGGGTACATCTTGATTGAAGTTTTCAAAATGTGACCATGTAAATAAACTGTGGAAACTGGAAGAAAGCTGTGAAAATGTCAAAGCTACACTTAATTACACTGAAACTAACAATTTAGTTGATCAGATTGTAAGCAATTGGACAACCCTGTGATGAGACTGTAAATGTTGGGATATGCTGCAGGAACTCAGCTAGTCAAGCAACATCTGTGGAAGTGGAGGGGGGGGTTGTAGGGGAGGAATTGTCAATATTTCATGTTTCAACCTGAAATATTGACAATTTCTTTCCCCTCCACAGTTACTGTCGCCTCCCTGTCAGCTTGAGCCAGTCTGGCCATTCTCTTTTGACCTCTGTCATCAGCAAGGCTTTTTCACCCAGATAACTGCAGCTTCACCGGCTTTTTTTTTTGTTTTTTTGCTTTGTTACTGTAAACGCCAGAGACGGTTGTGCGTGAAACTCCCAGGAGCTCAGTAGTTTCTGAGATGCTGAGATTGTTGGCAGTAACAATCACTTCACGGTCAATATCAATTGGATCACATTTCTTCCCCATTCTGATGTTTGGTCTGAACGTCAACTGAGCCTCTTGACCATGTCTGCATGCTTTTGTGCATTGAGTTGCTGCCACATGATTGGATTAGATATTTGTATTAACGAGCAGATGTACCTAATAAAGTAGCCACTGGGTGTATAAACTTGAATGATATAGGAGGTACAGTTAAAGGAAGAATCATGAAGCTGGAACCACAAATACTGTGAGACCAAGTCCACAAGCAGTTAATGAAGGAGTGTCACCTTTACCAAAGCAGCCTCACAAGCCAAGTGAAGTTTATTGTCATTTAACTATATACATTTATATAGAAATAAGACAACGTTTCTTCAAACCAAGGTGTAAAACACATAGCACATGATAACTTATGAAGGTAAGGATAAACTGTACAGATAAATCACACATAAATAACAAACTAAAGTGCATTAATATTCAATAGAACAGATTAACCAGTGACTGGTGGTTAGCTGTGGAAGATGACTCTGCCTCCTTGCTAACGAAGCAGAAAGCTGCTTTAGCCAGTATTGGGACTTGCCTAACTGAAAAAATAACACACAACTCTTCTTGTTTTACGACGGTTGGCAATCAGCTTAATGGTGCATTACCGTCACCTTCTACTCCAGAATGTGCAATAGACTTACATTCCGAAGTCCTTCATCCAATCATACACACATACATACCCTAATCTACAATTTATCCTCCCATCTTTGGCCATCCTAGTACCCTATTCCTGCTTATTCATCACATCCTATATAAAAAAAACTGTACCCCTTAAGAAAACTAAAAATACCCTGACCTGTGCTCTCTCACCCATGCCCAGCAACCCTTTTAATGTGAATTCCTGCACCCCCAATTCTCTTAGATTGATTATCATCATCTCTCTCTGTATTCCATACTTCCTGCAACTCAGAATTAGAAGTTCTACTGACTCTTCTTCCTGACATTCCTCACATAATTCTGTCTTGTGTTTCCCTATCATTTTCAATATTTTGTTTAACATACAGTGCCCCATCCTTAACCTAGTCCACACAGTGTCCTCTCTTCTGTATCCACTACCTACCCTAGTACCTACAACACTTTGTTGTATTTGATATAAATGCCTCCCTGTCCTATCATTCTTGCCAGAAACACAGAACTCTGTTTAAAGAAAAAGGTATGTTGATGGGGTTATGTTTCTTTCTATCATTTTTTTAGGCTCTGGATATTGTTGGGAGGGCCAGCATACAATACCCATCAATAATGGCCCTTCAGATTGCATGCAGAGGCACCATGTTTAACAGTGGTGGAGATACTCTCAGAGTATTCTTTGGGAAGAAGTTCCAGGAATTAAAACTACTAACAATGAAAAATCAGTGATTTATCTCCAAGTTATTATCTTGTTCAACTGAGAGGACGGTGCCACCATGCATCTGAAGTCATTGGTGGTAGAGGGCAAAGGTTGGGAGATGCTATCGCAACAGTTTAGGCCAAGAGTGGTGAACCAGTAACGCACGAAACAAATTTTGTTGACATACACATGCATTACTGCCCCTAAATTGTTTAAGCCCACCTTTAATAAAACAATACATAATGATCATCTTTACTGCCAAATGAAGCAGCCAATTAATTTTTACAACCTAAGAGCAGTAAGGTTTTTCTACAGAAAACATTTTATGTCGGCTTTGCGCCAGCTAGATGATTACAAAAATACATGATAATCGATGATTGAAATCCTAGCAGACCTGGTGAACGCGATTATTTGAATGGTAAATGGTTGGGCCAGTTGGCATTGACTTCGCTTATATTGTTCTGTCATTTAAGAGTGAACACTAAGTATTCAGTGATTATCATGGTAAATACTGAATGTAATTTATTGCCTCCATGAGTGTACATGAATAGTGATGAACTTGATCAGTTCTAATTATAGGAGGATACTTACTGATGAAGCTAGTGCTGTGTGCAAAGCTGTCAAAACAAGCTGGATATATAAAATATTTGTTAGTGTAGCAACAGAAGTCTCAATAAGAGAGCAGTGGGTTATTTTCTTTTACTTGACCTTTTGTGAAAATCACATCAAAGCTTATAATTTCACATTCATGTTTATTATGATGTATATGAGGTACAATAACAAGACTATTTGGAAATATTTTTCAGTTGTGATTTTGAAAGACTAATTTTTGAACAGGTTTTATAAAATGTTTCACATTTTAATTTGTCTCTTAATATGTTTATTAATAGTAAACCAATGAATATATGTAAATAAGCAACAAGGTTCATCATTTTTCCTTAAAGTCTATAATTACTGTTATTAATTTACTAAACATCAATAATCTCAGTTTAAAATTACCATGGCATGCAAGGGGATTTTTTTTGAGAAGATTATTGCTAATTTGGACACACACTCTCAAAAAGACTCGTCACCCTGGCCTATGATTTTGATAACCTTAGTTTATGAAGAGATTTTGTTGAACTTCTTGAATTAAAGAATCTTATGCTAAATAAGGTGCCCACTTGGCTTGTCATGTAAATAGCAGCTAAGACAAGTTATTGAATAAAACGCATGTTCCATCTCTCAATCCATGCCTGCTCCCCCCTTCGCCCCACCCCACACACACACCCCCTTCCCCAACTCACCCACTTGATGAGTCATTGGGTATATTTAAAGTAGAAGTGGACACATTCTTGTTTGGTGAGGGTGTCTGCGGGGAGCAGGGAGAAGACAGAAGAATGGAGTTCAGAGGGCAAATAAATCAGCCATGATCAAATAGCAGAGCAGATTCGATGGGCCAAATGGTCTAGTTTTGTTTCTAACAACAAAACTGTACCTCTTCCTAGAGGTGCTGCCTGGCCTGCTGCGTTCACCAGCAACTTTGATGTGTGTTGCCTTAATTTTGTTTCTATGTTATTTGGTTTAATGGTATTTAACACTTCTCACCTGGCAGGTCCACTTGGAAGTCTGAAGTTTTCTTTGCTATTTGCCATGGCAAGCTTTTGTATTGTCTGCAAATTTCTCAATGTCTAATTCAAATCCATATGTAATGCCTTTAAGTGTCCTTGTACAGAGCACTGCAAACCCCACTGCATGCAGCCTTCCAATCTCCAAATCTGCCATTGCCACCATGCCAATTTCGGATTATACTCAACCATTTTTATTGTCTTTTTGAACTTTTACTTCCCATACTAGTCTTTACATAGGGCTTTGTTCAAAATCTATGTGGTGTATCTCAAATGCATTGTTCTCATTGACTTTCCTTGGTATCTTCTTGAAATATTTGATTTTTAATCAGTAATGGCCTTCCTATGACATATCTATGCTAGCTGTTATCTCAAATCCTTTAAACTGTCTTTCATAAATTTATACAATAATTTTCCATATCCTATGAGACTAATTATCTGTTATAGAGTTGTGCAAAACTACAGCACAGTAACAGGTTCTTCAGCCCATTTAATCTACGCCAAACCATCTAAGCTGCCTAGTCCCATCGACCTATACCCAGACCATTGCCCTCCAAACTCCTCCCATCGATGTACCTATCCAAACTTCTCTTAAGCTTTGAAATTAAGCTAGTATGCACCATTTACACTAGCAGCTCATTCCACTCTCTCATGGCCCTCTGAGTGAAGAAGTTTCACTTTATATTTCCCTTAAACTTTTTACATTTCACCCTCAACATATCCGATTGTTGTACTTGCACCTAACCTCACTGGAAAAAAAAAACAAAAAATCTGCAGACACTGGAAATCCATGCAACATACACAAAATGCTGGAGAAACTCAGCAGGTCAGGCAGCATCTATGGAAAAGAGTAGCCGACATTTTGGGTCAAGACACTTCATCAGGACTATCCTCTAGTTGTAGTCTCACCCAACATCAGTGGAAGAAGCCTGCTTACATTTACTCTATCTATACCCCTCATAATTTTGAATACCTCTATCAAATCTCCCCTTAATCTTCTATGTTCCAAGGAATAAAATCCTAACCTATTCAATCTTTCCTTATAGCTTGGGTCCTCCAATCCTGGCAACATCCTTGTAAATTTTCTGTGTACTCTTTCAACCTTATTTACATCTTTCCTGCAGGTAGGTGACCTAAACTGCACGCAATACTCCAAAGTAGGCCTCACCAACAACTTATGCAACTAGCATCCCATCTCATGTACTCAATATTTTTGATTTATGAAGGCCAATGTGCCAAAAGCTTTCTTTATGATATGTGGTGCCATATTCAATGAATTATGAATCTGTACTCCCTGATACCTTCATTCTTCTATAATCCTCAGTGTCCAACTATTCACTGTGTAAGACCTACCCTAGTTGGTCCTACAGAAGTGCAATACCTAGTACTTGTCTGCATTAACTTCCATATGCCATTTTTCAGTCCATTTTTCCAGCTGGTCCAGATCCCACTGCAAGCTCTGATAGTCTTCCTTACTGTCCACTGCACCCCATCTGCAAATTTGCTGATTCAGTTAACCACATTATCATCCAGATCATTGATATAGATGACAAACAACAATGGACCCAGCACTGATTCCTGTGGCACTCCACTAGTCACAGGTCTCCAGTCAGAGAGGCAACCATCTTCTACCACTCTGGCTTCTCCCACAAAGCCAATGTCTAATCTAACTTACTACCTCATCTTGAGTGCCAAGTGAATGAATCTTCTTGACCAACCTCCCATCCAGGATCTTGTCAAATGACTTGCAAAAGTCTATGTAGATAATTTTAGAGTGATTTTTGGGTTTAGAATGTTTAACAGATAATTTTAGCCACCGGTATTCAGATCTGGGTGTGGATTTGATTTTAAAGCAGCTCTGAACAATAGGTTCACAGACCAGGAAATGGATATTTAGCTGATTGTCTGCATAGGCATGAGTCCAATCAACATTCCATTGCATGGGTACAAAAATGATTAACACTTGTTCTGGGTCTGATGGTGGAAAGATTGTAAAAATGGATTTGTTTGACGTCCTGAATGTTCTTTGATCATCAGCACATAGAATGTATGTAGTGCTGGGCAGACCTTTCAACTGAAAGCCTGCTGTGTCTCCATATGATGCCTGATGTATCATCTTTTGTTGAATAAAGAAGCTGGTTCATATCTACCAGTACTTTTCTCGAGTGACTTCATTCACTTAACATCAGACAACATCCACTGCCTTGCCTATCCTAGTAACTTGCTTAACAATCTCTATAAGATTGGTTAGACATAACTTACCACGCACATGCCGTGCTGACTATCCCCATTCACTCCATTGCTATCCAAATACTCATATATATTAGAATTATCTTCCTCTAAGTTTACCACTACTGATGTCAGGCTCACCAGCCTATAATTTTCTGGTTTATTTTTAGAGTCTTTCTTAAACAGCAGAACATCATTAGCTAATCTCCAATCCTCCAGTACCTCAAACCTGTCACTAAGGATGATTTAATTATCTCTGCTAAGGCTCCTGCAATTTCTACACTTGCTGTCCATAAGAATCCAAGAGAACACCTTATCAGGCCCTGGGGAATTTCTCCACCCTGATTTGTCTCAAGACTGCAAACACCTCTTCCTCTGTAATCTGTCTAGGGTCCATGACACACTCCTGCTTTGCCTCACCTCTGTGCCTGTCCTCTGAATAAATACAGATGGAAAAAATCTATTGTAGATTTCCCCTTCTCTATTGGCTCCACACATAGATAATCATTCTGATCTTCCAGACACCCATTTGGAGTGAGGCTTCACTTGGAGTATTGTGATTACTTTTGGGTGCCTTTTCTGACAAAGGATGTGTTGACTTTGGAGCAGATTCAAAGGAGGTCCATGGAAATGATTCCAGGATTGAAAGTCTTATCATATGAAAAGTGTTTGATAGCTCTGAGCCTGTACTCACTGGAATTCAGAAGAATGAAGGAGGGATCTCATTGAAACCTATCAGATTTTGAAAGGCCTTGATAGAGTGTATGTGGAGAGGATGTCTCCTATGATGAGTATTCTAGGACCAGAGAACACAACCTCAGAATAGGGGGATATCTATTTAGCATGAAGAAAAGGAATTTCTTCGGCCAGAGAGTGGTGAATCTGGAAATCGTTGCAGCAGGTGGCTGTTGTGGCAAGTCATTGAGTATATTTATGGCAGAGTTTGATAGATGCTTGATTAGTCAAGGTCTGAAGGGTTACAGGGAGAGGACAGGAGATTGGGGCTGAGAGGGAAATGGAGCAGCAATGATGAAATGCTTGAGTAGACTCAATGGGCCAAATGGCCTAATTCAGCTCTTATATCTTATGGACCAATTTTGTTCCTTGCAATCCTTTTGCTCTTGACCTATCAGTAGAATCCCTTAGGATTCTGCTTCATCTTGTTTACTAAGGCAATCTTGTGCCTTCTTTTAGCCCTCCTGATTTCTTCCTTAAGTGCTCTGTTACATTTCTTATGGTCCATAAGATCCATTGTTTGCTCCTGTCTGCCTATTCCTGCTATGCACCTATTTTTTTCCCTCTTTACCAGTGGCTCATATCTTTTGAAAACCTTGGTTCCCTAAACATAGTATCTTTACCTTCTATTCTGACAGGCACATACAAGCCTTGTACTCTCAAAATTTTGCTTTTGAAGGCCTCCCACTTACCAAGTACACCTTTGCCAGAAAATAGCCTGTCCCAATCCACACATGCCTGATCATTTCTGATACCATTAAAATTGCCCTTTCTCTAATTAAGAATTTCAACCTGCAGACCAGATTTAGCCTTTTCCATAATTACTTTGAAACTAATAGGATTACGATCACTAGATGCAAGGTGTTCCCCTCCACAAACTTCTGTCACCTGCCCTGTTGCCCTGTCACATCTTTCATCTTTCAGAAATCAGGAGGGCTAAAAGTAGTGAATCTGTGGAATGCTCTGTCACAGACTGCGGTGGAGGCCAAGTTCATGCGTATATTTAAGGCAGAAGTTCATCATTTCCTAATCATGTTGGGCATCAAACGATATGGTGAGAAGGCAGGTGTATGGGGTTGAGTGGGATCTGGGATCAGCCATGATGGAATGGTGGAGCAGATTCGATGAGCTGAATGGCCTAATTCTGCTCCTATGTCTTGTCTTATTCCTAATAGCAGATCAAGTATCACAGCACTCTTTTGTTGGGACTTCTATGTAGTGATTAAGGAAACTTTTCTAAACAGATTTGACAAAATCTATGCCATCGTGTCCCATAGTATGGGAGTCCCAGCCTACTATAACTACCTTTTGTTTCTTGCAACAGTCTGCAATCTCTGCAGATTTGTTCCTCTAAATTTTGCAGGCTGATGGGTGGTCTGTGATATAGCCCTATTAACGAGATCATGCCTTTCTTGTTTCTCGTTTCTACCCATAATGCCTCACTAGACAAGTTCTCCAGTCTGTCCTGGCCGAGCACTGCCATGACATACTCTCTGACCCCTTACGTCCTCCCACCCTGTCACAGCTAAAACAACTGAACCCCGGAATACTGAGACCAGTTCTGCCTGTCCTGCAACCAATTCCTTTTTAGAAACAGCTCCACATTTCAAGACTCTGTCAACACACGCGAAATGCTGGAGTCAGGCAGTGTCTTCAATGAAGGAGAATAAACATCAACTGTTTATTCCTCTCCGGAGATGGTACAGCAGAAAACAAGTCCTGGAAGAACTTTCAGATCAGGCAACATTTTATGGAAGGAAATTGGACAATGAATGTTTTGGATTGAGACCCTTCTTCTGGACTGAAAAAGTACAATGGAGATGACTAGTTGCAAGAAATGAGGTGGAGGAATGGATCAGAGCCAACAAGCTTGCGGTGGCTCCATGTGAGGAAGGGGTGATTGGCAGATGGCATCAAGTGGGGAAGGGAAAGGAAAAAATGGTTAAATTTCCCTTAGCAGATGCTGGCTGAACTCTTGAGTTCCATCAGCAGCTCATCTCTTTTTTTCTGCACCAGGTACTAGCATCTGCAGACTCTCGTGTCCGCAGAAAATACTTCTTACATTCTGTGTAACGTTTTCCTTGAAAGGGTGACAAAATTGTAAAACCCTTTCAAAAGGAAAGGAATCAGATAACATTTAAACAGGAGATTTTGCAGATGCTGGAAATAAAGTTGTTCTTCTTCCAAAGCCCATAACCCCTACTGGGGCACAGGCTGCCAACAGCAGCTCTGCCAGTCTTTCAACATGATCCCAGTGTAACCCATCTTTGGAATCCTTCCTCTCCCAAGGATGCTTCTATGGGCATTTCTATACTCTGGGGTTTTATGGGTTGGAGTTGCTTCCTTACGACTGGAAAGGAAGGGGAGATATCCATTCCCTACATATTCGCATATCTATCCAACAGTCTCTTAAATTCCTCAGTTGTATCTTCTTCCACCATTTCTCCTCGTTCCAGGCACCAACCAATCTGCATAAAACACATTTCCTTTAAACTTTGCCACTCTTGCCTTAAATGCATATCCTGTATTACATGACATTTTACCCTGGGAAAAAGATTCTGATTGCTTACCATTGCCAGTCCTGGTGAAAGGGCTTGGCCCAAAATTTCAACTCTGTATTTCTTTTGATAGATGCTGTCCAACCCTCTGAGGTGCTCCCGCATTTTGTGTGGATAACATTGAAATTTTTGTTTAATTGAAGACAATAGGCACTAACTGGATCTTTCCAAGATCTTGGCACAGTCACGCTGGTCAACTTATCATCTTCTGTGCTGTATTATTTCTTTTATTTACTTCTTTTCAGCCAGAACCTTCGGTGGAGTGATTTATAGCACTGGGCCAGTATACAGTGGAATTCAGACCAGGGATCTCATGAAAACCCACTGAATACAGAACGGCCTGAGAGGATGTTTCTATTAGCAGAAGAGCTTTGGGTTCAAGGGCACAGCCTCAGAATACAGTGGTGTCCTTTGAGGAATTTCTTCACCCTGGGTGTAGTAAATCTATGGAATTTGACAGTTATGAAACCCAAGTTTTTTTTAGCACTTTGGTGTTTGGAACAGTGGCCAAACAGCATTTGGGCTTGATTGGCAAGAACAAATTAAATAAGGCAGAGGCAAGCAGAGCAGCCATTATTGGAGTGACCATCATTGGAGTGCACAGAGCTAAAGTGGAGATTTTGAGGATCTAGCTCTTTGAGGCTTGAGTGAGAGAAGGAGAAAAGGCTGTGGGTAGGTTTCTCTCTCCACCAGTTTATTTATTGTTTTTTTCCTTCTTTTTATTTAGAACAGTAGAGATGCCAGGTTGAATGCTTCTGTTGCTGGACATGGGAAAGCAGGGTGCCTGACGACTACACTTGGGAGAAGAGCATCTAATTGCAGCTTCTAACACTCTGCATTTGGGAAGCTGAGGGGATGATAGACAGGACATATAGAGAGGTAGTTACACTCAAGATGCAGGACACGGGAGACTAGGTAACAGTCAGGAAGGGATAAGGGGTTAAACAGCTAGAGCAGAGTACTCCTGTTGCCATGCCCCTCAACAATAGGTTTTCCACTTTGGATAGCTGAGGGAGGATGACCTAGAAGAGGAAAGTCACAGTGGTCAGGTCTCTGGCACTGAGAAGGGCAGTCTCCTCTAGAAGGGAAGCGGGGAGAAGAGGCGAGCAGTGGTGATCGGGGATTCATTCGTTAGGGGAATGGACAGGAGATTCTGTGGAAAAGAACAAGATTTCCCCAATGGTATATTGCTTCCTGGGTGCCGGGGTCTAGAACATCTCGGATCAGGGCTTCAGCATTCTTAAGTGGGAGGGTGAACAGCCAGAGGTCGTGGTCCATGTAGGTACCAATGATATGAGTAGGAAGAGTAATGAGGTTCTTCAAAATGAGTTCGGGGAGACAGGTGATAAGTTAAATGGCAGGACCTCCAGGGTTGCGCTTAGAATTGCTACTCATGCCACGTGCTAATGAGGCCAGAAATAGGACAATTATACAGTTAACACATTGGTGTAGGAGGGAGGCTGTCAGCATTTCGGGTCATTCGCCTCTCTTCCAGGGAAGTTGGGACCTGTACAGAAGGGACGGTTTGCACCTGAACTGGAAGGGGACTAATAACCTAACAGGAAGGTTTGCTAGTGCTGCACAGAGGGGTTAGAACTCGAGTTGCAAGGGGATGGGAACCAGAGTACCAGAAGAGTTTGTGGAGAACGATTTGTTAAGACCTCAGACAAAGTGAGAAATCACAAGGTTGAGCAAGGTGCAACTAATGTCCTGAGCTGTGCATATTTCATTGCAAGAAGGGCAGGTGGGACCTATAGAAAGGGGATGGGCTGCACTTGAATCCGAGGGGGACCAATATTATAGGGGGCAGGTTTACTACAGCTGTTGGGAGTGATTTAAACTAATCTGGCAGGGGGATGGAAACCAGTATGATAGAGCTGAGGATGAACCAGCAGGTTTACAAGTAGATGATGGGTGTAACATGAATGTAAGGAAGGGCAAGCTAATGATTGGGTACAAATGCAGACAGAGCAAAGAGTTAAATTGTACCACGGAGGCAAAATTCAAAAGGGCAAAGAATACAGGACTGAAGATGCTGTATTTAAAAAACTATTATGGGAATCATATATAAGCCTCCAAATAGTAGCCAGGATATTGGGTTGAGATTGCAAAGGGAGCTGGAAAAGGCACATAATAAGGGTAATGTCACAATTGTAATGGGGGACTTCAATATGCAAGGGGATTGGGAAAATCAGGTTGATGTTGGATTGTAAGAGAGGGAATTTGTTGAATGCCTATGAGATGGATTTTTAGAGCAGCTTGTGCATGATCCTTCTTGGGGAAAGGCTATCTTAAATTGGGTACTATGTAATGCCAAGATCTTATTAGGGACCATAACGTAAAGGAAAGCTTAGGAGGCAGTGATCTTAATATGGTTGAATTCATACTGCAGTTTGGGAGGGAGAAGCATAATTCACATGTATCACTATTGCAATGGAATAAAGGGAATTACAGAGGCATGAGGTAGCAGCTTGCCCAGATGGATTGAATGTAGGATACTAGTGGGGATGACAGCAGAGTCGAGATGGCTGGAGTTTCCGGGTATAGTTCACAAGGTGCAGGATAGATAGGTCCCACTGAGAAAGAAGTTCTCAAATAATGGGGTAAGCAACCGTGGCTGACAAGGGAAGTTAGGGGATGCAGAAAAGCCAAGGAAAGGGCATATAAGGTAGCAAAAGTGAGTAGGAAGTTGGATGATAGGGAGGCTTTTAAAATCTAACAAAAGGCAGTTAAAAAGCTGTCAGAAGGGAAAAGATGAGGGCAAACAAACCAATAATATAAAGCAGGATACTAGAAGCTTTTTCAGTTATATAAAAAGTGAGGTGAGAGTTGATATTGGACCAAGGGAAAATGATGCTGGTGAGGTAGTAATGGGAGACAAAGATATGACAGTCAAACATAATGGGTACTCTGCATCTGTTTTCATTATGGAAGACACTAGCAGTGTACCAGAGGTGCGTGAGTGTCAGGGAGCAAGAGTGAGTGCTATTGCTATTACAAAGGAAAAAGTACGAGGAAAACTGAAAGATCTTAAGGTGGATAAGTCACCTGGACCAGATGGACTACTTCCCAGAGTCCTGAAAGAAGTTGCTGAAGAGATAATGGATACATTGATCATGATCTTTCAAAAATCACTTGATTCTGGCATGGTCCCAGAGGACTGGAAGATTGCAAATGTCACTCCGCTCTTTAAGAAGAGAAAAAGGCAAAAGAAAGAAAGATATAGACCAGTTAGTCTAACCTCAGTGGTTGGGAAGTGTTGGATTTCCTTATTAAGGATGAGGTATCGGGGTACTTGGAAACTAATGATAAAATAAGTCAAAGTCAGCATGGTTTCTGTAAAGGGAAATCTTGCCTGACAAATCTGATAGAGTTCTTTGAGGAAGTAACAAGCAGGGTGGACAAAGGAGAGGTAGTGGATGTCATTTACTCAGATTTTCAGAAGGCATTTGATAAGGTGGCACACATGAGATTGCTTAACAAGATAAAATCCTATGGTGTTACAGGAAAGATACTGGCATGGATAGAGGAATGGCTGACAGGCAGGAGGCAGTGAAAGGGAATAAAAGGGGCCTTTTCTGGTTGGCTGTCAGTGACTAGTGGTGCTCCTCAGGGGTCAGTATTGGGACTGCTACTTTTCACATTGTTTGTAATGATTTGGATAATGGAATTGATGGCTTTGTGGCAAAGTTTGTGGATGATACAAAGATAGGTGGAGGGGTAGATAGTGCTGAGGAAGCAATGTGATGGCAGCAGGACTTAGATAAATTGGATGAATAGACACGGACCTGAATGACTTCCACCCAGTTGCACTCACCCCCGTCATTGCAAAGTGTTTTGAGAGACTGGTTCTATCACATCTGAAATCCTGTCTGCCCATTATCCTGGACCCCCATCAATTTGCCTGTCGCACCAACAGGTCAACAGAGGACGCCATCTCCACAGCACTTCACTCTGCCCTGACCCACCTGGACAGCCCCTACTCTTACGTCAGAATGCTGTTCATTGACATTAGTTTGGCATTCAATACTGTGATCTCCTCCAAGCAGATCACCTCTGCAATTGGACCTTGGACTTTCAGACTAACAGACCCCAATCAGTTAAGTTAGACTCCACTCTCACCCTGAACACCAGCGTGCCTCAAGGCTGTGTGCTGAGCCCTCTTCTGTACTCCCTTTTCACCTATGACTGCGTTCCTGTACAGGGTTCTAACTCCATAATCAAGTTTGCAGGTGACACCACGGTGGTTGGCCTGATCAGAGGGGATGACGAGATGGCCTACAGGGACGAGGTCCAGCACCTCGCCATGTGGTGTGCCGACAACAACCTGGCCCCTAACACCCAGAAGACCAAGGAGATCATTGTGGACTTCAGGCATGCTAGGAGCCACACTCATATCCCCATCTACATCAACGGAGTTGTAGTGGAGCGTGTATCAAGCTTCAGATTCCTTGGTGTCCACATTTCCGATGATCTCACCTGGTCCCTGAACTCCTCCATCCTGATCGAAAAGGCGCAACAGTGCCTTTATTTCCTATGGAGCATCAAGAAATCTCACCTCTGTCCCAGGATACTGATGGACTTTTACCGCTGTAAAAGCATATTCACCAACTGCATTTCAGTGTGGTATGGCAATTGTCCCATATCGGACCGCAAAGCACTCCAGCGTATAGTGAAAACTGCCCAGCAGATAATCAGCACCCAATTGCCCACCATTGAGAACATCTACCATAAATGCTGCCTGGGCAGGGCGAAAAGCATTATCAAGGATGCATCTCACCCTAACCATGGACTTTTTTCTCTCCTCCCATCCGGTAGGTGCTACAGGAGCCTCCACTCCCACACCAACAGGCACAGGAAGAGTTTTCTTCCCTGAGGCTGTGACACTGCTGAACCTCACATCACAGTGCTAAGCAGTATTGCACCCGTATCGGACTGTCTCAGTACTTTTATATTTGTGTGCTGTAGCACTTAATTTTTATTCGCAGTTATTTTGTAAATAACACTATTCTTTGCATTTCTGGTTAGGTGCTAATTGCATTTCATTGGCTTTGTATCTGTACTCGGCACAATGACAATAAAGATGAAACTAATCTAAAAAAAGTGGTGGATGGAATACAGTGTTGGGAAATGTATAGTCATAGTCATAGTTATACTTTATTGATCCCGGGGGAAATTGATTTTCATTACAGTTGCACCATAAATAATTAAATAGTAATAAAGCCATAAATAATTAAATAGTAATATATAAATTATGCCAGGAAATAAGTCCAAGACCAGCCTATTGGCTCAGGGTGTCTGACCCTCCAAGGGAGGAGTTGTAAAGTTTGATGGCCACAGGCAGGAATGACTTCCTATGATGTTCTGTGTTGCATCTCGGTGGAATGAGTCTCTGGCTGAATGTACTCCTGTGCCCATCCATTACATTATGTAGTGGATGGGAGACATTGACCAAGATGGCATGCAACTTGGACAGCATCCTCTTTTCAGACACCACTGTGAGAGAGTCCAGTTCTATCCCCACAACATCACTGGCCTTAGGAATGAGTTTGTTGATTCTGTTGGTGTCTGCTGCCCTCAGCCTGCTGCCCCAGCACACAATAGCAAACATGATAGCACTGGCCACCACAGACTCGTAGAACATCCTCAGCATCGTCCAGCAGATGCTAAAGGGACTCAGTCTCCTCAGGAAATAGAGACGGCCCTGACCCTTCTTGTAGACAGCCTCAGTGTTCTTTGACCAGTCCAGTTTATTGTCAATTCATATCCCCAGGTATCTGTAATCCTCCACCATGTCCACACTGACCTCCTGAATGGAAACAGGGGTTGCCGGTACCTTAGCTCTCCTCAGGTCTAACACCAGCTCCTTAGTCTTTTTCACATTAAGCTGCAGATAATTCTGCTCACACCATGTGACAACGTTTCCTACCGTAGCCCTGTACTCAGCTGATGCATCCAACTATGGCAGAGTCATCAGAAAACTTCTGAAGATGACAAAACTCTGTGCAGTAGTTGAAGTCCAAGGTGTAAATGGTGAAGAGAAAGGGAGACAAGACAGTCCCCTGTGGAGCCCCAGTGCTTCTGATCAATGGATTTTGGTAAAAGGAACAATTGTGCGGACTATTATCTAAATGGGGAAGGTTCAAATATCAGAGGTGCAGAGGGAACTGGGAGCCCTCGTTAACTCCCAGAAGGTTAATTTACAGGTTGAGTCTGTGGTAAAGAAAGCAAATGCAATGTTGGTATTTATTTCAAGGGGAATTGAATATAATACCATATGACCATGAGACATAGTCGCAGAATTAGGCCATTTGGCCCATTGAGTTGCTGCATGGCAATCCTTCACCCCCTCCTCAGCCCCACTCCCTAGCCTTCTCCCCATAACCGTTGATACCATGTCCAATCAAGAACCTTAGATATACGCAACGACCTGACCTCCACAGATGCCTGTGGTAATAAATTCCACAAATTCACCACCTCTGGCTAAAGAAATTTCTCCAGATCTCTGTTTTAAGTGGACGCCTCTTTAACCTGAGGCTGCATCCTCTTGACATAGACTTCCTCACCACGGGTAACACCATTTCCACATCTACTCTATCTATGTCTTTCAACATTTGAAAGGTTTCATCCTTCTAAGTTCCAACAAGTACAGACTGAGAGCCATCAAACGTTCCTTGTATGAGAACCCTTTCATTCCCGGAATCATTCATGTGAACCACCTCTGGGCCCTCTCCAATGCCAGCACATCTTTTGGACATCCAAGGGACTTTGAGGAACAAATTTATTGAGAGATCACAGAATGTTGCAAGAAAGATAAGGTTGTTTTCATAAGTGATTTGATGAGCCACCAAGACCAAATCAGCAATGACGAAAGGAAAAACCCACCCTTCTTACCCGTTTCTTTGGCCTCAGCCACTTCTTGCTGAAGCCTCTTGAGTCAAAGCCCCTGATTTCGTACTTTGACTCTAGCCCAACTTCGACAATGGCCACTCCGCTAGACCCTATCTCACTTTTATGCTTTAAAAAAATAAGAAAAAACCCTCACGCGAGGAGAAAGAATTCATCACGTTGGGAGGTGTTCCTCCTGCCTTCTGCTGCCACCGATGCCGCAAAATGAGGCATCATACCTGGTGTATAAAGCCTCATTTTGCAGCATCACATCCCTGATCCTGAATTCTAGTCCATCGCATTTGCCTTCCTCACCACTGACTCAACCTGCAATTTAACCTTTGGGGTGTTCTGCCCAAGGTCTTCCAAGATCCTCTGCATATTAGATTTTTGGATTTTCTCCCTGTTCAGAAAATAGTCTGCACATTTATTTCTACCACCGAAGTGCATGACCATGTAAAAGCAAGGGGATAAAGTTGAGGTTTTATAAGACACTAGTCAGGCTGCACTTGGAGTATTGTCAACAGTTTCGGACCCCATTTTTCAGAAAGAATGTGTTGTCATTAGAGGGAGTCCAGAGGAGGTTCATGAGGACAATGCCGGGAATGAAGGGGTTAACGTATGAGGAGCATTTGGCAGCTTTGGGCCTGTACTCACTGGGATTTAGAAGAATGCGTGGGGATCTGATTGAACCCAACTGAACGTTGAAAGGACTAGATAAGGTGGATGTGGAGAGGGTGGTGGGAGTGTCCAGAACTAAAAGCCACAGCTTCAAATCTGAGGGGTGACCTTTTAGAGCAGAGGCAAGGAGGATTTTTTTTGCCAGAGAATAGTGAGTCTGTGGAATGCTTTGCCACAGACTACGACAGAGGCTAAGTCCGTGGGTATATTTAGGTGGAAGTTGATAGTTTCCTGATTGGTCAGGATATAGCAAGAAGGCAGGTGCATGGGGTTGAAGGGGATCTGGGATCGGCCATGATGGAATGACAGAGCAGACTTGACAATCTGAATTCTGCTCCTATGTCTAATGCTCTTATGATATCAAAGGGAAGGCAGATGAGCTCAGGGCACGGATCAATACCTGGAATTATGATATTGTAGCCATTAGTGAGACTTGGTTGCAGAAGGACAGGACTGGCAGCTCAGTATTCTGGGGTTCAATTGTTTTAGGTGCGACACAGCTGGAAGGATTAAAGGAGGATGGGTGGCATTACCCATCAGGGAAAATGTCATGGCAGTGCTCAGTCAGGACAGACTGGAGAACTCATCTAGTAAGGTGATATGGTAGAACTGTGGAAAAAGAAAGGTATGACCACATTAATGGGGCTATATTACAGACTACCCAACATCCGAGGGACTTTGAGGAACAAATTTGTCCAGACATCAGAGAAAGATAAGGCTGTTATGGTAAGTGATTTTAACTTTCCACATATCGACTGGGACTCCCAAACTGTAAAAGGACTAGAGTTTGTCAATTGTGTTCAGGACGTTTCCTTGATTAGTATGTAGAAGTCCCAACGAGACAGTGTTCAGTACTTGATCTGCTATTGGAGAATGAGTCAGGGCAAGTGACAGAGGTTTGTGTTGGGGAATACTTTGCATCTAGTGATCACAATGCCATTGGGTTCAAAGTAAATACGGAAAAGGATAGGTCTGGTCCCCAGGCTGAGACTCTAAATTGGAGAAAGGTCAACTTTTATGTTATCAGGTAGGATCCTGCAAGTGTGGATTGGGACAGGCTGACTTCTGGCAAAGGTGTACTTGGTAATTAGGGGCCTACAAAAGAGAAATCTTCAGAATACAGAGCTTGTATGTGCCTGTCAGAATACAGGTGTAGGGAACCGTTTTCATTGAGGCCATGGTTAAGAAAAATGTGGGTCCATAGCAGGTATAAGCAGGTAAGAACAAATGAGGTGCTTATGGAGTATAAAAAATGCAAGAGGATGTTCAAGAAGTAAATCAGGAGCAACAAAAGAAGGCGTGAGGTTGCTGTAGCAGACAAGGTGAAGCAGAATCCTCAAGGTTCTACGGATACAGTATGTTGACGGCAAAAGGATTGCAAAGTACAAAATTGGCCCTTTGGAATTTCAGAATGGTATGTGGACAGCAGGCCGACTATGTAGTGGCATCCGCAGCGGACTTTGTGTTGAGTGGTCCCGGACTCGAATCTGGTTGGTTCCTTGCACGTTATCCATCCATGCAGGGTTGGGCATCGAGCTTGCAACTTGGCCTTGTAAAAAGCAGACAAATGAAAAAGAGCTGACAAGGTTGTGCCCCATGCTCCACAAGGAATTTGGAACCCAAAGATGTTGGGCTGATAAGAAATGGAATTTTTTCATCTGTACTTACTTAGGAGATGGACACAGAAGTGATGCAAAGCTGCATAAACTTCCTGGATCCCGTACAGATTATAGAGGAGGTGGTGTTGGCTGTATTCAGGCAAATTAGAGTGAATAAATCCCCAGGGTCTGACAAACTGTCCCCTCGGACCCTGTGGGAGACAATTGCAGAAATTACAGGGACCCTAGCAGACATATTTAAATCATCCTTGGCAACGGGTAAGGACTAGAGGATTGGAGGATAGCTAATATTATTCCACTGTTTAAGAAAGGCTATAAGAATAAACCAAGGTACTATAGGCCGGTGAGCCTGACATCAGTGGTGGGAAATGTACTGGTAGCTATTCTAAGAGACCGGATATAAAAACATAGAAACATAGAAAACCTACAGCACAATACAGGCCCTTTGGCCTACAAAGCTGCGCCGAACATGTCCTGACCTTAGAAATTAGCTAGGGTTACCCATAGCCCTCTATTTTTCTAAGCTCCATGTACCTATCCAGGAGTCTCTTTAAAAGACCCTATTGTATCCGCCTCCACCACAGTCGCCGGCAGCTCATTCCACACACTCACCAATCTCTGGGTAAAAAAACTTACCTCTGGCATCTCCTCTGTACCTACTTCCAAGCACCTTAAAACTGTGCCTCTCGTATAGCCATTCCAGCCCTGGGAAAAAGCCTCTGACTATCCACACGATCCATGCCTCTCATCATCTTATACACCTCTATCAGGTCACCTCTCATCCTCCGTCTCTCGAAGGAGAAAAGGCCGAGTTCACACAACCTATTCTCATACGGCATGCTCCCCAATCCAAGCAATATCCTTGTAAATCTCCTCTGCACCCTTTCTGTAGTTTCCACATTCTTCCTGTAGTAAGGCGACCAGAAATGAGCACAGTACTCCAAGTGGAGTCTGGTCAGGGTCCTACATAGCTGCAACATTACCTCTTGGCTCCAAAACTCAATCCCACAATTGATGAAGGCCAATGCACTGTATGCTTTCTTAACCACAGAGTCAACGTGTGCAGTAGCTTTGAGTGTCCTATGGATTCAGACTGCAAGATCCTTCTGATCCTCCACACTGCCAAGAGTCTTACCATTAATGCTATATTCTTCCATCATAGTTGACCTACCAAAATGAACCACCTCACACTTATCTGGGTTGAACTCCATCTGCCACTTCTCAGCCCAGTTTTGCATCCTATCGATGTCCCGCTGTAACCTCTGACAGCCCTCCACACTATCCACAACACCTCCAACCTTTGTGTCATCAGCAAATTTACTAACCCATTCCTCCACTTCCTCATCCAGGTCATTTATAAAAATCATGAAGTGCAGGGGTCCCAGAACAGATCACTGAGGCAAACCACTGGTGACTGACCTCCATGCAGAATATGACCCATCTACAACCACCCTTTGCCTTCTGTGGGCAAGCCAGTTCCGGATCCACAAAGCAATGTCCCCTTGGATTCTATGCCTCTTTACTTTCTCAATAAGCCTTTCATGGGGTACCTTGTCAAATGCCGTGTTGAAATCCATATACACTACCGCTCTACCTCCATCAATGTGTTTAGTTACATCCTCAAAAACATCCGATTCAGCTTGTAAGGCACGATCTGCTTTTGACAAAGCCATGTTGACTATTCCTAATCATATTATGCCTCTCCAAATGTTCATAAATCCTGCCTCTCAGGATCTTCTCCATCAACTTACCAACCACTGATGTAAGACTCACTGGTCTATAGTTTCCTGGGCTATCTCTACTCCCTTTCTTGAATAGTGGAACAACATCCGCAACCCTCCAATCCTCCGGAACCTCTCCTGTCTCCATTGTTAATGCAAAGATTATCACCAGAGGCTCAACAATCTCCTTCCTCGCCTTGCACAGTAGCCTGGGGTACATATCGTCCGGTTCCAGTGACTTATCCATCTTGATGCTTTCCAAAAGCTCCAGCACATCCTCTTTCTTAATATCTACATGCTCAGGCTTTTTAGTCTGCTGTAAGTCATCCCTACAATTGCCAAGATCCTTTTCCGTAGTGAATACTGAAGCAAAGTACTTATTAAGTACCTCTGCTATCTCTTCCGGTTCCATACACACTTTTCCACTGTCACACTTGATTAGTCCTATTCTATCACATCTTATCCTCTTGCTCTTCACAATCTTATAGAATGCCTTGGGGTTTTCCTTAATCCTGTCCACCAAGGCCTTCTCATGACCCCTTCTGGCTCTCCTAATTTCTTTCTTAAACTCCTTCCTGTTAGCCTATAATCTTCTAGATCTCTGTCATTACCTAGTTTTTTGAATCTTTTGTAAGCTCTTCTTTTCTTCTTGACCAGATTTACAACAGCTTTTGTACACCATGGTTCCTGTACTCTACCATCCTTTCCCTGTCTTATTGGAACGTACCTATGCAGAACTCCACACAAATATCCCCTGAATATTTGCCACATTTCTTCCGTACATTTCCCTGAGAACATCTGTTCCCAATTTATGCTTCCAAGTTCCAGCCTGATAGCCTCATATTTCACCTTACTCCAATTAAACAATCTCCTAAACAACAGGAATTCTGCAGAAGCTGGAAATTCAAGCAACACACATAAAAGTTGCTGGTGAACACAGCAAGCCAGGCAACATCTCTAGGAAGAGGTGCAGTCGATGTTTCAGGCCGAGACCCTTCAGTTAGTCCTGACGAAGGGTCTCGGCCTGAAACATTGACTGCACCTCTTCCTAGAGATGCTGCCTGGTTTGCTGCATTCACCAGCAACTTTTATGTGTGTTGCTTAAACAATCTCCTAACTTGTCTGTTTATATCCCTCTCCAATGTTATGGTAAAGGAGATAGAATTGTGATCACTGTCTCCAAAATGTTCTCCCACTGAGAGACCTGACACTTGACCAGGTTCATTTCCCAATACCAGATCAAGTACAGCCTCTCCTCTTGTAGGCTTATCTACATATTGTGTCAAGAAACCATCTTGAACACACCTAACAAATTCCACCCCATCTAAACCCCTCGCTCTAGCGACATGCCAATCAATATTTGGGAAATTAAAATCTCCCACCACAACAACCCTGTTATTATTACACCTTTCCAGAATCTGTCTCCCTATCTGCTCCTCGATGTCCCTGTTACTATTGGGGGGTCTATAAAAAACACCCTGTAGAGTTATTGATCCCTTCCTGTTCCTAACTTCCACCCACAGAGACTCAGTAGACAATCCCTCTATGTCTTCCTCCTTTTCTGCAGCCATCACACTATCTCTGATCAACAGTGTTATGCCCCCACCTCTTTCGCCTCCCTCCCTGTCCTTTCTGAAACATCTAAAGCCAGGGACTCGAAGTAACCATTCCTGCCCCTGAGACATCCAAGTCTCTGTAATGGCCAAAACATCATAGCTCCAAGTACTGATCCACGCTGTAAGCTCATCCGCTTTGTTCATAATACTTCTTGCATTAAAATAGACACATCTCAAACCATCGGCTTATCCTCCCTCTCGCATTGTCTCCAAGCTTTCTCTATTTGTGAGCCAATCGCCTCTTCCTCCGTCTCTTCAGTTTGGTTCCCACCCCCCAGCAATCCTCGTGCAAACCTCCCTGCCAGGATATTGGTCCCCCTGTGATTCAAGTGCAACCTGTCCTTTTTGTACAGGTCACTCCTGCCCCAAAAGAGGTCCCAATGATCCAGAAATCTGAATCCCTGTTCCCTGCTCCAATTTCTCAGCCACGCATTTATCCTCCAGCTCACTCTATTCCTATACTCACTGTCATGTGGCACAGGCAGTAATCCCGAGATGACTACCTTTGTGGTCCTGCTTCTCAACTTCCTTCCTAACTCCCTGTAGTCTGCTTTCAGGACCTCCTCCCTTTTCCTACCTATGCCATTGCTACCAATATATACCACAACCTCTGACTGTTCTCCTTCCCACTTAAGTATACTGTGGATGTGATCAGAAACATCCTAGACCCTAAATATATGAGTATTCAGATAAACATAGATTGTTTAGAGATAGTCAGCAAGCTTTGTGCATACTGGGTCATGTCTAACCAATCTTATAGAGTTTTTTGAGGAAGTTACCAGGAAAGTTGATATGTTATCTACATGTACTTTAGAAAGGCATTTGACAAGATCCCACATGGGATCAGTTGCAAGACATTCAAGATGAGGTAGTAAATTGGATTAGACATTGGCCTTGTGGAAGAAGCTGCAGAGTGGTAATAGATGGTTGCCTCTGTGATTGGAGACCTCAGGCTAGTGGAGTGCCTCAGGGGTCGATGCTGTGTCCATTGTTGTTTGTCATCTACAGTATATCAATGATCTTGATGATAATGTGATTAACTAGATCAGCAAATCTGCAGCTGACACCAAGATTGGGGCTGTAGTGGACTGCGAGGAAGATTATCAGAACTTGCAGTGGGATCAGGACCAGCTGGAAAAATGATCTGAAGAATTGCAGATGGAACTTAATGCAGACGACTGCGAAATGTTGCACTTTGGTTGGACTAACCAGGTAGGTTTTACACAGTGAACGGTAGGGCACTGAGGAGTGCTGTAGACCAAAGGGATCTGGGAATACAGGTACATAATTCATTGCAAGTGGCATCACAGGTAGACAGGGTTGTAAAGAAAGCCTTTGGCACATTGGCCTTCATAAATCAAAGTATTGAGTGCAGGAGATGGGATGTTACGTTAAAGTTGTATAAGACGTTCTTGAGGCCGAATTTGGAGTATTATATGTAGTTTTGGTCACCTATCTGCAGGAAAGATGTAAAAAAGGTTGAAATAGTATAGAAAAAATTTACAAGGATGTTGTCAGGCTGGAAGACCTGAATTATAAGGAAAGATTGAATAAGTTATGATTTTATTTCCTGGAACGCAGAAGATTGAAAGGACATTTCATAGAGGTATACAAAATTATGAAGGGTATAGATAGGGTAAATGCATGCAGGCTTTCCCGACTGAGGTTGGGTGGGACCAGAGGTCACGGATTAAGGGCGAAAGGGGAAACGTTTAAGGGAAACTTCTTCACTCAGAGGGTGGTGAGAGTGTGGAACGAGCTGTCAGCACAAGTGGTGCATGCAAACTCGATTTTTATGTTTAAGAGAAGTTTGGATAGCTAAATGGATGGTAGGGGTATAGAAGACTATGGACCCAACACAGGTCAATGGAGTAGGCAGTTTCAATGATTCAGCATGGACTAGATGGGCTGAAGGACCTGTGCTGTACTTTTCTATAACCTATGACTCTGAGTCATTAGGTGTGTTTAAACCAGAAATTGATAGGTTCTTGATTGGTAAGTCAGTTAATGGTTATCTGGAGAAGATGGGAGAATGGGACTGAGAAAAGAAAATCAGCAATGAGCAGACTCGATGGGCCGAATAGCCCAGTCCTACTCCTATGTCTTTTGGTCTTATGGATCAGGCAATGCAAGAATTCATGTTAAGTTTTGCACCAGTCATCTGCATCTTGATTGCATCTTATTGCTTTCTCAGCTATGGATTAAATTACAATGCAGTTTAACATAATTATAATTCTAATCTTCCACTTCTTTCATTGCTTGGCTGAGCACTAAAATAGCTGATTCCCACCCAATGTCATTTCAGCATGCTGTTAAGCACACTAAATTCCCAGAGGACACCTTGAAACCATGTGAGTCATCGCCGGTAATTAGATATATGCAGACTGCCTCCTTTAGAATCTCAATCAAGTAATTTCCACAAAACTCGCTCTGGTACTTTCCCTCATCTTTTTCTTTATTGATTGAATGTCAGCACGACGGAAAAATCTGACATCTGTTGTCCTTGTCCATTCACCTTGGTGGGCTGCCTTGTTGAAATGATGATGGTTTGAAATGATTGAGTTGTTTGTTCAGAGCCACGCACATCGATGTGGAAAATGGAAGCAGATCACGAGCATCCTGATTGGAAAACGTACGAAAAGTGTTGGATTGCTCTGGGCCTGTACTTGGCATTTAGAACAACGTGGGGGAATCTGACTGAAACTTACTGAATAAAAAGTTCATTTGTGCAAGAGACGTACAATGTGTCAATAGAACTGGAGGCCTCCTGAGTTTTGTTTACAATCCACCTTCATGATTAAGAGGAGATTGTGCATCACCAGCAGAGATGTGATTGAGATCGAGGCCAGACTGCAAGTTACCACAAGTTAATGCTGGACAACTCCATCAATGGATACTCAAAACTGGCATCAAACTGCAGCCCAGACTATTTGTTTATTGATTTGGCTCCTGCAAGGAATGAAGGAAAGGTCCTACTCAAACAGAATAATATATCTCAGCCTCCATTGAAGTTTAATCTGTTAAACTTCCCTTTGAACTTCTCTAGATGCAGATTTAAATTGATGTTGAAATATAACTTTATGACAAGTGAAAATTAAATAGGTGACCTGACACAAATCATTAAAATTATGAATGAATTATGCAATGTAAGCAAGGAAAGAATGCGAAGCTATAGGCTTTTAATACAGACACGAGATCTTGCTGTCTGCAGACGCTGGAAATCCAGAGCAGCACACACAAAATACTGAATGAACTCAGCAGGTCAGGCAGCATCCATGGGGAGAAATACACAGTTGATGTTTGGGGAGTGAGACCCTTCATCAGGACTGGAATGGAAGAGGGAAGAACCAGGTGGTAGGGGTGGGGGAGAGTCAGTAACAGGCCCTTCTGGCCCAATGAGCCCATACTACCCCATGTGACAAATTAACCTACTAACCTTTATGTGCTTGGGGTGTGGGATGGAACTGGAGCATCCAGAGGAAACCCACATGGTCACAGGGAGAACTCACAAACAGCGGCAGAACTGAACCCAGTTACACTAACCGCTACCACTCCTTTAATACAAGAGGTCTACAAAAGGATAAGAGACTTTATCGACTGATCAGAGTGGACCTTATCATCATAAGGAAGTGAGGAGAGAAGATAGCCCAATTGGTAATTGACGTATACACCAAAATACATTGAGGGATTTTGTTTACACAGCACCCATACAGACCATCCCATGCACAAATGGAGATTGAATTAGCTGACTTTAATTTAAATAATTTGGTTTTTTTCGCATGAATTTGGGGTAGCCATCATACATGCAAAGAAAGGATGTTAGATCATCAAACAGTCATTTAAAAGTCATAAGATATTGGAGCAGAATTACGCCATTCAGTTGCTTGGCTGATTTATTATCCCTCTCAACCTCATTCTCCTGCCTTCTACCCGTAATCATTGACACCCTGACTAATCAAGAAGCTACCAACCTTCTAACCCAATGACTTAGCCTCAGCCCTCTGTGGCAATAAATTCCACAGATTCAGATTGTGGAAATACAGAAATGTTTTCCCACCCCTGGCAATGAATTGACTGGCAAAGTGGACCAGGCCTTTCGCAATCTGTCTGTGAAACTCCACCCCGCTGACAGTGCTGTGTGTCAAGCTTTGAGAGGATATGTGATGAAGTAGGGTGTCACTGAGAGACCAAGTCTATGGATGTGAGCTGGGGCTGCTCTCAACTCAATCCAGTAGTAATGTGCAACAGAGTAATTAATCAAGTCTGGTTTCCATTAACAACAGCATGTACTTGACCATAATTAATATATAACCATATAACAATAACAGCACGGAAACAGGCCATCTCGACCCTTCTAGTCCATGCCGAACTCTTACTCTCACCTAGTCCCACCGACCTGCACTCAGCCCATAACCCTCCATTCCACTCCCATCCATGTATCTATCCAATTTAACTTTAAACGACAACATCGAACCTGCCTCAACCACTTCTGCTGGAAGCTCGTTCCACACAGCTACCACTCTCTGAGTGAAGAAGTTCCCCCTCATGTTACCCCTAAACTTTTGCCCTTTAACTCTCAACTCATGTCCGCTTGTTTGAATCTCCCCCATTCTCAATGGAAAAAGCCTATCCACGTCAACTCCATCTATCCCCCTCATAATTTTAAACACCTCTATCAAGTCCCCCCTCAACCTTCTACGCTCCAAAGAATAAAGACCTAACTTGTTCAACCTTTCTCTGTAACTTCGGAGATGAAACCCAGGTAACATTTAGTAAATCTTCTCTGTACTCTCTCAATTTTATTGACATCTTTCCTATAATTCGGTGACCAGAACTGTACACAATACTCCAAATTTGGCCTTATCAATGCCTTATACAATTTCAACATTACATCCCAACTCCTATACTCAATGCTCTGATTAATAAAGGCCAGCGTACCAAAAGCATTCTTCACCACCCTATCCACATGAGATTCCACCTTCAGGGAACTATACACCATTATTCCTGGATCCCTCTGTTCTACAGCATTCTTCAATGCCCTACCATTTACCATGTATGTCCTATTTTGATTAGTCCTACTAAAATGTAGCACCTCACATTTTTCAGCATTAAGCTCCATCTGCCATCTTTCAGCCCACTCTTCTAACTGACCTAAATCTCTCTGCAAGCTTTGAAAACCTACTTCATCATCCACAATGCCACCTATCTTAGTATCATCTGCATACTTACTAAACCAATTTACCACCCCATCATCCAGATCATTAATATATATGACAAACAACATTGGACCCAGTACAGATCCCTGAGGCACACCGCTACACACCATCCTCCAATCTGACAAACAGTTATCCACCACCACTCTCTGGCGTCTCCCATCCAGCCACTGCTGAATACATTTTACTATTTCGATATTAATGCCTAACGATTGAACATAGCAAAGAGTGTTCCAAGCTCTTCCAGGAGTGCAGTCAGACAAAATCCATTTCCTTCCCCTCATCCCACCTTGTTATTCTGCTTTCTTCGCCCTTCCTTTCCAGTC